>NC_091981.1:134111807-134711807 GCF_044704955.1 Pristiophorus japonicus | reverse complement strand
GGTTGGCAATGGGGGTGCGGCACCTTGGGGTGCAGAGCGGTGCTTCGGGACTACTGGGAGCCCTCTTCCACCACTGTTCCTGGCTACCAGCTCCAGGGCCTCCTCCATGCCTTCCATGTTGGACAATTTTGTTGGACAAAAACTCGGTGCCAATTATGTTGTTGGCGTTTAGTAGGCTTTTTGTTACTGGTGAATCTCCGTCGTTACTCTCACAACAGCCAGACAAGCACACACCACACCCACACACGCTTTCAGTGCCTCTGAGCTCCCTATCTCTCTGTCTCCTCTTCTGTGCATGTCATGATGACCCTTGACCTCCTGAATCGTGGGAATCGGGCATTGCCATGCCATTGCTAAGCACGGCCACACTTTACGGCAGAAGGTCAAAAAAATTTAGCGCTACTGCCCATTTGATATCGCTCGTGGTAACGCCCATTTTCAAAAATGTAAAATAGGTGTTTGAGAATGGGCGAGAAGCTGACGGTCTGAAAACCCTTTTTTACCGTCCATGCCAGAAATATCGGCCATTTTCGGACGATAAGCACAAAAGTGGGGGTTCTAGCCCCATATATATTATTGGTAAAGGCATGTGTGGAATACTGGGGTATATTGAATGGGGTCTTTTTTAACATCATTAATTTTGGAAAGGCAGTGTGGTTCCATTATGGGCAAGTGATCCTTCTCATTCAGTTTTCCTCTTTGTTGCATGCAGGTGATATTTTATACTCGAATGTTCATTTAAAGATATTTGTCCTTACATATGTATGTCTTTCAGTGATTGAGATTAATCGGTAATATTGATGAAAGAACATTGATTAACTTGTATGGTCAGCACTTAACTGTAGAGTACAAGTATGGCATTACTAGGCCGCAAGCAAGACTAGAAATTAGATTTTCATTTGCACAGAATAGGAGATATGTTGAAAAGCACCTAATGATGTGTTGATTAATTCAATCAAAAAGGACATTGCTAAATATTTGGTTCAGAATGTGCTTGAAGATTATAACTGAAACCAGTGATACCTGTGCTTAGGCCATTTAAATATCACTTATGAATACAACAGTCCTAGCTTGAATATATAGATTGCAAAGATTGCTGGATGATCTGGACTTCCGCTCAATAACCTTTCAGATCAGGAAGAGATTTTGCAGAACTTTCACTCGTGAGATTATAGTTGGCTCAGATCTGTGACAGGATAGAGAGGCCAAATCCTCCTCCATCATCCCCACTCCCCCAGTTTTGAAAAGTGCTTGTAGGGAGCACTTGATGGAAAATCGCAGGTACACATATTAATGGTGGAGAGCTTCACTCCCCATTGGGACCGAGGAATGTGCCCTAGATCGTACTTGGATTTGTGAATGGAGATTTAAACATGGGATTTAAAGGACAAAGGAGGATCATAAAAACATAGAATGATTTGGCACAGAAGGAGGCCATTCAGCCCATCATGTCTGTGCTGGCTCTTTTTATAAAGCTATTCAATTAATCCCTGTCCACTTATCTGTCCCCACAGCCAATGTTTCCTCTTATTTTTTAGGGGTGCGTGGTCCCTTTAAGGGCTGTGTGCCCCATTGTTTACATTGAAAAAGCTGGTCTGGGCTGCGCATGACCGGCAGAAAGGTGCACGGCCATGCACGTTATAGGGAAAGTTGCCAATATCCCTGTAAATATTTCTCCTTCAAGTAGTCAGCGAAATCCCTTTTGAACGTTACTGTTGAATCTGCTTCCACCACCCTTTCAGGCAGTGCATTCCACATCATGTCAACTCGTTGTGTAAAAATGTTTCCTTATGTCACCTCTGGTTCTTTTGCCAATTACCTTAAATTTGTGTCCTATAATTACTGACCCTTCTGCCACTGGAAACAGTTTCTCCTTATTTGTTTTATCAAAACCATTCATGATTTTGAACATATCAAGATTCCTTTTAACCTTCTCTCGAGATTTACCAGAGAACACTTTTGTTTCTCTAGTCTCTCCACATAACAGAAGTACTTGTAATAACTACAAGTTGTTGTTGTTATATTTAATTCCTGGTACCATTCGAATACATCTCCTCTGCACTGTCTCTCAGGCCTTGTCATCAACCCTAAAGTGTGGTTTCCAGAACTGGGCACAGTTCACTAGCTGCAGCCTAACTATTGATTTATAAAGGTTTGCCATAACTTCTTTGCTTTTGTACTCTATGCCTCTGTTTATAAATGCAAGTATCCCATATGCCTTTTGAATAGCCTTCTCAACTTGTCCTGGCATCTTCAAAATACACCCCTGTTCCTGCACCCCCTTTAAAATTGTACCATTTAGTTTATATTGTCTCTCCTTATTCTTCCTACCAAAAGGTATCACTTCACACTTCTCTGTATTAAATTTCATCTGCCATGCATCTGTCCATTTCACCCGTCTGTCTTATGTCCACCTGAAGTCTGCTACTACCCTCCTCGCTGTTTACTACATTTCTGAGTTTCATATCATCTACAAACTTTGAAATAATGTCCTGTATACTCAAGTCCACGTCATTTATATTTATCAAAAAGAGCAGTGGTCCCAACACCAGCCCCTGGGGAACACCACTGCACACTTCCCTCCAGTCTTGAAAACAACCGTTCATTACTATTCTCTGTTTTCTGTCCCTTAGCCAACTTCTTACCCATGCTGCCACTGCCCCTTTAATCCCATGGGCTTTGTAAAGTCCTTACTCTACAGTATGAAACCACACGAGGCACATTCTGGGGACAAGGTCACTCTGTGACCTGAACTCTTTATTCACAGAACTCTAAAGACAGTGACCCTGCATGGGACCTCCCTTTTTATACCTGTGTGATTAGGTAAGGAGTGTCTCCCACAAGTTCACCCCTTGTGATCAAGGTATGCATCTAGGTTGAGTGTATACAGTAATACAGTGGTGTTACATTGTGGTTACATACATTACATCACCTCCCCCCCAAAGTCTTATTGGGATCATAGGTTTAGTCTTTCAGGTGGTCTATGCTCCCTCGTGGAGCGCCGCAGTTGGGGCTCTGGTTGTTGGACACTGACGTGAGTGTCTGTCACCTGTGGTGATTCTGGCCTGTCCGGGCTGACCGCAGGGACTGTGCATTCTTCTGATTGCTCTTGTTTCTCGTTCACTGGCGGTGTTGTGAGCTCCATCTCATGGTCTTCTTCAGGTTCCTCCATGTTGATGCTGAACCTTTTTTTTTACTTGGTCCAGATGCTTACGGCATATCTGACCATTGTTGAGTTTTACCACGATGATCCTATTCCCCCATTGTCAATTACAGTGCCCTCAAGCCATTTGGGCCCCATGGCGTGATTGAGGATGAATACAGGATCATTTATTTCTATACATCTCCCCCTCGAATTACGGTCATGGTACTCATTTTGTGACTTGCGCTTGCCCTCAACTATGTCGGTCAGGACTGGGTGAATGAGGGACAACCGAGTTTTGAGAGTCCATTTCATTAGTAGCTCTGCGGGCGGGACCCCCGTGAGCGAGTGCGGTCGGGATCTATAGGCCAGCAGGAGACGCGATAGGTGGCATTATAGGGAGGGTTCTTGAATCCTGAGCATACCTTGCTTAATGATTTGGACTGCACATTCTGCCTGACCATTGGAGGCCGGCTTGAACGGTGCAGTCCTGACATGGTTGATGCCATTGCCCGACATAAACTCTCAGAATTCGTAGCTTGTGAAACATGGGCCATTTATCACTAACCAGGATGTCTGGCAAGCCATGGGTTGCAAAGATCGCATGTAGGCTTTCCACGGTGGTGGATGACATACATGAATTCAGAATGATACACTCAATCCATTTCAAGTACGGATCTACCACAATAAGGAACATCTTTCCCATGAACGGGTCTGCGTAGTCAACATGAATGTGTGACCATGGCCTGGTGGGCCAGGGCCATGGGCTGAGCGGGGCCTCCCTGGGGGCATTACCCAACTGGGCACACGTCGTGTACCTGCGAACACAGTGTTCCAGGTCTGAATCAATTCCAGGCCACCAAACATGTGACTGAGCAATGGCCTTCATCAGCACAATGCCTGGGTGCTCGCTGTGGAGTTCCCTGATGAATGCCTCCCTGCCCTTCTGGGGCATAACTACCCGGCTGCCCCATAGTCGGCAGTCGGCTTGGATGGAGAGCTCATCCATCCGTCTGTGGAACGGTCTGACCTCCTCAGGGCATGCTCCGTGTGTGGGCGCCCAATCCCCAGTCAGGACACATTTCTTAATCAGAGATAGGAGGGAATCTCTGTTTGTCCAGATTTTGATCTGGCGGTCTGTGATGAAGGAGGCATCGATAGCCAATCCCATCCTCATCGCCAATGTAAAGTCCTTACTCTACAGTATGAAACCACATGAGGCACATTCTGGGGAAAAGGTCACTCTTTATTCACAGGACTCCAAAAGCGATGACCCTGCATGGGACCTCCCTTTTGATCAGGTAAGGAGTGTCTCCCACAAGTTCATCCCTTGTGGTCAAGGTGTGCATCTAGGTTGAGTGTATACAGTAATACAGTGGTGTTACATTGTGGTTACATACATGACAGGCTTCAATGTTGCAACTATGTCTATTATGTGGTACTTTATCAAATGTCTTTTAAAGGACCTTATACACATCACTGCATTATTCTCATCATCCCTCTCCATCACCTCATCAAAGAACACTCAAATTAGTCAAACACGATTTTGCCATTATCAACCCATATTTTTCCAAGTGCTGAATAATTTTGTACTGGATTAGTGTTTTTAAAAGTTTCCCCACCACTGGCTTTAGGCTGACTGGTCTGTAGTTGCCAGGTTCATCCCTGTCCCCTTTTTAAACAAGGATGTAACATTTGCAATCCTCCAGTCCTCAGCCACCACCCCCATATCTAAGGAAGATTGGAAGATTGTGGTCAGAGCCTCTGCAATTTCCACCCTTACTTTCCTCAGCAACCTAGGATGAATCCCATCCGGGCCGGGTGACCTGTCCACTTTTCTCTCTATCTATTTTTATCCTTTCCAATTGATCAACTACCTCTCCTTTACTGTAATATTCTTTAGTCAAGACTGATGCAAAGCACTCATTTAGTATTTCAGTCATTCCCTCTGCCTCCACAAGATGATCTCCTTTTTGGTCCCTAATCAGCCCGTCCACCCTTTGACTATTTATATGTTTATAAAATACTTTTATAGGTTCCCTGTAATGTTACCCGCAAATCTATTCTCATCCTTTCTTTGTCCTTTTTATTTCCTTTTACAGTTCTCCTCTGTACTTTCTGTATTCTGCTTGGTTCTCTACTGAATTATGAACCTGACATTTATCCGAACAGTGTAACTATTTGTGCTGCACTTTTTTTGACAGACCTGGGTCTGCTTGACAGACAGATATACATCTGTCAAACCTCGCCCCCTGTCAAGCTCCACTCCCCACTGCCTTTCCGGCCCCAAACATTCCCTCCACGTGATGCTGAGAAGCAGAACCTGAGGCCCCAACTCTCTTTGCCCGCTCAGGCCCTGGCCCGCACCCCCCTCCCCTGCCCCCCCATCGGCCTGGGTCTGACAGCGACGGGCCTGGGGCCGAGAGTGGCGTATCTGGGGCTGAGAGAGGCGGCGGTGAGCAGAGAAGCAGCGGGGGGCTAAGACTGAGAGAGAGATTGGGGGAGAGAGAGAGACTGGGGGGAGAGAGAGAGAAACTGGGGGGAGAGAGAGAGAGACTGGAGAGAAGACAAGGGGGAGAGTGAGAATGACTGGGGGGAGTGAGAGAGAGGCTAGGGCGAGAGTAAGAGAGAGGCTGGAGGAGAGAGAGAGAGATTGGAAGAGAGAGAGGCTGGGGGGGCGGGGGGGGGGGATCAGAGGGGAGAGAGGGAACTTAGGGAAGATGAATCACTTTCTTCCAACCCGCTAAAAGAGACATCGTTGGAGTGGATGATATCCAAAAGTCATGACACTGTCACTATTCACTTCATACCTAATAAATCTATTAACAATCCATACACTATGCCTACTCCATCTATGGTGGGGTGGGGTGGAGCGGGGGTGGGGGTGGATGCACTTGCGCTGGGGTAAGGCACTTCGGCTGGGGGAAGCATGCACTTGGACTGGGTTAAGGCACTTTGGCTGGCCGTTGCTGTCTTCTGGAGAGCTCTGTCCTCTGTCACTTCAGGAAGTCAAAGTGGATCGAGTTACACTTTACAAAGTCACTGAGACTTTGGGATGGGCAGTTCCAGTTACACATTCCTGTGAAACTTCAGGGTGTGGCTTATCCTCCAACGTGACCAATCATAGACAAAGGGTGGAGCATGGTAGCCATTTAGTACAAATAAGCACGGCCTTATCCTAAGCACACTTTTTCTTTTTCATGTTAATCTCTATATCTTTAGTCATTCAGGGAACTCCAGCTTTGGATGCCCTTCCTTTCCCTCTCGTAGGAATGTTTTTATTATATACCCGAACTATCTCCTCTTTGAAGGCCTCCCATTTATTGTTTTACCTGCCAATGTTTGAGTCCAATCCACCTGGAACAGATCCTTTTTCAACTCACTGAAATTAGCCCTCCTCCAGTTGAGTTTTTTCAAATTTGATTGTTCCTTTTCCTTTTCCATAACTACTCTAAACCTAATGATATTGTGATCACTGTTTCCTAAATGCTCACCCACTGAAACATGCTCACTTGCCTCACTTTATTCCCAAGAATTAGATCCAGCACTGCCAGATTCCTCATTAGGCTGGAAAGACATTGATCAAGTACGTCTACTTGCACATATTTCAGGAATTCTGCCCCCTCTTTGAGGATAATGAAGATACTAATAGATTGGCATGGTGATTGGGGAAAGAGCGTTGGTCCATGATAGTGAAAGGAATGGACTTGATGGGCCAAATGATATACTTTATTCCAATTTTTCAAGAAATGTTTTTCTTGATTTGGGAAACCAGTCCCAACGAATCATGGCAATTGGATCCAGGTTTATGCGTGTGTTTTTTCTCCACAGGAACCATACAGTCAAAACCCGGCTCTCATGCTCCTTTTATCCACAATGGTGAACATGTGACTTACGGCAGGGCGCATTGCCTCTCAAATGACGATTGCTGTGCTGAAAGGTAAATGATCCAGTTTCTATTTGAAGGAGAATGTATCTGAGTTGCCCAGAAATTTGTTTTTTAAAAGACCGAATCGAATAGTGATGGTGAAAGAGACTGATCAAGGTGGACCTTCAATGTATTAAGGTGATTGAATGGGGTGGGGGTGGAGAGTCCTTTGCACCTTTAAGGAGACTGGCTTGTTGTCGAGCACAGACTGCGTTTCTGTGGCAACAGTGAATTGGGCTTCAGAGAGTCCGAAAGGCTGAGTGAACATGTTTAGAGAAGCGCGCTCTGCCCGTTGTACATCGCGGGGGGCGTTCTCCCAGTCTGCTGTTACAACTTTACATTTTAAATTCACTTCTGTGTCTTTTGAAAAAAAAATAAACGTTGTTTCTCTGTCCTCCGTGTGAGAAACTTCTAGGAGGGACTAGAGAGCGTGTGGTTTAGGCTGCTGGGGGAGTAGTTTGCGCTCCTTCAGACTTCCCTCGACTTACGATAGGCTTCTCGGTGAATGAGTGGGTGATGAAAGGGATTTCCAGGGCTGAGTGCACAATACACTGAGAGAGAGAAAGAGAGGAGAGCTCGGTCGGAGCGCGGCTTGTGCTGGCAGCGCCCGCTGCTCTGGGGATGCTTCACCCTGCGGCCGGTGTGTGCCTCTCCGCAGCCCGGCGCCCCTGTCGCCCCCTTTGCCCGGGCACCGCCTCACGCCATGGAGCAGCGCGCGTTTGTCACCGCCCGCGGCTCCCCCCGGCACTCCCCGGCCAAGGTACTGCTCAGCCTCCTGCACATTTTGGCCATCGCAGTTACAGCAAGCAAGACAGGTGGTGGTGAGTGTACGCCTGACCTAACGTGTGTGCATGTCATTTGTTGCAGTTTTTATTTCAAGATTTGTGGTTAAGGGCTGCTATGTTTTAACTCTGTATCCACATTGAATGAACGTACATTCCAATAAATTGCGTAGTCAGTGTTAATCAAAACATCTTGGGTTAATTAAATGAAATGCAACATTTTAATTGCTTGCAATTTTTAACATTGCAGTTAGGAACAAATGCACTGCTGAAAAAACGAGCCGTTGCACCGAATGCCTGCTCCTGGGTCCTGAATGTGGATGGTGTTTTCAAAAGGTGATTTGATTGTTCATGTATTGTTCTTCATGCAAGATTTCTACAATACATTTCCTAGTCCGTAGAAATATCAATCCAGATTAAGGATGCAAAAATCATGATCCAGTGTGAAAATAATCACAAATTCAAGTTCAATAAGGTTTATCACTAAGAAGATGTAAGAAATGAAGCAATTGGATATTCATTGTTATGTAAGCTGTATACTTTAACAGTAATTAGCATTGTATAGTAAAGCAGTTCTGTTACACTGAGGTTTCATATTAAATGGTTATTCTGTATTATTTCATATTGACTTCAATCTTATATTCCACATGTACACTGACGACACCCAGGTCACCTCACCACCACCTCACTCAGCCCCTCGACTGGCCCTGATTTGTCGCGCTGCTTATCTGACATCCAATAGCGGATAAGCAGAAATTTCCTCCAATTAAATATTTGGAAGACCGAAACCATTGGGGATGAAATTTGATAAGGCTCGAAAATGGGCGCGGGCACCGCAATGCGAGATATGCCTGCACCTATTCAGAAAGCGCAGGCAGCACGTCAATTTGGTGCTGCCTGCTAACTAACATGATAGGAGCGCACAGCGTAGCGACTAATGCACTGCTGACAGGCTGTGTGTTCAGCAGGGGGCCCAAGTTCGCGTCACTGGAGCGAGGCTAACTTTACTTAAAGCTCGTGTGCTCTTGTTCAAGGCAACTCTCAAAGCTGAACTGTCTTCTGAAAAAAAATTAAAATCCGTCAGCACTAAGCAGTCTGCAGCTCTTAAAGCTGAACTGCCTTCTACACATAAAAATGCTAAAAGTACTTCAGCACTAACACAAATGGCTCAACAGGCAGAAAAAGGGAACCCAGGGTTGCGGACAAAGCACTCCAGCTTTGTGCAGGGGGTCAACACTGGAAGAGAAGTTCTCTACCCACAGGGGGCCAGGAAGCCCTCCCGAAAGAAATTTGTTGGACCAGATCACCGAGGCGGTCACTGCCAGCATTGTCGCCCCCCAGGACCTGGCTCCAGTACCCAAAGAAGATTCATGACCTTAGATGAGTGGTCAAGGTCAGTGAATGCATCTGCAAAAGCCATCTCCTACCAACTGCACCAATAGCCTCACACACTGCTCAATGCACGACCACCCCCCCATCACTCACCTACCAACAATCTCTACCAAACACAAGGCACACCTCAAATTCCTAGCTTCACCTCACCCCCTTGGAGGAGACAGTGCTGCCCATTCTTGGCAGGGGCACGGCTGAGCCCTTGGCCAGTGGTGGGGCTGAAAGAATACAAGATGCCGGTATCCTGATGCGTTATTCTCCTTTTCACATCCCATTTCCCCCTCATCCCACAATCTCTTCTGATTTACAAGCTGCACATGTTGTAAGCATGCACCGCTTGCTTTAGCCCCCTGCCCTCACCACAACCCTACCCTTGTGCCTTCCTCATTTCACACACCCAAGAAATCCAATCTGCCCAGCCAATGGTTGACCAAGAGGAGGGAGATGATAGTGATGAAGAGGAAGAAGAAACGTCATTCGATTTCACACTCCCAGTCACCAGCTCCTCAAGGTCAACCAGCAAGGCCACTTGCAGTATCCCCCACTGAAAGTCAGCTATCTTCCACCAGCCATGCTGCAACACTGGGGTAGTACTGTGTAATATCATAAGGATAGGCAAAGGCACACACAAGACAGTCACTAATAGAATGCAGAAGGGTGGTTAGTTAATTTTTTAATGTAATATTGGATGCATGCTTGGATAAAGTTGAATTTAAAAAGTCTGCTTTGTGGTGGCTTTTATTTCAGCATTGTCGCAAGAGGACACTCTGATGGTCAGTAATAGAGGGAAGGTAGGGTATGGGACAAACGTTCACAGGCCGATGATTTGCTCCTAGATATCCCGGCTAGAAAGGGGCTGTCCGGGTTGCCTCCTTTTTCTGCTTCCACCTCTGCTGCTTCCTCCTCCCTTTGCAAGCAGCTTGTCCTCTTTGCTGCCTCTGCTTCATTGCCATGTGATGCTGCAGCCTAACGGGGATTGTAACTAGAGCTTGCAGGACTGCGAGCAAATGGTCTTCTCAGAGGCCTTCTTTTAAGGGCCCAAGCCTTGCAAATGTCCAGCAGCATGTCTGGCACACTTTAACAACTTTTTAAATGTACAACACCAAGCCACTACTCCAATAAAATGTAAAAAAAAAAATTCAAAAAGCAAAAATCTAAACTTACCTGAAAGATGTGTGTGTCCCTTTAAAAAGCACTGGCAGCGATTCTGTTGTAGTGTTGCATGTATGTTCTTCTGTGCGTGGTTTGGAGAGGGCGGTATCAAGAGCGGCGACGTTGAAAATCACAGATTGTGAGTCAATTCAGCCATTGCAGGCTGATTGATGTCATAATCTGCATCATTTAAATGTGGGCAATGAGCACAGACGATGACAGCAGTGCTGACCTGCCCAAAATGACAGCCACCACTTTCGCACTGGAAGCGAGGAGGATGTTATTTTTTCAGGAAAATCAGCCATAACGGCTGGCGCTGAGCCTCCCAATTTCACGGCCATTGTCTTTGGTCCCCACCACAAACCCATTCCCTAGCCACTGACTCCATCCTTCTCCCTGGTCACTGTTTGAGGCAGAACCAGATTGTTTGCAACCTTTGACCTAGAGCGGCTCTTCTACTGTATATCATCTCAATCAGCAAGATTGGTAACATCTCGTGGCCCCGCCCGTGCCTCAGCTCATCTGCTGCTGAAACCCTCATCCAAGTCTTTGTGGACTCGACTTCCAATACGCTCCTGGCTGGTCGCCCATCTTGCACCCATCATAAAAGTCCGCTCATCCAATACATTGCTGCTCGGATCCTAACTCGCACCAAGTCATGTTCACCCATCACCCCTGTGCTTGCTGCCGACATTGGCTCCCAGTCCAGCAACGCCTTGATTTTGAAATTCTCATCCTTGTTTTCCAATCCCTCTATGGCCTCGCCCCTCCCTATCTCTGCAACCTCTTCCAGCCTTACAATCCTCTGAGATCTTGGCACTCCTCCAATTCTTGTCTCTTGCGCATCCCCTATTTTCTTCGCTCCACCATTGGCGGCTGTGCCTTCAGTTGCCCTGGCCCTAAACTCTGGAATTCTTTCCCGAAACCTTCCCACCTCCTTTAAGAGGCTCTTTAAAGCTTACCTCTTTGATCAAGCTTTTGGTTGCACACCCAACATCTCCTTATGAGGCTCAATGTCAAATTGTGTTTGATAATTGCACCGTGGGACGTTTTACTATGTTAAATGCGTATATAAATGCAAATTGTTGTGTTGACTTCTTTTTCAACATTATTCATTGAAGTTAGTGATATTGGATTAGTGAAGTTAGTGAAGTTGGATTAGTGAAGTTAGTGATACTGGATTAGTGAAGTTAGTGAAATTGGATTAGTGAATAAACAAACAAAAAAGACAGGTGACCATTTATGTGGATTTGACAGTAAGTTATGATTCATCTTGGGCTTTCAATTGTACTGCATTTACAATATATAAATATTCTGTACATTAGTATTTTCCAGATGAATCACTGCATTATAAGAGGTGTGACTTGATCACAAATTTAATTCAAAAAGGCTGCAATTCAGATTTCATTGAATTTCTTGAAGTCAAAAAAGTAATGGTAGAAGAACAACGAAGTTCTCAACTGGCTCCTGGCAAAGTCTCTTTACAGCTGCGACCAGGTTTGAATCCAAGTATTATTTTCGAATAATGTTGAAAGTATTTGTAAAGTGTTTGAGCAGATTTTTACACTATGCTTAATGTCGCTAGTATAATTTGAAATAGACTTAAGTTTTGTTAGCTAACTTTTCCTACTGAAAGTTTTTAATATCTAAGAATAATTTTAGTTCATGTGAACAGAAGTTCATATTTTTAAAGTTACAAAATAATATATTGCAAGTCTTAGCAAGTTCTATGAATGATGGGATTCAGTATTTCCCTTTAAATAGTAGGTTACTGTCTTGCTATTACTCAAAGTTTGACATTCAGTGTTTGCTTGTACTTTCCAAAGCACTCGTGTTCTGTCTTGTTATTGATATTCTTCAGTGCAGAAGTTTCAACAACTACAAATAATAACTGAAAAAGACTAAGAAACAAAAAAGACATTCCATTTTCAAATAAGGAATTTTTTTTTAACAATACTTTGAAAATAATCCTGTTAAATTCGCAGCTCGCACCGCCCACTCAATGACCTTTTGGAGTGGCCTCGGCCATTTTGAGGTCTGGGCCTCATTTCCATAATCCCAGCAAGCTGCGAGTGTACTTTGGACATTGATTACGCTCCTGTGAGATGTCTTGGGACATTTTTACCATGTTAAAGGCACTATATAGATGCAAGCTGTTGTAGTTGATCAGTAGCTCGCTGGTCAAGGTGAGCGGGAATTCTGGCAGCTCCATCATTGTGCCAAGTCAGAAATCTTCTCCTAGGTAGGGTCAGAAGATTTTTGTGGAATGCTCCTCCTGGCCCCACAAAAATATTTTTTAAAAGCCTCAAAACATACCCTTTTATCTGAGCAGCCTACAGCAATCCCCTTAAATACCCCGAGGTGGAGAAATTTATACGATTTTCGACTCCTGTTAGGGCACTAAAAGGTCGCAAATGATTTCTCGCCCTGGGTGGGGGTGTCAGGGCGCTACCGGCTCCCGTAAAATTGCCTGGGAGTTAGTGGAAGCGTAAAACCGGTAATGCCCCGCTCCTGATGGTAGTGCCCCGGGATGCTGCGCCTCCTGTGACAATGTCATCGCTGTGCGCAGTGCCCTGTTTTCACCTCGGCAACTCTGTTTTCACCCTGCGGTAGAAATTGGGCAGCGCCAAGTGAGGCCACCATAGGTGATGTCAGCGTCAGCCTCACATGTTGTGAACCGGGCCGCACTCCGCTCGCGGGGTGAAATTTAAAGGGGAGCCGCGTGACGCAATTTTGTCCTCTCGGCCGACTTACTGGTCTGGCCTTCCATAATTTTTTTTGCGGGGTCTGTGCCATGATGGTGCAGTCCGGCACTCCGCTTCTGTGTCAGGCTGCGACCACGGCACCCCGCATCCCCACTGCAGAGCTCGCAGCGTGTCCTCCCCTTTAACGGAAGGGGAGAGCCCTGTGCTCGTGTCAGTGCAATGCGGAGATGCCGCATAGTGTTGCAACATTCGCCCGCTTACCGCCTAGTACCGCCCCTGAAGAGGAAGTGGAGTACTCGATACTGAGCTCCACTACTTCTCGAGGCCAGTAACCACAATTTCACTTCTGGGGCGGGACTTCTGCGCCAGGCCAAGGGAGGTTTCTCTAGATAGACAATCTCGCCAAGGTTACCGCCCCCAAACGGGGCGATACACAATTTTGGACCCCTAGTTAGCGTGCTCAATTGCTGCCACCAATGGGTGGGGTATGCTTGGGCATGCACCACCCATTGGAACCTTACACTTGTATTGGTGTCATACAACCACTGTAGGACCCTTATTTATCTATTTCAAATAGGCTCCTGCCTGAAACAGGTGCCTGGGTTGCCCTGCTGAAGGTGTTCAAGAAAATAGCACTGGCCATACCCCATACAGGAGGTGGGAATTGGCCAGCAAATGATACACTACCATTTTCAGCTCACGGTCACTCTTTTCCCATTGGGTGAAGGCCATTCAGGTACCCTCAATTTAAAAAAAATCAAAATGGCTCTGCAATACAATAAAAAGTTAATACGAATGATTTTAACTTTCTCATAGGCTGAACAAATGAACAAGTAAAATTGTGTGTGTCAGAGAATATTATATAAGGACAGGAACATCATACCATGTATAAACAAAAAATGCCTGGAATTTCTGTGGGGATTCTTCCGATCTCTTACTGTAATGTCAGTGGAAGATCGGCAGAAGCAAATTATTCTTCTGCTGAAATGTAGGTTTGTATCTCTAACACTAACATTTGATAAGCTATGTCCTGAGTTCATACAGATGTTATTTAAATAGCTGTAGATGTTATGGCTCCATTATTTTGTGTTCCTGTATTCCGGGGCATGGTTTTGACATGTGGCTGCTAACCTGGCCTGCCTGTTTAAGGTTCAGTTATTCCCTTTGGGAAAGGCAAATTTAAGATCAGTTAGAGCTTAGTTTCTGTTCTGGAGGAAGGTTTCTCTAGATAGACAACTCTTGTTAATCCCTACAGAAAGTTGCAAGAAACCATCTGGAAATGACTGACTGATTTGCTTTCTATTTTCTTCATATGTTTTTTAAAGACAGTTCACTTGTGGTTTGTTGCTGTTTTTCTAAATACAACATTTTCGCCAACAAGGTGCAAGTTAGACACGTCTAGGTCAGATGTACATCAGATGTAATACTATATATAAACAGTTATATATAACAGATTGAAGCAAATGAGTCATCCAAAACTCAAGCATCTTGAAGGAGCTATTTTGTTGTTTGAACTCTATGGTTTCTGTAAGCAACTCATTAATAAATCAGAGATTTCATTTGAATCAGGTAACCATAGAATTTCTTCACATGCTGCAGTGAAAATTGAGTATGTTAAATGAGAAGTAAATTTAGCACAGAATTCAGAAAGAGAAACATATATTCATCTTCCACAAGGCAATCCAATGCTATCTTTTGCAGATATTCTTTTAAACTTAAATGTATAATCAATGTAAAAGTCTAGAAAAATATGCCAATTTTAATTTGACAGGCTTTGTTATTTCTGGCACATTTCAGACAATTGTAAAGTTAATAAGTAGTTTGTGGCAATTTGAGCATAAAGATGAACAGTTACTTAATAAAGTTGCTTGAAATTTTGGATGATTTAACATGATTATATTTGCCAGAATCAAGTATTTCTTCTATAACCCTAGCTAACTTTCCTTGCTCGACCAACACTATCAATAACTGGTCATCCTACTCACTGTGGAATTGGCCCTCATATTTGCCTACATAACAATTTAGAGCACATGAAGTACTTTGAGCGATTCTGAAAATGTGTCGGCTCAAGGTGTTAAATTAATATAGCTTCTCCATTTCTCTGAAATAAACAAAATTATTAACTTAGCTTTTAAGCTTGAAGTCTATCTTAAAGTTTAGCTTGTCAACTGTTGTCATATGCCAGCCGGACGCATATCACATGCAAAATTAGGATCTATAGTGTAATGTATTTGCTTCATGGGTTCTTTGCTTAAGAATTCATAGCAACACATTGCTATTAAGCATTAGTTGGTTCATTAACAAAGGTTTAACAATCAAACTACACATTACCAGTTTATTCACTCGGCTCACAATTCCATACCTCATCGTGGATTACCTAGCCTCAACTGACTGGGGCTTTATTGAGTCTTGTGAACATCACGTGACTGGCTAAGCCACTCTCAACGCCACAGTTGTACAACTCTTTTGGGGGGGGGGCGACAAAAGAAACATTAGATCAAGTGCCCCCCGATCTGGGGGACACTCCAGACACTTAACTGGCCCTTTTTTTAATAAATGTTTTTTTTTTGTGATTTTTTTTGGGGCATTAAAACCATATATTTTACAAGTGCCCCTATAAAAGGGGAGGGGTGGCCACTAAAAATCCGACAATTAAAGCAAATTAAACTTTAAAACATATAAAATCAAATTAAAATTTGGTTGCCGGGGGTAATGATGTACTCCAGTCCCTCCGGCACCCACCTCTTGTGGAAGGCCGCGTGCGTACCGGTGGACACCGCGTGCTCCATCTCCAAGGACACCCTGGCGCAGATGTACGCATGGAAGAGAGGCAGGCAACAGTTCTACAACTCTTTTTGGGGAGAAAAGTAGACATTAAATCAAGTGCCCCCCGATCTGGGGGACAGTCCAAACATTTTTCAAGGCCCTTTTTTGTATTTTTTGGGGGGGGGTTTTTTGTATTTTTTTCTTTTGTTTTTTTTTGGGCACTAAAATCATTTTTTTTTTCAAGTGCCCCCTATAAAAGGGGAGGGGAACACTAAAAACCCGGCAATTAAAACAAATTAAACTTTAAAACATAAAATCAAATTAAAATTTGGTTGCCGGGGGTGATAATGCATTCCAGTCCCTCCGGCGCCCACCTCTCGCAGAAGGCCGCGAGCGTACACCGCGTGCTCCATCTCCAAGGACACCCTGGCGCGGATGTACGCGCGGAAGAGAGGCAGGCAACAGTTCTACAAAGCTGTGAGTATACTCACAGGTGCATACATTACACATAGCACCCATTTTTTGCGCGCTATGGGTGCTCATACAGGTGCAAAATGGTAACTGGTAGGCACACGCATACTTCTGGATCGCGCTGGATGCCATATAGATGAGGGCATTAGCGCAGGTACAGTGAATGTCCGCTGGAAGTATACAGCGTAGGCAGATCGCAATGTCAATCAGCATGCAACACTGATTTGACACCAGCACTGCCATTTTGGAGCACAACACTCTAGCTAACATCGCCTCTTAAGCTCGCACAGCTGAACACGTGTTCAGCAGCAGGAAGGACCCCATTCCCCCCGCAACCCCACCAGTGCTATTTAAAGAAATCATCAACTACTTTTAGGTTAATTGCTGATTGATTTCTACCGGCTGTTGCTATGATTGAACACGCTTGGTGCTTCCCATAGTTGTTTCAAAAGAGTACAGGGAGTGATGTGGCAGGTGTTGAAGGACTTTGTCTTGACTTCAAGGCTTCTTCACAAACCACCTACTCCCAGATGTGGTTGCAGTAATAGGGATTCCACTTGGAATGTAGGATGACTGGGAGAATGAAGAGAGGCAACACAGAGCAGGACAAACTGCTAGAAGAAGGAGGAGGATGGGTGGAAGGGTTCTCAGCAGGAAGCCATATCCATCCAGGGTGCTCAGGGAGAAATTCTCCTACCTGAACCTCAGAGAGGAACAGTGTAAGACGTGTGCATTTCACTAAGGACATCCTCACTGAAATCTGCCAACTGGTGCAGCACACTGCAACGTCAGTAGGGCGAGGACCACATTGTCAGTGGCTGTGAAGGTGACCGTGGCGGTGAACTTGTACGCATAGGGCTCCTTCCAAGCTGGAACTTCAGCTATTTGCAACATCTCTCAGTTTGCTGTCCACTGTTGCATAATGGAGATCACTGAGGCGCTGTATTCCAAGAGAGCTGACTACATTTCATTATCTCTTGCCAGAGAGTAGAAAGCTAGTATGCAGCTTCGCGAGGATTACAGGCTTCCTCATGTTGTAGGGTGTCATTAACTGCATGCACGTCGCTTTGCGAGCACTGCATGTCAACTCTGAGATGTACCACAACTGAAAGGGATTCGACTCCCTCAACGTCCAGCTGGTGTGGGACTATACGCATGTATCATGCAGGTTCATGATGCCTTCATTCTGTGGCAGTCTGCTGTACCATCTGCATTTGAGCTACCACGGCAAACCAAAGGGTGGCTACTGGGTGACAAGTGCTATCCATTGACGACACGGCTCATGATTCCAGTGTGCAACCCATGCAGACGTGGGCATCAGGCATACAACGAAAGCTATGCTGCCACACAAATTGTTAAAGAGCACACCATTGGCATGCTGAAACAACGCTTCCGCTGCCTGGACTTCTCTGGAGGAGCCCTGCAGTACTCGGCAGAGGGCTTGTCAAGATTCATGGTGACCTGCTGCATGCTGCACAATCTCACCATCATGAGGACACAGCCCTTGCCACCAGCTATACGGCGAGCAGCTGAGGAGCAGGAGGAGGAGGAGCAGTAAGAGGAAGGGAGGAGGCAACTTAGACAACCTCTTTCTGTCCGTGAACAACTCATCCAACTGCGATACCAGTAAACGCAACCACAGTTCCACACCCGACCTTCACTTTGTCACTGACCATAATTAGGTCCGCTTGGCCACAATGCAAAAATAAAAGCCACCACAAAACAAACATTCCAAACCAAGTTTATTAATCAAATCATGCCATATTGCATACAAACATCAACTAATCACCCTTGTGCATTCCCTTAGTTCCTGTCTTCATGCAGTGCTACCCCAATGGCTGAAGCATGGCTGATGGTGGAGGAGACTGCAGGTGGCCTTGGAGGATGACCTCAAGCAGTTCTGGGCCTAGAAGGCCTGGCTTTGGACTACACTATCTCGGCATGGGCGGCAGGAATCTAGGCTGGCTGGCTGTCAGGCAACAGCAAGGCGGCTGGCAGAGTGGCACTGATGGGAGGACAAATGTTGCCATCCTGAGAGAGGGCAGCAGGTTTGTGCTCCACAGAGCCATTGCCACTCCCCTGGGGTGATGCCTCCGCATTCCTAGTAATCTATTGGAGGACAGATTGCTGGACTGCTGTGACATCCTGCAAACCCCTTTGAAAACTGGTATCCAGAGGCAGGGTGGTAGCAAGCTGACATTGCATGACAGATGTCTGAGCTTCCAGTGCACCACTTGGGTGGCTTCTGCTTATGCTACAATAGAAGCTGAGACATTGCCATTAGACGTTGCATCATGGTTGGGCCCACAAGTGTGCTAATGGAGTTGGCCACCACTTTCATGCTGGAAAGGATGGGCTCCAAGCTTTATCCAAAGCCCAGTGCCATGTTGGTGCCAGACTCCTCCAAGCACCTTGACATTGCATGCAACCTTTCTGGCAGGCCTCCCAATGTACCAAGTATTTTATTGTGCATACCCATCAGTCTTCTTCTGTAGCCTACCCCATTGAAATCCTCATCTGAGTCTTGTACAGTAGAACTAGTGTGACGTCGACCTCCGGCGAGCTGGCACCTTGTCCCCTGCCCTGGCTGCAGGCCACTTGTGCCTGGTGTCTCAGCACGTGCAGATCCCATTTCCAATCTATCCTCTAAATTACAAGGGGTGTCAGTATCTGAGCTAGTGGCTGCGAGTGTGAAATCGAGTGACGATATTTCTTAACCATCACTGGCTTCTTGCTCTCCCACCACTACCTAACCAGGTTGCTGATCTTGGGGATCTGAAAGGAGAAATGTCGTGAGAGGGCGGGGAGGAAGTAAGAGGTTCATGCTTACACTATCTGAAGCTTGTAAATCAGAAGGGATTGTGATGAGGGGGAAGTGGGATGTGAGAAGGAGGATTAGGTACCGTCACCTTCTATGCTTTCAGGCCCGCCACTGGCTACGGCCTCAGCAATGGCCGCTCCAATGATGGCGAGGACCGTCTCCTCCATGGGGTTAAGGACATGTAGTCACACCAGTCCCCCTGCCCCCTACCCCCCCCACCCTCACCTTCCCCCCCCCCTCCCCCCGCCCCCACCCCCACGGCGCCCCGCCAGTTAGGTCCTATTAAGAGTGTACGAAAGACTAGTATTAGAGATTCATAAATATATATTGAATTTGTAGTCATCGACCAAATTAATCTTACCCATGATTCTCTGTGGGCATGGGAATATTAGAAGCTTCTTGAATGTACGCAGAACTCAGTTTTGACTAGGTTCAAATAACAAACTAACACGAGCTGCGAGTCAAGGTCACATATTATAATAACAAAGTAGAAATTGGAGTTGGTCTAATCAAACCTAACAGTTAGAACACAGCAGCATAAATAAGACAGGTTCCAAGGAGATGAAGGAATTTATAGACAAGATAACATGAACAAGCAGGCATTGATGGAAAATTACTGGAGACAGGAGTGGCCACATGCTAGCTCCGGTTTTGAGTGAGAATGATATTTTAACCATTAGAACCAATTAAAGTAACATAAGGTGATTTTGTTGAAGACCATTTTTGGACACTGGCCAAATAAACTTTTGATAAGAAATTGGTTAAAACATCGATACTCAAAGAATATCTTAGCACAGAGATGGCTGGAGTAACAACGTACAGATTTGAGAAAACATTGACCTGTGCACCGGAGTTCCAGGGACCTGGGCCTGTGAGCTTTCGTCAGCTGTCACTTTTTGTCAAGTATACTATTGCTGTAAGCTTAATAAATCTAATCCATTGCACAAACCATACTGACTGCTGCCTAATTGGTATGTCTGGTTATGGAACCTTAAAAGTTCCAACAAGTGGGAAGTATGTCGGTGAATGTGTTGCAATGTGTTTGGGTGATGCGACTTTCAAGGTTGAATAATTTGCAGTGTGTGCAAGCTATGAGATATGATGTGAGGCATGCAGCAGTGCTAAATGTGTGCGGGTAAGGTGAAAGTATGAATGTCAGAACTGAATCCTGATTGATAGAGATTGTTGGTAGGTGAGTGATGGGGGTGTGGTGCATTGAGCAGTTGCTGAGGCTCGTGGTGCAGTTTCAGAAAATCTGGCTCTCTGCCATGTTGTGCCCTTATTCAGTCTTATTCTACGTCAGAATGACTTCCACCTTCTCCTCCAGCCACAATGCATCTCCCCTTTAAGAGGTGCAGGCTACCTTTAAGTGCTGCTAGCCTGTTACAATTTTGGGCTCCCTGCTGAGACTTGCAGCCACTCAATGGTTGGAGCTGGCTGCTTGCAGCATTCATGTTAATTCGAATGCAGCATGAAGGCTGACTGCATGGGAAGCAATGGGCATGGGTTAATCCCGCATCATGTGCCATTGGCTACAGGATGACAATGGCCACCCCTTTAGACTTGTCTTATGTGCCATTGTGCCATTGCTTTATTGAAATTTCTCTAAGCGTTTTTCAATGGCCAATTGTTATATTTAGAAAAGCACAGGCCTAGAAATTAAATGGTGGTGCACTTGTTTTCAGACAACAAATTGGGGTCTAAATATCCTAATGAGCCAGAAGTGTCCAGGATTTTGCTAATACTATTTAAAACAACAAATAAATTATTCAAATTAGGGTCCTACTGTTGTCGTAGGATGCTTTTCTGATATTGGTATGCCCCAGTGCCGGACTTGCCACATGATAAACTTGCCCAGTAACTTATGAAGCTCACTGGCAGGAAGGACTCTTCATCAGTACTATTTAAAGGACTCATTCAGTACTTAGAGGTTTGTTGTTGGTTTATCCATTTAGACTGCTAGTTACCTATTGGGATTTTATTGGCCCTTTTTCTGACTGCGATAATTCTGACTGCTGAGAAGAAGTTTTTGCAGGTGCTCAACTGTTTTTGGCTGCCTTTTTAACAGTTGTACTGCAGCCAGGGCTGTCTTTAGGGCAGAAGGATGAGGGGGCACAGGAAGGAATGCAGAAGAGAGCAGCTGGTACAAGAAGAAGGAGGAGGAGGAGGAGGAAGAGGGCAACTGAGCAACACGCCATACCCACAGTGGGTCTTCAAGGAGTACTTCTCCTACATGAACTGCTCGGAGGTGTCTCCGCTTCACCAAGGAGGCTGTCACCGAACTATGACTCCAGACTGAAACCAGGGCATGGACAGCACTGCCTGTGGTTGTCAAGGTCAGTGTGGCACAATTATTATACAACAGGCTTCTTCCAGGCTGCAGCAGGTGACATCAGCAATATCTCATAGTTTGCAGTGCACTGCTGTATCAGAGAGGTCACCGAGGCTCTATAGAAGGAAGAGCAGCTACATTACTTTCCCCATGGACAGAGTGAAGCAGGATGAGAGATTACTAGAAGTCGCATGCATTGCAGGATTTCCCATGGTAAAGGTACCACAGATTACACTCACATTGCTTTGCAGGCTCTCCCTCACCAGTCTGGCATCTTTCTCAATAGAAAGAGATTCCACTCCTTCAGCACTCAGCTGGTTTGCAACCACAGGCAGCGCATCATGCAGGTGCATGTCTGGTTTCCTGGCAGCAGTCATGACTCATTTATCTTGAGCTAGCCATTGGTGCCTCCTATTTTCCAATAGGCTGTCCGGTTACAGGCTGGCTACTGGATGACAATGGCCACCCCTTCAGACTTGACTTATGACATCTGTCAGGAACCTGGGCACAGCTGCAGAGCTGGCCTACAACAAGGGCCATGCAGCTACCATAGAAACATAGAAAATAGGTGCAGGAGTAGGCCCTTCGAGCCTGCACTACCATTCAATAAGTTCATTGCTGATCATTCCCTCAGTACCCCTTTCCTGCTTTCTCTCCATACCCCTTGATCCCTTTAGCCGTAGGGGCCATATCCAACTCCCTCCAACCAGAATCATCATCGAGCAGGAAATTGGCATGTGCAGGCAACATTTCCGCTGCCTGAATCATTCTGGAAGAACTTTGTAGTACAGCCCTGAGTGTGTATGCAGATTTGTGGTCATCTACTGCATGATACATAACTTTCTGATCATGAAGTACCAGCCCTTGCCATCACCTGGGCAGCAGGAACTGCAGGGGGGGGAGAAGCACGAAGAGGAGAAAGGCCAGGAACGGCATCGCCCACCAGTGCCCCAAGTTACCAAAGCATTCAGAGCAACACATCGAACAGCGCTTCAACTCAATACACCAACAGTTCTACAATCTTTATCACCACTAATAAGGATTGGCTTCCTTCAATCCAACGTATGGATCGTGCCCTCATTTCACTATAAATATAAACACCACCAAATCCAGAACAAAAATTAAATTTATCAAACATGACAGATGTCTCTCCCATGGAGTCGGGAGCACTATTCTAGGATAGTACCTCATCACTCCTCTGGCTTTGCCAAAGAAGAGAGTGCAGTAGTGATGTGATGCTCGCAAAGCCCCTTTCAACACTGGTCACATGGAAGCAGTGTTAGGTGCCATGAAAACTGTCAGAATTGTCAACAGAGCCTCAATCATGGTAAGGGCTACTGTCGAGTTCACTCCATGATGGACAGAATGGTCTCCATTTTCAAAAGTTGGAGCTGGACTCCTCCATGCTTTGCGACATTATGCACAAGCATGGTGCTCGGTTCACGTAACATCTGGTGTATGTACATCAGGCTTCTTCTGTAGCCTGGGCCCTTAAGTCAGCCTCTGAGTCCTCTGCAGAAGAGTTAGTATACAATCTAGCCCTCTGGCTGGCAGGCATCTGTGGCATCTTATCCCCCTGCCCTAGCACTTGCACACTTGTGCCCGTTGATTCAACACATGATGACCTGTCCTCTAGCCTAGACTCTAAAATACACATAGTGTAGTCTCTGAATTGGTGCTTGCGAGATGAAATGATGGTGCATCTTCAGGGAAGCTGGTCACCTATTCCTGAAGTGAATGATGTATCTCCACATCCTCAACACCAGAAATGAAGAGGGACAGGGTTAGCTTTTAATGTAAAGGGAGAGAGAAGTGATTGGAGAAAGCAGCTGCAGTTTGTCATTCAGAGAGTGTTAGATAGAAGTAAGAGAGGTAAGAGAAGAAGGTGTGAAGAAACCTGGTGCAAGGTTTCCTCCAGTGTTGCCAGTTGCCACAGCCATGACTCTCCCCCTGCCCGTGATGGCCAGCTGTTGGGTAAAAGGGTATGCAGACCTCTTTCCACTGCTGGAGGCAGTATCGCCTAGAGATTTTTCTGCCCCAAGGGGCTGCTGGATCTCTCTCTTTCTGTCCACTGCCTGGACCACAGCTTCAAAAGCATCAGAGAACCTGGAGACTCAATTTGCAGGTCTTGCGGGCATTTCTTTCCTTCCCAGTGTTCTCTGCTGTCTGCAGCTAGAATGCACTTCCCATTTAAGAGATCCTGGCTCTCTTTATGATTTCCACCCCTCTCTCCCCTGCCCCCCACCCCCAAACAAATGTGCAGCCAGTGAATAGCACGGGTAGCATGGATACACGGGCAAATCATTTTAATGTCCCAGCACAAATGTATTGTGCTGCCTGGGACGACATGAACAAGAGCGTGAATTGCCACTTCTATGCTACCGACTTTGCAAATGATTCCTTCTCAATAATGTTTAATTATTCCCAACTGTTAGAACATTTGGTTAAAAATATTAATGGGGTCAAGTTTTCACTGGTACATAATTTGAAGAAAAAAGTAGACTTGAGTAAACAAGTAAGTAAAACTGGTAGAAAAAAGTTATGGGCTTTTTTCTGTTATTACTGCCACTCTGAGTCTTGCTCACAGCCTGAAATGGATGCAAGTAAATTAGTGGGAAAAATGCTTGGCAAGTATTTGTTCAAAGCTTCCCTTGAGAAAATTATACTGTTGCTGGAGGTTGGGGGGAAATGGGAAATATAATAAAAAGTGCATATTGAAATCCCATTCACATTAGGAATTGATCTTATGGAGTAATGGCAAACAGATGGATCAGTAATAGCATTTAAAGAATGAAATGGTACCTAGGATTCTTTAGCACTATAGAGTGTGTACAGAATCACCTTATACTATTTCATAATACAGCAGGAACTGGCGGAGAGGGCTGTTCAGGATTCTTGTTTTTTTTAAGTCACAGAATGAGCACATGGGCGTCATATGCACACTGTGGTTTCAATGGTAGTGCATGTTATAAGGCTGATTTTACAAACACCTCCTGGGAGCACATATCAGGAAATCATGGGTCACTCCCATGGTTATGTCACAGTACAGTTGTGCTGCTTTTAATGGACGGAAAATCGTGTGGGGTTTGCAACCTATCATCAAAATTCTCACAGTTTATCGACATCACGTGAAATCCTGTTCCAGGAGCACTAATTTGTAAAATCTAGCCACATATATTTTTTCTAACATGCTACCAGCCATTATCTCCATATCCAGTCATTGGACAGGATTTTCGGGTTTTTGTGCGAAAGCCCAAGCGATATGTGAAAATTACAGTCTTCGCTGCGTTACCGATTTAAGGCCCAACTTTCGGCACTTGGTGTCTGCGCCAGGGTGCATCGCAAAGGGAGGCGTCCACAGTTATTCGCAAAAACGCGATCCTCGCCATCTTTAGTGCGGGGCCGGAAGCGATGCGCGGGAGGCCTTGGGAGGGGAAAGAAACATTCAAAAAAACATTCAAACAACATTATCAAGACCCTTCGCTAACAAAGCGTTGCAAAAAAATTAAAAAATTAAAACTTTAACTTACATTTTTTTGCCGGTTTTCCAACTTACCGCTGCCGGCAAGGCTGCACCACTAGGTTTTATTACCGGTGTTCGGGGCGCGGCGTATGGGTCGGGTGAGTGCTGAAACTCGTACGGTAACGTAATCTGAGTTGTTACACGTCCGGCACAGCTCTCCCAGGCGGTGATTCCAAGTGCCGCCGCAAACAAGGAACCGAGGATCATGCCCGGGCTTTGCAACCGGGTTTTCGCCACGGAGGGTCAAAACACGGCTAAAACCCAGTCGCAAACCTCGCGAAAATCCAACTCATTAAATCTAATTTACGAGCTGGACAACAAGCCATAAACGCAAAGTTTTTCTCTTGCTCACACCACATTTGGTTGAACAAAATATTACCATTTATACCTATTAAATAGCAATTTAAATGCTCGAAAAATATGCAAGCAGCATTATTCCAAGTGTGTTGTCATTTCTGTTCTCAAATTATGTTTCCCAGAATTGATAGCGGGAAATAACAAACAGCTGCTATTTTTTGGCTACCAGACTTTAACATGTTTATAAAAGCTGCAAAAATAAAAGTTTATTTCCTACCAAAAGAGAAAAATATCCCCACTATGATAGGAAGTCTGCTTCTATTTCCCAAAATTGGTATGAACAAAATTAAAAGCAGAATGTCGATCGGTGGTTGAGAAATGATAGCTTCTATTAGAAGACAAGTAATTTGCAAGTTAGACTTTTAGATCTTTTCTAGCCTTAAAAATACATTTGGGAGTTAATTTTAGAAAGAATACTCAAGGATAGAGCTTATTCTGTAATATTGCTTTAGGAGTATTTGATATCCTAAATTTGTAAAATATTACCAAAATGCAAAAAACTGCAAATGCTGGAAATCTGAAATGTTAACTAGTCTGTTCACTTCACAGATGTTGACTGACCTGCTAAATCTTTCCAATATTTTCTGCTTTTGTGTAAAATAGTCATCCTGTTTGTAATTAAATTACCACTCATGCCCACCTTATAAATTGTACTTGCTGCAGATGTGACAGGCCACAAAACACCAGTGGGTGTTGCCAGTGACAGCTCGTGATTTATTATCTTAAAATCAACACTGGTACTAAATGCTTTTTGAGCTTGATCTTTTCACGCATTTTGTGTCATAAAAGTCAGGTCACAATTACTTCAGTATTTCTTCAGCTGTGCTCGTTACTATGAAGATTAAAAACTGACATAAACCAATTAATTGAGACCTTCAAAATTTGAATTCTTAATGACCATCAACACTAGATCCAGTGTGCTTGCTTTGTACCACAACAGCTGCGCACTCTTGTCCCAATGTAGGATGGTTTGTGAAGTTATTTAAGATCTCATTAGCCGCAAAAACAAACTGACGCGACTTACTAAATCTCAAAGTGCTGACTTCTCATCTAAAATGTACAACAACATTAGTGTTGATAGCTAAAATGAACTATACTCTCCTTTGCGGCATTCCAAAGCAGAGTTTTATGTACAGAAGATACGAGCTGTGAGATGCAAACAGACAAAAAAAAAGTGTTATGCTTCTGTCGCCAACAATGCGTCAATTGAAAATTTATATTTAAAAATGAAATTACTTTCAAGTAGAGCACTACTTCTGCCATTTTGAATGTGGTTGTGCTGAGAAGACTACAGCTGACTTTTACCAGCTACCTGCAGTTTGACCTCTTGCATTGGCTTCCAGTGGGTCAAGCAAAGCTTCTGACTGATTGATGGACCTCCAGTTGACATGGCGAGGAGGAGAGACCAACTAGATTTGAGTTCTGTGATAGAGCAACTCTAACAAATCAAAGTAGCCCAAGTTTCCACAGGATAAAAAACGGGCGCCCCTCCGAGCTGGGCGCCCGTTTTTCGCGTCTAAAACGGCACCAGAAAAAAAACGCGCTATTCTCGAGCGCTTTGCAGCTCCTTGTCTGTTTGGCGCGGTGCCCAGGGGGGCGGAGCCTACACTCGCACCGAATTTGTAAGTGGGAGGGGGCGGGTACTATTTAAATTAGTTTTTTTCCTGCCGGCAACGCTGCGCGTGCGCGTTGGAGCGTTCGCGCATGCTCAGTGTGAAAAGAAACATTGGCACTCGGCCATTTTTATAGTTCTTTGTAGCTGTTTAATTTTTGAACATTTTTTAATAAAAGCACATTGCCATCAGCACATCAGCACTGAGGCTACCCTTCTCACTGTCTCCTTCCCCTCCCCACCCTCCGCGGCAACAAACGGCTGTCTCCTTCCCCTCCCTCCCCTCCGCGGCAACAAATGGCTGTCTCCTTCCCCTCCCTCCCCTCCGCGGCAACAAATGGCTGTCTCCTTCCCCTCCCTCCCCTCTACAACAACAACCCGCTGTCTCCTTCCCCTCCCTCCCCTCAGCGGCACGAATGGCTTTCTCCCCCCCCCCCCCCCTCCCGCTCAGCGGCACAAATGGCTTTCTCTCCACCTCCCCCCTCCCGCTCAGCGGCACGAACGGCTGCAGAATTCTCCCTGGCTGAAGCACTTTCACACAGGTAGGAAGATGGTTTATTTAATCTTTTCTTTGCTTATAAATGTTTATTCAGGTTGGATTTATTTGTATAATATTTGTAGAAGTATAAATAAGGATTTATTGTAGAATTTAATGAGTTCCCTCCCCCCCACCTCGTTCTGGACGCCTAATTTGTAACCTGTGCCTGATTTTTTTAATGTGTAGAACAGGTTTTTTCAGTTCTACAAAAATCTTCACTTGCTCCATTCTAAGTTAGTTTGGAGTACGTTTTCACTATGGAAACTTTCAAATCAGGCGTCAATGGCCGGACACGCCCCCTTTTGAAGAAAAAATTCTGTTCCAAAGTAGAACTGTTCTACCTGACTAGAACTGCAGAAAAAAAAATGTGGAGAATTGCGATTTCTAAGATAGTCCGTTCTCCACCAGTTGCTCCTAAAAATCAGGCGCAAATCATGTGGAAACTTGGGCCCCATATCTCTATAGAAAGGATTTTTTTTGCAGACAGCAGAATTAGGATCAGTGATTTATACGAAAAAAAACAGGATAACGTAAATAGATATGCTTGAGCTACAGCAGAGAACAAGAGATGTGGCAAAGTACAATAGTTACTGTGGGCATAAAGGCTGGGCGTCATTGGTGACCCAGCACTAGGGAATTTAGGGTGTGAAATTCCTCTGAGCTGCTCCTGCTCCACCACTGTAGCTTTGGCAGAAATCCCATTTACGCATTGTACTTCCAGCAAAGTTACATTGTTGTACTGATTTTTGAGTGGCCTCCAGCAGTCTCATTAAGGACTGCTGTTAGGCTGCTCAGCGCTGATGCAAATGGGCAGAGCGCGCTCTCATTCTACATGCTGCCACATCATCCACCAACTCCCAACCGAAAGTAGAGAAAATAAGAAAAAAAGAGAGAAGCAGAAGAGGACAGAGAGAGAAGTAAACAGATAAATTAGGGTGAGAGAAGAGAAGAGAAAGTGTGAACGGACAACACAAAAACCATAGAGGCAGTTAGAGTGTGAAATCCACTTTCAAATGCTTGTGACTATTACACATCCATTCTTCAATATTTTCTGCTCTCACTTTTCTGAAAAATATTGTAAGTTAATTTCTTTAAAGGGTGCTTACTTAGCAAATACAGCCTGTAACATGAGACATATTAAATTTTGCACTTTGAAATTTGTCAGCTTAATTTTTATTCATATCCTGTAATCTAAGTAGTCATAGCTTATTATTTTATTTTTGTGTTACTGTGGCTTAAGACAGAACTCAAAGCAACCAGACAATTATCCAACTTTGGAAGCACTATTATATGATTCTAGTTTGAAGGGAGGTTCTGAACAAAAGTCCATTTGTTTAACTTTTGAGGTTTTATATTTCTGGCCCTCATGGTAAAAGCGCATGTTAAATACAGATGGGAGACAATTAATTCCCATTTGATGTCATAGGTAAAGATCACCTTATCATGAAACATGCACAGTTTTTGAAATGTATTGTTTGGAGGTGGGGATAAATCTATTTGCCTCCAATGGTTAAGGAAAACATTATCATCGGAAATGTCCTTCGAAGTTACGACAGCTGATTGGGAAACCCAAGAGGAAATTCACCCCTTTATTTATTTTATGTGTGACCCATTTAAAAAATACACTACCATCTCAGAGGAGATTTCTTAAAAACTTATTTTAGCGTAGATATGCAACTCTCCCATCCCACACCTGAGTATTTCCTCCCCTCACCCGTGTAAATGTGGATGCTTTAATTCATGATCGGCAATGTCTAGTTATATATTTATGAAAATGTTGCGTCTATTTTGTGTCCATCACCTTTTAGACATCGTACTTTGTTACGTATGCAAAAGAATCTTAAAAAGAAAGTGGAAAAAAGCCAGAGATTTAGAAGCAATTCTATTTGTCCTGCCATTGATCTCAGCAGTTTACAAGCAGCTACATTTGCCTATTTGGATCACTTCTCCATTGGGACTACTTGAATGTAAACAGTGACCTTAAAGAGATGGAGCTCAAATTTCCCCAACCCCTTTTTCTGGTGCATTCACCCGAGGTGCACCACTTTTGTCCACCTCCAAGCATGCTGAAAATCTTCCTCTCGATTCTGGCCGCTCCCCAGCCTCTCCTCGGCGTAGCATGGCCAGTGGATTGGGGGCGGAGGCGGGATCTCTGCACATGCGCGCTAGATTGTGCGCGCATGTGCAGTAGCTCCTGGCAGCCCGAATCTGTGCGACGCTCTGCAGGCTGTGTGGGAGGGGCCCGAAGCACGCTGCCCCTAGCCCTGGTCGAATGGGCTCCCTCATCGGCGGCCCTCTGCATTCCCTAAGGTAGGACTTCTATTTTTTATTTGTTATTTATTGATTGATTGCGTATTACTTTGGTCTTGGTGCTTTAGGTGCAGGGTTCCTTCTATTTTTTATTTGTTTATTAATTGCTTATTACTTTTTGTGCTTTGTTTAGTGCTTGGTGCAAATGTACTGCTTTGTTTAGTGCTTGGTGCTTTAAATGTATTTATGCTTCTTTAATGTTGTTGTGAAAGTGTTTCGTGCTTTGTAAGGTCCCCTCCCTCCCCACCCTGCCCCCCCCCCCCCACCCCCGCCCCCTCCAACCCATCTCTGGCTGCCTGCGCTGATTTCTTAATTCACCGCAGGGTTTTTCAGAACTGACACTTACGCTGGCCTAAGTAAGGAGTAAGTTTTAGCTGGCTAAACTTGCTTAAATGGCCAAAAGAGACGTAAATGGCTGGTAACGTCCCTTTTTGAAAAAAAAAACGTAACTTAAAAAAAAATGAACTAACTCACTTACACTGGAGCAACTTAAATGCTTAAATGGGGAGAATTGCGATTTTTAAGTTACTCCAAAATAATCTAGTTGCTCCAAAAAAAAAAACAACTCCTGGGGAAACTTGGGCCCAGACTTGATCAACAACTAAATATCACAACCACGCTCCAGCCCTCAGGCTACCACTGAGAAACATCATGGGAGATATAGCTTTACAAATGTTAAGGATAGCTCTTTTTTGAATGTGCATAATATTGAAATGCTGGTTTAAAAAGCTTATAGAAATATCTGATTGTAAATTCCTACTGTTTATATGTATATATTTTTAATATTCAGCACTAAAGTTTTTTAAAATTAAAATAAGAAAATTGGAGTTCCATCTGAACAGAAAAAATAGATTAATGTTCTATCTTTTCTCTTTTCAGATGCTAATGGTGCATTTCCAGAATTTATTTTATTTCAGATTTCCAGCATTTGCAATGTTTTCCTTTCATCGCACAAATAACCTGTGTATGCCAGATGATAACCATGCTGCTTTTTCATACCTTTTGGCAAACAGGTAGTGAGGCAAACTTTATAGTGAAAGTTCAACGATTGAACGACTATCCTGTGGACCTCTATCATTTGGTCGACACATCGGCATCAATGGTGGCTAATTTAGAAAGATTACACTCCATGGGATATTCTTTATCACAAAAGATGGCAAAATATTCCAGTGATTTCCAATTTGGGTTTGGATCATTCGTTGATAAGCCAGTGTCTCCGTTTATTAACATTCATCCAGACAAACTTATTAATCCATGCAGGTAAGTAATTACTGACAGGTACGTGTTCAATATCATTTTTGTTTAGTATTAAAATCTATATTTTTATTATTTGTCTTTAAATGCAGTATTTACGAAACATCCTGTCTGCCAGCGCATGGGTTTATGCATGTGTTATCTTTGACTGATAACATAACTGAATTCAGAAAAGCAGTGGAGAAACAAAGTATTTCTGGAAATGAGGACACACCAGAGGGAGGTTTGGATGCTTTGCTCCAAGTTGCAGTTTGTGAGGTGAGTTTTGCTTTACAGAGCCAAATAACAACAGCTATTAAAACTTTTTTGCCAAAAAAACTCAGATAGAGTTAATATGTGGAACCAGTTTACATTCAGCTAAATGTAATAAATGGACTTTTATTCCTTCATCCTGGATTTCACCTAAGATTCCCAGATATCACGCTGGAAACCATCGAAACATGAATTTCATCAAAGCATTCAATAACCCCATATAAGATTTCAATTTGTTTGTTTCAAGGACATTGAGCTATGTGGGAATTTTTATTTTGTGGCTGGATTTCTCAAATTGAATAATGTTACTGGATAGATTTAAGTAACCAAGCAATACTGTTTACTTACGAGTTTTTTTCTCTTTGATCCTTTCTAAAATTCTTTCCAACTACATTGTTCCAGTACTTTGGACTGAATCTAATCTTTTTTCTTCCAGCAGTAGTATTAAGGTCTGTTGAGTTGTTTGGAATTTCTTGGCCTGGAAATTACTTTTTGTTGTATTGGAGTATGAACATGTAATGTATATGACATTCCTCTTAAAATAAACAGGCTAAAACCGCTATTAAAAGATAAAAGAACATTATCTGCTGTATTAAATGTTTTATACATTAATATTACAAATAGCAATTTCTAGGCTCTTGAACCTGAGATGTAGCACATCATCTCAATGATTATTTTGCACTTTCTGATTACCTGGATAATTACCTGGTGCTAATTTTGTCAACTTTTGAAAGATAGCATTCCAAAAGGAGCACTCCCGAATTTCTCCCCTCTTATGTCTTGCCAAATAAATTTTACTTTTGCATTCTCCCTTAGAGCTGTTAAATTTTCTTGCTTGAAGAAACAAGAGTGAAATATTACACACTATAGATAATTGAATGATGCATTTTATTGGAGAGCCCCTTCTGGAAATGGACCTTCAGCATTGGCTCGCTGCCCAATGCTGTAGAAACTGTTTCATTTATCTTCCAGTTTACGAGTGAGATTGACTTAAATGTGTAGCTGTTTTTAAGTTACTTTTTGCAGAGATTTATTTTGTATTGTTATCTCGCCCAGTGGCTGGGGAGGGTTCTCCCAAGCCAGTGGTGGCAAATCCAGTTTATTTATTTTACAGAGATGTATGGGAGAAGTTTAGCTACTTAATACATGGGCAGCCATGCTACTTGGCTTTCTGTTCTTTGACACTATGGCTCAAAATCGCTTCCGATAGCAGTAATCCATCTATCTTTATATTAAGACCTTCCAGCTGACAGGAGCACGGTCACTAGGAGAAAAGTGCTATTATAAATAGAGTGCAAGGCTGGCATTGCTAAATGTTTGTAAATATAGAAAGAGGATGTATGTTGTGCATGATTGAAGTTAATGGGTGGAAAATTATTGGGTGCATGCATATGTGCTCCCAGCAGTTTGAGCTTTGCAGGAAATTTACCTTTATAGATGATAGAGGAGGCACAATTGATCCTATATACATTTCAGAAGGCATTTGACAATTATATGCACAAGGGATTATTAGCCAAAATTGAAGCTTATGGAAATGGGGGTATTCTAGTGGTATTAATAAGATGTTGATTGGAAGGTAGTGAGTAGGATAATGGGACATTCCTAAATTAGTAGGTATTGACTTACTATCGTCCCCAAAAATTATGTTGTAGTCCCAGATTTCATTTCACATATATATGATCTGGAAAGTTATGAAGACAAGATCAGAAAATTGCTAAAGGACATAAATATATTAAGCTCGTTGGTAGAACAATAGCAGTTGCAGTTAAATGTAACAATGTGTGAGCGCATACACTTGTGCTGTAAGAAAGAAAGATGTGAATGCAGTCTCAGTGGGAAAGTGCTGAGGTAGATGAATGTGATATATTCACAGAGCACAGCACACATAGCTTCCTACATGGCAGGCAGCTCTCTCGGAAGCCTCCGGAATCTGCCTGTTTCTGTTTATTATTAACTCTGCAGTTGCAGTACACAATACGTCCACATCCACAGTGTGGAGCTACAAACATTACAAGCTTACAGACATTACACTTCTCCCTCCTTAATGAAGAAGTTATTATAACAAACATCATACATAACTTTCATGTTTATACATAACACAGGATATAAATTTATTTTTTTCCATATTTACAAATTTAACTTTACCACTTGTTTTCTGTTTCGAAGTGGATACCTTCGCTCTCGAACAGAACCTTCCAAACCTGGTGTCAATTTCACACTCATTCAAGGCTCATCCTGAGGAATGTTTTCCTCCACGGAATTTCATTGATTTTCATTTGAACTCACTCTAACTTCAGGCTCTTTGTTTTCCTGACTCGGACTCAGACTTTCATTCTGATTCTCTCCTGGATTTGTTTCCAGTATGTTGGATTTAGGATTTGCTACTGGTGTATCAGAACTATCCGATGAGACAGAAATAATTGAATCATTCCCACCTTCAACTCCTTCCATGTCTGCAGGTAAAATATGATCAATATGAACAAATCTAATCTGTCCATTAACAAACATCTTTACCAAATATGTGCGAGAACCACATATCTTCACCACTCTTCCTAGTAACCACTTTAACCATTTATGGTGATGGTTCTTCACTCTCACCTTCTGATTTAATTTCACACTTCTCTCTTTTACTCTACCTCTATCATGGTCATCTTTCTGTCTTAATTGTGTCTCTTCGACAGACTGTGCCAAATTTGGTTTTAACAACGAGAATCTGGTACGTGGATGTCCTTTGAGAAACAACTCTGCTGGTGTTCTACCAGTAGCTGTATAAGGAGTATTTCGATATGTAATCAAAAAATTAGCCAATTTGTGATCCAAATGGCAACTGTAGTTTCCTTGGATTTGGATCTAACATTTGTTTTATGAGGGCACGTTTTACAATTTGAACAGTGCGCTCTGATACACCATTCGAAGCAGGATGGTATGGTGGAACCTTGGTATGTTTCACACTATTTTTGCTCGTGAATTGTGCAAATTCTTTTGAACGAAATTGTGGTCCATTATCCGAAACAATCTCTTCAGGGAGGCCAAATTAAGAAAATAATTTTCGCAAAATGTCCAATGTTTTACTTGTTGTTATTTTCCACATTCGAAATACCTCAACCCAATTCGAATGGATATCAATCACAATGAGCAATTGTTGTCCTTCTAACTCAGCAAAATCAATATGTAGCCTTTGCCACACCCTGGGAGGCTATTTCCATGGCTGTAATGGTACTGGTGGTGGTTGCTTGCTTACCTATTGACATGTCGTACACTGACTCACGATGTACTCTATATCTTTATCAAGACCTGGCCACCATAAATAATTGCATGCAAAACTCTTGGTCAAGCACATTCCCAGGTGCTGGTCATGGAGATCTGCTAATAATTTGGACCTGAATTTATTTGGTATAACCACTTTTGCACTCCACATGATACAATCTTTATCGACTGATAATTCATTCCTACGAATGAAGAATGGATGTGTATCGTTGTCTGTTACCTGGTTTGGCCATCCATTTGCAATATACTCATACATCTTTGACATCACTGGGTCAAGTTTGGTTGCTCTACCAATCTCTTCAGCTGTGACTGGCAGTTCATCAATGTATGAAAAATAAAACACTTCTTCCCCATTGGGTGTAACTTGTGATGGGGAAGGCAATCTAGACATTGCATCAGCATTTCTGTGATCAGCTGATCGTCTGTATTCAATATCATATGTATATGCTGACAAAATCAAAGCCTATCTCTGCATTCGGGCTGCAGCTAATGTTGGAACTGGGGACTTTGGATGGAGGATTGCTGTTAGGGGCTTATGGTCCGTAACGATGGTAAACTTACGACCATACAAGTTTTTGTGAAACTTCTTGACCCCAAAAATTAATGCCAAAGCTTCCCTTTCAATTTACGCATAATTACTCTCACTGGCACTGAGAGTGCGTGAAGCAAAAGCAATTGGTCTCTCCTCCCCACTACGTGATACATGAGAGATCACTGCTCCAACTCCATATGGAGAGGCATCACATGCTAGCTTAATCTCCTTAGATATGTCATAGTGAACTAACATGGTGCTCTCTACCAATTTGCTTTTACACTCCTTGAATGCTGTATCGCATTCTTTTGACCACTTCCAGTGGACCTGTTTTTTCAAAAGTTCATTCAGTGGATGTAATACTGTAGCCAAATTTAGTAGGAACTTCCCATAATAGTTCAAAAGATCCAAGAATGAACAAAGTTCAGTGACATTCCTGGGAGTGGGTGCATTTGTAATTGCATCCAATTTTTCCATGGTTGGATGTAAACCATCTTTGTCTACTCTGTACCCTAAGTACTCTACTGAGTTTTTAAATAACTCACGCTTACGAGCAGACACTCGTACTCTGTGCTTCTCTAGCAGTTTGAGGACTTCATTCAATATGTTATTATGAATTTGCCTATTTGGTGCTGAAATTAGTATGTCATCCAAATAACATACTACCCCTTCAATACCTTGCAAAATCTGGTTCATCATCCCTTGGCATATGGCAGGGGTGGAAGACACTGCAAACGGAAATTGATATAGGCCTAGATGAGTATTTATAGTCAAACATGACTTGGACTCCTCATCTCGTCCAAGCTGTAAGTAGGCATTCGTAAGATCCAGTTTTGAGAAGATCTGACCACCTGTCAGTGTTGTGAACAAATCTTCTATATTCAGCAATGTATTGGGGACATTACCCTCTAGAACCTGGTTTACGGTTACGATATAGTCACCACACAATCTTACTTTATCATCAGATTTAGGTACAACAACAATGGGTGTAGCCCAATTACATCGATCTATCTTACAAATAATGTTCTCAGTCTCTAGTCTTTTGAGTTCTTGCTCAACTTTCTCCTTGAGTGCATATGATACAGAACGTGGCTTGTAGTAAACCGATCTAGAGTTCTTCTGTACCCTGACACTCGCCTTGAAGCCTTGGATCGGACTTCCCATTTCGCAGAACACCTTCGGATACTGCTTGATAACCTCATCCGTTGATGACAATCTCGCTTCCACAGAGAAAATCTTACTCTAATTCAGCTTCAGTGAGCTCAACCAATTTCTTCCTAGTAAAGCAGACTTGTCTCCTTTCACTACTATTAGAGGCAAGTTCTGAAATTGATCTTTATATTTCACTGGTACGGTGATATGACCTACCACAGGAATTTTCTCTCCCGAGTAGCCTCGCAGCTCTATCTTGGATTTCTCCAGTTGGAAATCACGCAATTTGTCGAGGTACAGTGACTCCGGTACTACACTCACGGATGCAACCGTGTCAATTTCCATTGGTATCTTGAATCCCACAACATCTGTGTGGATTTTGATGCTTTACGAATCGCTGCTGATGATGTGCAACTCTTAACATCTCCTCGTCCTGTTGTTGTTCTTCCATGCTATATCATCTCTTGGGATTTCTACTCATAACTTTGAACGTTGGACTCATAGATTTAAAAACTGCTTTATCCTTCAGTCGGCATGCTTTTGCAAGATGCCCAGTCTTTCTGCAGAAGAAACACTCTGCCTTCATGTATGGACAACTTTGAGCACTGTGTTGTCCCAGGCACCTATAGCACGACTTCGACGCTCTGTTAGAATTTCCAGTTTCTAAGACTTTGGGCCCCCATCGTCTTTTACTTTGAACCTGCAGGTGATTTACCTCGGTTGACTGACAACCGTAATCATTATTTAATTCTCGGGAATATTGTTCGGCCATGCCCATCGACCTCGCTGTCTGACAAGCAATCTCAAAAGTCAAGTCATCCGTCGTCAATAACTTCCTTCTGATCGCATCTTTCACCCCACAAACAAAACGATTCCGTAATGCTCGGTTTTGAAAGTTTCCAAAATTAAAGTGCATCGATAGCTTTTTTAATGCTACGATGTAATCACTGATACTTTCATCAGCCTTTTGATTCTGAATCCTGAAATGATAGCTTTCAGCAATTTCTAACGGTTTGGGTTTATAGTGCTGCTCCAGCTTCGTTAAAATCTCTTTAAGCATTGTGTCCTTTGGCTCGTCAGGCACAAGCAGATTTACAGGGGCTTTGTACAATGCCGGACCCACCTCCGATAAGAAGATCGCTTTCTTATGTTCCAACATAGTTCGGTTCTGGACTGCATTGTCTGGAACTTTGATTATGTTATTTGCAGTGAAATACATTTCTAGCTGATCCATATATGCTTTAAAACGTTCCCGGTCATGTCTATATTGCCCCCAAATGTCCCAATACACCTGCGGGTGCTGCCATTTTAATCTCTAGCTGTTCACACCTTGTGCTATATTTTACCTCGGATTTTTGTAGCTTTTTCCAAAGACAGAAACTTCCAAAGTGTCTCTGTCGGCTGGCTGAATCCTTCCCCAACAACATTTAAGTTTTAAATCATCTTAAAAATCCCATCCTCGTCACCAAATGTGATATTTTCACAGAACACAGCACACACAGCTTCCTACATGGCAGGCAGCTCTCTCAGACGCCTCCGGAATCTGCCTGGTTCTGTTTATTATTAACTCTGCTGTTGCAGTACACAATACGTCCACATCCACAGTGGGGCGCTACAAACGTTACAAGCTTACACACATTAAAATGAACAAAGAGATTTAGGATTGCAAATATGTAGCTTTTTAAAAGCTAGCTTGCAGGTGCACTCCGAAAGGCCAATAGGATGCTGGGTTGCATCAAAAATGCATAGGATATAGTGCTACTGCAGTTCTGAAAAGCGCTTGTCAAATTTCGTTTGGGCCCATTGAAGATAATGTTAACCTAATCCACACAGCGGAAAATTGACAAGTTTGGATTGGCTGCCTGTTTTATAACCTGCCCAATTGAAGGAATTGGAAAGTAAGTTTATGTTTCTATGTTTCTATCTATGTTTCTATGTAAGTTTGGGCAGGATGTAAAAAAGCAGCGGATCTGATCCCGTCAGTTTTGCACCGGGAAGGTTAGGTTAAAATTACCCCCATCTTCTTAGGAAGAATTTGTTGTCATTGGATAAAGTTCAGTGAACATTCATATTGATGCCGAGAATTAAGGTACTTATGATGAGACACTAAGGGGCCAAAATTGCCCCATCCAATAAGGCCTCTGGCTGCCTGAAAGCGGCAACCATGGTCCGGCGCGGAATGGCCAGAGACTCTCTGCGCAGGGGCCGCCATTTTGTAAATTGCCCTTTGTGAGTTTTGGAGCGGTGCCTGGGGCCACTCCGTCCATTTTGCCGTCGCGACATGTACGTGCTGACCCCTTACCAACTGCCGGGACCCTCTTGCGAAATTGCCCCGAGGGAAATGGCCCCTTTCCCGGTATTGTCCCGTGGGAGCATCCCCGCTGCCGGTCGGTGCCCTTGACAGCTTTTTCTGTCGGTGCACTCTTCTGTGGTATGGCATCCCGGCCGCCCTCTTAGGTGCCAGGCCGCTGGCATGGCCGAAACGCTCCCTGGTGGCGCAGTGGACCTAACTGAAAAGTATGCAGAGCTCGCAGCGGCCCTCCCCTTTAACTGAAGGGGAGAGATGTTGTTAGCGTCATAGAAACATAGAAACATAGAAAATAGGTGCAGGAGTAGGCCATTCGGCCCTTCGAGCCTGCACCGCCATTCAATGTGTTCATGGCTGAACATACAACTTCAGTACCCCATTCCTGCTTTCTCGCCATACCCCTTAATCCCCCTAGTAGTAAGGACTACATCTAATTCCTTTTTGAATATATTTAGTGAATTGGCCTCAACAACTTTCTGTGGTAGAGAATTCCACAGGTTTACCACTCTCTGGGTGAAGAAGTTTCTCCTCATCTCGGTCCTAAATGGCTTACCCCTTATCCTTAGACTGTGACCCCTGGTTCTGGACTTCTCCAACATTGGGAACATTCTTCCTGCATCCAACCTGTCTGAACCAATCAGAATCTAAACCCATCAGCACGACACTGATGACTAGTCGGTGCCGGTGGCCCGCTGCAAGGGCACTTCTGCCCCTCAGGCGCCACGACATCCGCCTCGTCCCCAAAAAAAACTTCCAAGTGCTGAATATCGCCGGAATCTCCACCGCATGGATTGCGGCGGACAAAAACTTTAAAAAACGGAGGGAACACCCTTTTTCGGCCGGTGGGCAGCTTCGGCCCCTAAGTAAACTTGGTTATATTCTCTAGAGATGAGGAGGTTAATAGGTAATATGATTGAGGAGATCAAAATAATGAAAACAAAGTTGACAAGAGTAGGTGGTGAAGAATTATTTCTTTTAGCACAGGAATATAGAACAGTGGAACATAATCCTAAAATTAGAATTAAGTTGGTTAAAAGTGAATCCAGGAAAAATGTATTTGTACAAAAGATTGTGGAATACATTTCATCAATGGAGATATTTAAAAGAGAGATATTTAACTGAGGATTATGGGCATTATGTGCTTTGGAGAAGTGGCAGGTAATCGGGATAAAAAGATAAAGGGCTAAAAATTTGCTGACCTTGCAACTGTTTTTTGGCGCTATTTCACTATTTTTCGCGAAAAACTGGACAGCAGTAAATTCAGAGACGTCTTGTGGCGGCGGTTTTTAAGTACTGCTGGGGAGAAGACCGCCACCGTGCAAGACTCAAAATATCACTTTCGCCAAAAATGTGTATTTAGAGTGAAAAATACCAGCAGGTAAAAAGTTGCGTTGCAGCCCTTGTAACAGCGGTAAGTATGAAAATTTGCGAAAAAGGTAAGTTACATTTTTCATTTTTTAATTCTTTTTTCAATAATTCGATAGTTAAGTGTCTTGTGAATATTTTGTGATTTTTTTTATTTTTAATTTTTGCAATTTTTTGGGGGGTGTTTTTCCCGCTCCTTAGGCCAAACTCGCAGTGGTATCACCATCGGAGTAAAGTTGCAGAAAATTGCCAATTTTTACTGTTACTCAAATTGAAGCTTGAATTTTATGCCTCATAGCGGTAGCAAAATGAAAACGGTATTTTTGGCAAAAAAATACCATTTTCGTCAAACAGATTTCTAGCCCATTGGGCTGTCCTGATTAGCCTAATGCAGAGTAAGCTTTGTGTGCATTTATACAACATAATACAGTTTTCTGAAATCATTTTTGTGGTCATCAAGGTGGGGGACTAGGTTCAGGCCCTTAAGAGCAACTCTATAACATTAGTGTGAAGTTTTCTATTTCCCACACCCTCCATTTTTTGGTTGCTCTGAGTAAGACTGCTAATTCAGAGTCAAAATTAGGGCACTTTTGTACTAGGATTGAGACTACCCAAACAATATCAAATTGGGCACCAACTTATCAGGAACCAGTGGAGACTGTCATCCCATCAATTTGGGTTGGTTTTAAAACCAATCTAATCCATTGCACCACCTTTTTATTTAAAACCATTTGGGCCTGGAGTTCAGCATGATTTCCACTCAGGTAATGGCTTGATCTGGGCAGAATCAAATCAAATAGCACTAAAGATCACAGAATTTTAAGCACATGTAAGTTGCAACCATTACCACTTTATGCTGTGATCTTGGCTGCTGGCTCAAAGGTCACTTCACCCAAAGCAGTTGTCCAGAGCTTGTGATTGAGATATGTTGTGAATGTTTATAACTCCGAGAAACTGGGGTGTTAATCTTACCATGTTTTGCTTATTTAATAGTAACGACTAGAAATTTTGCTTCAATTTTCTACTGGTTGAGTTTGTTCAATAGGAATTAAGTAGTCTTATTGGCACCCAATCAGGACTTGCCGGCAATAATATTTATTTTGTGTCTTTTAAGTTGTTCATCAGTCATTTAACTCTTGAGGTAACAGCCAAGAATGTGAATCTCGCTGTGGAGAGCAGAAAACTGTTTAAGCAAGCACAACAATATGCCATGCCCAGCATGGTGGTTTTTAGATTTTGTAAGACTAATTTATAGATATTGAATTAGAACTAAAGTACTTGCCCTTTTGTGCATTATCAACCTCCAAGTTTTCAAATCAGAGACAGAGAAATTCGAGTTTTAAAATTGTGTACATCAGCTGCTTGTGTAGTTTGTATTGAAAATGATATTTAACTTATTTTCTTGGTGAGTTCTAGCTTTCTTCCTATTTATAATGATTTATCCAACTTTTCAAGATATTCAACTTCCCATGAGGGAGAGTGAAACATACAGTTGAGTTTCTCAGCAGTTTACTGATCCGTTGTTTAAAGTGCCCCTGAATTCAATGCTGTTCAGCTGATTAAAATGTCAGCTGTTGCTGGGTTGGGTGTTTAGTTTCCGGCCATGTCTGATTTGAGATAGCTTACTCTCTATCTAAACTATGCTGTTCCTAGCCTTGGAATGCTTGCTCCTGACACTGGGTGCAGAAATGTTTCATTCCCAAGCATTGAATGAATGATGGATCACTTTTGCTCCAAGGCTGAAGTTCAATTTCTGCCTGAGTGTTCTATGATGAATGTGGCCACGTTACAATCTAGCATTACAAACTATTTCTGTGTACTTCTTGGTGGTTTATTCAATTTGGCCTTTTCTTTGCTTTAGAGAGAAATAGGATGGCGTAAGGAAGCAAAACACTTGCTGCTGCTGATAACTGATCAGCTATCTCACTTGGCACTTGACAGCAAACTAGGTGGTATTGTCCTGCCGAACGATGGGAACTGCCACCTAAAGGACAATATGTACACTCATTCAACTATTATGGTAAGGTAACTGAGTACCGCTTATTGCTTTAGCCTATCAAAGCAAAAATATAGCACAGTATATTTGACAAATGTATGTAGAAGATTCCTCTCTTTCCACCCACCTGCCTTCCACTGTATTTGACATTATAATGACATTATAATGGTTTTCTATCCAAAGGTCTCTACTTTTCTGTGTTTAGGGGGGAACGATCATTTACTTTTTCAAAGAGCATGGCCAGAAATCACGAGTGTTGAAACCTTAACTTGGGGAAATTGGGTAGTGAACTGGATTAACACACTGTCTTTTCACCTCTGGGAACTTGATTTGAATTCAGTCCAACCCGATAAGATCTTGGGCTGTAAATTGTGACCTCTCCGGGTGTGTACGATGTGCCCATGCACCCGAAGAGGCCTCGCAAATGCCGGTTCTCGGCGTGCAATGCGTATACGCTGGGAACCAGCATTTGTGATATGTCAAGATGTCTTTTGACAGTTCACACGCATCCCTGGGAGAAGAGCCTTCTCGCGCAGAGATTTGGGCGATTTGCCCAACTCCTGCCCAGCGAATGTCCTTCAAACTCTTATGCTTGGTAAAAGCCTACTTTTACCAGCGTAAGAGTTTTAAAAGATAAAAAAATTAATTTGATCACTTTTTTGTAAATGAAAAACCTGGTCCATTAAGGTAAGTTTATTTTTACCCCTAATAAAACATATGACATTTTTTCTAAAATAACTTTTTGTCTAAAACATTTAATTTAAATCAATTTCAATTCATTTTAAATATGTGAGGTGTTTTTTAATTTATTGTGTTGTATTTCTGTGTTTTGGGGGGTATTCTCATCAATAGTAATGGGAGCTCGTACAAATGGAACTCCCATTATTATCAATGAGAATACTCCACGTTCATTGGTGGTCCAGGCCCACATGATCCCAGGTTGCGCTTACGGTCCTGGGAAGCGTGAGCCCATATGCTGGATTGTGAAAGAAGGCCTTGGACCGCAAGTATACATTCCTCTGGGACCACCGGGTACTTTTGTAAAAATATTTTAGGTCGGAGGTGTCCGCCCACAGGAAGCCTCCGACCGCAAATTTAGCCCCAAAGATTATTTTGCTAGTTGCAAGGGACCAATATAAAATGGCTTGAGCAGTTTCAGCCCCATTGCTGGCGGATGAGTTAGGAAAAGTTCCTGGATTGCAGCTATGCAGAAATTACACAGAAATTTATACAGGTTTCCACACTGTACCATGGGAGGTTTATGCCAAAATTTCCTGCAGAGGTGATTTGCCTATGGTGGAACTTATTAACCAACGTAAAACAAGCATGAAATGCAGCATCATTAAATAGTGAGTGGGTTGAAGTCTTCTGTCATGGCATCTCACTCTGAGCTTATTGTCTTTGTGCTCCTCTTCCTCTTCCATTATGATGCACAACAGGGGTATGCCCATTGGGAAGATCATTCCAGCTGCTTAATTCTTTTGAATGCATTGGGGAGGAAGTGCAGGAGTCCAAAAACTCTCAGGTGCACAGCACTTTGGTTAAGTATAGTGCAGGTTTCTGTAAGAAAAAAATTGCAAAGTTAATCTCAGTTACGCCGATGTCATGTGGCTGTGGGCTTTGCTGTGCTGAGACTTTTGGGTGTAAGTCTAATCCAGCACATTATTTGCTTAAATTTAGGCAACTTATGTGAACTTTTGCATGGGGTCCGTGGTGGGAAGGAGTAAGGAGCTATGTAACTGAGCAGCAGGGGGGGTTTGAAGGATGTATCTCAAAAGCAATGCAGATGATTGAGGGAATTGGTGCATAGCGATGGTTCAGCGTAAAACTGGTAGAAATCAGTTCCTTAGAATAAAACAGCGAAACGCCACTCTTGTGCTATAATTATGCCGAAACCACCAGGAAACTCCAGACCAATGAATCAGGATTTAAGATTTTATTTGTAATTGTTTCAGCCTCAGACAGATGTTAGGGAGAAGGATGGAGTCGGTGGCTAAGGAACGGAGTTTGTGGCAGGGACCGAAAATAAAATGGCTTTGGTCTTCCCAATATTTAAATGGAGAAAATTTCTGCTCGTCGGACAAACAGTCTGATAATTTAGAGACCGTAGAGGGGTCGAGAGAAGTGGTAGTGAGGTAGAGCTGGGTGTCGTCAGTGTACATCACCAGAGGTAACAATATGGGAGGGGGAAGAGAAGCCGTTGTCGGAGATTTTCTAGTTATGATTAGATAGATAAGAATAGAACCAGGCAAGTGCAGTCCCTCCTGGCTGGACAATGGTGGAGAGGTATTGGAGGAGGATGGATTGGTCAACCATGTCAAAGACTGCAGGCAAGTCAAGAAGGATGAGAAGGGATAGTTTATCTTTGTCACAGTCACAAAGGATGTAATTTATGACTTTGATGAGAGCGTGTAAATCATTGCAACACCTGTTCAACTATTCCTTATTTGCTAGCAGTCAGACTTGTCAAATACTCCTCATTGAAGTGCCCATATCTCGCCAGCTCGATGATAATATTACATGCACCTCTGGCCTATCCATTCAGATGTAGAGGTTGTTCTGTGTGCCCCTTTTTGAAATGCTCACATTTCTAGGCTCTGTTCTTGTCACCACTTCTGCCATGTTGCTGACAGGGCTAACAAAGGTAAGAATTGTGAGGTTGACGAATAAGGGAGGGGAATATCAGGTGAGAAGTAAAAGTGTACAGCATATTTTGATTATACGATTTCTTAGTATAAATTAATGTTATATAAAATGTAACCCAAAGTAATTTAATGTGTATTAGTTAATGCAGCAAGCAAAAACTTAAACTGCATTGTCACCAACAGCTAATAATAAGTAAAGCAGCACATTAACTTTCATCATCATAGGCATTTGAGGAAGACTTGCTTCCACTCTTAACATGAGTTTTTAGGTGGCTGAATAGTCCAATACGAGAACCACAGTCCCTGTCACAGGTGAGACAGATAGTCATTGAGGGAAGGGATGGGTGGAACTGGTTTGCCGCTCGCTCTTTCTGCTATCTGCACTTGGTTTCTGCATGCTCTCAGCGACGAGACTCGAGGTGCTCAGCGCCCTCCCGGATGCCCTTCCTCCACTTAGGGCGGTCTTTGGCCAGGGACTCCCAAGTGTCAGTGGGGATGTTGCACTTTATCAGGGAGGCTTTGAGGGTGTCCTTGTAACGTTTCCGCTACCCACCTTTGGCTCATTTGCCATGAAGGAGTTCCGAGTAGAGCTCTTGTTTTGGGAGTCTCATGTCTGGCATGCGGACTGTGTGGCCTGCCCAGCGGAGCTGATCAAGTGTGGTCAGTGCTTCGATCCTGGGGATGTTGGTTTGGTAGAGAACGCTGATGTTGGTGCGTCCGTCCTCCCAGGGCATTTGTACGATCTTGCGGAGACATCGTTGGTGGTATTTCTCCAGCGACTTGAGGTGTCTACTGTACATGGTCCATATTTCTGAGCCATACAGGACCTTAACTTTAAGCAGCTCCTCAAAGGAATTTCAAATAAATAATGCACTCACGCAAGGTACAAGGCCTGATTATATACTCCAGCACCCCTGTCGGGGATCAGTACTTGCAAAGTTGGAATTGTGGGAAATCATAGACGAAAACCCATGATTTTCCATCCAATAATTTATAATGGCCAGAAAATCATGCCCTGTGCAGTGTACCTTCTGTAAGTACCATTCCTTGCCAGGAATGCTACAACAGCAACAACAACAACTTTTATTTATGTAGCACCTTTAATGTAGTAAAATGTCCCAAGGTGCTTCACAGGAGTGTAATCAGACAAAAGTTTGACACCGAACCAGATTAGGAGATATTAGGGCAGACTTGGTCAAAGAGGGAGGTTTTAAAGAGGGTCTTGAAGGAGGAAAGAGAGGTCGAGAGGCAGAGATGTTTAGGGAGGGAATTCCAGAGCTTAGGACCTTGGCAGCTAAAGGCACAGCCGCCAATGATGGAGCGATTATATTCAGGGATCCTCAAGAGGCCAGAAATGGAGGAGCACAGAGATCTCAGATGATGGTAGAGCTGGAGAAGATTATAGAGATAGGGAGGGGCGAGGCTCAAAGGTGACATCAGTCCTTGTGTGTTATAGGGCCCAAGTTTCCGCCCCCTGTAAAAACGGCTCACCTCCATAAGGTGCGGCGACATTCTGGAATAAAAAGGGCGCCGAAAACGTACCTGTTAATTCTCCGAGCTCCTCAGGACATCTTCGGGCTCGGCATAGCGTAGCACAAGGGGTGGGGGGGCAGAGCCAGGTCCCGGCGTTGAAAACAGTGCCGGGACCTCTGCACATGCGCGCTAGAGTGTGCGCGCATGTGCAGTAGCTCCTCGCAGCCCGATGCTCTGCAGTTCAACCTCCTGTTCAGCCCCACGCATTCAGCCTCCTACGGTCGGGTTTTTGGGTTCAGCCTATATTGAATACGGTTGTGAGTAGTTTACTTCTCTGGCAATGTGTTTTGTGTATATGATGCTGTTTAGCATTGTTGTGTTCTTAATAAGACTGGTTGTCTGGGCAGAAGCTAATGGCTTTATAACTTTGAATCTGGATTTTTGAAAAGTTTGGGGCAAATGTATTATTTGATGGAGTTTGGTCGAGCCAATTGTCAAAGTGAACATGTATTACTTGCAGCCAGAACCAAAATATTTGGCACAGTTTATCCATTTATTATTTCATGCACACTGTAATGGTAAACTGTCAATCTCAGGAAAACTTACGTAGAATTATTGGAATACAGGCAAGAATTTTGAATGAAAGTTTAGCTGTAACAAATCTACAGGGCCTCCTGTTCAGCGTCCCCCACGTTCAGCCTCTCCCCCCACCCTCCCCCGCGTTCAGCGAGGAGCCTCTCACTCCCCCCCCCCACCCCCCCCCCCCCCCCGTGTTCAGCCTCACTCCCCTCCCGTTCAGCTCCTCCCCCTCCTCCTCCCCCCATCTCCTTCCCCCTCCACCTCCTCCCTCCTCCTCCCCCCCTCCCCCCTCCACCTCCTCCTCTTCCCCCCACCCCCACCCCTCACTGTCAGAAACACAGAGAGACACTGACAGAGACAGAAAGAGAGCCACTGACAGAGACACACTGAGAGAGACAGAAATACAGAGAGAGGCTGACAGAAACACTTTCCCTTCACATAAAGGTAGGACTTCTATTTTTTATTTATTATTGATTGGTTGTTTATTGCTTTGGTCTTGGTGCTTTAGGTGCAGGGTTCCTTCTATTTTTTATTTGTTAATTCATTGCTTATTACTTTTTGTGCTTTGTTTAGTGCTTGGTGCTTTAAATGTACTTATGCTTCTTTAATGTTGTTGTATCAACGCAAGAGGTTATAGGCCATTTTAAGTGATGTGTTTAATGCTTTAGTCCTTTGTGTTTGATGCCAGTAAGACAGCCTGTTTGACAATCTGCAATACAGAAGATAGTAATCTCGATTAGAATGTGACTAAGAAGCCTATAAACATGATTAAACAATTGGTACCGTTGGATACTTTGCTCGGTGAGCTTTCTCAGTTGCTGTTTTTCTTGGCTAATTTGTTGGGAGCAATTCTTCACCCTGTGACATTGAGTTGTAAAATGTATGCAGTATGAATTACAACATGGTTACTTGTGTACTTTAGTAATGGAGAACTAGAAAGCAATTCTTAGGTTTAAAAATGTGAATTAAAAAAAATAACCTTCTAAATTATAATAATTTCCAAGAATATATATTCTGCAAACCCCAGCTTTGTAATGCTATTGGTGTCGAAACATTATTGTAGTCCTATTTCAAAAATGTCTAAAGTTTTTTGAAAATAAAGCATTCATAAATGCATAGAATCATATAGCACAGAAGGAGGCCATTTGGCCCATCGTGCCTATGCATTCTTAATACAATCATTTTAATGATGTGTTTTTCATATATGTTCAGATCTATTATTCAAATATAGTTTCAGCTCTAATCAAATTGTGGTTCTTTTGGTGAACTATTATGCTTTCAAGGTGAGGGATGGTACACTTACATTGTAAGCAGCCAGCGTCAGTATCAAATAACAATCGCAACAACTCCCAGATCACGTATAGCACAGCTAGCTACAGAATCAAACTCCCTCTATATTCTGCCTCAACAATGTGCAATTGGCCCAACGTAATATCCTTTGCCTTCTCTGAGTGAGATTGCCAATCTATACAGAATTAGGAGCTGTTCTGTGCCCAAGGGCCCACATGCACTCAATACTAGGTGAAGACTGCATCTGCACAGGGCTCTAATGGTCAGCAGACAGAGAAGGGTCCCAACATTCTGTGCTCTTTTATTTCTAGTAGAAGCACATCATAATCCATTCACCTCATATTTAATGCAACACTATTGTCAAAAGCTTTCCCTTCAGTCTGAGCTTGGGTGAGGATAGTCATGCTGTTTGTAGCTTAGAGACATTTTTTCATTTTTTGCTGTAACATAAGCTGCATGTTTTTTTGGTGGCTTGTGATTGGAGGAAAAAGTTGAAATTATGAAGAAAAGTTTGTCACAATATGATTAGCGAATAACAAAAGTAGAAAATAACCAATTGGAAAGTACAAAAAAGAGACTTAGCCTGTAAAAAAGAAAATAACTGACATATAGTCCTAGATATTACGATCGCGATTATTTTCAGGGCAGCAATGTCCCATCGGTTGCATCTGTTGTTAAAATTAATCTCATTAAAAATCCAAGCTAAAAATTTGATGACAGGTATCGTGATTTTTTGTGACCCACAAAATAAATTTTATTCTAAAGACTAGTTAAATGCTTGTTCATTTTATAGTACTCTAGTGCTGTGTGTGAAGTTCCAGAAAAGGGAGTTTGTGTAGTATATGCAAATATATGTATATTTAATAGGTTTTACAGAGAAGTTGAAAGTGCATTACCTGGAGCATTATGTGAAAAACTGTAGTGTATCACTTTCTCTGGATCAGATACAAAACTGACTAGCAGTACAAACAGTTTTCATTAATTTCTGCTCATAAATATCATGAATGAACAATTTGAACTTAACCTTCAGCGTAGAATTAAATTGGCTAACAACAATGATCTGTTGTATTTGGCCGTCTTCCCATTGATTATATCACCTCTATAACAGCTGTACTTAAAATGTATTTAATTTATAGAAAGATTTGTTTGTCAATTTTCTCTCCCATCCCGACAATGTTAATTTCTTGCTATGGTTGATCCACAGGTACTCGTCGTCCTCTAACATCTTGTTTAAGCGGTCACTAATCATGTGTAAGCCATGACTAGTTATTTGACTGGGGGAGTATCATAGCTGAACCCAATCCTATCCTTATTCAACTGTACCCAATACGGAATCAATATTAGGAACTCTGGCTGATTTCCCTTCCTAATCAAGGAGCGCAGAGGCCAGCTGTAGTTCCTACGGCAACATTGGCAACTCAAGCTCGGAATCTTCCCTGTCTATGTGGCTCAAAATTTATTGGTAACCTTGCTGAGTCATTGGAGTTCAAATGTTTCTCGGCTTTATGTTCAAAACCAAACTTTATTTATCAGTTTTAATCACACTGTTGTTTTCAAACATAACAACACAGAACTGAATAAAGTTACCAGAAAGGTATGAAAGTCATTTGTTATAAGGTTGGGGTCTGTCTCAGATAATCTCTTGGGTATAGCAGTGATGCCTACTCCTGTAAGCAGTCTGCTATCTGACTATCGAGAGTATTCCTGCACTGCCCAATGTCTAGCTATATAATAGTGTAACCCAGGGTATAACAATAGGATCCCTTTGTAATCCGAACTGGATACTGTGCCTTTCGCAAGTGTTGTCATGTGCACTTCTCCAATATTTTTTCCAACTTTGGTTAGACAAGGAGGGTTTGCAGTCCTCCGTGCTGGTCTTGGAGAATGATACCAGAACAGGCTGGGTCTCTTTTCTCTAGAAAAGAGAAGTTTGAGGGGGTCACCTAATAGAGGTCTTTAAAATTATGAAAGGTTTTGATCGAGTAAGCACAGAGAGTATTTCCACCAATTTCCTCCAATTCTGCATTTTGCCTTCTGAAATGCTAATTCCCATGGATTAAATCCTGATTACTATTTCGAAGTTGCTGTACTAGGGAAGACAGAGATACATTTAGCATCTCTGGTCTCAGTTTTCCTTTTTATCTAACTTTTCACTGGTTAGATTCTGATTAATGTCATGACATTCGCTTAACTTCTTCATTGCTGCCTTGGCAGCCATTTATAATCCCAATATGATTAATTTATTAATTACATGGAATTACAAAGTATATTCAGCACAGAAACATGCAACTGGGTGTCACTGGAGATGGAGCACACGGTTTCCATCAGCATGCTCAAGGCCTTCTGCGACCGGTGGCACCGGAGGGACTGAAGTGCATCATCACAACGGGGAGGAAAATTTTAATTTCATTTGTTAAGGTTCTTTTAAACTTTTTTTGGGTAATTTACAGGTTTTATTGGCATTTGCCAGTATTTAAAAGTAATCACAGAAACGGGCCAATTGGCCCAAGTAGTCCATGCCAGTGTTTATGTTCCACTTCAGCCACCTCCCATCCTTCCTCATCTAACTCTTATCAGCATAACCCTCTGTTCTCTTCTCCCTCATAAGCTTATCTAGCTTCCCCTTAAATGCATCTATACTATTCACCTCAACTACTCCCTGTGGTAATAAGTTCTCCATTCTCTGGGTAAAGAAGTTTCTTCTGAATTCCCTATTTGATTTCTTGGTGACAATCTATATTGATGGCCTCTAGTTTTGCTCTTCCCTGCAAGTGGAAATACTTTCTGTGCTTACTCGATCAAAACCTTTCATAATTTTAAATACCTCTATTAGGTGACCCCTCAATCGACTCTTGACCCAGCCTGTTCTGGTATCATCCTTGCAAATCTTTTTTGCACCCTCTCCAGTACCTCTATATCATTTTTATAATATGGCGACCAGAACTGTACGCAGTACTCCGAGTGTGGTCTAACCAAGGTTCGATACAAGTTTAGCATAACTTCTTTACTTTTCAATTCTATCCCTCTAGAAATAAACCTTAGTGCTTGGTTTGCTTTTGTTAAGGCGTTATTAACCTGCGCGCGACTTTTAGCGATTTGTGTATTTCTACTCCGAGATCCCTTTGCTCTTCTACCCTATTTAGATTCTTATTTTCCAAGTAATATGTGACCTCCTTATTTTTCTTACCAAAATATAATACCTCATACTTATCTTTGTTAAAATTAATTTGCCAATTATGTGCTCATTCTGCAAGTTTATTAATGTCTTCTTGTAATTTGTCATTAGGCCTTTATATTTCTTAATTGCTAGCTTTCTTTGTACTTTTTCTTGATTTTCTAAAATCATTTTCTCTGTTTTGACAACTAAAGTTTATTTTTCATTTTAACAATCATTTTGCACTATTTGAAAACCAAATTAAAGAATTAAAAAAAATAAATTGCAATGCGGGGGCATATAATCTTTAACTTGTAATGCATAACAACTGGCATCCTGTCACAGGGTGCTAATCTGTAATGTTAGACAGAGGCTGCAGCCTGCAGTCCTTGTCAATGTACCAGAAATAAGGGTTCTAGATGCTGGAGTCAAACACTTACAAGTTACAAGCTAATTAAGGGTTACAGGGATATACGCACAGATAATAAAAAATCTGCAAAAGGACATAGACAGGCTAAGTGAGTGGGAAAAAATTTGGCAGATGGAGTATAATGTCGGAAAGTGTGAGGTCATGCACTTTGGCAGAAAAAATTATTATTTATTATTTAAATGGTGAAAGATTGCAAAGTGCTGCAGTACAGCGGGACCTGGGGTACTTGTGCATGAAACACAAAAGAATAGTATGCAAGTGATCAGGAAGGCCAATGGAATCTTGGCCTTTATTGCAAATGGGATGGAGTATAAAAGCAGGGAAGTCTTGCTGCAGCTATATAAGGTATTGGTGAGGCCACACCAGGAATACTGCGTGCAGTTTTGGTTTCCAGATTTACGAAAGGATATATTTGCTTTGGAGGCAGTTCAGAGAAGGTTCACTAGGTTGATTCCGGGGATGAGGGGGTTGACTTATGAGGAAAGGTTGAGTAGGTTGGGCCTCTACTCATTGGAATTCAGAAGAATGAAAGGTGATCTTATCGAAACGTATAAGATTATGAGGGGGCTTGACAAGGTGGATGCAGAAAGGCTGTTTCCACTGATGGGGGAGACTAGAACTAGAGGGCATGATCTTAGAATAAGGGGCCGCCCATTTAAAACAAAGATAAGGAGGAATTTCTTCTCTTAGAGGCTTGTAAATCTGTGGCATTTGCTGCTTCGGAGAGCTGTGGAAGCTGGGACATTGAATAAATTTAAGCCAGAAATAGACAGTTTCTTAAACGATAAGGGGATAAGGGGTTATGGGGAGCGGGCGGAGAAGTAGAGCTGAGTCCATGATCAGATCAGCTATGATCTTATTGAATGGCGGAATAGGCTTGAGGGGCCATATGACCTATTCCTGCTCCTATTTCTTTTGTTCTTATAAGACCTGTGAATACTTTTCTATAGATCACCCATTGCAAGAATTGAGCTCAGCTTTCTAGATCTCTTCCTGCTGCCTCATCTTCCAACCTTGTATTACAATCTTACCATTTTCATACCCTCTTCAACTGTATACTAAATCCAGATTCCATAACCGTCGCACACTCTGTATCAGTCTTCATCAACAAGTCCCAGGCTCTGTAAACATCCATCATCCTTAGGCTGCTGTTTAGGGTTTAGTGAGCCATAGGATACACTCTATAATGGCTATGCTACAGATAAATTGGTCTCTAAGCATGTATGAATTGTGAGAAAGTTCAGAAATAAATGTAATCAATATTTTGTTTAACCGCGATCAGGCCATTTGAGACCTCTTGTAGACGGCACTGAGAACGAAGTTCTGCAAGCTTTTAACTTTAGGAGGCTGAACACAAAATGCATTCCTTACTTGCAAAATGGATTCTTCAACTAGCTGTCAATCCCTTAACAGATTCCTCCCACCATTATATCGCACAAAAGATATTCCTTAGTCCAACACCCAATTTACAGTATTATTGCTTTAAATGTGGCCGTATAGGTTGATTCTCTGATTGGGCACTCCAAGTGAGAAGCTGTGGCCACAGGGAGTTCAGGTCAGGAAATTGTGACTCCACAGCCTCTGATGCTCGATTCATGGAAAATCAGGGGAGTCTTATTTCAGCCCTCCCTGCCCGGCGGACACCGGCAGGTGACCATTTAAAAATGGAGGGGGTTTCTTCCCCGCTCGTAACTCGACCCTTTCCAAATTCTGCAGGTGGATGAGGTGCTTGCCTAAAGCAGGCAGGGATCTTATACAATTGTGAAAGTCAGGGTCCTATTCTGTCAAAAGGACCCCAATTGGATTTTAACTGGGGCCTGAGTAGCTTTCCTGCCAGGCTGAAGCAGCTGTACAGCTGGTCTGCAGACAGAAGAGGCCCTCCAAGGATGACACAAAACTTTCCATTGTGGGACCAGGAGGAGCAAGAGCCCCCCATGCCATATAGATTCACTCACCGCTCCTTTGTGCCTTCCCACAAATTACCTACTTTTTGGATGGCTTCTGCCTGCCCAAACATCCCCTTTCCTCTTCCTGTTGGCGGGCAGCTTACTGGCGACATGTAAATGAGGAGTTAACATAAATGTGAGGTTATCCACTTTGGTGGCAAAAACAGGAAGGCAGAATATTATCTGAATGGTGACAGATTAGGAAAAGGGGAGGTGCAATGAGACCTGGATGTCATGGTACATCAATCATTGAAAGTTGGCTTGTAGGCATAGAGGCGGTGAAGAAGGCAAATTGCATGTTGGCCTTCGTAGCAAGAGGATTTGAGTATAGGAGCAGGGAGGTCTTACTGCAGTTGTACAGGGCCTTGGTGAGACCACACCTTGAATATTGTGTATAGTTTTGGTCTCCTAATCTGAGGAAGGACATTCTTGCTATTGAGGGAGTGCAGCGAAGGTTCATCAGACTGATTCCCAGGATGGCAGGACTGACATGAAGAAAGACTGGATCGACTAGGCTTATATTCACTGGAATTTAGAAGAATGAGTGGGGATCTCATAGAAACATATAAAATTCTGATGGGATTGGACAGGTTAGATGCAGGAAGAATGTTGCCGATGTTGGGGAAGTCCAGAACCAGGGGTCACAGTGTAAGGATAAGGGGTAAGCCATTTAGGATCGAGATGAGGAGAAACTTCTTCACCCAGAGAATTGTGAACCTGTGGAATTCTCTACCACAGAAAGTTGTTGAGGCCAGTTTGTTAGATATATTCAAAAGGGAGTTAGATGTGACCCTTATGGCTAAAGGAATCAAGGGGTATAGAGAGAAAGCAGGAATGGGGTACTAAAGTTGCATGATCAGTCATGAACATATTGAATATTGGTGCAGCTCGAAGGGCCGAATGGCCTACTCCTGCACTTATTTTCTATGTTTCTATGTTTCTATAACCCAGGCATCAAACTTAGGCACTCACTCTGTCCAAAACCCGCTCGGGTTAAAATTGACCCCTGGGACTGTGGTCCTGCAATTTCTTAACCAGTACTTCCTGCAAATGTTGCTCTTTCCTGGGAGTACCCGATCAGGGAATGAGCCCTATAATCTCTATTATATTGTTATTGTATTAATTTTCAATCATGCCAATATTACTGCAGCAGAAGCAATGTACATATCGGCATTCATTGGTTTCAAAACCTTGGCTCAATTGATGCTGTTTAATTTTATTTGCCCCTTCCTGACAGAGACATCTGTTACTGTGAATCTCAATCGGAAATCAGCAAAGAAACTATAAATACACATACTTGCATCATTGTAATATCAGCTGGTTGTAAGCACTTATCCAGCTGGCCGTAGTTCCTTAGACTTAGCTGATCTCCAGATTTCACTAATGTAGGTCTGGGTGCCAATCACTGCTGCAGCTCAAAACTAAGATCACGGACAAACCGTTGTGTTCACGTTTCCTAGATTCACTTTCATTAGATAATGCCTATTTGTAAAATGATATGGACACGGAACTATGTTAAAACACAAAAATTATTCTTCACTGAATTATCCAAGACATTCTTACTGTTATGCTAATTGGCCTGATTGACCTCCAGTATTCTGCAATGTAATGTCTGTAAATTTGTCTCCTCACTTCAACAGGAGCATCCGTCTGTGGGTCTGCTGGTGGATAAGCTGCTGGAAAATAGCATCCATGTCATTTTTGCAATTCAGGGATCATGCATCACCTGGTACAAGGTAAGATCTATGTTGTTAATATTGAACAGAATAAGAAGCAGTGTTGGGCTTCCTAGGAAAAGTGAATTCGAGTGCAGCTGATCAATTTATATGTAATCACATCTGTGAAATGTTGACAAAGTCAAATCATATTTCAGACTTCTGCTAACATTAATTGAAAGTAAACTCCAATGTTTGGCACAACTGTTGCATTCAAGTGTAGATTGCCTCTAAACAATCAGATAATTTATGAGGTAATGTTCTAATGCTGTATTTAGTTGCTTTCAAGGTATCTGCTGGTGTTTTATATATGCTGAAGCAAATAACTTGCAATATATAGACTGGATTTGAACCAATATAAGAATTAGCGTTAGTGGCTAGGTGTCGAATCTTTTGTCTTCTAATACTCCTGTGAAGTGCCTTGGGACAGTTTACTACATTAAAGGTTCTATATAAATAAAAGTTGTTGTTAGTGCTTGCAAAGTTTTAATTTATAGTTTGAGAACCTTTATTAAGATTATTATTTATTTTCATGATTAGAATTGTTCTTTTCTAAGAAGGCTTGTTGTAAAAATGTTTAATTAAAAAATATCTATTTTGTATTTTTTAAAGGATCTTCTTCCATTGATGCCAGGTGTAGCTGCTAGGCAACTAAATTCAGAATTATCCAATCTCTCTGAACTCGTGGAAGGTGCCTACCAGGTACAGAACTATTTTTGATATCACTTTTAAATTCATAGTTCAGTTTTTTAATCAATGATTAAACATTTCTTCTCTTGGGATGGATTTTCGAGGGGTTTGTGATCTGTCTAGCGTCTGTTTAGTGTCACAAAAACGATTTTTTTTGGCGCAAAATGAGGCGCACAACATTTTGCACCCAGGCGGAACTTTCGGCAGTGGTATTGTGGCGACCTGATATTTTCACCGTTTGGATGACGTCAATCAGCGTGCAATGCTGCACGAGCATCTTGGGCGGAACTTTTGAGCATATCGCCCGATTTAGCGTCCGCCTGGGAACCCGCCAGCAAAAAGCAGTCGGACCCAGGCGCTAACAGTGCCATCTTTAAAATGGAGCAGAAGTTGTGTGCATAAAAGGATTGGGAGAAGAAGGCTACGTTTTTCATAGTGAAGTTTTATGTGAGTTTATAGCTAGTTTTAAAGGACATTTTAAAAGGTGGGGGCCATGCTATGTCAGCCAGTAATCCTGGCTGCTATATTTATATGGCTTCAAGCTGGAAGAAGGCTTATTGATGATCATTTTGAATGTAATCGAAGAGGTCACAGATGTATGGGGAGGAGGCCTTACCTCCACGAGTTTACAGGGAACATCGCTCATACCTGCAGCTCTCTGAAGCACAATGCGTTAGAAGGCTGCGCTTCCAAAAAGAGCTGGTCACAGAGATATGCCAGCTCATACACGCAGACCTACAGCCTACCAGCGGCAACAGGACTGCACTGCCCGTTGAGGTGAAGGTGACTGTGGCACTTGCCTTCTAAGCCTCCAGCTCCTTTCGGGCATCAGCAGGAGACATATGCTCCATCTCGCAGCACGCTACGCATTGCTGCATTCGCCAGGTGACTATGGCACTGTATGCACGCAGGATGGACTTCATAAACTTCCCAATGACCAAGGAGAACCAGAATGAGAGGGCTGTAGGTTTTGGGCAATTTGCTGGCTTCCCCAAAGTTCAGGGTGTCATTAACTGTATGCACATCGCCCTGTGAGCACCTTTAAAGTTACCGAAACCGAAAGGGATTCCACTCCATGAACTTACAGATCGTCTGCGACCATACTCAGCGCATCATGGCAACCAATGCCCAATATCCAGGGAGCATCCATGATGCTTTTATCTTGCATGAGAACAGTGTCTCAGGCCTGTTCCAGCTTCAACCACTGGCCAGATCTGGATGCTGGGGGACAAAGGTTACGGCCTCGCCACCTGGCTCATGATTCCCCTCTGGAACCCTCAGACAGAAGCCGAGCATTGCGATAATGAGAGCCATGCAGCCACATGCAACATCGTCAAATAGACAATTGGAGTGCTCAAGCAGCGCTTCCAATGCCTGGATCACTCTGGAGGCTGCCTGCAATACTCCCCTCAGCAGGTCTCTGAGTTCATTGTGGTGTACTGCATACTACACAACTTAGCCATCATGAGGGGACAGGGTTTGTCACTGGGGATTGCAGAACCACCTCAGGAGAGAGGGGAAGTGGGGGAGGAGGAAGATGAGGAAGAGGAGCCTGGCGAGGAACCCATGTCACTATCACCCCCACCACAACCACAGGGGAGGCCTCGTGGAGCTTTCACCGCTACAAAAGCCTTACGTCAGCAGCTCATAATTCAGTGCTTTGCTTGAAGAGTGAACGGCACGTTTGACTGTTGTCTGGCCACTCTATCCACCATGTTGACTATTCCCCCTCTTATTCTGCAAATGAAATACTACAGAGGAATGTTTAAGGTGAACAAAAGAATTTATTAAACATTGTAAACTTTTTGAACTTTCTAAACATAATTGTGAAACTTTAATAAAATGTATTAAATATTGTGAACTTTTATAACTTTATGAACAGAATTGGAAAACTTTGAAAACTTTAATAAAACAACAACAACAAAACAACCCCTGCCCCAACTGTTTTTTACCACCGGCTCTTCCCCTCCCCCGCTCCCTTCTCCTTAGTCCCCTCATTCGCCTCATGCCCCTACCCAAAGTGGCACAAGTGTTCGTGCAGCAAGGCGGCCAGAATCCTACTGAATTAGGGGGCGAGACATTGGAGATGCCGTCTGGAGACGCACTGGATCAGCTAGTGGCATGGAAGGCCCGACTTCTGAGTGGCGAGCCTCTTGATCGATGTCGCCAGTCACAGGTGGTGTGGGTCTGGGTGACACACTGGGGACTCCAGTGTGACTGGTGGAGGCCACCAGCCTTGTGTGGGCATTGATGGCCTCGCAGGTTTCGCGGCTCACACTGACAATCTGCGACCCTACCTCCGTTATGGTCGCAGTGTGTTTCTCGATGCTCACGGGAATCCTCCCCAGGACATCAGTGAGCTGTTGAGTAAGCTGGACACACTCCCTGGACAGTCCCACCAAGTCCAGTTCTGCGTCTGCCTGATTGTCAGCAGACCGACTTTGCTGACTCACCCCCGGAGAGATGGCATATGGGGTTCAACCCCAGAATTGCGTTGTTGCATGCCATTAGTCCCAGGAGCTTCAGAGATCTCAAAGCCCGGGAATGTAACATCATCCTCGGACGACGTCTTTGCCGGTTGCAAAAGAGGTGTTGAGTGCATCTGCCCCGCCCCCCGGAGTAGGCTGCTCCATCAGCTCCTCGTCCTTAAATTCCTCCTCCTCCTCCCCCACATGATGGCCCACAGTGGAGGTTTGCTGCGAGGGATTCGGTGCCTGTGACTGTTCATCTGGAAGTAGAAAGCAACAGACGAGTGGTTAGCAGCAGGGGAGGGTGCCATGAGAAAGGTCACATAACACAGCCTCATTTGAAGGACCGTTGTGACTCCATTATATCTAGTTCACAGACACTGCATCACATTGCCCCAACCCAGCCTAGGGAGTGTGCAGGACTTACTGTCAGTATCCAAGAGGGGGTCCGCATCCCCATGGGCTCTTGCCCGACTTGAGACACTGATGAGACCTGCCACTAGCTCCTCCAGGTCGGTGAGTGGCAGGTCCCGAGGCGGACTGCCACCCGCCCTCTGCTGCTCCCGGCGGTTATGTGACTTCTTTGCCTGCAAAGATGAAAATGGGAATGGTTACAAGAGGGTCCATCTGCTCTTGTGGCACACATAGATAGCCACCAAAGCACTTATACCATACTGTCTGAATGTAATACAGGCCTCTGTTTAATGGCCTTGGAATGTGCACGTGGTTTATCAGGAGGACATCGAAGTGCGGAGACATCTTTTGAGAACTCAGAAAGCAATCTTAATAATGTGTAAAGATCATTCATGACAAATAGGATGCCAAACTAACAAATAGTGTGTCAGATTTATAATTTAAGTAATGAAGAAGTGCATCAATAAAAATTGTACTCAGTAACGACCCTCAAATGATTGTTGAATTTCTTCCGGCACTGTGTTGCATTCCTTTCCACAGTGTTGGAGGCAGAGACCTCCTCTGCAATTTCCCTCCAGAATACTGATGGGAGGGGTCTAGATCCACCCCTCCTGTACAATTCAGGCCATCTCCGCTCCACAGCCCCCACTAGAGCCTCGTTTGCCTCTGGGCTGAATCTCCTGGCCTGCTGTCCTCCTCCTCCATCATGAAAATCAAAAAGTAAAATGGCTGATTGAGCCCCGGGTGTAGTGTGCATGCGCGCGGTCGTGCTCTGCATTAGCATTTGCGATCGGACAGCAGACCAGAAGCATGGAAAAAAAAAATTCCGCATGCGCAGAACGGCCAATTTTTTAAATGGTTGGAACTTTCGGCTTCCGCCGCACAAATTCTGTTGTGCAACGCTGGAGTTAGCACTAACGCCATTCGTAAACTTTCATTTGGCGAAAGTGCGTGCTCTGGTACTAATGCTAACCCGACGCTAAAAAACATTTTCGCTGCGATTTGTGCCCAAAAACGAGCGAAATTGCAAAAAAACAAAAATACAGCCGTTTATAATCTAGGATTGCGCAGCTATAGAAACAGTTGTGTTTTGCTGTTGTCTGATTTGTATCGAAGGATAATTTTAACCTTTTTCTAACCAGAATTTTAATCTGTGATGATATTTTGTTCAGCACCTTGCAAACTACATCTTGAACTTTATTGATGGTTATTTATATCTCCACACAATTTATATAATTTAAAAATTTCATTTAAAGATCACACTTAAACATCTCTAAAGAGTTGTGACTGTGATTAGCTTAGTTTTTACATCCAAGCTATTTTCTGATTTTTATATTCACTGTGATAGACTACTCAATAGTAGCAAAGAATATTGATAATGTTTTCATGGTAAGTGGGATTGGATAACTCATAGATTGAAATAAGCGCTGTATCAAAACGAAGACTTACTTTTATGTTGATGTCAAAAACTGGATGAAATATGATTATGTTGGCTTGACATTAATTGAAGTGTAACAGCATATAGTGTACCAATAAAAAGATCCAGATTATGATAAAATTGCATTACTCTGTATTGAGGATTATCCAAGTATTTTACTCTTTTTCCCATTTATTTAAAAAAAAATTATTTAACCTTCCTTACTCAAAATAGTTTTATCACTAAGCATGCTAGATATCTGTTGCTCATTCTTCTAGAATGCATCTTTCAAGTTGGTAAATCAGGTTACTGCACAGAGGAGTTAATCTCTATCTCTGTTGCTTGGTTAACTCATTGAATTTGGTGACTATCTTTGTCACCTTTCAGGTTAGAGTAGTTGGATAAACAAGTAGGTTTTGCTTTTTTCTCTAACTTGCATTACCTGAAGAAGCTGTTCTGCTTTGGGATGAATACATTTTTAAGATATTTTGATCTCCCATCTGAGTAATATACTGCTGGACTTGGAAAATTGGTGAATTGAATTTGGCTAACTTGTTTTGGCAAAAGTGTATTTCTATGTTCAAGAAATGCTCGTAAAGGACAAAGTGTAATTTTATGACTGTTAGCAGTGCAAATCAGATATTTGTGCACCTACTGCCCATGATTATCTGACCATGTGGTTGGAAAATCTGGGTCAGGCTACCCATTGGTAGCGCAGACTTGTAGGCCCCGATATTTACAGGGAAGGAGCAGGGGCATATGTTAGCGGGTTAGGGGAAAACCGGAAATGATGGGAACGCAGAACTCATCATATTTTTACTCCATTTCCCACCCGGCAGCTGGCCAGATTGACAGGCTTGCAGGCTGCTAGGCAGGAAGGTCAGTAGTAGAAGGCCGCAGCCGAGGACTGTTGGGGACAGCAACCAGGAAACATCGCAAGTAGATGAGGATGTTGCACTGGCAATCAGGAGGAAGAGGGGCTGGGAGGAATCGCAGGTTTGGGCTGGGGGAGGGGGTCAGCTGATTGCAGCAGAAGATCTGCTTGAGGGGCCGGGGAAAGCACTCTTGCTCCTCGTGGTCCACAAGCAATACTAAATAAAGCACTTACTCACTGGATCCGGCTTCTTCCGCCTGCTTTTAGCTGCCCGATTTCCCGAGCCCAGGGAACCCCAGCTGGCCAGCGTTAAATTCAAATGACTGCCAAAATCTCAAGAACATATTATAACGACAGACCCGCCTCTCCAGAGCGCGTTAGTCAGACTCCCCAAAACTCGCCGTGGTTAAACCAGATGTAGGCGAGTTTGAGCTGGGTAGGGTTTCACATATTTGATGATTTGACACTCCCTCCACCCTCCCACCCTCTCCAGCACATTGTGGGGTAGGGAAGGGGGCGGGGGTTAAAATTCGCCCCCACCTAAAGTTACTTTTTTAAAGCTGAATTTATTTCTAGATTTCTATTCTTTAGGATAAAATTGGTCTGTGCCAGTACTGCAGAAATGGACGATAGTGAATTTGCAGCCTGTTTTCCATCGGCATCAATGAAAACCACATCGGACACGGTGTAAAATGGACTGCCGCGTCACGATTCCCCATTTCCACACTACTGGCTCAGATCAATTTCTCTCGCTTTGTCACCTAAAGGCTGACCCTTCCTGGGTACAGTAGATCAGCAGGCTTTGCTACTCCTTGATGTCTTGCACAAGTGGCCATTCTTCATTCTAAAATCCGATCTGTTTTAAATTTGGCTACTTTATATTAGGCTTTCTTGCCACAATTAAGTCATTGTACACCAGCCCATTATTGATCCCTGGTCAATAGTCAGGTTAGGGTGACCTACAAAAGTTGGCAGTTAAATAGCCACCCTTTTACCTTGAAAGGACAGGAGGCACTTAGCTGTCCCAGTAAGCCACCCAATCACATTAAAACACTGAGACCAGTTGCCTGATCACAGGAAAGACTTGGTTACACTTCCAGTGGTGAGTGCTCTTCTAACCTCCCTGCATTCCATGGGGCTGGTTCATTTAAAGATTTAACATCTGCTCGCTACATACTTTCCATGAGCACAGGGACCTCCTAGCCAGATGTTTGACAGGGCATTCAGAGTGCAGCAGTTCTTCAAAGCTTGTTGCATTTAAAGGGATGAAGAGCTTATTTTTGAGCCTTTATTGTGGTGTCTCACTGAAACTTGAAGTTGTCACCAGGCAATATGACATCTGACCCCTTTAGTAAAGGAAGCCTGGATGTACTGCTGTGGCAGGTAAAGCTTAGGAAAGTGGCAGTATTTGATGACGGAACTGTTCCCAACTAATCAAATGTGCAGGAAGGAGCTGGTGAGACTTCTCAATGGGACATAGGAACAAAAGAATAGGAGTAGGCCGTTCAGCCCCTCAAGCCTGTCGTGCCATTCATTTAGATTATATCTGTACCTCAACTGCTTTTACCCGCCTTTGACCCATATCCCTTGATACACTTAACTAATACAAATCTTTCAATCTCAGTCTTGAAAATTTTAATTGGCCCAGCATTCACAGCGATTTGGGGGAGAGAATTCCAAATTTCCACTACCTTTTGTGTCAAAAGTGCCTCCTGATTCCATTCCTGAACGGTGTAGTGCTAATGTTAAGATTGTGCTGCCTTGTTCTAAATTCCCCCATCAGAGAAAATAGATTTTCTGTATCTACCCTATTAAATTCAATTATCAGTTTAAACACCTCGATTAGATCATCCCTCAGCCGTCTAAACTCAAGGGAATACAAGCAAGGTTTATGGAACCAGTCTCATAATTTAACCCTTTGAGCCTGCTGTCATTCTAGTGAATCTGCGCTGTACCCCTTGCATTGGCAATATATCCACCCTGAGGTGCGCTGGTCAAAACTGAACACCGTACTCCAGGTGGGGTCTGATCAGAGCTTTGTACAACTGTCGCAGATACTCTCTTCTTCTTAGGCAGTCCTTCGGAGTCGAGGATGACTTGCTTCCACACTAATATGAATTCCCAGGTGACTGATGAGTCCAATGCGGGACTACAGTCTCTGACACAGGTGGGGCAGACGGTGGTTGAAGGGACGGGTGGGAGGGGTGCTTGGGTTGTTGTGCGTCCCTTCCGCTGTTTGCGCTTTGTTTCTGCTTGCTCCCAGCGAAGAGACTCGAGGTGTTCGGCTCCTTCCCAGATGCTTTTTCTCCACTTTGAGCGGTCTTTGGCCAGGGATTCCCAGGTGTTGGTGGGGATGTTGCACTTTTTTAGGGAGGCTTTGAGGGTGCCCTTGAAGCGTTTCCTCTGTCCACCTGGGACTTGCTTACCGTGTCGGAGCTCCAAGTAGAGCGCTTGTTTTGGGAGTCTAGTGTCGGGCATGCGGACTATGTGGCCTGTCCATCAGAGCTGATCGAGCATGGTCAATGCTTTGATGCTGGGGATATTGGCCTGAGCGAGAACTCTAATGTTGGTTCGCCTATCCTGCCAATGGATTTGCAGGATCTTCTCCAGAGGTTTGAGGTGTCGCAGATACTATAGTATTCCAGCACCCCAGTGATAAAGGCCAACATTCCATTTGTTTTTTGATTACTTTTTGTTTCTGTGCACTAGCTTTTGGGGATTCATGTACCCAAACACCAAAATCCCTTTGCTTCACCACATTTTCTAATCTTTTAAAAAATATTTTGATTTGTCTCTCTTGGATCCAAAGTAGATGATCTCACACACTTCCCCCACATTGAACTCCATCTGCTACAGTTTTGTCAACTCAGTTATGTCCCTTTGTAACTTCCTGCTCCCATCTGCACAACTTACTGTGCCTCCTTACTTAGTCTCATCTGTAAATTTGGAAATACAACTTAATCCCTTCATCCAAGTCCTTAATATATAACAATAGCAACTTGTATCTATATAGCACCTTTAACATGGTAAAATGTCCCAAAGCACTTCAAGGAGCGTAGGGAGTGGGTAGTTCACGGGAGGGAGGCTGATCGCATGGTCCCCGCCACAAACTCTGTTACCTCACTCCCGACTCAGTCCCTTTCCCTGGCAACTGTCTGAGACTAAACCAAACTTTTTGCAACTCTGGTGTCATATTTACCCCGCAGAAAAGGTTCTGACCACATATCCGGGGCATAACTAAGACCGCTTATAGTGATCGGTTTTGGAGAATGAGAGCAGGACCATGTAGTGCTCCATGTAGTTCAGCCAGCTTTGGTAGTGAATGGCTAAACAAGTTGTCCACCATATCTATTTAAATCTGCAAGGGTGGAGGTGTGGGGGCGGGTGGGGGGTGGGATCCTGGAGAGAGTTTTGGTTTGGTGGACAAAGGGAAGGGGAGGCAGTGGAGGCAGCTGAATGGATAGTTTCTATATGAGTGACAAAGAAGCCCATTAATTGGTGCTTGGTGTTAGAGGTGAGAGTGGAATGAGCAGGGGAGGTAAAGATTTAGGAAATAGTTGGTAGTGTAGAAAAGAAGCTAGGGGTTATCTCTGCTCTCCAGTGTAGTGAGCGGTTTTGGCAAAGGAAAGTGACGCCTGATAGAACTTGACAAGATGCTGCCAGAACTTGTAATGGATAGATAGGCACGTTATGTACCACAGAAAGAATGTCGACCTCTATGATTCCAGAATTTGCTGAACATAAGATAAAACAGAAATCCAGGTTCCTGGTGATGGTTTGTTTTTCTTTAGCACTTCACCTCACCCTAGGAACCTCTTGCTTTAATAATTGCAAAATCTGCAAATTGGTCACCTGGTTGCTACTAGAGAAGAAAATACTCGGGATAAAATTGCCTGGACTTTCGGTATTGTTCATTTCCTATTTCCTATTAATAATTTTGGGAGTTTAGTACATGGGTTTAATAACAGATTTTTAATTTTATGAACAATTCTTTCTTATTCAGCTATCCCATAAGCACAAATCTAATAAAAAATGCCTTTGTTCTGAGTCCACAAATAATTACAAATCTAACTCTCCTCATAGCTGAATTTATGACCTAGTACACTATAAAACACTTCTAGGGAGTGCCTAGCTCATTAAACAAACCGAATAGCTAGGATAAAAGCCTTTTTCTTCAAGGAATGATTTTAAAATTGCAGAAAAAAATTAGAAATGAAGAAAGCAATATGGCTTGTGTTTACAGAGATGGGACCTTTCCAATTACAGAAGAATGGGATAATTGGCAGCGCACATGCAGATTTTCTTCTGCAAGTTTACTATAAAGCTGTAACAAAAAGTTGTCTTCCAAAATTTTGAAAATCTGGTTCATGTCTCCTTTATCAGGAAGATCTACACTCAGAACCTTGTGTCCTGAAAGCTTTCAAAATTATACTGAAAATCCATTATAAAGAAAACAACAAATGGTGGAAATTTGACAGAAAAATAGAAACTGTCAGTTTCAGCTTGGCTTATTTGGCAGCAGTCTGACTTCTAAACTGGAAGACTGGGGGCTCAAACAGCATTCTCAGGACATAAATTACTGGTCGGTCTGGGGTTGGGGGGGTCAGCCTGGAGATCGTATGTTGGGAGTCTCTGGGAGGGAGGCTGATCGCAACAGGTAAGCATTGGGGGGGTGGGGAAGCACTCCTATTCCTCCTCGTCCACAAACAATGCTCTAAAAAGCACTTATCTGCTGAATCCAGCCCTTCTCGCCTCCCTGCAGCAGCCCGCAGCCATTAAATCTAAAAGTCTGCTAAAATCTGAGGTACGCAGCCTCATTAGCATATTTAAATGAATGACCCGCCACTCGATAGCAGATTATTTGGCTGCCCTGGAACCCATCCCGATTAAACCGGAATTTGCAGCGGCTTTGGGTTTCCAGAATTTGAGGAATTGAACCCCAGCTCCTCTTTCCCCATACAATTTGACAGCCATTCAACCCATCTTATTGGCTATCTGAAGGAACTTAGTAAATTTCCATGCTCTCCATGCTCTTTTGCCATATAACATTTTAAGTTTTTTTTCTTTTTAAAATATTAATTCCTCTTTTAAACATTATTGTGGTTCTGTTTCTTGTAAGGCATTCCATCTCCTGAAAACCCTCTGCATAATAAAATGTTGCTAACCCCATGCGAGCACAGGCAACGGCAGCACTGCTGACCTGTCAAAAATGGCAGCACCACAGGACCCGCTGGAAGCAGGCGGAAGTGAGGCGGCCGCCATATCGTCATAGAATCATAGAAAGTTGCAGCACGGAAGGAGGCCATTTCGGCCCATTGTGTCTGTGCCGAACAACAAAGAGCTATCCAGCCGAATCCCACTTCCCAGCTCTTGGTCCGTAGCCCTGTTGGTTACGGCACTTCAAATGCACATCCAAATACTTTTTAAATGTGGTGAGGGTTTCTGCCTCTACCACCCTTTCAGGCAGTGAATTCCAGACCCCCACAACCCTCTGGATGAAGAAATTTCCCCTCAAATCCCCTCTTAACCTTCTACCAATTACTTTAAATTTATGCCCCCTGGTTTTTGCCACCTCTGCCAAGGGAAACAGGTCCTTTCTATCCACTTTATCTAGGCTCCTCATAATTTTTATACACCTCAATAAGGTCTCCCCTCAGCCTCCTCTGTTCCAAGGAAAATAAACCCAGCCTATGCAATCTTTCCTCATAGCTAAGATTCTCTACTCCCGGCAACATCCTCGTAAATCTCCTCTATACCCTCTCCAGTGCAATCACATCTTTCCTGTAATGTAGTGACCAGTATTACACACAGTACTCCAGCTGTGGCCTAACTAGTCTCCAAAACAGGCCTTAACGGCCAGGGCTACCACCTCCAATTTCCAGACCTTGATATTTAAACAAAATACCAAATGACTACACCCCCACGCCGCCCCCCACCCCCACCCCGCCCATGTTGAAAAGTCAGTGGAATTTCAGAAAAAAAACTATTCTTCCTCTCCTTTGTAAAGTGCTTCTTAGAATCATAGAATGATACAGCACAGAAGGAGACCACGTGGATCATCGTGCCTGCTCCTTGGAAGACCTGTCCAATTAGTCCCACACCCCTGCTCCTTCCCCACAGCCCTGCAATTTTTTCCCCTTCAAGTATTTACCCAGTTCCCTTTTGAAGATTGCTATTGAATCTGCTTCCACCCTATCAGATAGTGCATTCCAGATCATAAAACTCACTGTGTAAAAATTTTTTTTCCTCATGTTGCCTTTGGTTATAAAAACATAAGAACCCTCTGGATGCTCGCGAATGATTGCTCGGTTCCATTTGCAATTCCTCAGATAATGGAGCAGTCCATGCCCACATGCAGCAAGATCTGGATGACATTCAGGCTTGGGATGATAAGTGGAAATTAACATTTGCACCACACAAGTGCCAGACAATGACCATCTACAACAAGCAATAGTCTAACCACCTCCCTTTAACATTCAATGGCATTACCATCGTCGAATCCCCCACTATCAAGGGGGTTCACCATTGACCAGAAACTTAACTGGATCAGCCACATAAATACTATCGCCACAAGAGCAGGTCAGTGACTAGGTATCCTTCGGTAAGTGACTCACCTCCTGACTCCCCAAAGCCTTTTCACCATCTACAAGACACGTCAGGAATGTGATGCAATACTCTCCACTTGCCTGGATGAGTGTAGCTCCAACAACAATCTAGAAGCTTGACACCATCCAGGACAAAGCAGCCCGATTGATCGGCTTCCCATCCACCGCCTTAAACATGCACTCCCTCCACCACTGGCGTACTGTGGCTGCAGGGTGCACCACCCACAAGATGGACTGTAGCAACTCACCAAGTCTTTTTGGACAGCACCTTCTAAACCCGCAACATCTACCACCTAGAAGGACAAGGGAAGTAGGCGCATGGGAACACCATCACCTCCAAGTTCCCCTCCAAGTCACACATCATCCTAACTTGGAAATACATAAATGTTCCTTCATCATCACTGTGTCAAAATCCAGGAACTCCTTAAGAGCACTGTGTGAGTACTTTCACCACACAGACTGTAGTGGTTCAAGAAAGCAGCTCGCCACCACTACCACCTTCTCGAGGGCAATTAGGGATGGGCAATAAATGCTGGTCTTGCCAACGATGCCCACAACCTGTGAATTGATAAGTAATTTTTTTTAAACTGTCTGTAGCTGTAACTGCCCACTGCCCAAAACAAGTCGCATCTACTACTCTTGAAGTGTTTGGTTGCCCCAATGCATGGGACAGTCAATCCGGAGGAATTCATCACAATACTTTTTTTGGAGCGGGGCAGAAGTGGCCTCATCATCGGGGTGGAAGTGGGGGCGGGCCAGAGTGACCGACTCTCCAAAGCATCAGCGCCGCACTGATGACGTCATCGCGCTGGCGCGTTACGTCTCTCCCCTTCAGTTAAAGGGGAGGGCTGCTGCGAACTCTGCAGCCACTTCAGTGGCAAACACTTGGCCACCAGGGAGGGTTTCGGCTGAGCCAGTGGCCTGGAACGCAAGAGGGGGTGCCAGGCTGCCTGTTGGCGCCTGGCCAAACCCGCGGGCGTAATTGTTGTCCCGACCTGGCAGTCAACCGACAAAACAAGCATGGAGTTGTCGGCAGCGCCACCTCCCCTTTAAGGGCGGCCGCGCTGCCAAGTCACAGAAAGGGCACCGACAGCAAAAGCTGTCAGTGGCACCAACCGGTGGCAGTGCCGCTCGCACGGGGCAATTTCAGGAAGGGGTCACTACCAATCGGTAAGGGGTCGGTGCCTGCACGACGCAGCGGGAAAATGGGCGCGGTGGTGCCCTACACCTCTCCAAAACTGAGCAAGGGCAATTTCTAAAATGGCGGTCCCTCTGCGGACACTTAGTGGCCAGTCCGCACCGACCCATGGCCGCCGCTTTCAGGCCTTATAGAAAGGAGCAATTTTGGCTTCTCTATTTCCTGCTGAAGTCTGTTGCTTTCCTTCTCATTGTTTACTACATTTCCAAGTTACATGTCAAGTGGAAATTTTGACATTATACCCTGTATACCCAAATCCAGTTCATTAATATACATCAAAAAGAGCAGTGGTCCTAACACTGATCCGTGGGGAACACCACTGTATAAATCCCTCCAGTCTGAAAAACAACTGTTCACCGCAACTCTCTGCTTTCTGTCCCATAGCCAATTTTGTATCCACACTGCCACTAACCTTTAACACCATGGGCTTCAATTTTTTTAACAAGTCTATTATGTAGTACCTTGTCAAATGCCTTTTCCGTGTAGAATATAGAGTGTGAAATCTCACAGTTTCAACTACCCATTTTTCTGTTGACTTACTGTATGTATTATACATGGTTATCACAATGCAAATGCACTGTTAACAATGTGGTACAATAAATGTCTGCACCTGTAAGGCCGATCCTAATCCATTCATGACTTTATTGCTCATGAAATACCCATTACACATTGCACTGCTGTTTCTGTTATAAAAGCAGGTAAATTCAGCTGGGCTAAATTTTCATAAACATAAGCTGATTGGTCAAATTGTGTGGCTTTGTTTTTGTGCCTGAACACCTCTTGCCATTGTGCACGTGTTCAGCTAAAAATAATGTTTCTGGTAAAATGTTTCTAACTAACACTTCCAGACACAAATGGTGCACCACCTGGTTAGTAACCGGCTGCAGCGCAAGTTAGTTAACAAGTATGCCATTTGTGTCCTTAAAGACACCCAAAGTAGAATAGCAGCACTAAAATACTTGTGCTACAGAATGTTGCCATTGCATAACCAATGTATAATACATTTTTTGTTAATACGTATTAGTAAGTCAACAGAAAAATGGGTAGTTGAAACTGCTTTGAAATCACACTGTCTGTAATCGATTGGTAAAAGCACCACCTAGAAGGACAAGGGCACAAAGTGCATGGGAACACCGTTACCTCCAAGATCTCCTCCAAGTCACGCACCATCCTGACATGGAAATATATTACAGTTCCTTCATTGTTGCTGGGTTAAAATCCTGGAACTCCACAACATATTTTGGGACTACCTTTAATTGCTGGTTGCCGATATGTGCGTCATAATGGTGGCCATGATTTTGAGGCTTGGCCTTATTTATAACGGGGCACCGAACAGGGATTCTGATGCAGCTCATTGGTTGGCTAAAATAGGGCTGGTCCAGCTGGCAGCTAAACAAGCGCTGAGGGGGGTTGCTGGCCTTCCCTGGAGGAAGAAGGGGTGCTCCCAGGGTGGCAGCAATTCAGATTATTTTGGTGGAGCCCGGGAGAGCCAGTGACTCGAATAATACCTAGTCTTAGGGTTCTTATTTATCATGAGTTTTTTGAAGAATTAGGGCTATTTAGTTTAAAGAAACACAGGCATAGAAGGGGTCTATTTAAAATGGTGAAGAGATTGGATACAATGTGGCTGATAGGTTATTTGGGATACTTAGGGATTGTAGAACTGGAGACATGCATATAAAACCCTTAATCAAAGAGTTAGGTTACATACCAAACAGTAATTCTTTTTGCAGAGTCATCATTCTCTGGAACAGACTACTGAAACATGCAGTCTGTATCGATTTGCTGCAGTCCTTTAGAAGGGAAAGTCTGCACATTGCTGAGAGTAGAGGACATTCCAGGTTACAGAGAGTAATTTACTAATTAGCGGAGATAGTGAGAAGTTACGGGCTACTGCCATCTCCTTTAGTTTGGCTTAATTGGCTTAGGGAATTGGAGAGGAATTTCTTGAGTTTTTTCCTTAATTGACCATAGGTGTTTTCTCTTTTTGTTTCTTTCAGGGGTTAGCGTTGGAGGGTGAAGGTGGGGTGGACTTGACAGGTCTCATGATATTTTCCCACTTTTCCTTTCATATGATTTTACATGTTTCATATGTTAGGTCTGTCTGTGAGTTAGATGGATACATTTACATCTCTCGTGTGTTGGGAGTGTCTGCTGGGCATTGGGATGTCTACCTGATTTCTGATATGCAACTCCAGTCTGTGACGTTCTGTATCGGCACTGCTGAAGAACTGAAATTTATCCCTGAATTCTACTGTGAACTTGTCTGAACTGTTTTTGAAAAAGCTTTAACAGAATATCGCTTCCACTTCACATTTCAAATACAAAGAGCCATTGAAGATTTATACTTTGGATGAATTTCCAGAAAGTACTAAACAATTAATACGAATGTGGTAGATCATTCATCTCTGTGCTGATTTCTGTTAAGTAGAACAGTGTTGCATTTTAAGAAGGATTTATTTGTACCACAAAGCTTTTGCTCACAGAGTCATTCAGCTTGTTTCACTGTGTATAAAACCACAAAATTACAGTTGGTGGGTAATTGAGTGATTTTTCTTTTTTGTGTCTTGTTTTTTATACAGACATTGCTTTCTGAAGTAGAACTGCAGGTGGACAACCACATCAATGGGGTCTATGTGAACATTACTGCAATCTGTCCTGATGGGACCAAACTTCCAGGCCAAAATAAGTGCAGAAATGTGAAAGCCAGTGATACAGTAAGCTTTGTACTTGAAGTGAAATTCTACACAATGCTACATACTGTTAATTTTAAATCAATTTATGCTCCCTTGGATTACACAATACATGCCACAGAGACAGCGCATGTTTTGCCTTTGAGTGACTTAGTTTTCATTATCTCTGGGTAGTATGTTTCTTGAAAGCTTGATCATTTGGGTGGCAGCTATTTACATTTAAACTTTAAACTTTAGTTATTAGGAAGAATGAGGCAAATTTATTATGACTGCTCAGTATATGTCTTGATTTGATTTACATATAATTGGTAAGAAAACAAATTTGTAAACTTTCTTCTTGCACTTTATAGTTTTTTTATGTCCATGAGATTGGGGGGAAAAAAACTTTTCCAGAAGAGCTAAACATTTCCTCATTTGTATTTGTACCCATTGTCAGCACAGATATTAGATAGGAGTTCTCTTATTTGTAGGTCTGCACAGGAGATTTGTCCCCTATACATTCCAGTACAAATTTGTGGTCTTAATGTTAGGGTCGATTCCATAATCTGGCACTCCCCGTTGACATTGGTGCTTGCAGGAAGTGCATCTCAGGGAATCATGGGCTTGCAGTCTGATTTTCTGTTAATTCCTTTTAATGGATGGAAAATCACAGACTATGGGCCCAAGTTTCCACATGATTTGCGCCTGATTTTTAGGAGCAACTGGTGGAGAACGGACTATCTTAGAAATCGCAATTCTCCACATTTTTTTTCTGCAGTTCTAGTCAGGTAGAACAGTTCCACTTTGGAACAGAATTTTTTCTTCAAAAGGGGGCATGTCCGGCCACTGACGCCTGATTTCAAAGTTTCCACAGTGAAAACGTACTCCAAACTAACTTAGAAAGGAGCAAGTGAAGATTTTTGTAGAACTGAAAAAACCTGTTCTACACATTAAAAAATCAGGCGCAGGTTACAAATTAGGCGTCCAGAATGAGGCGGGGGGGGGGAAGGGAACTCATTAAATTCTATAATAAATCCTTATTTATACTTATACAAATATTATACAAATAAATCCAACCTGAATAAACATTTATAAGAAAAGAAAAGATTAAATAAACCATCTTCCTACCTGTGTGAAAGTGCTTCAGACAGGCCTTTCGGGACCGAAGGCTGAACGGGCCGGCCCGAGACTTCGGGCAGGGCCCGTCCCCAGCACCAGATTTACAGGTAGGTGGCGTCGGGTCGGGTCAGGTCGGGGAGGTTCGGTTCGGTTCGGGTCGGGGGGACGGAGGGGGGGAGGGGGGGAGGGAGGGAGGGAGAGAGAGGGAGGGAGGGAGGGAGAGAGAGGGGGAGAGGGAGGGAGGGAGGGAGAGAGAGGGGGAGAGGGAGGGAGGGAGGGAGAGAGAGGGGGAGAGGGAGGGAGGGAGGGAGAGAGAGGGGGAGAGAGAGGGAGGGAGGGAGAGAGAGGGGGAGAGAGAGGGAGGGGGGAAAAGGGGGAGAGAGAGGGAGGGGGAGGTCAGGTCGGAGAGGTCAGGTCGGGGAGGGGGAGGTCAGGTCGGATCCAGTCGGGGGTGGGGGGGGTGGTCGAGTCGGGTCGGGTCCAGTCGGGGCGGGGGGGGGGTCGGGTCGGGTCCGGAGGCAGGGGCGGCGGGGGGGGGAGCGGTTGTCGGGTCTGGTCGGGGGTGGGGGGGGAAGCAGGAGCTGGCCGTGGAAGGAGCCTTATTCACGCAGCCCCAGTGAGGCCATTCGGCCAGGGCTCGGGGCTGCGTGCTTCGGGCGCCTGGAGCTACTGCACTTGCGTGCCGACTGTAGTGCGCATGTGCAGAGGTCCCGGCACTGTTTTCAGCGCAGGGACCTGGCTCCGCCCCCCCACAGCTCGTGCTGGCTGCACCGAGGGCCAGAGGACCTGCAGGTAAGTGGAGAATACGGAGGATTTTTTTAGGCGCACTTTGTGGCGCGAAAAACGGGCGTCCAGGTCGGGACTGCGCCGTTCTAGGTGCGTGTGGAAACTTGGGCCCTATATACTTGCAATTTTGTGAGGTGAGTTTGCAGAATCACCCTTTTGTAAATAAAGAAAAAACTTGCATTTATATAGCACCTTTCAAAACCTCAGGATAACCCAAAGTGCTTCATAATTAATGAATTACTTTTAAAGTGAAGTAACTTTTGTAATTTAGGCAACGTGGCACTCAATCTGTGCACAACAAGGTCCCACAAACAGCAATGAGGTAAATGGCCAGATAATCCATTGTGAGTGTATTTGTTGAGGGAAAAATGTTGGCCAGGACACCAGGACACTCCTTTGCTTTTCTTCAAGTAGTGCCATGGGATCTTGATTTAATATTTCATCTGAAAGACAAAACTTCCGACAATGCCGCACTCCCTTTGTACTGCACTGGTGTAAACTGTTGTGTCCTTAGATGCTCTAACAGTGACTCCACGAGGCAGTGTGTAGTACTTGAACTGAAGTGACCTTAGTTCTTTATTAGTTAACTCCAGAGTGAGGATCACACCTGGTGGCCTGCCTTTTATACTAGGCCAGGCACACCTGTACAGGTAACCTATGAGTCTCCCACTGCTGTGCCCTCTGGTGGCACACCTAGATATAGTACCAACAGTGGCCATGTAAAATACATGACATCACTCCCCCCTGAACCCTCAGTACAAATCGCCTCTGCATTAACTATGTTTTGGGCTTAGCTCTATGTGGGTTCTGTCTGATGGACCTCTAGCAGCCCGGCTCAACCTTGGGTGGGTCATTGGTGCAATAGTGTGCTGATGGTTGCTGTTTGTCTGTGTGTGTGTTCCTGACCACTCCATTCTCTCCCTCTTCCCACGTTGGTGTGGTGGAGGCTCTTGGCATTCATGTACCTACAAGTTCAGGTGAGTGGGTTTTGCATTTCATTGTTTTTTTTTGTGTGTTTCCGTGACCGGTGCATAAGGACGGCTAGTTCCAGAGCTGCTGGTTGGTGTCCCTGCAGTCTGGTGGCGGTTCAGTGCCCGATGCTGGCAGTGGGAAGCCGGTTGGCTCACATAGCCCGCTCTCGGAGCTGTTGCCATGGTCCCTAGTGGCAGGCAGATTCACGGACATCTGTGACCCCCTGTCCTTTCTTTACGCCCTCGGTCCCAGCTGCTCCCTGAGGGGCTGTCGTCTAGTAGTGCACAGAGAACTGCTGACTCGCTGGCCTGAGCGTCGCTTGGTTCGTAATCCTGGCTGCTGCTTGTTTCCTCTGGGGGAACAGTGGCGGGTGACCATGGGTATTTGGGGGTATGGCCTTGGGGCAGTCTGCTCCTTCAGGCTCGTGGCTGTTGGTGCTGTCGGTTGCCTGAGAGATGGAGCCGATCCAGGGCATGGTATCACTACCGGTGCCTTTGCCCTGCTGAGGTCACCTGCTTCGCAGCTCGTGTGTGTTGGCTGCTTGTGGCCACACTTTATGGTGCCTGACTCTGGTCCCCGGGACGCAGGCTACGGCATTGGGTAGCTCGCTGGACCTGTGTGCCCCCGATGGGAGTCTGCCCGCTGCATTGGCTGCGTGTGGTGGGAATCCTGCATCGCACAGCTTTTCTTTACTTATGATGGACACTCTAGGGGTCCGATCGCGATCGCGCGACTTTTCCTCGCTGGTTGCCTATGCACAGTTCAAATCATCAATCACACATTGTACATAATCGCGCGACTTTTCCTCGCTGGTTGCATGTATACAATTCCGATTATCGGTTACACATTTTACATGGTCAGCTACACACTTTACATAATCCATTACGCTTTTAGTCTTTAACTTACAATTTTTGTTATGTTGCTTAATTGTGTGCAACTGTCCTTTTAATTGTGGTGGGTTGCTGGCTCCTTTAAGAGAACCTTGCTTGCTTTACCCCAATCTGCTTCTCCGTTTGGTGCCATGTATTGCTCCATCAGCGCTGCATCTCGTGGTCTGGCCGCAGCCATCTTTGTCTTCAGCGCATCACCTTGTGGTGCGGGCGCCATCTTTGCTTCGTCCACGATGTCGACTGCGGCGATCCTCTTCTCCCCGGATTCTGCCTCCGCAGTTGGGAAGTCACTTCTGGATCCAATTTTCTTCCTCCGGAGTCCTGCCACTAGAGCCTGGAAGGTGTGATCGGGTTGTCTCAGCTGGATCATCTCCACGCAATCATGCTGGGTGGTCTGTGTCACGGGTGTCGTGCTGGTCTGCTCTCTGGTGCTGGGTCCACCCTCAAGTGAGGGCTTGCTTTGCCTCTGAGTGCAGAGGGCTTCGATCGCTGGAGGGGTGAAATCTTCCCATTTCCACTGGATCTTCTCCATCCACCTTCTGCCGAGCAGCGTTGGTCCATCACCTGCAACAATCCACAGAGGTAACTTGTGCACCGCGCCATCATGGAGTACCTTTACATTCGCACTACCAATGACTGGGATGATTTTATTGGTGTAGGTGCGCAGCTTTGCCTGAGCCGGGGCCAACTCGGGTCGTTCAACCGAATTGTCCCATAGCCTCTCAAAGGCTCCTTGATTCATCACTGACTGGCTCACCCCCGTGCCCACTTCCATGAAGACTGGACTTCCCTCTATCTCGACTTCCATCTTCAGCAGGGAGCACTCGGTGGTGCAGGTAAACATGCTGTGTACCTCCCCACGGGACTGGGCTGCCTCTCTGTCTAACGATCCGTAATCCACTCTGGATTCATGGCCATCTGCAGACTCCTCATCGACACACTGAGTCCTATTTCTCTTACACATTCGCTGGAGGTGGCCCTTTGTCTTGCAGCCTTTGCAATCATAGTATTTAAAACAGCACTGGTGAGCTCTGTGTTTCCCTCCGCAACGCCAGCATGGTGCTACTCGATTAGCCCCCCTCGATGGACTCTGAATTAAGGGATTCGGGGACCTGTTCTCTCTCCCCTGAGAGGATGTGCGCTCTACAATCCAGCTCCTGAACGGTGCCACTCTGTGCACAATACCTGGCGGGTTTGAGTCCTGAGGGTGAGACATCTGCCTGGAGCCGCAGGTCAAGGTCATGAATGACTGGCTCACAGAGATTGCCTTCTGCAGTGTGACTGTGGTATCTGCCGACAGTAGCTTGTGAAGAAGGCCCTCATGGCCAATGCAAATGACAAAAATGTCCCGCAGCGCTTCTTTGAGATGGGTGCCGAACTCATACGGTGCCGTCAGCCTCCTGAGGCCTGCGGCGTACTTAGCGATTTCCTGGCCTTCGGGCCGTTGGTGGATATAGGACCGGTGTCTGGTTGTAAGGATGCTCTCCTTGGGCTTGAGTTGCTCCTGGATCAGGGTTATGAGCTCCTTGTATGACTTGGCTGTTGTCTTCGTGGTGTCAGCAAGTCCCTGACTAGGCCATAGACGTTGGGCCCACAACTGGTCAGTAGGATATCGTGGCGCTTATCAGCCAGCGTGGCCTGGTCGTCTCCTGCCAGGTCATTTGCTGTAAAAAAGGGTTCTAGCCTCTCCACAAGATGTCCCAATCATCACCATCAGCGAACTGCTGCAACGTACCAAGGGTAGCCATTTTCGCATGAAAGTTCCTATTCTCGTCGCCAGTTGTTGTGTCCTTAGCTGCTCTAACAATGATTCCACATGGCAGTGTGTTGTACTTGAACTGTAGTGACCTTAGTCCTTTATTAGTTAACTCCAGAGTGAGGATCACACCAGGTGGCCTGCCTTTTATACTAGGCCAGGCACATCTGTACAGGTAACCTATGAGTATCCCACTGCTGTGCCCTCTGATGGCACATCTAGATATAGTACCAGCAGTGCCCATGTAAGATACATGACATAAAGCACATTATGTGCTCAAGCCACTGGAGTGGAGCTTGAATCTATGACCTTCTGACTTAGATGTAAGATGCAACAGATCACCCCTGTGCTCAATGACCTACATTAGCTCTCGGTTAAGCAACGCCTCAATTTTAAAATTCTCATCCTTGTGGCCTCGCCCCTCCCTACCTCTGTAACCGCATCCCTGATTTTAATCGCTCTGCCATTGGTGCCCATGCTTTCAGCTGTCTCGGCCTTAAGCTCTGGAATTCCCTCCCGAAACCTCTCCACATTTCTACCTCTAAGATGCTACCTCTTTGATCAAGCTTTTGGTCATCTGCCCTAATATCTTCTCATATGGCTCAGTGTCAAATTTTGTTTGTTAATGCTCCTGTGAAGCACGTTGGGATGTTTTACTACTTGAAAGGCATTATATAAATGCAAATTTTTAATTGTTGTTGCTACCACTGAGCCAAGACTGATGTTGTTAAAAAAGCACCTATTGATAGTGTTGAGAATTAAACCCTGATCAGCTGGTTAGAAGGCAGCTATGCTCACCGCTATACCATCATTGCACACACTAAGCTGGTAAATCAGCAGTCACCACCTTTTGAATATAGGTATAGTTACATGGCAGTAATTTTCAGGAACAGAAGACTTTTTCCATCTGTTTATTTCATGCAAGAGCCTTGCAGTGAGAGACTGGATTTGATGAGGTGCTATGTAAATCACCAGACCATTCGTCTTTTGTTTATATATAAACTAACGATATGAATTAATGGCTTTAGTGCTTTCTCCCATCAGTGTTGGTTTTGAAAATGTTATCACTGACCAGATTCCAGTGTAATCTCTGGGGAGGGTTGTTGCTTCACCTCCGTTGAAACATCAATACATGTCATCATGTATGGGTTTGCGATTTTCTTCATGGCTTTCTGAAAGTACTTAATTGGCTGTAAAGCACTTTGAGAAGTCCGGTGGTCATGAAAGGCACTATATAAATGCAAGGCTTTCTTTCTTATATCTATCTTGTGTTTCAATTTACAGTAGACAGAACATTGATCTTAACGTATTACAATCATAAGCACTTTGTGGACTTTAGCGTAATCACCCTTCAAATGATGTTTTCCTGCCTACTCTTAGGCTAATTGAGTAAAATGGGAAAACATGGCTTTGCTGCATCGGTGGGATCTATTTTTCTGTCTAAATCAGAAAATATATGTGAAGGGAGATTTTTCTGGGTTTGTGCCCTGGTGCACTGGATTGCCTGGGCACAGTGAATATCAGACAATCAGGCAGGTTGGTGCACACTACTGTAAAGGAGCCTATCTGATTTTCCTTCTAGGAACTTATTTTAAATGGAAGGACAATCAGCTGGGTTCTTTAACAAGTGTGCACTCCGACCTAACCGAGCAATGTATTTAGCATGGCAGTGACCATGGGCCCAATTTTGGCCATGACTTGCATCAATTTTTTTGGAGTAAGTTGTTTTTTCTGGCGTAAGTTTAAAAAAAAATGCCATTTTCCCCCAAAAATTTGCTCCAGAGTAAGTCAGTTAGGTATGATATTTTTTTAGTTCATTTTTTTTTTCAAAAGGGTGTGTTCCCAGACACTTACGCCAGTTTTGGATATTTATGCCACTTTGGCCAGCTAAAACTTACTCCAAATCGACTTAGGTCAGCGTATGTGGCCAACTCTGAAAAACATTGCGGGCAGTTAAGAATTCAATGCAGGTTAGTACATTTAAAGCACCAACACTTACAAAGCACTAAACAAAGCACAAAAATAAGCTTTCAATAACAAATAAAAAACAGAAGGAAGCTGAGAGGACCTGCACCAAGACTTACAAAGCACTAAACAAACCACAAAAAGTAATAAGCAATCAATCAATAACAAATAAAAAATAGAAGTCCTATCTTTATGCCAGAATCAAGTTTTTTTTTAAAAGTCCCCTCGCCCCCCCCCCGCCCCCCCCCCCGATCAAAACACTCTATCTCCTCTCCCCCCCCGCAAAAACTTTCCTCCCCCCCACACCCCTCGGCCTGCCACCCCCCCCCGAATCAAAACTCTCAAGCACAACCATCAATAAATAAAAAATAAAACTGAAGTCCTACCTCGGCCTGGGAAGTCAGCAGGCCGGCCGGTGCGGGAGGAGATTGGCCGGGGATAGGATTCGACGAGATCGGGGCGTCCCTTCGGCCGGGGATAGGGGCTGCGAGCATCGGGTCCTGCTCACAGCCCGCAGGACACATTGGGAGGGCGAGAAGCATGCGCGCAGACTTCACTGCGCATGCGTGCAGCTGCTGGCAGTGCTTTCTGCGCTGGCCTGTTGCTCTGCCCCTCACTTAACTAGCTACGCCACACTGGGACGCAGGAGAGTCGGCAGAGCGGGCAGGATGGGGGCCCTTTTTTTCGGCCCCGTTTCCAGCGTGCAAAGTCGCCGCATTTAAGGTAAATGTGCCAAAAAAAAGTGCTTGGGGAAAATTGGCTCCCATAACTGCAGCCAGCCAGCAACTTTTATGATTTACTGTCCTCCCAAACTGTATCAGGAGACATCTGTCATTTACAACCAAAGAGCCATACATTACTTACCTAAAATAATCGCTTGCATTGAACTAGGCGGTTCATTGCCTTCCATATGAATACTGTTCATCAGTGAGGGAGGACTGTCCAGTTTTACCAAGTGTCAGGATTCTACATATAGTCTACATTGACACTCTGCATGGCACCATATATGTCCTTAGAAACATAGAAACATAGAAAATAGGTGCAGGAGTAGGCCATTTGGCCCTTCGAGCCTGCATCGCCATTCAATAAGATCATGGCTGATCATTCCCTCAGTACCCCTTTCCTGCTTTCTCTCCATACCCCTTGATCCCCTTAGCCGTAAGGGCCATATCTAACTCCCTCTTGAATATGTCCAATGAACTGGTATCAACAACTCTCTGCGGCAGGGAATTCCACAGGTTAACAACTCTCTGAGTGAAGAAGTTTCTCCTCATCTCAGTCCTAAATGGCCTACCCCTTATCCTAAGACTATGTTCCTTGGTTCTGGACTTCCCCAACATCGGGAACATTCTTCCCGCATCTAACCTGTCCAATCCCGTCAGAATCTTATATGTTTCTATGAGATCCCCTCTCATCCTTCTAAACTCCAGTGAATATAGGTCCAGTTGATCCAGTCTCTCCTCATATGTCAGTCCAGCCATCCGTGGAATCAGTCTGGTGAACCTTCGCTGCACTTCCTCAATATCAAGAACGTCCTTCCTCAGATTAGGAGACCAAAACTGAACACAATATTCCAAGTGAGGCCTCACTAAGGCCCTGTACAACTGCAGTAAGACCTCCCTGCTCCTATACTCAAATCCCCTAGCTATGAAGGCCAACATACCATTTGCTTTCTTCACCACCTGCTGTACCTGCATGCCAACCTTCAATGACTGATGAACCATGACACCCAGGTCTCGTTGCACCTCCCCTTTTCCTAATCTGCCGCCTTTCAGATAATATTCCGCCTTCATGTTTTTGCCCCCAAAATGGATAACCTCACATTTATCCACATTACACTGCATGTGCCATGCATTTGCCCACTCACCTAACCTGTCCAAGTCACCCTGCAGCCTCTTAGCGTCCCCCTCACAGCTCACACCACCACCCAGTTTAGTGTCATCTGAAAACCTGAAGATATTACACTCAATTCCTTCATCCAAATCGTTAATGTATATTGTAAAGAGCTGGGGTCCCAGCACTGAGCCCTGCGGCACTCCACTAGTCACTGCCTGCCATTCTGAAAAGGACTCGTTTATCCCGACTCTCTGCTTCTTGTCTGACAACCAGTTCTCTATCCACGTCGGTATATTACCCCCAATACCATGCGCTTTGCATACCAATCTCTTGTGCGGGACCTTGTCAAAAGTCTTTTGAAAGTCCAAATGCACCATATCCACTGATTCTCCCTTGTCCACTCTGCTAGTTACATCCTCAAAAAATTCCAGAAGATTCGTCAAGTATGATTTCCCTTTCATAAATCCATGCTGACTTGGACAAAATGTTATCAACTTCCCAAAATATTATCAACTTCCTGACCACAAAGACTTTAAGCTACTGCAGTCAGTTTAATGCTGTAACACTAAGTCATGTCATTTGGTTTATTGGCATAGTTGAGCTTTTAGAATTTGTTTGTTGTCAGCTAGTATGGAATTGAATGATGCAATTCCCCTAATAGCGTGACAAAATCCTGTGGAGGTGAAAATGGGATAACTGGTTGGGTGTAACATGAATGGAGTTAAAACTGCCTGTACATCGGACAGGTCCCCAACCCACAAAAGTTATTGCAGAAGATGGGGAGGGTCTTGCTGCATTCAGACCCAGGGTCCTGGGAATTTAAAGACTAAATAAAAGTTCAGTTTTCCTGGGCTAGCATAGAGTGCTTCAGGATTTGTATTGAGGGAACAATTTTTATCAGTGGGAAGTGGGCAGCAGTGCAATGCATACAGTGGTGCAGCACTTACCACTCCATTCCCATTAGCATCCCGGTTACTGACATTTTGGTGGGTGGGTGCTGTGAAGTGGTGGCCCAGGCTCCCACCAGCGCAGGTCATTCGCATTAGTTGCAAATCGAAGGGTGTGATGAAAATAAGGTCACCATGCAATTTTGACATACCAATATGTAGAGTGTGTGCCATAGTTTGGGCTTCTGACCATTTCCATCAGGAGAATGAAGTGCTCCCTCCTTCCGCCTCCTGCCCAATAGAGGTTAGGCCTGGAGTCTGTCATTTAGTTTAAACAGCTAAATCATAGTCTCCAATTGCACTGGGTACAGGAGGTAATTGAGCTTTTAAAAAATGATTTGTGAATATTTGCAGTAATCAGCATGGAATGTTTAAATACCCAGTTCTGGCATAGAGTTCATATCAAACCAAATTGAACTTTAACCAGTTTGTTTGTAGAAAAATTTCCCAGTATAAATTTTCCATGACAAAGCACATGCTGAATTGATTTTATGTGACCTTGATTTTCAATGAAAGCTTAATAATTAACAAAGGTAACATTGTAAATTATCTACATCTTGTTACTCACAACAACGTAGTACATCATTGATAAAGGTACATTTATATCCCCACTGTAATATGAAACCGTCATCATTAGAACATAAGAACATAAGAATTAGGAACAGGAGTAGGCCATCTAGCCCCTCGAGCCTGCTCCGCCATTCAATAAGATCATAGCTGATCTGACCATGGACTCAGCTCCACTTACCCGCCCGCTCCCCGTAACCCTTAATTCCCTTATTGGTTAAAAATATATCTATCTGTGATTTGAGTACATTCAATGAGCTAGCCTCAACTGCTTCCTTGGGCAGAGAATTCCACAGATTCACAACCCTCTGGGAGAAGAAATTCCTTCTCAACTCGGTTTTAAATTGGCTCAGCTCGGTTTTAAATTGGCATTCCCTCATAGGCAGTCCCTCAGAATCGAGGAAGACTTGCTTGCACTCTTAAAATGAATCCTTAGGTGGCTGAACAGTCCAAAAGGAAAGCCGCAGTCCCTGCCACAGGTGGGACAGTCGTTGAGGGAAAGGGTGGGTGCGACAGGTTTGCCACACGTTCTTTCCGCTGCCTGCGCTTGTTTTCTGCATGCACTTGACAATGAGACTCATTACTGTTGCAAGTTTTGGGACTAGCTTTAGTATTCTCTCAGGTACAATGATGCTGGTGACACCCATAAGCGGTTTGAGCAGCTTGTGTTCAGGAGTGTGCTCATAGTGCCCGATATTTAATCATAAGTTATACATGTCAGTCTTGGCTCAGTGGCAGCACTCTTGCCTTTGAGACAGAAGGTTGCGGATTCAAGTCCCACTTCAAATATTTGAGTACATAATCTAGGCTGACACTTTAGTGGAGTACTGAGGGATGGCTGCAGCGTTGGAAATGCTGACCTAGAAACTGGGCCCTGGGCCGCAACCATTTTTGGGCACATGGAGAGTGTAATTCATGCTGCTTCGCTCCTGAATTGTGAGGCCTAAGACTGTCCAGATATTAGGCTTCGGGCCTCATTTTAATGTCCCCATCAAAGGGTGATGAGGTGTCCAAAGGGAGCCTTGGTCAGGGGTATGGATGGTGGCCTGGGTCGGCATGAGGATGGTAGTCTGGGTCAGGGATCAGGTCAGGGATCCTTGATCGGGGATCGGGTGGGGGGCCTGGGTCGGGGATCATATGGAGTCAGTGTTGGGGGTCGGGAGGTCGGTGTCGGGTCGCGCAGGTCAGTGTTGGGGATCGGGGTCGGGGAGGTCAGTGTTAGGGATCGGGGGTCGGAGTTGGGGGTCGGGGGGGTCAGTATTGGGGATCGTATGGAGTCGGTGTTGGAGATCAGGGGTGTCGGGGTTGAGGGGCTCAGTGTCGGGGATCAGGCGAGTCGGTGTCGGGAATCGGTCTGGTCAGTGATCATGGGGGTGTGGGGGGGAATCAGTGTCGGGTATCAAAGGGGATCGGGGATCGGGGGGGGTGTAGGGTGGGATCGGAAGTGGATTGGGGGTGTCAGTGTCGTGGATCGAGGGGTCGTGGATCGGGAGGTCAGTGTCGGGGATAGGGGGCTCGGGGATTGGGGTGGGTCGGTGTTGGAGATCGGGGGAGGTTGGTGTTGTAGATCGGGGGGGGTCGGGGATCGGGGGGAGTCGAGTTCGGGGGGATCGGTGTTGGAGGTTGGGGGGTCGGGGATTGGGGGGTTCAGGGGGGTCGGGGATCGGGGGGTGGGGATTCGGGGGTTAGGGGGGTTGGTGATCATGGCATCCGAGGGTCAGGAGTCGGGGGGGTCGGGGATCAGTGTATCGGGGGGTCGGGGATCTGGGGGGGTCGGGGATCTGGGGGGTTGGGGATCGGTGTATTGGGGGGTTGGGGATCGGAGTGGTCGGGGATTGGTGTATCGGGGGGTCGGGGCTCGGAGGGGTCGGGGATCGGGGATGTCGGGGATCGGTGTATCGGGGGTTCGGGGATCGGGGGGGGGTTGGTGTTGGGGGTCGGGGATCGGGGGATTGGTATTGGGGATCGGGGGATCGGTGTTAGGGATTGGGGGTCAGTGATCGTGGGGGATCAGGGGGATCGGGGGGGTTGGGGACTGAGGGGGTTCAGGGGTCGGGGATCAGGGGGTGGGGATCGGGGGGGTCGGGGGATGGTGGGTCGGGGGATGGTGGGTCGGGGATCGGGGGGGTTGGTGTTCGAGGTCGGGATGGTCGGAGATCGGGGGGCGTTCAGGGATCTAAGGGGTCAGTGTTGGAGATTGGGGAGGTCGGGGATCGGTGGGATCGGTGTTGGAGGTCGGGGGATTGGGGGGTTCAGGGGGTCGGGGATCGGGGGTGGGGATCGAGGGGTTGGTGGGTCGGGGATCCGGTCGGGGATCGGGGGGGTTGGTGTTGGGGGTCGGAGATTGGGGGTTCGAGGATCGAGGCGTCGGTGATCGGGGGGATTGATGTTGGGGGTCAGGGATTGGATATCGGAGGTCGGGGATCGGGAGGGTCGGTGTTGGGGATCGGGGGGTCGAGTATCGGGGGTCGGGGATCGGGGGGTATCAGTGTTGGGGATCGGGGAGTCGAGGATTGGGGGTCGCGGGTCGGGGGGGTCAGGGATCGGGGGGGTCGGTGTTCGGGGTCGGGGTGGTCGGAGATCGGGGGGGTTCGGGGATCTGAGGGGTCAGTGTTGGGGATTGGGCAAATGCATGGCAGATGAAGTATAATGTGGATAAATGTGAGGTTATCCACTTTGGTGGTAAAAACAGAGAGACAGACTATTATCTGAATGGTGACAGATTAGGAAAAGGGGAGGTGCAAAGAGACCTGGGTGTCATGGTACATCAGTCATTGAAGGTTGGCATGCAGGTGCAGCAGGCGGTTAAGAAAGCAAATGGCATGTTGGCCTTCATAGCAAGGGGATTTGAGTACAGGGGCAGGGAGGTGTTGCTACAGTTGTACAGGGCATTGGTGAGGCCACACCTGGAGTACTGTGTACAGTTTTGGTCTCCTAACCTGAGGAAGGACATTCTTGCTATTGAGGGAGTGCAGCGAAGGTTCACCAGACTGATTCCCGGGATGGCGGGACTGACCTATCAAGAAAGACTGGATCAACTGGGCTTGTATTCACTGGAGTTCAGAAGAATGAGAGGGGACCTCATAGAAACATATAAAATTCTGACGGGGTTAGACAGGTTAGATGCAGGAAGAATGTTCCCAATGTTGGGGAAGTCCAGAACCAGGGGTCACAGTCTAAGGATAAGGGGTAAGCCATTTAGGACCGAGATGCGGAGGAACTTCTTCACCCAGAGAGTGGTGAACCTGTGGAATTCTCTACCACAGAAAGTTGTTGAGGCCAATTCACTAAATATATTCAAAAAGGAGTTAGATGAGGTCCTTACTGCTAGGGGGATCAAGGGGTATGGCGAGAAAGCAGGAATGGGGTACTGAAGTTGAATGTTCAGCCATGAACTCATTGAATGGCGGTGCAGGCTAGAAGGGCCGAATGGCCTACTCCTGCACCTATTTTCTATGTTTCTATGTTTCTATTGGGGAGGTCGGGGATCGGTGGGATCGGTGTTGGAGGTCGGGTGATCAGGGGGTCGGGGATCGGGGGTGGGGATCGGGGGGGTTGGTGTTGGGGGTCGAGGATCGGAGATTGTGGGGTTGGGGATTAGTGTTGGGGATCGGGGGGTCGAGAGTCGGGGATCGGGGGGGTCAGGGATCGGGGGGTGTCAGGGGGGTCGGTGTTGGGGATCGGGGGGTCGGGAATCGGGGGTGTCAGTGTTGGAGATTGGGGGGTCGGGTTTCAGGGGGTCGGAGATCGGAGGGATCGGTGTTGGGAGGTCGGGGATCAGGGAAAGGGGGGTTCAGGGGATGGGGATTGGGGGGTTGGGTGATGTGGGGGTTCGGGGATCGGGGGAGTCCGAGATCGGGGGATTGGGAGGGTCGGGGATCGGGGGATTGGTGTTGGGGATCGGGGGTGGTCGGGGATTGGGGGGGTTCAGGGGGTCGGGGATTGGGGGGTCGGGGATGGGGGCGATTGGTGTATCGGGGGGGTCGGGGTTCGGTGTATCGGGGGGTCGGTGATCGGGAGGTTGGTGTTGGGGGTCAGGGATCGGAGATGGGGGGTCGGGGTTCGGGGGGGTCGGTGTTGGGGATCGGAGGGTCAAGGATCGGGTGTCAGGAATCGGGGGGGCTCGAGGATCGGGGGTCGGGATCAGGGGGGTTCGGGGTCGGGGATCGGGGGGTTTGGGGATTTGGGGGGTCAGTGTTGGGGATTGGGGTGGTCGGGGATTGTGGGGTTGGGGATCACAGGGGTCGGTGTGGGAGGTCGGAGATTGGGGGGATCGGCGTTGGGGGTCGGGGACGTGGATTGGGGGGTTCAGGGTGTCGGGGATCGGGGGTGGGGATCGGGGATCGATGATCGGGGGTGTCGGGCGATGGGGGGATCGGGGGGTCGTGGATCTGTGTATTGGGGAGTCGGGGATCTGATGTTGGGGGTCGGAGATTGGAGGGGTCGGGAATCGGGGGGTTGGTGTTGGGGGTCGGGGATCGGAGATCGGGGGGCCGGGGATCGGGGGGTCCGGGGGGTCGGTGATCGGCGGGTGTCAGGGGGGACGGTGTTCGGGGTCGGTGTTGGGGAACAGGGGATCGAGGGTCGGGGATTGGGGGGTCAGTGATCAGGGGGATCAGGGTGATCGGGTGATCGGGGGGTTGAGGATCGGTGGGAGGTCGGTGTTGGGGTCGGGGATCGGAGATCGGGGGGTCAGGGATCAGGGGGGGTCGGTGTTGGGGATCGGGGGGTCGAGGATCGGGGGGTTCAGGGGGTCGGGGATCGGGGGGGGGATTCGGGGGTTAGGGGGGTCAGTGTTGGAGATTGGGGGGATCGGGGATTAGGGGGTCGGGGATCGGGGGGTCGAGGGTCGCGGATCGGGGGGGGGGTCGGTGTTCGGGGTCGGGGTGGTCGGGGATCTGGGGGTCAGTGTTGGAGATTGGGGGGATCGGGGGGTCGGTGTTGGTAATCGGCGAGGGGCGGTCTGTTTTGGGGAACGGGGCTGTTTGTTGTCTGGGGGATTGGGGAGTTGGTGTCGGGGATTGGAGATCGGGGAAGTCGGTGTTGGGGATCTGGGGGGTCGGTATCAGGGATCGCGAGGATCAGTGTTGGGAATCCGAGGGGGGTGGTCAGTGTCAGGGATCAAGCGGGTCTGTGTCAGGAGCTGGCAGTGGGTGGGATCGGGGCAGCGCCCATGAGGTGGGGTGTCGGGTGCAGCAATCGGGTCCTTTAATGTGGGGATGAGAGGAGCGCCTCTGCTCCTCCTAGATCCACTTCAAGTTACTTACTTTCCCTCATGCTGGTCTTCCTGAGTGCAGCCCATGCTGCCGCAGACATATCTTGTAGAGGAGACCTCAAAACGGGCATTAAACCCATCGTTTGCCAGCCGTGGCTCTGTTGGTAGCGCCATCGCCTCTGAGTCAGAAGGTTGTGGGTTCAAGTCCCACTCCAGGCACTTGAGCACATAAATCTAGGCTGACACTCCAGTGCAATGCTGAGGAGATGCTGCACTGTCAGAGGTGCTGTCTTTCAGATGAGACGTTAAACGTCTGCTCTCTCAAGTGAACGTTAAAAAATCCTATGCCATTATTTCAAAGAAGAGCAGGGGAGTTATCCCTGGATCACCAAAACAAATAATCTGGTCATTATCACACTACTGTTTGTTGGAACTTGCTGCGTGCAAATTGGCTGCTGCGTTTTCAATGTTACAACAGTGACTACACTTCAAAAAGTACTTAATTGGCTGTAAAGTGCTTTGGGACATCAGGTGGTCGTGAAAGGCACTATATAAATGCAAGTCTTTCTTTCTCTCTTTCTTTCTTAAAAGGCCTAATGCCTGCTTTAGGCAAGGGTAAAGGATGAATCTTGTTTGTCCTTATCCAATATGCCAGGCGGCACATTTCTGGCTGGAAATGTGTGCACGCTTCCTGCCTGCCATATTAGGGCCTTAGTCGTCTAAGTGTCAATCAAAAATCTGGTGCTGCTTGAACTAATTTGTAGGGAGCTGCCTTTCGGATGAGATGTTAAACTGAGGCCCTGACTGCCATCGCAGAAGGATGTAAAAGATTCTATGACACGATTCAAAGAAGAGCAGGGGAGTTCTCCCTGGGTCTTATCCACCATCTATCCCTCAGCCAACACCAGTAAAACAGATTATTTATCCATTGATTTCATTGATGTTCGTGGGACCTTGCTGTGCAAAAATTGGCTGCCTCATTTGCCTACATTGTAAAGTAGGCGAATGTGACAGCCACAAAATACTTCATGATTTGTGAAGCACTTTAAGATGTTCTGAGGTCATGGAAAGCTCTATATGAATGCAAGTTTGTATGTTTGCCTGTACATGATAACATAATCCGGGGTGTAACAGTTGAATCCTTTCACAAACAACAAGTCAACATATATAGCAACAGCCATAAATTTCCCTTACTTAAGGAACAGTTTCCGTGAGGAGTAGTTGAGGTAAATAGCAGAGATGCATTTAAGTGGAAACTAGATAAACACATGAGGGAGAAAAGAATAGAAGGTTGTGCTGATAGGGTTAGATGAAGAGGGATGATAGTAGGGTGTGTGAAGCATAAACACTGGCATGGAGTGGACAGGCCTGTGCTGTACAATCTATATAATGTCTATACGTAATTCAATCTCGTTTCTCTCCTCAAAAAGTGGGAGGAAAAATAAACCTTATATGGAGTCAGAGCATGGCCTCCCCAGCACATGCTAATGAATGATCTTTTTGTTCTATGATAAACTTTTAATACTTTTCTGGTCATTTTACCAACCAATAATTTGAAATTGATTGAATTATAGAATATAGCAATGACTCCATCATTTAGTTTAGTGATGTGATTAAAATGGGTGCTGTACTTTCTTTTTGGATGTAACAAATTTGTTTCTGGAGCTGTGGTTGAACAGGCATATGAAACAAAGTGCTGTATGCAAAGAACAAAAACAATAATCCTTTTAATATTAATGTATAATAAAATGTATTTACCTGCTCCGTTACCAGCACTAATTTCCACTTTCTTTTCTTGGCTTAGGTTTCTTTTAATATAACAGTTGGAGTGACAGAGTGTTATGAAGGAGACAAATACATCATTTTAAAACCTGTTGGATACAATGAAACAACTGTTATCTCTATAAGCAGTATTTGTGCTTGTCAGTGCAAAGGGCCGAAAGGTCATACTGCTAGAAGATGCTTCAATAAAGAGCTTGACCCAGATTGTAGACTTTGCCAGTGTGAAGACAGAGTTACTAATTCTTCTTGCAAAGAATTGCCCCAGGAACAATGTCTCATTGAAAATTGCCGACAGTATAAAGAACAGCCTGCTTGCAGTAATCGAGGGATCTGCAACTGTGGGGAATGTTTATGCTACCAGACCAAGCTAGGTAGAGTGTTTGGGAAATATTGTGAGCTGGATGACTTTTCTTGCCCATATCACCAAGGGCGTCTGTGTGCTGGTAAGATGATGAATTCATCAAATTAATTAACTCTTCCAGAGTAAGCTGTTTACTAGTATGTTATATTTTATCTTTGAATATTAGTAAATTCAGCAATAATGAGGAATCAACTTTAAAGTGTGAATTTTAATCCTATTGGCATTCTCAGTAGTTTTACCTACATTTATGGGAAGATTTTAACCTAAAAAAAATGAGTGGGAACGTGGGGGTTGGGGGTGGTTAAAGTGTTAAAAATCTGAATCCCAACCTAAACCCATCTACTTCCAGTTTTCACGATGGTCGGACGGCGGGAGTTCGGGGTGGGGGATGGTGGGCTGGGGCAGCCAGTCAATCAGCTGTCAGGAAGCGGGTCAATTATTTAAATATTTATAACGAGGCTGGCAGCCTCTCCTATGACCTCCATTTTGAATTTAGCTGTAGCTGGTCGGGTTTTGCACACCTCGTGAAACCTGCCAGCTAAAGCACAGCGAGGACTGCTGAATCCAGGAGGTAAGTGGCTTAAGGGTCCCTGTCTAACCCATTCCCCGGAATCAGAGACTGCAACACGAGGCCTCTGAACTTCAAATCAAGCATTGCCGTTAAATTCGGCAGGCCTGCAGGAAACCCGTTCTCCCGGGTTTCCTTACGTTCATGGAGCCCCCCCCCCATCTGCCTTCCACATTAAAATTCAGTCCTGTGTTACCTTCCGAATTCTCTTGAAATAATGGATTTGCCAAGTATGAGGACCTCACCCACTAGCAATGCATTGTGGCTCCCCACCAGATATGCATACTCAAAATAAGCCCTAGTGTGTCAACCTTGTTATCTGTATCCATGGAAATACAAATGACATTACTGTAAATCTGGAGGCAAAAACATGAAAGCCTGCCAACAAACTAACAAACTTTCATATTAAGCTTCCCACATGCCAGTTTTGTATCTCTCAACATCTTCATCTGTACTGGAGAGAAACTCCTACACACCAACCAACTCAACTTATCTGCTTCCTAAATTGCTATAAGTTCTGCCATTTAGCTATGAATAATAATGGCCCTGAATATGCTAAAAACGTGCATTATAGTAGTGGGGCATCTATGACATATGCCATTATTGTGATGCCCAAATTCCAGCATATTATGGCATGAGTGACCTATGCCATTCCGTAGGCCATGACATAATTTGTTGGGACCTTGGTGCCACTCAACTATTACCCCTTGCCAGAAACAGCTAAAATGCAATTATAATAGCTCTGCCTCCATTAAAATCAATGGCGATCACAAATTAGCAGCATTTAAGCCTTAGATTGAATAATAATGGCACTAGAGACCAGGCAGTGGCAGATTTATGGACTTGTTTTTGAGGAAGCAGGTTATTTTATTTCCTTGACTAGACTTTCGCCTTCATTTTCGGCGGTTTTCTCGGTGGTACAACTGTTTTTTGATGTAAAACCGCCCGGCGAAAGTTTCCTCTTTATTTTTTTAAAGAGTTCCACCCACATTTTGAAAGGACTGCCGAGTAGCAAACTGCCCATATGCACCACCGAGAAAACCGCCAGGATCTAAGTTTTGCCTCAGCGGAGGACCCATACACACTGCCCATGAAAAGCTGCCGGAACTGGGCAGTAGGTGAGTTCCTGCAAAGAAAGCTTTTTAAAAATTATTTTTTAAATTCTAAAACGGCGATTACGTTAAAACGTGTCTTGAGAATGTTTTATAAGTTTTTATTTTTTGTTTAACTGAAAAAATATTTTTTGAATTTTCCCCATCCCGAGGCCCAACCGCAGTTTCAGAGTAAATTTTAGTACTTACCATTCATTTCGGTAAATACTGCCCGTTTCACCTAGTTTCACCTTTAACCGCCGAGAAACCACTGAGAATATTGGTGCAAGATCCATTTTCTTGCTGGGTGATATTTTTTACTTTAATTATGGAAATTTTCACCAGCGTTAGTTGCAGAATGTTAGCGTTTTTTTCTGGGTGGCAATTGGGCGTTGAGGGGCTTTAGGGAAAGTCTCGGCCTTTGAGTTTGGGAGTCTTTGCGGAGCTCAGCACAGGATACACACAAACCTTTGCCTTTTGAGTCATATTAGCATGTAATGAACATTATCGAAAAATGATCTAAGTAATCCGGATCTCTCCCGTAATACAAAGCTGTTGACTTTAGAATTAATCGGATTGAAGATATATTCACATTTTCTGACTCTATGGGGCCGAAAATGCCTTCCGCCCACAACGGAGCACTCCTACCAATGTTAAGGTGTTCCCTCCACCCCTTCAGTTAAATGGGAGGGCCGCTGCGAACTCTGCAACCATTTTAGTGACAAATACTGGGCCACCAGGGAGGGTTTAGGCCAGGTGCCAGGCTGCCTGTTGGTTGAACCCGTGGGCATAATTGTTGGCCCGACCTGGCAGGCGGCTGACAAAAATTAAAATGGAGCCGCCGGCAGCGCGACCTCCCTTTTAAGGGCGGCCACGTCGCTCAGCCATAGACATAGCACTGACCGGCAGTGGCGCGCACCCGCAGGGCAATTCCGCACAGGGTTCACAAAGGGGGTCGCCACTGGTCGGTAAGGGGTTAGTGCGTGCCCAACGCAGTGGGAACATGGGCGGAGGGGAAACCCGTTCCCACCGCTCCCGGCCCGGGGGCAATTTCGGTCGGGTCAGTCCATCTGTCCGCCCCCGGTCGATGAGGCCTCTCCGCTCCATTCCCGCTTCTTAGAGGCAATAATGGAACTTATGGGGGGATGGGGAGTTGGCATTTTCAGCCCCTCTAAATCCAAGCAAAGCCCTGATAACATAATCATTTTTATGCTCGCGACCTCTTAAAACCCTGCACTTCAAGAGATTGATTTGTTACACGACCGAATGCGCAGACGGAGATACCTGAAATTAAAAGTCCGCACTAATAAATAATTGTTTACATTAAATAGGAATTGAGATACTTGTCCAACCAAGATCCTCTGAAAATAGAAACAATATTTTCAATGTTATAACAATTTCCAGATGTTGGAACTGGCCAGACACACCATCAGTTTTCAGTCACAGTAATCCAAAAGCAATATACTGTGGATGCTGGAAATCTGAAATAAAAACAGAAAATGCTGGAAAACTCAACATCTGTGGAGAGAGATACAGAGTTAAAGTTTCAGGTCGATGATTTTTCATTAGACTGACGAAAGGTCATCGACCTAAAACGTTAACTCTGTTTCTCTCTCCACAGATGCTGCCTGATCTGCTGAGTATGTCCAGCATTTTCTGTTTTTATATCACTTTTCAGTGACTGCCTTCAATGAGATTATTAGTCTTCATCAGAAATGATAAACATTTTGTCACATTGTCCCATGAAAACATCTGTCCCATGTAGAGCTTTGCCCTTTTAAAGAGTTGTAAGCACTTTTAGTTCTGATTGCTTGATTCCACCAATACTGATTCTAACACTGCTGACAATGAGGGGCGACATGACTGTCCCAGTGCGATTAATTGCTTTTCCTACCTTCCATGGGAGCGCTTTAGTGTTCTCAATACTAATTAAAAAAGTGAAATGTTTGAAATGCAGGACTGGTTTCAAAACCAGTCTCTCTCTCTCTCTCATACACACCCACAGGCTTCAAAAAACTCATAAAGGTGTCATTAATGGAATGCTATCTGTGCCATGTTTAGTAAAGAGCAGATTTAAGTACGATGCAGAGAGCTATGACTGTATTTTACTGCACCATTAATAGGAAAGTAAAAAGTGCCGGCAGGATCTATTCATTGGCCATTGGCCTTGTCGCTGTGTGCATTGCAGCGTATTATAATCACTTCTTTAGCAAATTGTGGTGTGAATTTGCCACAGTTTAAAAAAAATTTCATGAGATGTGGGCGTAGCTGACAAAGCCAGCATTTATTACCCATCCCTAATTGCCCTTGAGAAGGTGGTGGTGAACCATATTTTGGCAACTGAGTGGTTTTTGCTAGGCAATTTCAGAGGACAGTTAAGAGTTAACCACATTGCTGTGGGTCTGGAGCCACATATAGTCCAGACCAGGTAAGGATGGCAGATTTCCTTCTCTAAAGTGAACCAGATGGATTTTTACAACAGTCATTAGTTTCATGACTGACACTAGCTTTTTATTTCAGATTTATTTAATTTAGCTGACTTTAAATTCCCCAGCTGCCATGGTTGGATTTGAACTCCTTATTTGGATCAATAGTCCTGGTCTTTAGATTACTAGTCCAATAACATAACCACTATGCTACCATATCACTAAACAAAGAGGTGCCAAATTTCTGGTGCAGATCATGGGTGGGGAGTGGGAAGATCAGCTGGCAATCACTAGGATTTGAGACGGAAGAAGGTTCCTCTGGGATTCTATCTCTTTTCTGGACAGTTACATTCCGGCCAGGAAACATAATTCAGTCGCAGTTTTAATGTCGTATATTCTGTCCCTTGTTGTTGTATTACCATTATAAATTCCTGTGCCCACATTTATAATGAAATTGCCTGTGTAGACTTGTTATGTTATAATTACGTCCTCCTGCCAGTGGTAGCATCTGTCTTATTCAGTCATGGTAAGTCAGTGGTCCAGATATAAAAGAGATTAATCCCACTGTTGAAATAATTGACAAACCAGCATTCTGACATTATTTAATTATTTGGTTGAGCAAGATAGCAATTAGATCACAAGGAATACTATTGTACAGCAAATCAAGTCATAACACAGCTGTGCAGTGGAGATCAGTAGAAAAGGTAGGTTCTCTGTACACTGATGAGCAATGTCACAAGATAGCAACTTTGTTTTAAATGTTTGCAAAATTCTGAAGTAGGCATATCAAAAGATAAGGAACAAAAAAAAACTTTGTCAGTGACTCATGATTGTGGAAAAGAGAGTTCAAAGAGCTGTAGTGAGAAAGTGTTGCATGTGTTTTATAATTCATTCTCAGGATGTGGGCATCACTGGCAATGCTGGCATTTACTGGCCATTGCTAGTTGTGCAGGTTTGATATAATTGTGTAGCTTGCTAGGCCACTTTAGAGGGTAGTTAAGAGTCAAACACATTGGTGTGGAATTGAAGTCCCAAGTAGACCAGACCAGTTTAGGACAGCAGTTTTCCTTCCCTAAAGATCATTAGATAACCAGTTGATTTTTTACGACTACTTCATGGTCATTTTTACTGGTACCAGCTTTTTTATTTTAAAACTAAATTAAAATTCTCAAACCTGGTAGGATTTGAATTCACAGGCCTAGAAATGTGTCCACGCAGCACCAGTTTGTTGGCTGAACTGCCTGCTAAGCCTCCAATATGGTGCACATTTCTGACCGGAGGTGCACTGCTCCTCATATTGGAAAAGCTAGATGCACTCATGGTAGGAGCCTCCACACACTGGGGACAGTTTAACTACAGGACCATTTATTTACATTAGGATCATTTGCTTCTTGCATTATAGCACCATTAAGCTACAACATAATGCTTCAAGAGAGCTGCACTCTTTAAGAGCTGCTGTTGCTCTTATTTCCCAACCACTTTCAGCCATAACGCTCCCTGTGTTGTGGAAAACATGCAGGGAGCATATGATAATGATTGACCTCACTGAATCCAGAGAGTTCACACCCCACACACCATGCTTCCTGTGCTAGGTTTTTGTGGGATGGCCTATGATTTCTTGCAGTGAAATGCTTTCTTTATAAATGTATTTACTGTAGAAGTTTACCACCACAGAAGGAAATTATGTCTGGCTGCATTTATGATTTTGCTACAAGTACCGCACAGAGGAAATCTTTCTTGCAGTCTCAGTTTCATGACAGCATAATGACAGTTGTTATCTGATATTACAGTCAGTCTTAAAAATTATTCGAGTATAGGCTACGCAACAGCAAGCAACTATCGAGGAAGGGGCTGAGATGCTGAGAATGGTCCAAATCTGGGATGGCACAGAATTTCTGGCTGCCCCATGAATGTGTCCCTGACACTGTTTGAAACCAAGGCCAGGCAAAATTGAATGCTGTTCGTCGTTTCCTGTGTCATTTTAAGCACACCTGGGGTGCTTGCCACACATGGGATGCACTTTGCCAGAGCATAAGTGGGCCCATGGCCCTCAAAAACCAGAACTTAAACCTTAAAATAATTCCCTGGTTCGTCTGTAAAGGCCTGCCAAGATGATGATGGTAAATTTCACATTTGGCATGGGTGGAAAACAAATGGTTGCAGATTGTCTGCCTGCCTAACTTTCCCTTCCATTGAAGCCAATTGAAATTAAGATCGGCGGGGTGTAAAACGGCCGATCCACAATTGACGGTTTTCTGCTAAAGTGAAAGTTACTCCCAGTGTCTATGCCAGCAGAAATGAGCAGGAATCTGTGATCGATTGTAGTAGGCAAATCATTTTTTTAAATGTCTCCAGGCACCATTGGAAACACTGGAGCACCAGCAACTCTTGGGCCTAGCGTTACTAGGACTCAACTGGAGGGAAATGCATCAGATGGCCCCTACTTCCCTTTTTTTCACGTCATCGTAATACTCTTGCACATTTGTAGCACAATTACTAAATACAACAGAAATTCAGACAGCAGAAAAAGGGACAGGAACTTGGCCTAAATGTGACCTGCACTGATTTCTGCCTCCACCTACCCAAATTAAGGTTCTTCATGCCGATTTTCATGCAAAAATGTGGCTCCAGAGTTGCTCTACACCAGTGAATTGTATAGGTCCTGCTCTTTACAAGGCTTTTTGTATATGGTGGACATTTGTGAGCAGAGATCAGAAGGATTTCTAGTGAAATGAAAGAATGATTAGTGACATCAATGTCTGGGGAGTGCTGCGTGCTGAGAATCGCAAAAGTTGTCTGTGTGGCAAACAGAGCTCTGTTGTCAAAACACGTTTCCTGGAGTGAGGACAAAACAACAGCCTATGAGTAATGAAATTCATTCAATTGTGTGCGTTCTCACATTCCTAAAAGCAAAGTTTAGACCATAGAATGTCATCCAGTTTTGTTAATTTATCAAATGTGTATAGTATATACCTATATAATAGATGTGAAATGTGCACCACTGTTGGGGGAGGGGTTACCTCATGTGCAAGTAAAGCACCTATGGATTGTAGTACTCCCTCACCTACAAGTACAACTGTACATTTGAATTTACTCTTTTCTATATAGCATTGATTAGTTGCGCTCATTTCCATGGCAATGATTTTAACCCACATCCACGGGGAAATCTGGGTGGGTGGGCAATTAAAATCACCCAGTTCACTTCCTTGCCCTGGAGCTGTCAGGTGCTGACCAGCTGCCATTTAACCTGCTCCACTGAAGTCTCTTTCAGAGAGCTGTCGCAATGGGTTGAAAGGCCTCCATCCATGCTGTAGAGTTCTGTAACTTTAGAGCATTGATCTGATATTCTAACTTCCATAGTGTGTTCTCTTGCCACAGTCTTCATCATGCTGATCTCCTGCACTCCACTCTGCATAATACTGGAGTCCTGCTCTACCTTCCACATCCTTGCTCTGCTGACTATTATTCACACCTCCTACTCTATTTGATACAGCAATGGTCTCCTGTAGCACTTTATGCTACACTGGTTTTGTGCTCTAGTTTCCATATTGTATGTCTCCAACTCTACTTCTCATAACTCTGATCATATAATGGGCCAAATCTTGCAGGCGAGAGGCATCTCTCTGTATGCGGCATAAATTGACCAGCAATTTCTGGAGATTCTTAAAACGTGCCGCATCTCTTCATCCCCTGAACCAGCTTGTCAAATTGAGCATGAATTCACTTTTTTTCTATATAGAGTATATATGGAGTATACGGAGTTAGGTCATAGATCAGCCATGATCTCATTGAATGATGGAACAGGTTCAAGGGGCTCCATGGACTACACCTGTTTCTAAGTTATTATCAATTATGGTGTGTGTCGTTAACCGGCTGTAATTTTTCCAGGAAGGTTTGGCCCAATATGTTGTTTAACATTTTAAAGTATCATATGTATTGTAGATTATTGGCTGTTGCTGCATTTGTTTTTTCTTTCACCCTGAATTGTTTTCTTCAGGAGGATAAACTCACTGTGGTCAAATTGCACTATAAGATTTCCCATATTTTCATTCAAAAAATTTTGGAAAATAAAAAGTTTTAATAAATGGAAAATCATGCAGAGCACATGCCTGGCCTGAATTCCTAATATTCATTACTTCTAGGCAAAGCCCCACACAGAATATAAATTCATAAAATTACCCCTATAGTGTCAATGTATTTATGGGTCTGCAACAAAATGTTCCTGCAATGTTGTTTAAATGTGTATTGGCTTCCCCCTGGTGGTTAGAAAATGTAATTTATAATTTGGATTCCTGTACATGCAGCAACACATGCTTTGTCGAACTTGGCAGAGAATTAGTTTTGTGAGTAAGTACATAACAGACATTTGACTGGTTATGAGCAAGGTACAGTGATCAGGTTATACTTCCTATTTTTACGAGCTTCAACTAAAGGATAGAAACAGCTTGATTTCATATACTATTAACAAAGGAAGTGGTAATTTGGTTCTTCAGCTACAAACATAATCTGTCCATAACCTAGGCTCCTTTAAGTAACCGAGCGCCTGAAATTCAATACTGCTGGAAAGGTGGTGCTCCCCCCACCTTTTTATGGCCATTAGCGCCGAAATTCTTTTGTGGCTAGGCCACCCCATATTCAGTTCCAACATTGAATAAATGGGTTCCAGTGCGAATGAACCCTTCCAAAGTGGATTTTTCAGCGGTGTGGCTGTCTTAATTTGAGCGTTATCACCACTGAGAAATTCAGCATGCAGGTAAGGGTTTCTATTGAGCCAGTTGCTACCTGACCTTTTTAAAGGCCAGCGTTTGCAGCAAGGCCCTGAGGGGGGGGAAGGAGCTTGGAAGGATGGCTTGTGTAATAATGAGGATGGGGACAGCATCAAAGAAATTAGGGATGCGTGCAATAAAGGTACAGCAGTTATCATGGGCGACTTTAATTTAAATATTGACTGGGCTAACCAAACTGGTAGCAATGCTGTGGAGGAAGATTTCCTGCAGTGTATTAGGAATGGTTTTCGAGACCAATATGTCGAGGAACCGACGAGAGGGCTGGCCATCTGAAACTGGGTGATGTGTAATGAGAAAGGACTAATTAACAATCTTGTTGTGCGAGGCCCCTTGGGGAAGAGTGACCATAATATGGTAGAATTCTTTATTAAGATGGAGAGTGACATAGTTAATTCAGAGACGAGGGTCCTGAACTTGGGGAAAGGTAACTTCGATGGTATGAGATGAGAATTGGCTAGAATAGACTGGCGAGTGATACTTAAAGGGTTGACGGTGGATAGGCAATAGCAAACATTTAAAGATCACATGGATGAACTTCAACAATTGTACATCCCTGTCTGGAGTAAAAATAAAACGGGGAAAGGTGGCTCAACCATGGCGAACAAGGGAAATTGAGGATAGTGTTAAATCCAAGGAAGAGGCATATAAATTGTCCAGAAAAAGCAGCAAACCTGAGGACTGGGAGAATTTTGTAATACAGCAGAGGAGGACAAAGGGTTTAATTAGGAGGGGGAAAATAGAGTATGAGAGGAAGCTTGCTGGGAACATAAAAACTGGCTGCAAAACCTTCTATAGATAGGTGAAGAGAAAAAGATTAGTGAAAACAAATGTAGGGTCCTCGCAGTCAGATTCAGGTGAATTTATAATGGGGAACAAAAAAATGGCGGACCAGTTAAACAAATACTTTGGTTCTGTTTTCACGAAGGAAGACACAAATAACCTTCCAGAAATACTAGGGGACCAAGGGTCTAGTGAAAAGGAGGAACTGAAGGATATCCTTATAAAGCAGGAAATTGTGTTAGGGAAATTGATGGGATTGAAGGCTGATAAATCCCCGGGGCCTGATAGTCTGCATCCCAGAGTACTTAAGGAAGTGACCATAGAAATAGTGGATGCATTGGTGATCATTTTCCAACAGTCTATTGACTCTGGATCAGTTCCTATGGACTGGAGGGTAGCTAATGTAACACCACTGTTTAAAAAAGGAGGGAGAGAGAAAACGGGTAATTATAGATTGGTTAGCCTGACATCAGTAGTGGGGAAAATGTTGAAATCAATTATTAAAGATGAAATAGCAGTGCATTTGGAAAGCAGTGACAGGATTGGTCCAAGTCAGCATGGATTTATGAAAGGGAAATCATGCTTGACAAATCTTCTGGAATTTTTTGAGGATGTAATTAGTAGAGTAGACAAGGGAAAAGCAGTGGATGTGGTGTATTTGGACTTTCAAAAGGCTTTTGACAAGGTCCCACAGAAGAGATTGGTGTGCAAAATCAGAGCACATGCTATTGGGAGTAATATACTGACGTGAATAGAGAACTGTTTGGCAGACAGGAAGCAGAGAGTCGGGATAAATGGATCCTTTTCACAATGGCAGGCTGGTTAGGTGAGTGTGCAAATGCGTGGCAGATGCAGTATTATGTGGATAAATGTGAGATTATCCACTTTGGGGGCAAAAACACGAAGGCAGAATATTATCTGAATGGCAGCAGATTAGGAAAAGGGGAGGTGCAATGAAACCTGGGTGTCATGGTTCATCAGCCATTGAAAGTTGGCATGCAGGTACAGCAGGCGGTGAAGAAGGCAAATGGTATGTTGGCCTTCATAGCTAGGGGATTTGAGTATAGGAGCAGGGAGGTCATACTGCAGTTGTACAGGGCCTTTGTGAGGCCTCACCTAGAATATTGGTTTCAGTTTTGGTCTCCTAATCTGAGGAAGGACATTCTTGCTATTGAGGGAGTGCAGCGAAGGTTCACCACTTATTCGCCGGATGGCGGGACTGACATATGAGGAGAGACTGCATCAACTGAGCCTTTATGCACTGGAGTTTAGAAAGATGAGAGGGGATCTCATAGAAACTTATGAGATTCTGACAGGACTGGACAAATTAGATGCGGGAAGAATGTTCCCGATGTTGGGGAAGTCCAGAACCAAGGGACACAGTCTTAGGATAAGAGGTAGGCCATCTAGGACTGAGATGAGGAGAAACTTCTGCACTCAGAGAGTTGTTAACCTTTGAAATTTCTGACCGCAGAGAGTTGTTGATGCCAGTTCATTGGATATATTCAAGAGGGAGTTAGATATGGCCCTTACGGCTAAAGAGATCAAGGGGTATGGAGAGAAAGCAGGAAAGGGGTACTGAGGGAATGATCAGCCATAATCTTATTGAATGGTGGTGCAGGCTCGAAGGGCCGAATGGCCTACTCCGGCACCTATTTTCTATGTTTCTATGTGTAAGAGGTGCAAGGAGAGCCAACAGGTTCACTGATATGGAGCTGGAGACTCTGATGGATGGTGTAGAGGACAGAAGAATAATACTGGTTCCTGACGTGGGGAGACCTGGCATACAGGCAGTACATAATGCATGGAGGGAGATTGCAGGGGAGGTGTCAGGCACCTCCATATATGTGAAGACGCACCCTCCCAGGAGGGTGCTGGCCAGTCTACACCCGGCCCTTCCAAGCTCAGAGGTATTCCAGGGCATCCCAGAAGGACAGCTGTTGGTTCCAGACAACAACCACAGCAGCATTCCCGGACCCATGATGCAGCCACGGCGATGATAGTTAAGCGTGGTATTAGGGTAGTCATGCGGAACAGGTGTTAAAGTGAGATGCACAGGGGGAAAAAATGATAACAGTATAATGTTCTCCATGGTCTGCTTTTGGATAATTGGATAAATCTTTATTTTTGGCACATATATCTGGTGTTTCATCTGGGAATGGGCAATTCTGTGTGAAGGCACTCATTGCAGTGGCCATTGAAAGTGGGAGCTGAAGGGTCATGTGTGGATGGGATTATCTGAATTGAGCAGCTATGAGACGCAGCTGCACCTCCCTTCCAGGGTTGCGATAGGGACGATGTCTCCCAGCTCTGTGGCGACGGGGATCCTCCTCCTCTTACTCCTCCTCCTGTGCCCCCTCCTCCTCGGGTGGTACTGCTGACTCGACCTCCAGCAGCTGTCCCCTCATGATGGCCAGGTTGTGCCACATAGAAACATAAAAACATAGAAAATAGGTGCAGGAGTAGGCCATGCGGCCCTTCGAGCCTGCACCCCCATTCAATAAGATCATGGCTGATGATTCCTTCAGTACCCCTTTCCTGCTTTCTCTCCATACCCCTTCAGCCCCTTTACCTTAAGAGCCATATCTAACTCCCTCTTGAATATATCCAATGAACTGGTATCAACAGCTCTGCGGCAGGGAATTCCACAAGTTAACAACTCTCTGAGTGAAGAAGTTTCTCCTCATCTCAGTCCTAAATGGCTTACCCCTTATCCTAAGACGATGTCCGCTGGTACTGGACTTCCCCAGCATCGGGAACATTCTTCCCGCATGTAACCTGTCCAGTCCTGTCAGAATCTTATATGTTTCTATGAGATCCCCTCTCATCCTTCTAAACTCCAGTGAATAAAGGCCCAGTTGATCCAGATCTCCTCATATGACAGCCCAGCCATCCCTGGAATCAGTTTGGTGAACCTTCGCTGCACTCCCTCAATAGCAAGAACGTCCTTCCTCAGACTAAGAGACCAAAACTGAACACAACATTCCAGGTGAGGCCTCACTAAGGCCCTGAACAACCGCATTAAGACCTCCCTGCTCCTATATTCAAATCCCCTAGCTATGAAGGCCAACATTGCCGCCTTTTACCGCCTGCTGTACCTGAGTGCCCACTTTCAGTGACTGATGAACCACGACACCCAGGTCTCGTTGCACCTCCCCTTTTCCTAATCTGCCTTCGTGTTTTTGCCCCCAAAATGGATAACCTCATATTTAACCACATTATACTGCATCTGCCATGCATTTTGTCCACTCACCTAACCTGTCCAATTCACCCTGCAGCCTCTTAGCGTCCTCCTCACAGCTCACACCGCCACCCAGTTTAGCGTCATCCGCAAACTTGGAGATATTACACTCTATTCCTTCATCTAAATCGTTAACGTATATTGTAAAGAGCTGGGGTCCCAGCACTGAGCCCTGCAGCACCCCACTAGTCACTGCCTGCCATTCTAAAAAGGACCCGTTTAGCCCTACTCTCTGCTTCCTGTCTGCCAACCAGTTCTCTATCCACGCCAGTACATTATCCCCAATACCATACGCTTTGATTTTTCACACCAATCTCTTGAGCGGGACCTTGTCAAAAGCCTTCTGGAAGTCCAAATACACCACATCCACTGGTTCTCCATTGTCCACTCTGCTAGTTACATCCTCAAAATATTCCAGAAGATTCGTCAAGCATAATTTCCCTTTCATAAATTCATGCTGATTCGGTCCGATCCTGTCACTGCTTTCCAAATGCGCTGGTATTTCATCCTTAATGATTGATTCCAACATTTTCTCCACTACTGATGTCAGGCTAACTGATCTATAGTTACCCATTTTCTCTCTCCTTCCTTTTTTAAAAAGTGGTATTACATTAGCTACCCTCCAGTCCATAGGAACTGATCCAGAGTTGATAGACTGTTGGAAAATGATCACCAATGCATCCACTATTTCTCGGGCCTCTTCCTTAAGTACTCTGGGATGCAGACTATCAGGCCCCAGGGATTTATCGGCCTTTAATCCCATCAATTTCCCAAACACAATTTCCCGCTGAACAAGGATATCTTTCCGTTCCTCATTCTCACTAGACCCACTGTCCCCTAGTACATTCGGAAGGTTATTTGTATCTTCCTTTGTGAAGACAGAACCAAAGTATTGGTTGAATTGGTCTGCCATTTCTTTGTTCCCCATTATAAATTCACCTGAATCCGACTGCAAGGGACCTACGTTTGTCTTTACTAATCTTTTACTCTTCACACATTTATAGAAGCTTTTGCAGTCAGTTTTTATGTTCCCTGCAAGCTTCCTCTCGTATTCTATTTTCCCCCTCTTAATTAAACCCTTAGTCCTCCTCTGTTGAATTCTAAATTTCTCCCAGTCCTCAGGTTTGCTGCTTTTTCTAGCCAATTTCTATGGTCACTTCCTTAAGTACTCTGGGATGCAGACTATCAGGCCCCGGGGATTTATCAGCCTTCAATCCCATCAATTTCCCTAACACAATTTCCTGCTTTATAAGGATATCCTTCAGTTCCTCCTTTTCACTAGACCCTTGGTCCCCTAGTATTTCTGGAAGGTTATTTGTGTCTTCCTTCGTGAAAACAGAACCAAAGTATTTGTTTAACTGGTCCGCCATTTTTTTGTTCCCCATTATAAATTCACCTGAATCTGACTGCGAGGACCCTACATTTGTTTTCACTAATCTTTTTCTCTTCACCTATCTATAGAAGGTTTTGCAGTCAGTTTTTATGTTCCCAGCAAGCTTCCTCTCATACTCTATTTCCCCCCTCCTAATTAAACCCTTTGTCCTCCTCTGCTGTATTACAAAATTCTCCCAGTCCTCAGGTTTGCTGCTTTTTCTGGACAATTTATATGCCTCTTCCTTGGCTTTAACACTATCCTTAATTTCCCTTGTTAGCCACGGTTGAGCCACCTTCCCAGTTTTATTTTTACTCCAGACAGGGATGTACAATTGCTGAAGTTCATCCATGTGATCTTTAAATGTTTGCCATTGCTTATCCACCGTCAACCCTTTAAGTATCTTCTGCCAGTCTATTCTAGCCAATTCACGCCTCATACCGTCGAAGTTACCTTTCCTTAAGTTCAGGGCCCTAGTTTCCGAATTAACTTTGTCACTCTCCATCTTAATAAGGAATTCTACCATATTATGGTCACTTTTCCCCAAGGGGCCTCGCACAACAAGCTTGTTAATTAGTCCCTTCTCATTACGCATCACCCAGTCTAGGATGGCCAGCTCCCTGGTTGGTTCCTCGACATATTGGTCTCGAAAACCATTCCTAATACACTCCAGGAAATCCTCCTCCACCGCATTGCTACCAGTTAGGTTAGCCCAATCAATATGTAGATTACAGTTGCCCATGATTACTGCTGTACCTTTATTGTATACATCCCTTATTTCTTGTTTGATGCTGTCCCCAACCTCACTACTATTATTTGGTGGTCTATTCACAACTGCCACTAGCGTTTTCTGCCCTTTGGAATTCTACAGCTCCACCCATACCGATTTCACATCATCCAGGCTAATGTCCTTCCTTACAATTGCATTGATTTCCTCTTTAACCAGCAACGCCACCCCGCCTCCTTTTTCTTTCTGTCTATCCTTCCTAAATGCTGAATACCTTTGGATGTTGAGTTCCCAGCCTTGATCACCCTGGAGCCATGTCTCCTTGATGCCAATCATATTGAATCCGTGAACTGCTATCTGCGCAGTTAATTTATCCACCTTATTCCGAATACTCCTCGCAATGAGGCACAGAACCTTCAGGCTTGTCTTTTTAACACTCTTTGCCCCTTTTGAATCTTGCTGTAATGTGGCCCTTTTTGCTTTTTGCCTTGGGTTTCTCTGCCCTCCACTATTACTATTCTCCTTTCTATCTTTTGCTTCTGCGCCTCCTTCTATTTCCCTCTGTCACCCTGCATAGGTTCCCATCCCCCTGCCAAATTAGTTTAACTCCTCCCCAACAGCACTAACAAACATTCCCCCTGGGACATTGAGCAAACCACGACGATTATGGAGACCCGTTGAGGAGAGTACTGCAAGGTGCCACGAGAGCAGTCCAGGCACCGGAATCTCTGCTTGAGAATGCCTATGCACTGCTCAGTGATGCACCTGGTGGCACAATGAGCATGATTGTATGCATGCTCTGGTGCTGTCCTGGGGTTCCGCAGTGGAGTGAACAGCCAAGTGGACGGGATATCCTTTGTCCTCAAGCGGCCAATCGGACCGGTGACGACGGCGGGCACACTGATCTGGCGTAGAATGAACAAATCATGGCTGCTGCCTGGGTACCTCGCATCCACTGCCAGGATGCAACGCTGGTGATCACACACGAGCTGCACATTCAGTGAGTGGGAGCCTTTGCGGTTGACAAATATCTCGAGGTGATGATGTGGTGCCCTCAGCCCGTGTGTGCAGTCAATGGTACCTTGCACCCTTCACTGATTATTAGCTTTTTATCGACAGTTTTCTTTTAAAGTTTATGTAGTAGGCCTCTCAGCTCTCTCAATGGCAGACATCTGATATACCACTATCTCTGATACAACACTGGCTCTGAAATCCCATTGTTCATAGAGTCAGCTACTGTATAAAATGTACTTGCCTGTAGCTGTGTTCCTGGTGCCCGTGGTTAATTGTGTCTTCTGCTTTAGCTGCTAGTTCGAAATTTGAGTCTAAGTGAATTGCTGAGCCTACTAGCACTATAGATTGTATAAGTAACAGAAAATGATGTAGTCAATGACATTCCAGAAACTTTATGGGAAAGCCTGCTGCTTAATGTATCATAATAGCTGTGTGAGAAGGTTGCATAATAAAAGTTAGCAAGGGAGTTGCAGTCACTCTTGGTTGAGTGATTTTACGAGGCATATTGCCTTTTGCTGGGTCGTGATCATACTTGCTTTATTCACACAATATAGCTTGTACCAAATGTTGGACAGGATTCCCAATGGTCCACCTCCTGATTTAAGGTGGTAGTGAGGCAATTAGGTTCAATAAGGGAACACCAGCTCCCAGGAACAGTCCCTACTTCCCGGATTTTACACTAGAAGTGTCATCCAATATTACTCCCAGGATTCACACCCTTAGCATCAGTAGTAATGCTGGGTGTCAGGAACAATGTTGCTTTCCTTATGCCTAGTGATGCTAAGGACTGTGGAAGGTTGACTTTAAGTATTAACGGACAGAGTGATTGATTCCATTCGGCAAGGTGCCTTTTTCAAATCTTAAAAAATATATATTTTTATTTCCCAATTTCTCTAGCAATTCACATAACACCTTCATTTTGAGCCAGTTGTGTGTGCTTCTTCTTTCCAGTTTACACAGATTGAAGAATAGCCCCTGGGGAAAAAGGGTTCCACTGTGGATCGTGGTTCTTTATCTTGGTGTCAGCCATAGCTCAGTGGGTAGCACTCTCACTGCTAAATTAGAAGGGTTGTGGGTTCAATACCCACTCCAGAGACTTTCGCATAAAAATTTAGACAGAAACTTCAGGGGAGTGCTGCACTGTTGGAAGTGCTGTATTCAGATGAGATGTTAAACTGAGGCCCTGTCTGCTCTCTCAGGTGGATGTAAAAGATCCCTTGGCACTATTTTGAAGAAGAGCAGGGGAGTTATCCTTGGTGCCCTGGCCAATATTTATCCCTCAATCAACATCACTAAAAAACAGATTATCTGGTCACTATCACATTGCTATTTTTGTAGGAGCTTGCTGTGTGTACATTGGCTACCACATTTCCTACATTACAACAGTGACTACACTTCACAAGTACTTCATTGACTGTAAAGTGCTTTGGGACATCCGGTGATCATGAAAGGCACTATATAAATGCAAATCTCTCTTTTTTGGGGTACATTTTTTAAGCTGAAAAACTTGCACAGGTACTGCAAGGTGTGTAGGACTTGAATCATGTCCTTCACCTCTCCTACTATGCTATGCATGTTTGGTCAATCAAATGCAGCTTTTCAAGCTTTTCCCTTTGACCCAAAGATTAAGGCTGGAATTTTCCCCTAAAAAAATGGATGGGTTTGGACCATGGGGGTAGTTAAATTGTTAAAAATATAATTCATGGCCTGATCCCACCTCCAACCTGCCCACTTCTGGTTTTAATGGAGGTGGGATGAGGGCGGGACGAGGGGGCGAGCGACCAATCCGCTCCCAGGGGGCAGAATGCCAATTTAAATATTATAATGAGGCTGGAAGACTCTTTTTTTCACCTCTATTTTGAATTTAACTGCATGTGGATGGGTTTCACACAATTTGTGAAACCCGGCAGTTAAATCGAGGCTGGGATTGTTGCATCCGGAAGGTAAGGGGCTTTATACCTACCTCTTGGATCCAGGGCCCCTGCCTAACCTGCCATCTGTGATCAAAGACTCCCCACCCCCCAGGTCTCCGATCGCCTTCCTAGGTATTCGATCCCTACCATGGGACCTTACCCACCCCACCGATGATGCTGAGTCCAGCCACAATCCTCTGGTGGCATGCCCAGCTCCTCCTCCCCCCTCCCCCTCCTCTGCCGAACCATGGACGACCCTCCCCCTACTAACTGCTCCCTCCACTCATCGCTCCCCCTACCCCAACCCACTCCTGAATCCCGTTATTGCCATGCTGATCCCTGACACCCCCCCACCGATCCCCGACCATGCCGACCCTGTGATGCCCCGCCTTCCCCCCCCCCCTATCTGAGGCCTACCCGCCCACAGCCAGCCTCTCAATCAGGCAGATAGTGGGCGGGAATCCGATACCTCACATTCAAATCAAGCCCTGCCGTTAAAGTTGGCATGGCCTGCGGGAAGCCCGACCTCCCAGGTTTCCCACGTGCCCCACCCTCAACCCGCCTACCTTGGGAAAATTCTGCCGATAGATTTTTGTCCCAGAATTACATTCATGTTTCGGATGAGATGTTAAACTGCTGTCTGCTCTCTCAGGGGGACATAAAAGATCCCAGGGTACTATTTTGAAGAAGAGCAGGGGAGTTATCCCTGGTGTCCGGGCCAATATTTCTCCTTCAATCTACATAATAAAAAACATTATCTGGTCATTGTGGGAGATTACTGTGCACAAATTGGTTGCCGCGTTTCCAACATGACAACAGTGACTACACTCCAAAAGTACTTAATTGGCTGTAAAGCGCTTTTGGACGTACGGTGATTGTGAAAGGCGCAATAGAAATGCAAGTCATTCTTTCTTTACTGCTGCAAGCTCCCAGTTAATGCCTGCTGGGCATCATCTTCAAAACATGTTTTAATGAACTTCTTCCTTCTTTCTATGTTTAGAAATGTTCCCCTCCAGCGCTACCTTTTTCATTATGAACTGATATTTGTACTTAAGTGACCTGTGAACAGTCTTGGGATTAAAGTTGTTTTATGAAAATATGTGGGTCATAAAATCCCGGGCACAGCTTTTGGCTTAAATTTTCCAAATATGCATCAGTGACAAGGAACCCTGCCTGCCACCGGCACTTAGTAGAAAATCACAGGCGCATACCTGCTATTTTTTTTAATACACTGTCAGTGGGCTAGATTCCTCATTGGCGATGCATATTCAGTGAAATTTAAGCCAGGATCACACAGCCTGGTTTTCTGTGGCTGTTCTGCACTGATCTTGTTTACTGGATGAAATGTCCCACTGCAAACATGTTCCCTGTGCAGTGCCCAATCCGTGCAGAGAGCTAATATAGTAATTAATTTTTTTTTTCTTCCTGAGAGTACTGGACCCCTGCTTCATGCACACTGGGGAGCACCAGGACTGGCAGGAATTCCCATGGGGGAACCTCATCCCATCAGTCCCACTTTCACCTGGGATGACAATTTCAAAGGACAGCCGCAGGCACTCTCTTTCCCTGGACCACTCGGGAAGCCCTCGTGTTGTTCCAAGCCTGGCATAGCAGGGCCCTATGGCAATATTGTCCATCCCACGTCACTGTCATGCCTCATAGACCCCAAATGCATGATAGGTTTTCAGAAGCAATATTCAGTATCCAACTTTAATTAGTAACTGCGATTCCTTTGAATTTTGCTAAGGAGGCCTTTCAACCTCTTAATCTGGAACCCAGCGTTTTTATATCTAACCACATAGTTGTCTGACAGGATCACATTTGACAAATTATGATTCTTGTCCACAGTGATAATTTAAAATGAAAATAGTTTTTTTTTTAAAGATTTGGAATAAAAATTAATTATTACAACATAATTCCAAAATAAAATTCCGAGTGTATATTTGACAGAATTTCTTTTCGTAGTATTTTCATACAGGGCGCAGGAAAATATAATTAAATCTGAAACACGGCATTCTCATTAAATCAGACTGAAAGTCTGTGAGGGGGGGGGTCTGTGAATGAAATTGATTATGGTGAATTGGTGTTTTCGACTACAGCCAACAAACCAAGATCTGGCATGCCCGTTTAATTAGGATCCTGGATCTTTTATGTGTCTCTTGTTTCAGGCAATGGTGAATGTAAAGGCGGGGAATGCCAATGCTATGCCAGCTGGGAAGGTGAAAGCTGCAACTGTCCATCATCCCTGATGTCCTGCAGGACAGGCCAGGGTCAAACCTGCAGTGGGAGAGGGACATGTATCTGTGGGGGATGTCTATGCACTGAATCCAGAGCGTCTGGTCCTTTCTGCGAGGTTTGCCCTACATGTGAAAATTCCTGTGAAAACAGCTGGTATGCTTGTGCAATTCATACATACACATTATTTTACTCTTTTGCATCTAACAGTTGCTGAAATGAATCAAATACAACACATACATTTTGGCAGATGAAAAAAAAATGAATAGCTTACTTTTCACATCAGCACAACACAATTTGTCACAGGGGAACCATATACTTAGCATGATTATACTATATAAATATATAATATTAACTCTTTAAGCACCTCAGCATAGCAAGAGTCTCATTTGTTTATCTCTAACATATTTAAAAGATTTTTAGTTTTTAAAAAAATTTACTTTTCACATCAGTGCGGGCGTAATGAGTGCCACCAAAAGGGGACCACTTATGTGGATGGCAAAACAGGATAAGCAGTGCCATGTCAGATCTGCCTGTGTGTGTCTGTATTATTGGCGTGTATTTCCTCTGAGCTTCTTCAACTCCACTCTTCTAACTCCTCTACAGGGCGCTCATCTCCCATCACAGCTCCCACACACCACAGTGCTGCTGCTCCCAGCTCTGCAGAGAATGCTGGTCCCCATACCTATGCCAACCCCAGAGCCCCTCTCTCCCACCCATCCCAGCTCCAATCTTCCCAACCCCCAGGCTCCATTTCCCCCTCCTCTCGAGCCCCAATCGCCCCGACATCATTCCCATTTCCAGTCTTTCTCTCTGATTCCCCCAATCCATTTTCTCTCCCTGCCAAGCCTCCTTCCTCTCTCATGACAGAACCATACCTCAATCCAGTTACCTGCCTTGATACTCTTACCCAACAAAATTTCAATTGACCCGCCAGCCATAGCCTTTTGGGGAGACATTCCCATATTTCCACTATATGAAAAGGTGTTCCCTGATTTCACTCCCAAATGGCATCGCCACAGCTACCGCTGAAGAATCCCAAGTGGAGCAGGTTTAATCCAAACCAATTTCTGCAAGTGGCCTTAAAACAGCTGTTATGCCCCTCATTTACACATGTAAGAAGCCTAGGGGGAGAAATTTGGGGCGTTGCACAAACAACTTTTCATCCGGGTGCGGCATTGTTAACGACTCCCACGAAACACAACGGGAGTTTAGCGGCGCCAGTAACCGGCAGCGCTCCGCTCCACTGAGTCGGAGATGACAATGTCGTCTCTGTGCGCAGTGACCCGTTTTCACCCCGGAGCGAAAATTTGGTAGGGCCGCCTGAAGCCACGCCGGCCGATCCCAGCGGCAGCTTCAGTGAGCTGTAGGCCACTCACAGGGCGAAATTTAAAGGTGATTTGAAAACAAATGAGCGACTTGGTGGTCGCGGCCTGCTGGATGTTCAATCCCAGGATCTGTACCACGATCATCCAGCCCGACACTCCCCAGGTGTGCCGGGCTGATTCCACGGCATCCCGCTCCCCGGTGGTCCAGGTAGGGACCCGCTTCTCCCCCACAGAGTCGGCAGCTTGGCCCTCTTTAATGAAGGGAGGGCCCTGTCTACGCATCCCGCCGCGTTGCGCTGCATCCGTCACTGAAGCCTTCTGCCCTGCTCGCGCCCCGCAGACCAAGTGGAGCGTGATATTTTGCGCTCCTCTTGCTCTTGTGGCGGTAACCCGAATTTAGGTCGCGGGGTGGGACTTCCGCGCCTGGCGCAGGAACTCTCGCCTTGCGGCAGTTACTGCCCCCAAACAGGGCGTTACATAATTTCTGCCCCTAATGTCTTTTCAGGCAGCTGCCCAGGACACCTGGAAAACTGCCTTTACCAATATGCTGGCACCTATAACGCAGGTGAAGATTGGGTGTGGTATGTTGCACCCTGAAATTGCGACTTTTTGCCCACGTTTTCCACCTGGGAAATGAGGACCAAATGTGCACTTAAAATCTGTTTTAAACTCTTAAAAATATATTTTTGCACGGTTCCCTTTGTGCCCTTGTTGAGCTTAATTTTGGTTGAGTGACTCAAAGAATGGCCAAGTATCTCTCACTAACAAAATCATTTCCAAATTTGCACAGTCAGGTATAAATAAAAAAATGCACAGAAGTTAAATGTGTACACTTGCATTAATGTTACTGAAGATTAATCTGACTTTTCATTTCTAGGAAGTGTGTGCAATGTCATGTGTTAAACTACTGGGCAGTGTATCCTGCTAACTGCAGCATCTCATGTTCTCAAATGGTGGTGGTGGATCAGCTTTCAGGTATCTATTGCCTTTTGTATTCTGTTTCGTACTGTATGTAGCACACTTGGGGGTTTCTAACCGAGTTAAGATTGTTACAATAGAGGATGATCCAAAAATCTGTTCCACAAGTACATTACTGCCCTTGAGGACTCTGCTTCAATCTAATTATATTTTACTACCTCCCAACTTGAGTTGCAGCTCCTGCCACTCTCTCTTATGACCAGCCCTGACTGCCAGAGTTCTCCCACTTAAATTTTGACACCAGATTCCAGTTAGGCTTTTACAGTAATACCAATTGCATGTGACAATGTAAACGAGTAATCTTCTCAAGCTTTGGGAATAGTATCACCATGGAGTAACATTTCAGGCTGTACGGTAGCATAGTGGTTATGTTACTGGACTAGTAATCCAGAATCCTTGACTAATTATACAGAGAATTATACAGTGGCAGTCGAATTTAAATTGTTAATTAAATAAATCAGTAATGGCGACCATGAAACTACTGGAATGTCGTAAAAACCCATCTGGTTCAATAGTGCCCTTTAGGGAAGGAAATCTGCCATCCTTACCTAATCTGGCCTATATGTGACTCGCGACCCACAGCAATGTAGCAAGCCACTCAGTTGTACCAAACTGCAACAGAAAACAATAATAAGAATAAAACCGGACAGACCATCCGGCATTGACCTCGGCACCGGCGTCGGACACGACAAAGACACACCCAGGCCAGACGACCCTGCAAAGTCCTCCTCACTAACATCTGGGTACTTGTGCCAAAACTGGGAGAGCTGTCCCACCGACTAGTCAAGCTACAGCCTGACGTAATCATACTCACAGAATCATAACTCTTAGCCAATGTCCCAGACGCCTCCTTTACCATTTCTGGGTACATCCTGTCTCACCAGCAGGACTGATCCACCAGAGGTGGCGGCATTACTAAAATTCCCCACCATCAACATCCTGTGGGTCACCATTTCTGGAACAGATGTGATGGGTCGAATGGCCTCCTTCTGTGCTGTAGATTTCTATGATTCATGTAACTGGACCAGTAAGCTTTTCTTTTCCATTGACTTCAATCGAGTGGGATGTATAATGGCCGGCTGATTCGCAATCGTCCGGCTACCCCATGGTGAAGTTGAATGTTCCGACACATGTCTGAGGTATTATTCCTCTGTTGAAAGAAAATAAAAGTCTGAAAATTATTCTTGAAAGCAGTATAATTATTCAATAGTACACACAGTTGTTTTCCTTTTAACATGGACAAAATTAATGAATAATCTCCTGGTCAATCATTGCAGCTCCCAGAATATGCACATTTCTGTTTAGTAACAATTGCACAGTTCAAACACTGAACTCATAAAGTAAAAGTGGAGAAAGGTACAGAACTATGGAATTGTTCTTAAATTTTGGAATTCCCACAATAAAGCAAAGATCGCAAATTTAAAAAATAGATCTTATTGTTTTAAATCTTTCTTCAGTATTGAAAGATATAGGGGCTGAAATTGCCCCTTTCCTTAAGGCCTCTTAACACCAGAAAGTGGCGGCCATGCTGCAGAGTGCAATGGCCGCCGACTTTTCGTGTAATGGCCACCAGTATCAAAATTCCTCTCCTGTGTTATCCCGGCAATGCCCCGCTCTCCCGCCCCCCCACCCCCCCCCCCCCCCCCCCACCGTCACCACTCCATTGCTGCCGATCCATGCTAAGTGTGTCATCGCAGTGCACACCACCGATCTACACCCCCCCCGACGGCAAAATTCCGCCGTGAAAATCTTCGGCCCGCCCGGCAATGCCAAAACAAGCTTTTACGCGGCGGTCCAGTGAGGCTGAGGCCTTCTGCAATGGCGGTGTGGCTCCCCTTGAAGGGGAGGACCTATTGTCGCTGCTGCCATGTTTTTTTTTGTTGGCCAATTGCCAGTCGGCCTGACAGTTATGCCCCAGGTTTCGGCCGGGCCACCAACAGGCAGCCTGGCACCACCTCATGGATGCCAGGCTGCTGGCCTGGCCGAAACCCTCCTTGGTGGCCCAGTGGACCGAAGTTTAAAGATCACGCAGGCTCTCCCCTTTAAATGAAGGGGAGCGCCATAGTGATGCGGTGCCGTGATGACGTCATCGTGACTTCCCCTCCACACCCCCACCTTCCGCCCCTTTAGTGTTGCCATCGCTGCATTTCCGTCCCCATTAAGAGCGATGTCCGCATCCGAATTTAAAAAAAAACAAAGAGCGGAATTTCGCTCAAGAGGCGACCTCAACCACCACGGCGTTAAAAACATACACAATTGGTTGCATGCGCCCCGTTTCGGCTGGGGGGCAATTTCGGCCCGATAGTATTTAGTATTTTTGCCACAGTGGGTAATACAGGTGAATTAGATTATTAAATAAGAGCCTATTTTGATCTTGGTAAACTCTACCCACCTAGCTTCTCAGATTATTTTATTTAGGCTTGTATGCTCGATAGATTGAACTGGAATTTCCTGGAATTTTTTTCTTTATCTATGGCATAAGAGTGGTGATGTGCCATTTTGTTCCGAAGGAAATTTCCCCATAACTGATTTATGCTGGTTTTACACTGAAACATCTGTACCTGCAAATTTCCTCACTCATTGTACTGCTTCTGAGATACATCCATTGAAACCCCGCCACACATTTTCATAGTTCTGCCCCCCGCCCCCAACCATCCCCATGCAAAAGAACAGCACACGTGAGTTTCCAGGATTTTCACAGATAATGTGCTGAGTAGGTGTAATACTGTATTGGTGTAACTGAAATTTGAAATTTTTAAAGATGTTTCTGACTGACACCTGCACTATACATAACCAAAGCACTGTCAGTGTAAGTGCACCAAAACCTTTTGGATGCCCCACCAAAGTGCTCAGAATGCTGAAGACAGAAACCATTTGCTATTACCCCTATTGATGGTACTGCATTTGTGCTTGTTTTAAGCTAATTTTTAATGTTCCGTTGTAGGCAAATGAGCTCCCCAGGAAATTTGGGTGTAAATTTTTCTCTTTGGCAAGACCTGCGTAAAAGTCAGCATATTTTTTGTGTGAGATGTGATCCAGGAAATTCCAACCATTAATGTTATTGGACCTAGTCTCACCTGCATGTGATTTCTATGCACCCAGAACCGACAGGGAGAAAATCTGGCTGATGCATGTAACAAAACATCAGAAACAAAACAAATTCTTAGTGTCTCCTGATAAGGGATCACACTAAGTGGATTTGGAGAAATACATGTCACAGAGCTAGGTTTTTGATATTATTGTTTATGTATTTAAATAAAACAGATGGGAAATCTTCAAAGGTAGGATAGCATTGAAAAATTTGTTTTGCTGACCGTGTCATTAATTTATGTTTTGTTATCAGAATCAGAGGAAGAAAAAGCACAACACTGTGTTTTTCAAGCAAAAAATAAGTGTTTCCATAAATTTAAGATACTTGCAACTGACACTGAAAAAGAATATCTTTATATATTCAGAAACCCAGGTAAGTGCTTTACATAATTACCAATTGACCCATCAAAGCCCGTCCTTCTTTTACAATGGGTACAGATTTTACAGCCAGTAGTATACCTACGGAGTACGCTGCTGGCATCCGAGTAGAATATGAGCTTACCTGATGGAGACCCTCCTTTGCAAACTTGCTGTTTGACGCTGCGTACTCGAGGGCAGCCTAATGCCCCATGGATTCCAGGGCCACGGCGTGTGCAGAAGTGTACCTGGAATCACTTGGGCCTGGTGTTCCAATCAGTGGATTTGGCGAGTTTCCTTTCGACAGATATGTGGGAACCAGCTTATAGGAAAAAGGAGGTGCAGACTGACACCTGCCCTGCTAAATCCACTCACACAGAAACTCAGAAAATAGGTGCAGGAGTAGGCCATTCAGCCCTTTGAGCCTGCACCACCATTCAATGAGATCATGGCTGATCATTCCTTCAGTACCCCTTTCCTGCTTTCTCTCCATACCCCTTGATCCCTTTAGCCGTAAGGGCCATATCTAACTCCCTCTTGAATATGTCCAATGAACTGGCATCAACAACTCTCTGCAGCAGGGAATTCCACAGGTTAATAACTGAGTGAAGAAATTTCTCCTCATCTCAGTGCTAAATGGCCTGCCCCTTATCTGAAGACTGTGTCTCCTGGTTCTGGACTTCCCCAACATCGGGAACATTCTTCCCGCATCCAACCTATCCAGTCCCGTCAGAATCTTATATGTTTTTATGAGATCCCCTCTCATCCTTCGAAACTCCAGTATATAAAGGCCCAGTTGATCCAGTCTCTCCTCATATGTCAGTATAGCCATCCCTGGAATCAGTTTGGTGAACCTTCGCTGCACTCCCTCAATAGCAAGAACATCCTTCCTCAGATTAGGAGACCAAAACTGAACACAATATTCTAGGTGAGGCCTCACCAAGGCCCTGTACAACTGCAGTAAGGCTTCCCTGCTCCTATACTAAAATCCCCTCGCTATGAAGGCCAACATACCATTTGCCTTCTTCACCCCCTGCTATATCTGCCTGCCAACTTTCAATGACTGATGAACCATCACATTCAGGTCTCGCTGCACCTCCCCTTTTCCTAATCTGCCGCCATTCAGATAATATTCTGCCTCAGTGTTTTTGCCCCCAAAGTGGATAACCTCACATTTATCCACATTATACTGCATCTGCCATGTATTTGCCCACTTGCCTAACCTCTCCAAGTCACCCTGCAGCCTCTTAGCATCCTCCTCACAGCTCACACCGCCACCCAGTTTAGTGTCATCTGCAAACTTGGAGATATTAAACTTAATTCCATCTTCTAAATTATTAATGTATATTGTAAATAGCTGGGGTCCCAGCACTGAGCCCTGCGGCACTCCACTAGTCACTGCCTGCCATTCTAAAAAGGACCCGTTTATCCCGACTCTCTGCTTCCTGTCTGCCAACCAGTTCTCTATCCACATCAGTACATTACCTCCAATACCATGTGCTTTGATTTTGCACACCAATCTCTTGTGTGGGACCTTGTCAAAAGCCTTTTTGAAAGTCCAAATACACCACATCCACTGGTTCTCCCTTGTCCACTCTACTAGTTACATCCTCAAAAAGTTCCAGAAGATTTGTCAAGTATGATTTCCCTTTCATAAATCCATGCTGACTTGGACCAATCCTGTCACTGCTTTCCAAATGCGCTGCTATTTCACAGAACGGGCATGGTCAGTGACAACAGCACCATATGGTGACTTTAAAAGCTTTAATGTGAGGAAATAAGATATATATAATTAGGTTTAGCATTTCATTCTTGATTTGGGATTTATTATCGGTTGAATTCAGATTGCCCCACACAAAAAAACTGGCGAAATGATAGCACCAAGTTCAACATCAGGATTTCAATAAATGTGTAGACAAAACAAACTAACAAAATAAGCTCTTCGCAATTCCACAAAGCTAAATTATTCAAATGGAGCTCAGGTGCTTCCATCTGTTGTAATGTCCCAATTTCACTTTTATGTGAGCGAAATAAGCTAAATACATGCTGAACCTTGCTTTGAATCTTTTGAGGTATCCCTTATGCCTGTATCTGTTTACCTCAGCCATAACATTTTTAGACATAATTACTGGGAAGTTGGTGGGCAATTAGCCTAACTCTCCGCCAACAATTGGGATTTCCAAGGCAGAGTGGATGATCTGTCAAATTGGGATTTAGCGCATGCGGAAATCCCAAACTTACAGTCCATTTGAAAAGTGGTATGACACCATACTCTGAGAGTATGTAAATTCTGGCCCATTAATAATTTTTAATAATCATTCCAGTGTACTTTGCTTCTATTGCCTTGCTTGGTAGATTACTTCAATTATTTATAATTTTTTGAGTAAGGAAGGCTTTGGATATCTGTTCTCAATTCTTGACAAATTTCCATATGCCCCAACTTTTTTGGCTGCTTTGAAGTAATCCTACGGTTGACCTTGTGTGTATCATGATATATACTTACATAAAGTCCATTTTAACCACTTTTTTCTCGACCATTAACCTGTAAAATGGTCCAATCTTTCCACACAGTTAATTCTTCTTTACACTTGGAATTCAATCTTATTGCTCTTTATTTTTACCCTTTCCAACATAACTATTTTTAAATATGCTGCAAAATCATAATATTAAGGCATATAAATAGTTTTTTGTCTGAATTGGGATGCAAACCAGCAGCCACAACAACCGCTGCATTGGAACCACTGCATTGTGTGCTTGGTGGCTGGCTCCCTGTCATATGTGCTATTGCTAGAAATGTTCTTGAATTGCTGCAATGCAAACTAAAGCTTCGATTCTCCCGCCCCCCCCCACCCCCGATCCCCACCTCGCCTCATGCCCAACAAGAATGGGACATAAAAAACACCCCAAAAATGGGTTTTAAATAGACAATAAAATCTGACTTTAAGGATCCTTGTCTGCCAACTTCAGATGCTGTTGGCCAACTGTGTCATTATAGCATTCCTTGATTTCAAATTTGAAACCTAGAGCAGAGGAGATTAAGGGTGATTTGACTGAGATGTTTAACATTTTGAAAGGATGGCACAGATAGAAACAAAGGGGCTTAAATGTGTTAGCACCCCAAACCAGATGCAACGATGGCACTTCAGAATGTAGGTGACTGTCCTAATAGAGCCTCAACATAATAATGTGGGCAAATAATCAGGCACACCAATGCAAGTAAGTGCAGGGGGGGGAGGTAACTGGAGAAGGGCATCGGAAGGCCAGCACCCGTTGTTTTGTGGAGCCTGTGGAAGCACACCAGCACTTTCAAATGGCACAAATACCATATTCCTGTAAGTTCTGGAGCCTTTTTTGAATGGCCTTCAGTGGTCCCTTAAAGGACCATTCATGAGGTAGCATTGAGGAAAAATTCATAGAGTGTATGCGGGATAGTTTCTTGGAACAATACGTTGTGGAACCAACCAAGGAGCAGACTATTTTAGACTGGTAATGTGTAACGAGTCTGGATGGATTAATTAATGATCTCATAGTGAAGGATCCACTTGGGAAGAGTGATCATAGCACGGTAGAATTTCAAATTCAGTTTGAGGGTGAGAAAGGTAGGTCTCAAACTAGTGTCCTGAACTTAAAGGCAATTACAAAGGTATGAAGGTAGAGTTAAAGTGGACTGGGAAAATAGATTAAAGGGTAAGACTGTAGAAAAGCAGTGGCAAACATTTAAGGAGATATTTCATGACTCTCAGAAAAGATATATTCCAGTGAGAAAGAAAGACGCTAAGAGAAGGATGAACCATCTGTGGCTATCGAAGCAAGTAAAGGATGGTAGCAAATTGAAAACAAAGGCATACAATGCTGTGAAGAATAGTGGAAGGCCAGAGGATTGGGAATTATTTAGAAAACAGCAAAAGACGACGAAAAAAATGATAAAGCAGGAGAAGATAGCTTATGAGAGTAAACTAGCAAGAAAGATAAAAACAGACAGTAAGAAAAAACAGATAATAAGAGTTTCTACAGGTATATAAAAAGGAAGAGAGTAGCTAAAGTAAACATTGGACCCTTAGTGGATGAGACTGGGGAATTAATAATGGGGAACAGGGAAATGGCCGAGACTTTGAACAAATATTTTGTATCGGTCGTCACGGTAGAGGACACTTCTCCTGCAACCCACCAAAAAGCAAAGATGGAGCGGGATGTAGCTAAAAAGCCCGAGCGGTCTGCCCTCCAGGCCTCCATAACCAGTGCCTGCAAAGAGACGCTCGGTCACTCAACCAGGAAACGCCAAGACTGGTTTGATTAGAATGACCAGGAGAACCAAGAGCTAATAAATCGCAAGCGCAAGGCATTTCTGAGCCTTAAACAACAACCCAATGCAGGAGCAGCAAAGCAGCTTTACAGACTGATTAAGGCCGAGGTCCAGCAAAAAATCCATAACCTAAGGAATAGATGGTGAGTGGAAAAAGCTCAGGAGATTCAGCAGCTGGCTGACAGCCATGATGTGCGAGGATTCTTCACCGTAATCAGGTCCACCTATGGCCAAAGCACCCAAGGCCTCACCCCACTGCTGGCCAAGAACGGGGAGACAATCATCAAGGACACTGAGGCAGTCAGGACCCGCTGGAAGGAGCACTTCGAAGATCTCCTTAACTGAGACTCTGCCTTTGACGCGAGTGTTCTCGACTCCATCCCGCAGCATGCTACCCACCACCATCTCAGCAAAACCCCAGCCCTGCACGAAGTAGAAAAGGCCATCCGTCAGCTCAAGAACAACAAGGCATCGGGAGCGGATGGAATCCCCGCTGAGGCACTAAAGTATGGCGGAGAGGCACTATTGGCACACATGCATGACCTCATCTCTCTCATCTGGCAGGAGGAGAGCATGCGGGAGATCTCAGAGATGCAGTAGTCGTGACCATCGTTACAAAAGGGTACAAGTCTGACTGCAGCAACTACAGAGGAATCTCCCTGTTATCAGCCACTGGGAAGGTCATCGCTAGAATCCTCCTCAACTGTCTTCTCCCTGTGGTTGAGGAGCTCCTCCCAGAGTCGCAGTGCAGACTCAGTCCACCACAGGACACAACGGCACAACAACTGCAAGAGAAATGCAGGGAACAGCACCAACCCTTGCACATAGCCTTCTTTGACCTTACAAAGGCCTTTGACACTGTTAACCTCAAAGGGCTATGGAACGTCCCCCTTCGTTTTGGCTGCCCCCAAAAGTTCGTTGCCATCCTACGCCTGCTCCACGACGACATGCAAGCTGTGATTCTGACCAACGGATCCACCACAGACACAATCCATGTCCGGACCGGGGTCAAACAGGGCTGCGTCATCGTGCCAATCCTCTTCTCGATCTTCCTCGCTGCAATGCTCCACCTCACACTCAAAAAGTTCCTTGCTGGAATGGATCTAAACTATTGAACTAGTGGGAACCTGTTCAACCTTCGTTGCCTCCAAGACCGTCCCATCCTCTATTGTCGAGCTACAGTATGCGGACAACGCTTGCGTCTGCGCACATTCAGAGGCTGAACTCCAAGTCATCGTCAATGTCTTCACCGAGACATGCAAAAGCATGGGCCTTACACTGAATATCCGTAAGACAAAGGTCCTCCACCACCCCGATCCCGGCACACAGCACTGCCCCCCAGTCATCAAGCTCCACGGCATGGCACTGGACAATGTGGACCACTTTCCATACCCTGGGAGCCTATTATTAGCAAGGTCAGACATTGTCGATGAAGTTCAGCACTGCCTCCAGTGCACCAGCGCAGCCTTCGGCCACCTGAGGAAGAGAGTGTTTGAAGATCAGGCCTTCAAATCTGGCACCAAGCTTATGGTCTACAGGGCTGCAGTGATACCCGCCCTCCTGTATGGCTCAGAGACATGGACGATATCAGTAGACACCTCAAATCGCTGAAGAAATACCAGCAGCGATGCCTCTGCAAGATCCTGCAAATCCCTTGGGAGGACAGAAGTACCAATGTTAGTGTCCTCAATCAGGCCAACATCGAAGCACTGACCACACTCAACCAGCTCCGTTGGGCGGGCCACATTGTTCGCATACCTGACACAAGACTCCCAAAGCAAGTGCTCTACTCAGAACTCCTACACGGAAAGCGAGCCCCAGGTGGGCAAAGGAAATGTTTCAAGGACACCTTCAAAGCCTCATTGATAAAATGCAACATCCCCACCGACACTTGAGTCCCTGGCCAAAGACCACCCTAATTGGAGGAAGAGCATCCAAGGGGGTGCTGAGCACCTTGAGTCTCATCGCCGAGAGCACGCAGAAAACAAGCGCAGGCAGTGGAAGGAGCTTGCGGCAAACCAGACTCCCCACCCACCCATTCTTTCAACGATTGTCTGTCCCACCTGTGTCAGAGACTGTAATTCCCATATTGGAATGTTCAGTCACTTAAGAACTCACTTTTAGAGTGGAAGCAAGTCTTCCTCAATTTTGAGGAACTGCCTATGATGATGAGAGGACACTAAACACATCTCAAAGTAGATAATCAAGGGGCTATAGGGAGGGGGAACTTAAAACAATCACAAACACTAAAGAACAAGTACTCAGTAAAATAATTAGACTGAAGGTGGATAAGTCCCTTGGACCTGATGGCCTGCATCCTTGGGTCTTAAAAGAAGTGGCTACAGAGATAGTGGATGCATTGGTTGCAATCTACCAAAATTCCCTGGATTCTGGAATGATCCCAGCGGACGGGAAAACCACAAATGTAATGCCCCGATTTAAGAAAGGAGAGGGACACAAAGCAGGAAACTATAGACCAGTTAGCCTAAACATCTGTCGTTGGGAAAATGCTGGAGTCCATTATTAATGAAGCAGTAGCAGGACATTTGGAAAAACATGTTACAGTCAAGCAGAGTCAACATGGTTTTATGAAAGGGAAATCATGTTTGACACATTTGCTGGAGATCTTTGAAGATGTAATGAGCAGGGTGGATAAGGGGGAACCAGTGGATGTGGTGTATTTGGATTTCCAGAAGTCATTCGATAAGGTGTCAGATAAAAGGTTACTGCACACAATGAAAGTTCACGGGGTTGGGGGTAATATATTATCACTGTTAGAGGATTGGCTAACTAACAGAAAACAAAGAGTTGAGATAACTGGGTCATTTTACGGTTGGCAACTGGTAACTAGGTGGGTGCCACAGGGATCGGTGCTGGGGCCTCAACTATTTACAATCTATATTAATGACTTGGATGAAGGGACCAAGTGTCATGTAGCCAAGTTTGCTGATGATACAAAGATTGGTGGGAAAGCAAGTTGTGAGGAGGACACAAAGAATCTGCAAAGGGATATAGATAGGCTCAGTGAGTGGGCAAACATATGGCAGATGGAGTATAATATGGGAAAGTGTGAGATTATCGACTTTGGCAGGAAAAATAAAAAAGCAACTTATTTAAATGGAGAGAGATTACAAAATGCTGCAGTACAGAGGGACCTTGGGGTCCTTATGCATGAAACACAAAAAGTTAGTATGCAGGTACAGCAAATAGTCAGGAAGGCAAATGGAATGTTGGCCTTTATTGCAAGCAGGATGGAGTATAAAAGTATGGAAGTCCTGCTAAACTGTACAGGGTATTGGTGAGCACCGTGTATAGTTTTGGTCTCCTTATTTAAGGAGGGACATACTTACATCAGAGGCAGTTCAGTGAAGGTTCACTAGGTTGATTCCTGAGATAAAGGGGTTGACTTATGAAGATAGGTTGAGTAGGTTGGGCCTGTACTCACTGGAGTTTAGAGGAATGAGAGGTGATTTTATTGAAACATATAAGATAATATGGGAGCTTGACAAGGTAAATGCAGAGAGGATGTTTCCACTTGTGGAATCTAGAACGAGGGGCATAGTTTAAGAGTAAGGGATCACCGATTTAGAACTGAGTTGAGGAGGAATTTGTTCTCCGAGGGTCATAAATCTGTGGAATTCTCTGCCCCAGAGAGCTGTGGAGGCTGGGTCATTAAATGTATTTTAGGTGGAAATAGACAGATTTTTGAACGATAAGGGAGTCAAGGCTTATGGGGAACGTGTGGGGAAGTGGAGTTGAGGCCAAGATCAGATTAGCCATGATCTTATTGAATGTCGGAGCAGGCTCGAGGGCCAAATGGCCTACTCCTGCTCCTATTTCTTGTGTGTTCATGTTCTTATTAGGCTGCTCAAGACCCAGAAATACCTGTCGGAGCTTGCACAATGCTAGCTCTGACTACTCCAAAGGAATTTAACAGTCCAGTTCTGAAATGGGAACAAGAGCCGCCACCAGGGCCTCCTAAAAAGGCCCCAATCAATTTAGCAGTAGCTTGAACACCCATCTGGATCCGGCCTCTGCCCTGCTAAATTAGTTATAGTTGCACCCGTTTTAGGCCCATAAAATGGTGCAAAGATATTGAATTTAGATCCAAGACTGTTTTCATTGATTAAGGTGACGGGAAGAGGCAACATGGACATAATACTGAATGTATAAAATTTAGGACAGTGAGCAAAGAGAAAGCTTTTTAAACAATGTCGTGAGTCCGTAGAATGCCCTGCCAGAATCAGTGATTAAAGCAGAGAGCTTGAATAAGTTTGATAGGTGGTTGAAGGAAAGAGGAATTAAAGGCTATGGGAACAGAGCAGTCATATGGGATTAGGATTATTGCTCATATGAAGGATAAACACCAATATAGACTGGTTGGGTTGAATGGCCTGTTTCTTTGAGGTACTTTCTACCTAATTTATGCTTGCCCTTGTTTCAATTGTTTGACTTTGCAAATTGTTTGGATTTGATTCAGATGTCCTATATTGGAATGTCCTTTCAAAGATGCTTAGTAAAGCAATGCTAGAATGAGCCTAAAAACAATAAATCTAAATTGTGTGTGACTTGTATATTAGTAGGAATATTTTGCATAATACTGAAACAATATGGATTCCTCACACATCTGCTACTTTGAAAAAATAAATTCTCTATGATTAATTGTAAAATCCCTATTCATTTTATGAATGCTGAATTCGATTAAGTTCGCTAATTTGTTTTTTTATCTGAGTGGGACTAAATTTGTGTCACCATTGTTGGTATGTCAGTTGTGCACGTGTCATGAAAATACACATCTGGAAAATGTCTAACTTTTGTAACAGTAGTGTTGGTGCTTAAGTGAAAACCTTAGTTTTTTCTTGTACTAAGTCATTTTTTGTGATGGCCTTTCCAAATCAAATTGTACAAATGTTCACGTCAGTGGTAAACTGCTCAGTGGTTTTGTTGCATCCCCCATTCCCATTGCCCCATCATTGATGGCCGTGTCTTCTGCCATCTATATACTCAACTCTGGAATTCCCTCCCTAAACCTCTCCACCTCTCTCTCCTCCTTTAAGATGCTCCATAAAACCTAGCTCTTTGACCAAGCTTTTGTCACCCTTCCTAACATCTTCTCTGACACGGTGTCAATTTTTGTCTGATCTGTGTTTATTGCAGAAACCTTGCTCGATGGCAGCACATGGAAGAAATTCATGGTTCCTGTATGATTTTTCAACCATTTAAACTACTGGTGGGAAAATTATATGCTATGTGCACCCAAAATTTTCAATCTGCACAGCCGGTGGGAAGGTTCAGCACTAGGGGCTCAATTTTCCCCAGTATTTGTACCGTTGTTTTTGGAGCAGGCTGCTTTTTCTGGCCTAATTAAGAATCCCTAGTTTCCCCAATCAATTTGCATCAGCATAACACATTTAGTTACATTTTTTTAGATAAGTTTTTTTTTCCTCAAAAGGGGGCATAACCAGCCACCTACTCCAATTCTGGCCATTTAGGGAACTTTGCCCAGCTGATAGTTACTCCATTTCTACTTAGGCCAGCGTATGTGGCCTCTCGAGAAAACCCTTGCAGAGAGTTAAAGAAATCGGCGTCGGTAAGTAAATCGGAGGCCATTCGGCAGGGGCTAGGGGTGGGAAGTGGAGCGGACCTGGACCGGCATTTAGTCGGGACCGGAGAGGCTCGGCGGGGGAAGGAGCATATTGACCAGCACTCACTCGGGGGCCACAGCAGACCAGGAAGGTACTCACCACAGCGGACCAGGAAGACACCTCACTCGGGGACCGGAGAGGGTCGCAGACAGCCGATCTGAAGGGGGAGGGGGGAGAGAGGAGAGGACAAAAGACCTTTGGGTGTGGTCCATCCATACAGAACTTGGGGAGCGAGAGAGAGAAAGAACTTACAACCTGTGCTGCCTGCTTTCCTGCCGTTTTGAGCTTCTTTGAAAATTTAACTTTAAGTATGAGGGCAATACTGACATTGCCACACCTTGTGCGAGCGTTCTGTGTCGTGGTGCTATGTAGGAGACAGTTGATTAGAGCTCATCGCATCAGGAACATCAGAGCCCGTAGGGTGCTGGGCAGGAGGTCATACCCACCTCGGGTATATCAAGAGCAGACATTGACGACGAGATCCAACACCGCCTCCAGTGTGCCAGTGCAGCCTTCGGCCGACTGAGGAAAAGAGTGTTCGAAGACCAGGCCCTCAAAACTGTCACCAAGCTCATGGTCTACAGGGCTGTAGTAATACCTGCCCTCCTATATGGCTTAGAAACATGGACCGTGTACAGCAGACATCTCAAGTAGCTGGAGAAATACCACCAACGATGTCTCTGCAAGATCCTACAAATCCCCTGGGAGGACAGACGTACCAATGTTAGCGTCCTCGTCCAGGCCAACATCCCCAGGATTGAAGCACTGACCACACTTGATCAGCTCCGCTGGGCAGGCCACATAGTTCGCATGCCAGATATGAGACTTCCAAAGCAAGAGCTCGACTCGGAACTCCTTCACGGCAAACGAGCCAAAGGTGGGCAGCGAAAACGTTACAAGGACACCCTCAAAGCCTCCCGGATAAAGTGCAACATCCCTACTAACACCTGGGAGTCCCTGGCCAAAGACCGCCATAAATGGAGGAAGTGCATCCAGGAGGGCGCTGTGCTCCTCGAGCCTCATCGCTGAGAGCATGCAGAAATCAAGCGCAGGCAGCGGAAAGAGCGTGCGGCAAACCAGTCCCACCCACCCTTTCCAGTTCGTTAGATATATTCAAAAGGGAGTTGGATGTGGCCCTTATGGCTAAAGGGATCAAGGAGTATGGAGAGAAAGCGGGAAAGGGGTACTGAAGTTGCAAAAATAATCAGTCATGATCATATTGAATGGTGGTGCAGGCTCGAAAGGCTGAATGGCCTACTCCTGCACCTATTTTCTATGTTTCTCTCAACGCTATCTGTCCCACCTGTGACAGAGACACAGAGACTATGGTTCTCGTATTGGACTGTACAGCCACCTAAGAACTCATGTTAAGAGTGAAAGCAAGTCTTCCTCGATTCCGAGGGACTGCCTATGATGATGATATCAAGACAGGCATTTGTACCTGCACTGTGTCAAAAGGCTGCGTTTCTGCAGAGAAGTTGTCCGTGAGATCTGTGAGTTGCTGAGACCAGACCTGCAGCTGAGAAGCATCAGGAGGACTGCTTTGTAAGTTGAAGTGAAGGTTACAGTGCCACTTTCATTCTATGCCTCCAGATTGTTTCAAGCTGCAACTGGAGATGTGTGCGCCATCTCTCAACATGCAATACATGCCTGCGTTTACCAGGTCATGGCTGCACTCTATGCGCGGAGGAATGACTTCATTAAGTTCCCAATGACCGGCCAAGCAATCCATGACAGGACTGTGGGCTTCTCCAGGATTGCTGGCTTCCCAAAGGTACAGGGCTGCATTGATTGTACCCACATCACCTTGCGAGCACCTTTGGAGGATTCCGAGATGTTCAGGAATAGAAAAGGCTTCCACTCCATTAATGTGCAGCTCGTGTGTGATGACATGCATCGCATCATGTCAGTTGATGCAAGGTACCCTGGCAGCACCCATGATGCGTTCATCTTATGCGACAGCGTTATATCTGCCACGTTTGAGCAGCAGCCAGAAGGGCAGAGCTGGCCACTGGGAGACAAAGGGCACGGCCTCGGCATCTGGCTCATGACGCCCCTACGCGTAACCCGGATGGAACCTGACCGTGAATACAACACGTTGCACATTGAGAAGCATAGCTTCATAGAGAGGACCATTGGCCTCTTGAAACAGCGTTTCCGAAGCCTGGACCATTCCAGAGGCTACTTGCAATACTCCCCTGAGATTGTCGGTCAGTTCACTGTTGTGTGCTGCATGCTGCACAACTTAGCCATCATGAGGCAGCAGCAGCTAGTAGTGGAAGACCACCTGCGGCGAGAGTGGCTGATGATCATGATGTGGAAGATGCAGATGACGAGCAGGAGGAGGAGGGGGAGGAAGAGGAGGAGGAGGATGATGTTGATGATGAGGAAACCATGCAAGTGCCTGAGGCTGGAGCACGACGGCGGAGGAGGGCGGGCCATCGTGCTCCTTTAACAATTGCTCGAGCCTTGCGCCAGCAGCTCATTCGTGAACCCTTTACTGATGCCTGAGGGCTCAGCGACAACTATTACACATGGACATGTTTATTTTTTGGAGCTGTTCCGTAATGTTATATTGTGTTAGTGGAACACAATTCAGTTTTAATGTAAAATATATTTTATTTAAAAGCTTACAATGTAAACTTAACTTTAATAAAATTATTCTTGTATCAAACTTTACTCTTTAAGATCACTTAAAAACTTCAAGATCACTTCTAAACTTGTAAATTTACATAACTTACAAAAAACTTTTAATTTGAGAACAGTTACAACAGTAACAACATCACAATAACAACAGCAGCAAAGAAAGGCTGCACCCATTTCTCATCCCCCTTAGTGTAAGACCAACCGCCTGCTGCGCTTGGTCTTGGTGACTCCACTACCCTTGCCCGCAGGCGGTGGCGCAGTCATTTTGGGCTTGGTACGACATTTATTCTTTCTAACATCTCGGGTAATGCGCACTTCTTGATGCGGGGGGAGGATGGTCAGGTGGTAAAGTGGAAGGCCCAGCTTGGGGCTCTTTAGAGGCTGGTGTGGGGATTTGAGTGGGAGTGGCAGTTGATTCTATCAATGGGCGCGGGGTCTGGGCGTGTTCCCTTATTGCAGCAGCTAACTCACACATGCCGTCCCTCATGCACCCTGACATTGTCTCAGTGGACGGAAACATTCCCTGCCTGATAGCCCGTACTACCCCTGACAATCCCTCACTCATTGCCAGTGCTGTGCTTTGCACTACCTCTGACACTCCCTTCCTCTTGGCCATTGACCTGGTTTGCAATACCTCTGACACTCCCTCCCTCTTGGCCATTGACCTTGTTTGCACTACCTCTGACACTCCCTCCCTCTTGGCCATTGACCTGGTTTGCACTACCTCTGACACTCCCTCCCTCTTGGCCATTGACCTGGTTTGCACTACCTCTGACATTCCCTCCCTCATGGACACTATTCCCTCACTGATGGTCCCGGCGAGTGTTGTTACTTCTCCCGACAGTCCCGCTACCTCATCACTCACCCCACTGATGGTGTCCAGGAGTGATTGGGTAAGGTCAATGCTCTCCGCACATAATGACATCATCTGAACCACATCTGTTACATCCTGCACCTCAGGAGAGCATGGTCGAGTTCTCCTTCCCCTCACCCTGGGTCTGCCTCGCTGCATCCCACTGGGACCCATAGCCTAGGAGGATGGAGCCCTGGGTCTGCCTCGCTGCACCCCACTGGGACCCGCAGCCTCAGACAGTGGGGCCCTGGGTGTGACTTGCTGCACCCCACGACTGGGACCAGCAACCTCGGAAGGTGGGAAAACATGGAATGTCCCACCAGCACTCAAACCACTAGTCACAGAAGGGGCTGTGAGCGGCACCTCCTCAAAAGTCAGTAAAATAGTGTGGTCTTCATCGATCTCCATCCCCTCCCACTCGCCCTCACCCCCATATTGGACTGGAAGGTTGGATTGGAAGATTTTCTCCTCTCCAGGCTCGTCCACGTCTGAATCTTCTTCTGCATCTTCAGGATTGGCCTCAGGTTCTGCAAAATATAACAGAACAGTCAAATGGTTAGCAGCAGAGGAGGGGGCAGGGTGGGTGGCATGAGTAGACTCACACATCGCAGGCCAGGCAGCAGGTTGATTTGGAGGGCCACGATGAATTTGCAGGACTTATCCTTTTCCTCGAGTGTGGGCCCAGCTTGTGCAGTACTGATTGTTTTTCTCCTGGCAGGACCCATCAAAGCAGCGACCCTCTCTTCCAAGGGTGTCAGTGCATGCAGATTTGGTAGGCCTCCTCCCGTTAGAGTTCTTTCCCTTTTGTCGTGTGCCAATTTCCTCTGCAAAGATGAAAATGCAACTTTTTAGAGAGGGTGTCTTTCTGCTGGGTGGGACATATACAGCTGGCCACATTTACAATTGTATTGAATAAATGAAAATATTACTTACACTAACTACTTGACCAAGGTCCTGCCATTTCTTTTTACACTGGCTTCCAGATTTCTTGGTGTTCACCACTGCGCAGTAATCTTCTGCAACTTGGTTCCAGCGTTTCTTCATTTCTTTTGGTGGTACTTTTATGTGAACTCTGCTGGTATCCAGCTCCTGCCATCTGTTCTCAATCACAGTAACTAGTGCCTCCACTTCTTCCTGCAAGAAATTCTTTGTCCTTGGTCCGCGTTGCATCTTGTATTGCTGCAGCTGCTCTCAGATACACACAGCACTGCTTCTGCATGCAGTTTTGATTTTTCAAAACACAGCACTCCTTCTGGCAAACACACACAAATTGCTCTTTAAAAATGGCTGATTGCCAACTCGGAGCTCTACTGCGCATGCGCAGTCATTTCAGCGACGTCAAGAACATCAGTTTTTTTCCCCGCGCATGCACAGAAGGCCCAGCTCCTTTTTCCAGCGCAGACAGCAGGCTCCAGCCCCCGAGGCGACTGGCCACGCTGCCCGGCTCCAGATTACAGCACAAACATTGAGGAAACTTCGGACAAGTTTTTCTTGCGCATTTCTTGACCTAAATAAATGGCGCAACTCTGGCAATATGCCAGAAAACGGGCTTGGGAAAATTGAGCACTCGGAGTGCAAACCTGGAAAATTACTTTTTTTAGTTCAAAGTGATTTAAGGGGGTTCTATATACGCACTATTAATAGGGATTAAAATGTGTGCCTATTGATTTTGGAAATAGGTCTATTATACTACAGCAGAACACCAATTTACTGAACCAGCCAGCTTCATTACCTTTGCTTTCCTTTACTAATTTGATTGTCTGTAAAAGTTGGAAACTACTTCTTTAACCAGATCTGGTCCATCTTGTTTTGGTCTGTTCTCAGATGGCGTTTCAGTGATATGAGAAATCCTAGTGAATTTAAAAGCAGCATTTGTCAAAATGAAAGGGAACTACAGTCTACTGCTGTTAATTAGAAGTCATGATTTGTTTGAAAATAATTGAATTATCTAAGATTTATGAGGTGTGAAATTTTAGTAAAATAACACTGCAGTCTTTTTCTTGAACTGTTTTAATTTGAATAAACAGATCATTTGAATTTAGAGGAGTAGACTATTAAACCATTATAATCTTTGAAGGTACCCAGCAGCAGAAGAGAAGTCCCAGCAGATAAGCTGCAAAGGTTTCTTCAGACTTGCAGTAGATTGCTAGAAATTCATTTTGCAGACTGAGTTTGTCTTATCAATAATCCATTGATTTTGTATTTGTAAACTCAGTGATTTATTGTAATTAGAAATTCAGTATAAATTAGCTTTGATATTTTTGAATGTTAAGTTTTAGAGCATTTAATTAATTACAGTAATGTGCATTCTATGTTTCTATTATACAATATTATACATTAAAGTGAAATTTAAATATGAAGCACCTATAATGTTTTAAATCTGTCTCCCCATTATTATTTTTATTATTATTTTGCAGAATACTACTCTAGCCACAAGATCCTTGCAATGTTTATAATCTTCTCTGCTGGTACAGTTATCGCTGGATTAATGATTGTAATGGTAATCAGGCAGATAATGATGCACTGGAATTCAAATGAACCAAGTCGTCCTGGAAACAATTGCAAAGTATCTCCTCCACAAAAGGTAGAATTAATTGGTTATAGATTTACAAGTGGCCAGAAAGTTTAAAACTATTTCGATTATTTCTGGTAATTCATCATGAGGGAAATATACTGGGAAAAACTACTGAAGGTACAAATTTCTTTTCTTTTTCAAGGGACAAACTCCATTATCCATAGTCAGTTCAAAAACTATAGCATACAGGCGTGACAAACCTGAGGAGCTCCATGTATACATCAACAAAATGCAAGTTATTCGGAAGCTTGATTTGTAACAGAAACATTACAAAAATAAGACAGGATCCCAAACTACTTAATGGGATCCACACAAAATGACCAAATCACAAGATAGATATGGATGAGGAGGGTAACATTCAATCTATCCAAGCTCACTCATCCAGAAAAGCACATTACCCAACTATTTCTTAAATGATTTGAAGATTTTTGCCCCCATTACCCCACCAGGAAATCCACTCCTTGGGGGTGAAATTGGTCTTGTGTGGTGACACAAAGTCGGCAGCAGAATTGGAAAAGAAAATTGGGCGGGGTGTAAAACGGGGCTGCTGATTCACGGGGCTGCCTGTTTTGCGTTCTCGCTCATGGTCACTTTCACCCCCATGTGTTGATTACTCTGTGGGAAGCAAACCCTCTGACATCATCCGAAGTTTCTCTTTCACTATTTCGAACCAGTATCCACTTGTCCTATTGTCAGGCCTTAACTTAGAGTCGTGTTCTTCATTTACCTTTTCTATACCATTTCTTATTATGTACATTTGTGGGGTCCCCTCTCCTATCAAGGCTGAAGAGCTCAACTTTCTCCAGTCTTTCTTCATAATTCAGTCCTGTGACACCAGGGATATTATTGAGAAAACTGTTGCCTTGGAGAAACCTGTTTACCAAAGGATGGCATTTGTGTAATCCCCAAAAGCATGTGAAAAATGTTATCTATTAAGCAGCTGAATACAAGGTTTAACATTTTACTACAACCAAGAAATAGATTGTAGTCCTCAAGATACCACATACTGTGTCCTGCATTGAGATTCTTCTGTCATGGCAATAATTCAAATGGTTTATATGCATTTCAGACTCAAGCTAATTGAAATTAAATGTGAATTAATCAAAGTGACTTCAGAAGTAATGAAATCCGTAGAGCTATCCTATAGTTCTGCAAATGTTTAGTATTTTATCAAAACATTTTGTTTGTTATATGCTGTGCTTATGAGAACCACCAATCTTGGAACTGAAGAGATAACTATAGATGTGAGATAAACCAGCGATTGATAACTCTCTGTGCAATATAATATTAGAAAGCAAACCACTGGAAATAATTGCACTGTTGTTATGATTTTAGTTATCACTACTGGGGATCTATGTTTAACAGAGTACAAAATCATCAACAATACCGCGTAGCTACTAAATAAGATCTGTGAAACTATTTTGTTCCAGGAAAGAGAATACTGTGATAATTCAATGACTGCTTAACTCTTTCACCTCCATTTGCTGTTGATGTTATAACAAATGTCTGAAGAATAAGATCCATATTTACCTTTGGATTGCTATTTTTATGTTTATTTATTTTGAAGTTGATAAAATTATATCAGTAAATGGATATCAGTGTGTACTGAATATCTAAAACAGTAATACTATGACACATTGGGGGTCAATTTCCACAGAGGGTCTCCCTCTTGTCCAGCGTAACTGTGTTGGAACAGCCATGCAAACCTCCAGAACAATGGTGCAACTGCTGTTCATAATGTCTTCCACCAATATTACAGGAAACAAGTGGAAGAACCTTCATGGAGATTTACCCCCTATATTTTTAAATGTGTTTTATATATTTTACATTTTTAGGAAAAATCTGTGTTGCAGTAAAATGGCCTGTGTATTTTCACAACACATTTATGTATAGTGATATCCTTACAAAATACCCAAATCGGCTGGTGAAAGAGTTAATAAATTCACCCTTCAAAGATGATTGTTCTTTAACCTTATAGACTGGGAATTATAGTGCACAATATTCTCATATGAAATTAACTCATTTGTAAAAAAAAGGACCCTCTCTCTGCTACTTTGACGTAGACATTAATCTATTTGTATGATAATGTATTAAAGTTGAATTTCCAGGCTTATGATTTTGTTAGCGGGAGTCCTTTAAGAGTGTAGTCAAGAATCTCTCCCGTATATTAGAACTGTACAACATGCAAAGATTTCTAGGGTCTGCAGTTTCAACGCCATCTAGCATAATGTGACCCATTTTAATAAAATCACTTCCTGCTCCCGCTCTGATACTCCCTATCCTTGTTCTACTTTTATATGCAACCAGTCCCACATTAAAAAAAAACAATAATTCTCTATGGCCATCAGTTTGTTATAGATAAGGGCGGGTTTTAACTTTCGGTAGTGGCAGACAGTAGGTGGTTGCTGACCAACCCCCCCACCCAGCCCGATTTCCCTTTCTATTGAAGTACTATAGGTTTGTTCTTAAAGAAATCTTCAGATTCTGTTTTGAGAGAATGAAGGCTTAGAAAGTTGCATCTCCCACCACAGAGACACTCCAGATCAGTCCTGAGCTTCAGAATGCATTTATTTTATAGCAGATAATAACTTGAGTTGGCAGTATTTAGCTCTCCATATGTACAAGTGTATATATGTCTACACATGTACATGTTTATCTGTGTATTCTTTTTCTGTAGAACTGAGTCATTATATGATGCAGTGGAGGCAGTCTAAATATAAAATAAGTATAACATCAACCTCCAGCTTTATAATTTATAAAAATTAAATGATCCAGTCAAGAGAGAGGATCTTTTTCTGAGTCAAAAGCAAGGGGATGTTTTGAAGAATCAATGGATTAAATATTTATACAACAACAACGACCACTTTTATTTATATAGCGCCTTTAATGTAGTAAAACGTCCCAAGGTGCTTCACAGCAGTGTTCTAAGACAAAACAAATACATTTGACACTGAGCCACATAAGAAGAAATTATGGCAGATGATCAACAGCTTGGTCAAAGAGGCACATTTTAAGGAGCATCTTAATGCAGAAAAGGTGCCTTTCTTAGTGGATTGTTCTAGTTGACTGTTCATTTCTAGCAATATTGAGCATGTTGTGATGCATTACTGATATTTCATAGCTCTTTATATGTAAACCTAGAAATTACCGTTGCCCATATCAGCAAATGAACATTTAACACACTCGAATTACATTCCTCCCTGCACCATTTTAGCAGAGGCATTAACTTATTTAAAATAAGCAAGTTAGTACCTGAATTAAAATAGTGTTCAGAGGACTGTCAAATGATGCATTAAGTGCTTGTCCACAAATACTGAAAATAACAGTTTCTGGGCTTTAGTGTGTTCTTGTATTTGTAGTATTATCTTGCAATTAGTTGAGAGAGATAGTATGATTTTATAAAATGAAGTAAGATTCTGAAGCTGTTGATTCGAGTGGCATTATAACCCTCAGCATTAATAACAAGAATGCTCTTCCCCAAACAAAAAAGTGGAAAGCATTAAAGTCATCAAAGTGATTTTGTTCTATCTCTTCAGTTTGCAAGTTGCTTTATTAAGACTATATCGCCTGTGGAAAAAAACAAAATCCTAAGTTTCTGAGTTTCTTATCTATGTCAAATCTTTCACAATTCTAAAAAGTGCATTGATACTACTGATGTAACTGTATAAGGTACAAAACAAGTAACTGAAAAATATCTAGGGCAAATGTTAATAGAAAAATATAGATAAAGCTTGTTTTGGAATAATATTTAATGTTCTGTTATTTGATGATAATTCTGATGTGAGTTTTTTTTTGGTTAACACTGTGCACTTTAGAAAACAAGGTAATCAGTAATTGATGATAGAACTGGTACAATTTCTCACATGAATTACAAAAATGGGCAAATAGCTATAGAATGTCTATCCTATTTCTAAAATACTCTAAACTTGCACTAACGATTAATGGAAGTTTTGATATTTATTATGAATTCTGATTTATGGTAAGATAAATAATCATTTAATGTCTAATCTTTAATAATAATTTATTTTGATTTCTTTGTATCAGAGTCTATTTTCTAGGTTTAGTTGGTGCCTGTATAATGCTATATGTTTCTACTGTTCAATGAAACCATGTTAATAGTTAATATATCTTAAGATGTTGTTTAAGCAAAATCTTACTAAAATGGTTTATTCTTGCAGTTTGGTATATTGTAGACACATATATTTTTGCATAATTGCTGCTAATTAGTCATTTATGCAGTTAATAAGAGAAATGCTGCAAATAGCTGTTTAGCTCATCAGAGAACTACAGGAAATTGATTAAAGAAGTTGCACATGCAGAATAGGTGAAGTTTGATCTCTTAAAGGCTCGCATTGTTTAATGACAAAAAAAATACTCAGATATAAGTTGAGAATATATCAAAAAATTGTCTTGTATGAATTGTTGCTTAAAAACAGGTGAGGCAGTCTGATTTTCATGCCAAAGTTCCAAAGGAAACATCCTTTCCACCTTCTTTCCTCGTCTTTCGGATAAGACAGTAACCCAATGCCCTGTCTGCTCTCTCAGGTGGAGATCCCATGGCACCACTTCGAAGAAGAGTAAGGGAGTTATCCCTGGTGTCCTGGCCAATATTTATCCCTCAATCAACATCACTAAAGCAGATTATCCGGTCATTATCACTTTGCTATTTGTGGGAGCTTGCTGTGCACAAATTGGCTGCTGCGTTTCCTACATTATAACACTGAATACACTTCAAAAGTACTTAATTAGCTGTAAAGCGCTTTCTTCTTATCCAGTTATTTTAGATATTCACACTACATCAATACCAATTTATCCATTCAAAAAAATGTGTTTTAATAAAATGAATATATTGACTGATAATTAAGCCTTAACAATATTCATTTTTATTCATGCAATATTGGCAGTACTTTCACAGAAGTGAGCTGTGTTCATGTTAAGACGGCGGTGATACCGGGGCTGGGAAAATTAGAACCCAAAACCATTTCTTTCATTAAGTATTACTGGCTAGTTACTCAACTGGGATATCCCTACAAATTGTAGACTTTGAATAAACCAGTCTGGTTGCTTAAACAACATACCTAGCACTGAATGTTGTACGTTTTTGTAGCATTGCTGTTTTTATATTTGTTTGAGTAGCATTGTTGTAATATGTTATAGTACTAAATAGTTTTTAACTATTTGTAGAATAAAAAAATACATTAAGTTTACACGACTTTGATTTTCTTTCCAAATGCGTTCTTGTAAATTTCTCCAGCAAAATTATGGATTACATGAATGGATGTCAAGCTTCTAAAAGTTCTGTTACATAAACCTTTACTTGTGATATTACTAATAAATTGAATGGAGAAACAGGAGAGTAAGATTTGATTAGTTTGCTCATGTGGAGAAAAACACAGGTGCTGACTTGATGGGCTGGTCAGTTTCTGTGCAATAAAAATTCTATTGTGCTACAGAGCTCTGAATGTGGTGAACTATTTAATATTCAACTCTAACTAAAACTATTGATAAAATAAACATTAAAAGGTACTTTCAATGGATTTAAATTCAGTTACATTGCTGGTATACAGAAAAAACAAAGGGCTGAATTTTCCATAGTGATCGGTGGTGGGTCAGGTGGAAAAGTTGTTTTTCTTTATAGCGGGTCGGGAACCTGCTGTCATCTCACTCCCTCACGCCTTTTCCACAGGCACATCTATCACTGTGGAGCTGTCCCGACCTGCAGCAGCGGGAGACCCAATTGAGACCATTATGAGGTACTTTACAGGCACTTAAGAGCCTTTTTTCCCCCACTTTTTAAATTTCCCTGTTTGGCCAAAAGATTTACACAGCTCGGGAACCACGTCTGTCAACCTGAGGTGTGAGTTCCGTGGCCATTGCTCCAGCTGATTACTTGTCAGCATGGAAACAAACCAAAATAAAATCATGTTGATTACATTAGCTGACAAATTGATGGAGATTCTGTTCTACTTGAAGAGCTGCTGGTAAATGTTAATTTTTCACTGCCCATTCTTGGCTGTTGCCTTCCAACTGAACAGTAATTGCAATGAATTGTTCGGCACTATAAAAAATTACATATACCATTTAAATAAATGTTTGTGTTGTTTCTGATCATGTTTTTCTCACATTATACTGTGTTGTCCAGTTACACATTAAATCAAGTCATCAACTGTAACAATTTCATACTCCTCACTCATTCTATTGGTATGATTTGCTTTCTGTCCCTGAAACTGACTAATTTAATTTTTCACTCTGATACTTTAGGGTGAATTTCTCAGGAGATTCTCTTACTTGTCCATTGTTAACTGCAATGGAAAAGCTGCATAAATCCCAGAAACACATTGTAAGAACCACTTACACTGTCAGAGATTCTGCAGCTCTTCCGATGACCTTGCATAAGATTGTAAATCCACCCCTTTACAATTACATTTAAAATCTGCTTAATTTTTTGTCTTACCTATACACACACCTCTTTTATTTGTACCAGTTATTGATACAAAAGTCTATAGATTTGTGATTAAAGCACCAATAACTTACTTAATTATGTTCTTGATCGTATTTGTAGATGGAATCATATTACTTAATGATATTTAAATATTTCTTTGTTACTCATATAATTTTTATTATATTATTGTACAGTAAAGAATCAACACCAACTATGTTAGATTGAATTTTAAATTTAAAGTGGCCAGGGTCCCTTTAAGAATCCGGCTTAAAACACATCAAGTGTGACGTCACCAGATCCGTTCCATCTAATTGGGCTAGGTAACACGCTGAGTAGGCTTAATAGACCCTAGTCAGATAAGTTCATTTTCTACAGCGGGTTGGAGCCAGCAGCGGGGTTGGGACCCGCCGTGGACATCTGCCGCACCAGACCCGGCAAGGTAAGGAAAATTCTGAGCAATATATCTAACACATACCAAAAAAATCTAATAATCTCATTGATTGGTCTTAGACTTTGTTAAGTGCTGACACCTATGAGTGCAACTAGTACAACTGCTCAAAATTTCAAAATCCCACATAGTAATTCATTACACTGGAAAGTGTAATTTATCTTTGTGTGAGCATAGATGGTGAGTGTGATCTAACATGAAGGGGGCATTACAGCCAAGCCCAATTCTACCCTCATGCAACAGAGAATCATTGAATGATACAGCACAGACTGAGGCCAATCGGCCCATTGTGCCTCTTTGGTAGAGCTATTCAACTGGTCCCACTCCACTTTCAGACCCCTGCAAATGTTTTACCTTAAAGTAGTTATGCAAATCGCTTTTGAAAGTTACTATTGATCTGCTTCCACCATCCTTTCTATATAAGAACATAAGAAATAGGAGCAGGAGTAGGCCATACAGCCCCTCGAGCCTACTCCACCATTTAATACGATCATGGCTGATCCGATCATGGACTCAGGTCCACTTCCCTGCCCGCTCCCCATAACACCTTATTCCCTTAATGGTTAAGAAACTGTCTATTTCTGTCAAATTTATTCAATGTCCCAGCTTCCACAGCTCTCCGAGGCAGTGAATTCCATAGATTTACAACCCTCAGAGAAGGAATTCCTCGTCATCTCAGTTTTAAATGGGTGGTCCCTTATTCTAAGATTATGCTCCCTAGTTCTCATCTCTCCATTAATGGAAACATCCTCTCTGCATCTACCTTGTCAAGCCCCCTCATAATCTTATATATTTCGATAAGATCACCTCTCATTCTTCTGAATTCCAATGAGAAGAGGCCCAGCCTACTAACCTTTCCTCATAAGTCAACCCACTCATCTCCAGAATTAACCAAGTGAACCTTCTCTGAACTGCCTCCAAAGCAAGTATATCCTTTCTTAAATATGGAAACCAAAACTGCACGCAGTACTCTGGGTGTGGCCTCACCAATACTCTCTATAACTGTACCAAGACTTCCCTGCTTTTATACTCCATCCACTTTGCAATAAAGGCCAAGATTCCATTAGCCTTCCTGATCACTTGCTGTACCTGCATACTAACCGTTTGTGTTTCATGCACCAGGACCCCCAGGTCCTGCTGTACTGCAGCAATTTGCAATTTTTCTCCATTTAAATAATAATTTGCTCATCAATTTTTTATGCCAAAGTGCATAACCTCACACTTTCCAACATTATACTCCATCTGCCAAATGTTTTCCCACTCACTTAGCCTGTCTAAGTCCTTTTACAGGTTTTCTGTGTCCTCACACACTGCATTTCCTCCCATGTTTTTATCATCAGCAAACTTGGCTACGTTAGACTCAGTCCCTTTATCCAAGTTGTTAATATAGATTGTAAATAGTTGCGGTCTCAGCACTGATCCCTGCAGCCCGCACTAGTAACTGATTGCCAACCACGTATGCTGACTCTCTGTTTTCTGTTAGTTGGGCAATCCTCTATCCATGCTAATATATTATCCCCAACCCCGTGAACTTTTATCTTGTGCAATAACCTTTTATGTGGCACCTTATCAAATGCCTTCTGGAAGTCTAAATACACCACATCCACTGGTTCCCTTTATCCACCCAGTTTATTACATCCTCAAAGAATTAAAGCAAATTTGTCAAACATGACTTCCCCTTCATAAATCCATGCTGACTCTGCCTGACTGAATTATGCTTTTCCAAATGTCCTGCTACTGCTTGTTTAATAATGGACTCCAACATTTTCCCAACCACAGATGTCAGGCTAACTGGTCTATAGTTTCCTGCTTTTTGTCTGCCTCCTTTTTTAAATAGGGGTTTTAGATTTGCAGTTTTCCAATCTGCTGGGACCTCCCCAGAATCCAGGGAATGTTGGTAAATTACAACCAGTGCAAGCACTCTCCCTGTCGCTACTTCTCTAAAGTATCCCCAGGATGTAAGCCATAAGGTCCAGGGGATTTATCCGCCTTTAGTCCCAATATCTTACTGAGTACCACCTCCTTAGTCATTGTGATTGTGTTAAGTTCCTCCCACCCATAGCCCCTTGCTATCCACTGTTGGAATATTTTTAGTGTCCTCTACCGTTAAAAATATTTGTTCAGAATTTCTGCCATTTCATTGTTCCCCATCACTAACTCACTGGTCTTGTCCTCTAAGGGACCAACATTTATTTTAGCCACTCTTTTCTTTTTCATATACCTATAGAAACTCTTGCTATCTAGTTTTCTCGTAAATCTCTTCTGCAGCCTCTCCAACGCCTTGACATCCTTCCAAAGTGTGTTGCCCAGAATTGAACACAGTAGTCCAGCTGAGGCCTAACCAGTGTTTTATAAAGGTTTAGCATAACTTCCTTGCTTTTGTACACTTTGGGAGAGAAATTGGGGTCCTTTCTGCCTCCCGTTAGCGCCCACTACGCCCCACCGCGTGCAAACGACTTTTCGCCCGGGCGCAGCGCCATTAACAACTCCCGCTAAATTATGTGGGGGTTTAGCGCCGGTGGTAACCAGTAGCAACCCGCTCTGCTGCGACCCGTTTTTGCTCTGGAGCAAAAATTCGAGAGCGCCCCCTGAAGTTGCGCCAGGCATTGACAGCGACAGCTTCAGGGGGTGCATATATGGCGGCCGGCAGCTTGTGGAGTGCTAGTTAAAGGGAAGATGGCGTGTGTGTAAATTTTAAAAATTGGCCGACTTACTTGTCATGGTCTGTTGCCTCCTTGAATGCGGGTTCCGTGCCACGATCTGGCAGCCCGGCACTCCGCTTAAGTGCCGGGCTGATGCAATGGCCCCCTGGTGGTCCAGGTAGGGCCACACAGAGTCTGCAGCTTGGCCCTCCCCTCTAATGAAGGGGAGGGAACCTCCTAGATGGCAGTGCAACAAGCCCCAGCGCATAGCGTTGCACCCCGCTCCCACTGCTTTCTCTCCCTTATCACCCCAGAGAGGAAGTGAAGCACGTTTTTGCGCTACACTTCCTCTTGGGGCAGAACCCCAATTTCCACAGGAATTCCCGCCTCGCGGATGTTACCGCCCCCAAACAGGGAGCTATGCAATTTCTCCCCTATGCCTCTATTAATAAAGCCAAGGATCCCATGTTTTCTAACAGCATTGTCAACTTGTCCTGCCACCATGAAAGGTTTGGGTACATACAACTCAAGGTCGCTCTGTTCCTGTATCCCCTTTAAAATTCTACAATTTTATTTATATTGCCTCTCCTCATTCTTCCTACCAAAATGCAACACTTCTGTGAATTAAATTTAATCTCCCATGTGTCTCCCCAGTTCACCAGTCTGTCTATGTCCTCCTGAAGTCTTTTACTATCCTCCTCACTGTTTACTACATTTGCAAGTTACCTGTCATCTGGAAACTTTAAAATTATGCCCTGTATACCGAAGTCCAGGTCGTTAATATTTATCAAAAAGAGCAATGGTCCCAATCCCAATCCCTGGGGAACACCACTATATACTTCCCTCCCGTCTGAAAAACAGTTGTTCACCACTACTCTCTACTTTCTGTCCCTTAGTTAATTTCATAACAATACTGCCACTGCCCGTTTATACCCATGGGTTTCAATTTTACTAACAAGTCTATTATGTGGCACTTTGTCAAACACGTTTTGAAACTTCACACTGGTACAGCGTCAAGTCTCGGGACCTGTGAATTCTCTGTGTATTTCCAGTCTTCGGAACATCTTTATGACATCCCGAATCCGGAAACGCCCGATCCCAGGTTCGTGTATTTCCGGACTTCAGAACATCTTTCCGAAGTCCCGAGTCGGTAACGCCTAGGCCAAGGTAGATAGGAAGGGAGGGGAGGGGAGGAGAGGTCGGCCCGAGATGGCGAGGGCGAGTCAGCCCAAGGTGGGGGCGAGGTCGGCAGTGGCCTGAGGTGGAGGTGAGGTCGGAGGCGACGGCCCGTGGTCGACAGCGGTGGCTCAAGGCGGGTAAGAGGTCGGCGGGGGAGAGATCGGTGGTGGCCCAAGATGGGGAATTCGGCGGCAGCCCGAGGCGGGTAAGAGGTCGGCGGGGGAGAGGTCGGATTCCATAATATTTTCCGGATGACCCCGCCACGGATTGTCTGAATTCTGGAACAGTACAGATTCCAGAACTCCGGATTCTCAATACTGTACCTATAAACACAACATCAAGCACACTACTCTCATCAACCCTCTCCATTACTTCATCAAAGAACTCAATCAAGTTAGTCAACCACGATTTACCTTTAACAAATCCATGTTGACTTTCATTTATTAACCCATATTTTTCCAAATGACAATTCATTTTGGCCAGGATTATTGTCTCTAAAAGTTACCCCAATACTTACGTTGAGCTGACTGACTTGTAGTTACCGGGTTTATCCCTACCCCCTTTTTTAAACAGGGTTGTAACATTTTCTAGTAATGCTCTAGTTCGCTGGCACCTCCTCCATATCTAAGGAGAATTGGAAGACTGTGGCCAGAGCCTCTGGAATTTCAACCCTTCTTTCAATAATCTCTGATGCATAACGTTTTTACTTTGAGGCCTTCCAACCTTTCAGTACCTATTTTTTTTAATCCAATATTGCTACCACCTCCTCCTTTACTGCTACATTGGCAGCATCCTCTTCTCTAATGAAGACAGATGCAAAGTACTCATTCAATAACTCAGCCATGTCCTCTGCCTCCAAAAATATCTCCTTTTCCGTCCCTAATTGGCCCAACCCTTCCTTTTACTGTTAGTACTATTTATATGTTTATAATAAACTTTTGGGTTCACTTTTATGGGAGCCAGTGGAGAATTCCTTAGATCTCCCTTGCTCCTCTGCATTGAGGAGAGCAAGGAGGGTCACAACAGGCTCAGTTGGCAGCCTCTGGCCCCTGCCCACTGGTCCCCATACCTCTGCAGATCCAAGCACGCTACTTCAACGTGACACCCTCAGCAATACTTCAGTAGGCTGTGCCTTCCTCATAAAGCAATAACTGAATTATGTAGCTAGCTCTGGATACAGCTCATAAGGAACCCCTTCAGTGGACTGAGATCTGAGTCCAAATCCAAATGAATCCTGCCAGCATGATCTGTTGTTGGCAACTAACTCAACTCATTCACTTGCTAACATTGACTCTCAAAGCTCTCATTTGGAGATTATTCCACTACTCCTTTGAGCAGGCAAGCTCCCACTTTGCCCCTAATCATTCTGCACTATCCTGTCAGTTGTAAAACTATCTCATTGACAACAAATCCGACAATGTTCTTACTGCTTAAGGCCACTCTTGTTAAGCCTCCTCTTGGTGGCTACTTTTGTACACCCTCAAGGACACCCTCAAAGCCTCCCTGATAAAGTGCATCACACCGACACCTGGGAGTCCCTGGCCAAATACCGCCCTCAGTGGAGGAAGTGCATCCGGGAGGGCGCTGAGCACCTCGAGTCTCATCACCAAGGGCATGCAGAAATCAAGCACAGGCAGCGGAAAGAGAGTGCGGCAAATCAGTCTCACCCTCCCTTATCCTCAATGTCTATCTGTCCCACCTATGACAGAGACTGTGACTCTTGTATTGGACTGTTCCCCCACCTAAGGACTCATACTTAGAGTGGAAGCAAGTCTTCCTCGATTCCGATGATGATGACTCTTGTATGACCTTTCTATCCTAGCCTTCTGCTTTGCCTACAGTGCCAGGAGGTTCTGAGCTGCATGACTGACATTTTACAGCCCTCTCCTTGAATGATTGAGAAGGTACTTCCTTGTTTTTGGTTGTGGACCATTTCCCCTCCAAGAAGATAGTAGATTGTGAAGCTACACTACGTGCCATCACAAGGAATGCAACTCTGGCATCAAAAGACATTCTTTAACGGGGTGAGGTAGAAAGCACTGCCAAGGACACGTCCTTCCACACGCTTGATCATGCTATTACATAGGCCTCCTTTCAGGGTCTAAAAGCAAAGCTCTCCTTTGAGACAGTAACATCCCAATTGGGTTGTCTAGCGCCCATTTATTAGGTGCTACACGGCCACATAAGGATCAAAAATGGGCAGATCATGATGGAAATCAGAGTGCAATGCTGATTTGACGAGCACTGCCTGTTTTGAACTGAATACTCCCGTTAACTCTGGGGGCTAGAAATTCCCCATTTAAGAATAGCAGCATTTTTTGGTGCTATTTGAGAACAACGGCCATTTTATTATGCTGAAATAGCGGCAACAAAATAAGACCTAAAAGTTTTGCCAAGGTTTTTAAAATTTTGGCATATTGTTAAAATACCATTGATGGAGCTAAATTTTTTCAGGTTAAAAATAACGCTTGTTCTGCGCATGCGCAAAAAAAGAAAAATAATAAATCGCTCGTTTTTAATGTGACGGGTGTGCCCACGAATGCACAGTACACTTCCTAGTCTGGATCAGCCATTTTTAAAGATCATTGTAACTTTCAGGAGATTTGTGAGTACTTCCACACAGAAGCTGCAAAACAAAAAATGAAGTGTGATTCGGAAAAGAAAAGAGCCAGGAAGTTTAACTAAGATGCCAATGAGGCCCTGGTAGGCACTGTGGAGAGAGGATGGCACCAGACTGGCAAGAAGGGTCCTGGTAAACTTAAACCAGCAGCAATAGCTCAAGCTTAGCAATGCATTGCAGAACAGGTTTTCTCAGTGGACTGGCCAGCAGTTCTGGAACAAGTGTCAGGACCTTTGCCAAGCAGCTAGAGTAAGTAATGTTTTTACTTATGCACTACAATTACTTAAACTGTAAATGTGAATATCATTGTGTGCCATGACAACAGTAGGCCCCTCTCTTAAAAATTTCTATTGCCATCTTTGTAGAAGAAGGTGTCCGACAACCACCAAGAGCGGACGAAAACTGGTGGAGGTCTGTCAAGACTGTGCCCACTAATAGCCTTGGAAAGTAGAATCACAGGTATTATTGGTCGGCCCCAAAGATCCGTGTGGATGCTGTGCCCAGGTTGCAGAGAGAGGGCAAGTCCTGCAAAATCCAGTCTGGGTTGGCACAAGTGGGCTACGCTTCGGTTTATACAATGTACTCTTCATCGGCTACACTTCGGTTTATGCGATGTACTATCATTCGTTGTGGTCCTTCAAATGAGCTTGCACTATGTGAGCCTACTCATGTCAACCTGCCCCCTCCCCTGCTGCTAACCATTCGTCTGTTTGGTTATATTTTGCAGATGTTTCACAGACATCCAATAATGAAGGTGAAGACCCCGCCACCTTGCCACAAGCAGAAGTGGATGAGCCCGACGACCTCGGCCATACTGAACAAGTTCCACAGGGTGATCAGGAGGAGGAGAATGAGGAGGAGCAGGAGGCCGACAACAGTTTTCATGAGGAGGGGGGAGGAGGATGATGATCAGACGGTGCTATTGCAATTGGATGAGGTGCAGGCCACAGATGTACCAAGTGTTTTCAACAGCTCTATGCATGAGGGGACATTTTTGGGTTGTCCACTCTTCGAGGTCGTGGGTCCCAGTGGGTTGCAGGAAAGCACACCCAGGGCAGCAGCCGGCCTGTCTGTATGGAGGAGGAGGAGACATGAGCATCGCTGTCCTGAAATGCAGGCTCCACGGGAGGTGGTAGAGCTCATGGGAATGAGTGGGGAGAGCGTTCAACTTACAAAATCGCTCCTTGTGGCTGTGGGAGGGATCAAGGGAGAAATAGCAGCACTATCTGGTGACAGTAGGGAAAGCATGTCGTGTGGAATAGCAGCACTATCGGCAGGCATGTCAGAGATAGTCGCTGCAGCGTGGGAACACACCCAGGCTGTCATTGCCCAGGAGCAATTGACGGTATCAAGTGATGCCACTCCCACTCCAATCCCCAGACCAACCTCAACAGGTAGTGTGCAGGTTGATCCACAGGCTGAAGAGGCTGATGCTGGGCCTTCTGGATTGCCGTCTCCTGGGTCTGTCCCCCAACAAACAGAACGCAGTACCCAAGATACTAATAAGAAGCTTGGGCTCACTGGGAGTAGGGCTAAGCTTGTGGTAACAGGCAAGGTCAAGGGCAAAGAGGGGGGTGGCGCGACGGTGTTTAAATAAGGGGAGGGTGGAGAGGTGGCTGCAGCTGAAATGTGTTTGCTGCTGTGCTTGTTGTTGTTTTGCTGTTCTTTTGCTCTTTTGTTGATATTTAAGTGATGATAATTTAAATGTTTAAATATTAATATAACATTTTTTATTAAAGTTAAGTACAAGTGTACAAATGTTTAATAAACTACAAATTATTTTTTCAGCTAAACCAAACAAATGTAGTGTCTCATGATAATGCTGTGGAATAAGACTTCTTTTATGATAATCCAGGATAACATAAGCACTCACCACATAGGGCAAAGATGGAATAGCCCCCATTCTTTAAATGCCCTCAAATGTCCGTAAATGCCCTTAAATCTCCTTAAATGTCCGTAAATGTCCCTAAAAATGCATTATAAACTCCCTCCAAAGAAGCTCCGTTTTCCGTTATCGCCGATTTCGCATCCGACTCGAACAGGTAAGGCAAGCTTTTTCAAAATGTTCTTCTTGGGGAAACTCTCAAGAACGGCGTTATCGTTGGTTTTAATACCGAGTGACGTCACAAAAACGGTTCTCAAAAAAATCAGTTCTTATTTTTTTTAAGGACGGCGTCACACCGCTGCCGAAACTAGCAAAATGACCTTAATTTTATTTAGCTCCAGAAAATGGAGCTAAATTGATCGTTACAGTGGCGAGTTTCCAATCCCTTCTCTTAACCTTGCACAGCCGAACATGTCGATAAACAAATTGAGGACCCCCAACCATCGCTATTTAAAGGGATCATGAACTACTAACAGTTTGGCTGCTGAATGATTTCTTGTGGCTGCTGATGCAATTGTATGTGTTACATGTGGCTAAAGTTTGAATACCAGGGGTATGGTAGCACAGTGGTTATGGTACTGCACTAGTAATCCAGAGGCCTGGACTAATAATCCGGTGACGTGAGTTCCAAATCCCACCAAAGCAGTTTGTGAATTTGAATTCAATAATTAAATAAATCTGGAAAAAAAAATAGTCTTCAATAATGGTGATCATGAAGCTATCGGATTGTCACAAAAACTGAACTGATTTACTAACGTCCTTTAGGAAAGGAAACCTACTGTCCTTACCTTTCTGGCCTATGTGACTCCAGATCCACAGCAATATGATTGCCTCTTAACAGCCCTCTGAAGTAGCCTAGAAAGCCACTCAGTTGTATCAAAATGCTACAAAAAATTATAATAATAAAACTGGATGGACCTTCTGCCATCAACCTAGTCATCCGATTTGGACATGGCAAAGGCATACCAAGACCAGATGGCATTGAAAAATCCTCCTCACTAACATCTGAGGACTTGTGCCAAAATTGGGAGAGCTGTCCCACAGACTAGTCAAGCCTGACATAGTAATATTCACAGAATCATAACTATGGGCCAATGTTCCAGAATCCTCCATCACCATCCCTGAGTAAGTCCTGTCCCACCGACAGGACAGACCCAAAGGTGGCAGCACAGCGGTAGACAGTCAGGAGGGATTGAACCTTGGATTCCTCAACTTTGACACCGGACTCCATGAAGCCTCATGTCATCAGGGATCAAACATGGGCAAGGAAACCTCCTGCGGATTATGACCCTACGGCCCTTAGCTGATGAATCAGTACTCCTCCATGTTGAACACATGGATATAGCACAGAGTGTGTGTGGGATTTCAATGTCCATTACCAAGAGTGGCTCGGTAGCACCACTACTGACCGAGCTGGCCGACATAACTGCCAGACCACTCTTGCGGCAGGTGGTAACAACATCAACAGGAGGGAAAAACCTACTTGACCTCATCCTCGCCAATGTACCTGTTGCAGACAGTATTGGAATGAGTGACCAGAGCACAGTCCTCATGGAGATGAAGGAGCCTTCACACTGAGGATACCCTCCATTGTGTTGTGTGGCACTACCACTGTGTTAAATGGTGATTCAGAACAGATCTAGTAGCTCAAAACTTGGCTTCTATGAGGCATTGTGGGCCATCAGCAGCAGCAGAATTGTATTCCACCACAATCTGTAACCTCATGGCCCGGCATATCCCTCACTCTACCATTACCATCAAGCCAAGCAACCAACTCTGGTTCAATGAGGAGTATAGAAGACCATGCCAGGAGAAGCACAAGGTGTATCTGAAAATGAGATGCCAACCTGGTGAAGCTACAACACAGGACTACATGCATGCTAAACAGCAGAAGCAGCATTCAATAAATAGCACCAAGTGATCCCACAACCAAACGGATCAGATCAAAGATCCGCAGTCCTGCCACATCCAGTCGTGAATGGTGGTGGACAATTAAACAACTAATGGGAGAAGGAGGCTGAATGAACAAGTGCAAACGACAAGGCAGAAATGTTCACAAACATCTTCAACCAGAAGTGCCAAGTGGATGATCCATCTCGGCCTCCTCCTGATGTCCCCATCACCACAGATGCCAGTCTACAGCCTATTTGACTCACCTCACGTGATATCAAGAAATGGCTCAGCGCAGTGGATACAGCAAAGGCTATGGGCCCCGACAATATCAAGCTGTCGTGCTGAAGACTTATGCTCCAGAACTAGCAGTGCCTCTAGCCAAACTGTTCCTGTACAGCTATAACAGTGGCATCTACCTGACTAAGTGGAAAATTACCCAGGTATGTCCTGTCCAAAATAAGCATAACAAATCCAATCCGGTCAATTACTGTCCCATCAACCAATTCTCTATCATCAGCAAAGTGATGGAATGTTTTGTCGACAGTGCTATCAAGCGCCACCTACTCACCAATAACCTGCTTACCGTTGCTCAGTCTGGGTGCTGCCGGGCCCACTTGGCTCCAGACCTCATTACGGTCTTGATCCAAACATAGACAAAATAGCTGAATTCCAGAGGTGAGGTGAGAGTGACTGCCCTTGACATCAAGGCAGCAGTTGATCGAATGTGGCACTGCGGAGCCCCAGTAAAATTGAAGTCAATGGGAATGAGGGGGAAAATTTCCACTGGCATAAAAGAACATGATTGTGGTAGTTGGAGGTCAATCATCTCAGCCGCAGGACATCGCTGCAGGAGTTCCTCAGGGCAGTGTCCTAGGCCCAACCATCTTCAGCTGCTTCATTAATGACCTTACTCCCATCCGAAAGTCAGAAGTGGGGATGTTCGCTGATGATTGCACAATGCTCAGTTCCATTCACAACTCCTCAGATAATGAAGCAGTCCATGCCTGCATGCAGCAAGACCTGGACAACATCCAGCTTGGGCTGATAAGTGGCATGTAACATTTGCGCCACACAAGTGCCAGGCAATGATAATCTTCAAAAAGAGAGTCTAACTACCTCCCCATTATATTTAATGGCATTGCCATTGCCGAATCCCCCACCATCAACATCTCTCCTCCTGACTCCCCAAAGCCTTTCCACCACCTAGAAAGCACAAGCAGCAATGTGATGGAATACTCTCCACTTGCCTGGATGGGGGCGAATAAAATGTCACTCAAGAATCTCGACACCATCCAAGACAAAGCAGCCCACTTGATCGGCATCCGATTCAACACCTTATGTTGTGTATGGAGAAAGAGTCAGACAGAACACTGTGAGCTCAAAATAAAGTATGACCGCAGTCTTTTATTGCAGGTCTCCAGAGTGCCTCACCAACCTGTGAAGCCTTCTTAAGTACCTGTGCTCCCAAGGGATTATGGGGTCCCTTGGGACTATGGTGGATGAGCCCTCTGGTGGCTGTACAGAGTAAATGCAAGTCCACATATATAACAACACTCACCACCGCCCCCCGCCCCCCCCACCCCCCCCACCCCCCCGCGCAACCCAAAGTCAATAGTGTAACTATTTACAATGTGAGTCGATCTGGGGCCCTTCTTGCCCTGGTTGATCGTCTCTGTGTGAAAGCTGGTGTTGTTGAATCATTTGTTGGGCCCTCACTGGGCAGCTGTGCAGCTGGCCTTGTTGGGCTGCCTGGTGTGTGGGCCCCTGCAGGGCTGCTGTGGATGATGGGTTCTGCTTCATGGTCAACCGTGGTGCCGGTTGCCACTGGTGTGTATGTTGGGGGATCAAAAAAGGTGGGGTCCAAGGTGGGTTGCTCAGGATAGTCCATAAATCTGAGTTTGATTTGGTCCAAGTGTTTCTGCTAAATGAGTCCATTTGAAAGTTTGACCCGAAACACACTGCTCCCCTCTTTGGCCACGACAGTGCCGGGAAGCCACTTGGGACCTTGCCCATAATTTAATAAAATACAGGACCATTGACTTCGATCTCACGTGACACATTTGCGCTATCATTGTATGCACTTTGTTGAAGCTGCCTGCTCTCTACCTGTTCATGTTGATCAAGGTGAGCTAACGAGAGCCTTGCCTTAAGTGCTCTTTTCATGAGCAGTTCAGCAGGTGGGATCCCAATGAGTGAGTGGGGTCTCGTGCGGTAGCTAAGCAGGACTCGGGATAGGCGAGTCTGCAGTGAGCCTTAAGTTACCCTCTTCAAGCCTTGCTTGATGGTTTGCACTGCTCTCTCTGCCTGACCATTGGACGCTGGTTTAAATGGGGCAGATGTGACATGTTTGATCCCGTTATGGGTCATGAATTCTTTGAACACAGCACTGGTAAAACATGGCCCGTTGTCGCTCACCAGGACGTCAGGTAAGCCGTGAGTGGCAAACATGGCCTGCAGGCTTTCAGTAGTGGCAGCGGACGTGCTAGTCGACATTATCTCACATTCAATCCACTTGGAGTACGCGTCTACAACCACAAGGAACATTTTACCCATAGTCGACGTGTACCCTGGACCACGGTTTGGAGGGCCAAGACCATAAACTTAGCAGCGCCTCCCTGGATACATTGCTTAACTGCGAGCATGTATTACATCTGTGAACGCAGGACTCTAAGACCGCATCGATACCGGGCCACCACACATGGGATCTGGCTATCACTTTCATCATTACGATGCCTGGGTGGGTACTGTGGACGTCATTGATAAAGGTGCCTCTGACCTTCTTGGGGACCACTACTCGATTGCCCCACTGAAGGCAGTAAACCTGTATAGACATTTCATCTTTGCACCGCTGGAATGGCTTTATCTCTTCCTGCATTTCCACTGGGACACTGGACCAGCTCCCGTGAAGCATACAGCTTTTGACCAGAAATAATAAGGGTTCCTGGCTTGTCCAGATTTTAATCTGCCAGGCAGTGACGGGTGATTGCTCACTTTCAAATGCTTCCATAGCCATGGCTAGATCTGCGGGCTGGCCCATTTCCACCCCCGTGGTGGGCTTTGGCAGCCTACTGAGAGCATCAGCGCAGTTTTCTGTGCCTGGCCTGTGGCGGATGGTGTAGTTGTATGCGGACAACGTGAGCACCCATCTCTAGATGCGGGCCGATGCGCTGGTATTTATCCCTTTACTCTCGGAAAACAGGGTTATAAGTGGCTTATGGTCAGTTTCCAATTCGAATTTTAGCTCAAACAGGTATTGATGCATTTTCTTTACCCCATAGACACACGCTAATGCTTCTTTTTCAATCATGCTGTCGAATCTCTCAGCCTTAGACTGACTCTTGGACACATAAGCAACCAGTTGCAGTTTCCCAAAATCATTAGCTTGTTGCAATACACACCCGACGCCATATGATGACGCATCACATGCTGGTACCAAACGCGTACATGGATCATAGAACACAAGCAGTTTGAGCATAACAATTTTCTTGCTTTTACAAAGGCATTTTCTTGGATTTTGCCCCAAACCCATTCACTCCCTTTTCATAGTAAGACATGTAGTGGTTCTAGCAGGGTGCTGAGACCCAGTAAGAAGTTACCAAAGTAGCTCAAAAGTCCCAGAAACGACCGCAGCTCCGTCACGTTCTGTTGCCTCAGTGTGTTCTTGATTGCCTCCGTCTTCGCGTTGGTGGGCCTGATGCCATCCGCTGCAATCCTCCTTCCCAGAAACTCCACTTCTGGCGGCAGGAAAACGCACTTCGAGCATTTTAACCTGAGCCCCACACGATTGATTCGACTGAGAACCTCCTCCAGATTCTGCAGGTGCTCGACTGTGTTCTGACCTGTGACCAAGATGCCGTCATAGAAGACCACGGTGTGCGGGACCGACTTCAGTAAACTTTCCTTGTTTCTCTGGAATATCGTCGCCACTGATTGGATTCCAAACGGGCATCTGTTATAAACAAAAAGACATTTGTGCATGTTGATGCAGGTGAGGGCCTTTGACGATTCCTCCAGTTCCTGCGTCATGTACGCTGAAGTCAGATCCAGCTTCGTGAACGTCTTTCCTCATGCCAGAGTTGCAAAGAGGTCATCGGCTTTTGATAGTGGATATTGATCCTGCAGGGAGAAACGATTGATAGTTACTTTGTAATTGCCACAGATTCTGATGGTACTGTCTCCCTTGAGAACTGGGACAATAGACTGGCCCACTCGCTGAACTCGATCGGTGAAATAATGCCCTCTCTTTGTAACCGGTCTAGCTCAATCTCTACCCTTTCTCTCATCATGTACGGTACTGTTCTCGCCTTGTGATGAATGGGTCGCGCCCCCGGAATGAGGTGGATCTGCACTTTTGCTCCTTGGAATTTCCCGATGCCTGGTTTGAACAGCGAAGGGAATTTGTTTAAGGTCTGGGCACATAAAGTGTCGTCAGCGGGCGATAGCGCTCGGATATTGTCCCAGTTCCAGCGTATCTTTCCCAGCCAGCTCCTGCCGACGAGCGTGGGACCATCGCCCGATACCACCCAGAGTGGTAGCTTATGCACCGCTCCATCATAGGAGACCTTTACGGTAGCACGGCCAATTACAGGAATCAGTTCTTTTGTGTAATTCTTAGTTTTGTGCGAATTGGAGTTAAGACTGGCCTTGAGGCCTTGTTGCACCACAAACTTTCAAAAGTCTTTTTGCCCATGGTGGACTGGCTTGTGCCCGTATCCATCTCCATTGACACTGGGAGTCCATTTAGTTCAACATTCAGCATTATCGGGGGAAATTCGTGGTGAATATATGTATTCCATGTACCTCTGCCTCCTCTATCTGAGGCTCTGTTTCGTCGTGATCCTCCTCTGCAACATGATGGTTTGCAGGTTTAACAGGCTTAGCAGCTCGCCTGCACACTCGTTGGAGGTGTCCCATTGTTCCACAGCCCTTGCAAACGTACCCTTTGAATCAGCATGAATGGAAATGATGATTACCCCAGCAGCGCCATCAAGGTGTTAATGGCCTTGCATTCATCACCCTTGATGGTGGACTCTGAGACATCTGCGGACATGCAGCTACAGGTTTGTGTGACCTGCCCTGTATGTTACAATTCGAAAACAACATCACTTTGTTCACAGTACTTGTAGCAGTTGTGTGCTGAGAGATTTGCTTCGTATTGTCACTGGTAGCTATGACCGCCTCGGCTATTGCTATGGCCTTACTCAAGGTTGGGGTCTCTACAGTCAAAAGTTTGTAAAGTATGGTTTTGTGGCCAATGCCAAGTACGAAAAAGTCTCTGAGCATGTGCTCTAAATGTCTTTCAAATTTGCAATGTTCTGCAAGGCATCTTAGCTCGGTGACATAACTCGCTACTTCCTGGCCTTCAGACCTTTTGTAGGTGTAGAACAGGTACCTCGCCATCAGAACGCTTTCCTTCGGGTTCAAATGCTCTCGGACCAGTGTGCACAAATCATCGTACGATTTTTCTGTGAGTTTCGCTGGAGTGAGCAGATTCTTCATGAGGCCATACGTTGGTGCCCCATAGATGGTGAGGAGGATCGCCCTTCGTTTGGCAGCGCTCTCTTCCCCATCTAGCTCGTTGGCCACGAAGTATTGGTTGAGTCGCTCCACAAAAGCTTCCCAATCATTTCTCTCTGAAAATGTCTCCAGGATGCCCACTGTTCTCTGCATCTTTGGGTTCGCTATCTGCATCTCATCGCCAGTTGTTGTGTATGGAGAAAGAGTCAGACTGAACACTGTGAGCTCAAAGTAAAGTGTGACCTTAGTCTTTTATTGCAGGTCTCCAGAGTGCCTCTCCAACCTGTGAAGCCTTCTTAAGTACCTGTGCTCCCAAGGGATTATGGGATCCCTTGGGACTCTGGGAATGAGCCCTCTGGTGGCTGTACAGAGTAAATGCAAGCATACATATATAACACCTTAAACATTCACTCCCTCCACCACCGGCGCACAGTGACTGCAGTGTGTACCATCTACAAGATGCACTGCAGCAACTCGCCAAGGCCCCTTCGGCAGCACCTGGCTCACTACTGTTCTATAGGGAAGGAAATTAGCCATCATTACTTGGTCTGGCCTATATATGACTCCAGAACCACAACAATGTGTTTGACCCTTAATTGCCATCTGAAAAGACCTAGGAAGCCACTCATTTGTAACAAACCACTGCAAGAAACAACAATAAGAATAAAACCAGACGGACCACCAAGCATCGACCTCGGCACCAGCTTCGGACATGACAACAGCACACCCAGCCCAGTCGACCCTGCAATGTCCTTCTCATGAACATCTGGGGACATGCCAAAATTAGGAGAGCTGTCCCACAGACTAATCAAGTAACAGCCTGACATACTCACAGAATCATACCTTTCAGCCAACAACCCCAACTCCTCCATCATCATCCCTAGCTATGTCCTGTCTCACAGGCAGGACAGACCCATCCGAGATGGCGGCACAGTAGTATACAGTCGGAAGGGAGTGCCCCTGGGAGTCCTCAACATTGACTCTGGACCCCATGAAGTCTCATGGCTTCAGGTCCAGCATGGGCAAGGAAACCTCCTGCTGATTACCACTGACCGCCCTCACTCAGCTGATGAATCAGTACTCCTCCATGTTGAACACCACTTGGAACAAGCACTGAGGGTAGAAAGGGCACAGAATGTACGCTGAGTGGGGGATTTCAAAGACCATCGCCAAGAGTGGCTTGGTAGCACCACTATTGACCAAGCTGGCCGAGTCCTGAGTCCATGCCCGCATGCAGCAAGACCTGGACAACATTTTGCTTGGGCTGATAAGTGGCAAGTAACATTCGCTTCACACAAGTGCCAAACAATGATCATCTTGAACAAGCGAGAGTCTAACCACCTTCCCTTGATATTCAATAGAATTATCATCGCCAAATCTTCCAGCATCAACATCTGGGGGGTCACCATTGACTAGAAACTTAACTGGACCAGCCATATAACTAGTGTGGCTACAAGAGCAGGTCAGAGGCTGGGTATTCTGCGATGAGTGTCTCACATCCTGACACCCCAAAGCCTTTCCACCATCTACAAGGCACAAGTCAGGAGTGTGATGGAATTCTCTCCACTTGCCTGGATGAATTCAGCTCGAGCAAATCTCTTACCTCATCTTCAGCGAAGACCAATGCTTGAGATGTCTTTGCTTCACAAAAGAGGTCCTGACTGAAATCTGCCAAATGCTACAGCAACAACTGCAACCTAAAAGCAGGACAAGCACGACATTGCCTATGGCTGTCAAAATGACCGTGGCTCTGAACTTTTAACTATCTGGCTCATACGAGGCTGCTGCTGGAAATATAAGCAACATCTCGCTGTTTGTAGTACACTACTGCATAAGAGAGGTCACCGAGGCTCTCTATACACAGAGATAGCTTCGTCTCATTCCCTCCTGCCCGAGACAAGCAGGCAGAGCGAGCATGAGGGTTTGCAGGAACTGCAGGTCACCCCATGGTGCAGGATGCCATTTACAGCGTGCACTTTGCCTTGTGTGCACCTCATGTGAACTTGGCCACTTTCATAAAACAAAAAGGATTCCATGCCCTCAATGTGCAGCTGGTGTATGACTACAGGCAGCTCATCATGCAGGTGAATGCCCTGTATCTTGGCAATGGTCACGATTCCTTCATTCTGCGGCACATGTGCCACATGTATTTGACCCACCATGGCAAGTCAAAGGCTGTCTACTGGGCGACAACGGTTGTTCACTCATGACATGGCTCATGATTCCGGTCCAGAACCCATGCACACATGCACAGCAAGCCTATAATGAGAGCCATGCTGCCAAAAGGAATATTATGAGCACATCATTGGCATCATCAAACAACACTTCCACTGCCAGGACTGCTCTGGAGGAGCCCTGCAATAGGAGTGGGAGCAGGAATGCTGTCATCTTGAGAAAGGACAGCAGGTTCGTGCCACATGGAGCCACTGCCACTCTCCCGGGGTGGCGCCTCATCAATCCTATTGATCTGTTGGAGGACAGATTGCTGGAATGCTGTGAAGGCCTGGAAGCCCTTTTGAACATTGATATCCAGAGTCATGATGGCAGCAGTTTGAGCTTCCACTGCAGCATTTAGACCTTTGATGGAAGCTGTTTATGCTGCAATGGAAGCAGAGACATCAGCCATCAGAAGCTGCATCATGGTGGGTTCCACAGGTGTGCTGATGAAGGTGACCATCTATTCCATGTTGGAAAGGATGGGCTGCAAGCTCTGCACCAGCCCTGTGTCAAGCGAGTGCTGAACTCCTCCATGCTCTTTGACATTTGTGTGCAGGCTTTCCAGTCAAGCATTTGATTATGCGCACCCATCATCCTTTTTCTGTAGCTTGACCCATCGAGGTCCTCATCTGACTCCTCTGCAGCAGAACTAGTATGTGACCTCACTGTCCTATGAGCTTGCACCTGCGCTATCCTTTCTCCACCCCCCACAAGCTCGTGCAAACTTGTGCCCAGTATCTCACCACGTGCCGATCCCTCCGCTATCCTAGCCTCTAAAATACACGCAAGTGTCAGTCTCTGAGATACTGGCTGTGAGTATCAGATTGAATGACAGTGTTGCATCCTCTTCACTGTCATCTTCACTGTCACCGATCAGGACTCTCACCAATTGGCCTCATCTCACCAACACCGGCCAAAAAGTAAAAACCAGGGTGAACCTGGTCCAGAAACTTACTGGAACATTATGGGGGTACACAACCAGAATACTTTGCACCGCACCAGTGGCCCGAGTCTACTCTGCTGCAGAATACTGCTCTTCCTCATGGTCCTGCAGCCACCACACAAAGATCGCAGATGTGCCATTAAATGCCATCATGAGGATGATGTCAGGCTCAAGTCCACTCCAACTGAGTGGCTCCCAGTGCTGTCCCACATTGCCCCGCCTGCCATTCGCCGCAACTACACTGTGTTCCATGAGTTGGAAAAAAACCAGGAGCAACATCGACCTTCCCATTCACGAAGACTTGAAAAACCCAGCACGAAAGTGCTTGAAATCGCAACGGCCTTTCTGGGAAACAGCAGCCAATATTCATGCAGCTGGTATCAACCCACTGGACAGATGGACGGAATCATGGGACGCATACAACATAAAGACCAAATTGACCCAACAGCAGAGTCCCTGGCTTTGACCTCCCTCACAGACAGTGGACAGCGCTCAACCGAACCCACACAGGGCATGGACGATACGGCCACCTGCTCCACAGTGGAAGACGAGAGTCAACCCGAAGTGCGACTGTGACCATGAGCCCCAGACCATGGAACACATCACAACCATCTGCCCACTAAGATCTGTTGTGGGAGGCACCCCATTTCTCCACTTGGCATCTCAGGACGCCGTTGAAAGGATAGACATCCCATTATAAGTTTTTTCCGTCATATGAAAATAAGTACCTGTTCCTCCTCCTGAAGTTCTTGGGTATCTGAAATGAAAAAGGGAAAAGGGTTGGATTGTGGTAGGGGGAGAGCAGAAAACAAGAAGTCTATACTTACACCATCTGCAGCTTAGGAATCAGAGAAGATTGTGGGATGAGGGATAAGTGAAATGTGAGAAGGAGGATTAGATACGCAGAATCCTCATCATCAATTGCTTCAGCCCTGCCTGTGGCCTCGGCCTTAGTGATGCCCCTTCCCATGATGGCCAAAACTATCACCTCTATGGGACTTCAAACATGCAGACATGCTTGTCCTCCTCCAATCTTTCCTGCTGCGTCCTGTTATGCACCAACTTCTCCTGCAAGAAAGTGGGAAGTGTGTCAGTGAGTGTCCTGCAATATGTTTGTGTGATGTGGCTATCATGGATGAATAGCTACCAGCATGTGTGAGTTGAGTTCTGGATGTGAAGCTTGCCATAGTGCTATGTGTGTGAGGGTGAGGTAAAGCATATGAATTGAACGGTTGAATACTGATCGATAGAGATTTAGTAGGTGGGTGATGGGGATGTGTTGAATTTAGCAGTGGTGAGGGTAGTGGTGCTGTTGGTAGGATAAGCCATTTACAGATTGAACTCACTCATCTTGACAACTCATTTCAGATCATTAACTTCTTCCTGCACTGCATCTATGTTCTTGGAACTACGCTCCTGGCATTCCCCTCCGCCGCTACTTCTTCCGAGTGCCTCCTGAGGATCTATCTAGAGGGCCTCCTGACCCTCTCCGATACAAATTGTCTTTCCTTCACTCCACGTCTTGCACCAAGACCTCCAGTGCGTTGTTAGGAAACATTGGTGCTTGATCTCTTGCTCAGCCATTCCTCAAAGTATCACAGCATAGATTCACTTTTCAAAAAAACTCCCAGCACTTCTTGCAGCCACAGTGCACCTCCCCTTTAAGAGGTGCAGGCTGCCTTTAATTAGCGCTAGCCATTCACGATATCGGCCCCCCTGCTGATGCGTGCAGCCAATGGACAGCGCAGGTAGTGCTGGCTGTACAGAGCAATCATTTAAACAGCAGGTAGCACAAATTTAACATGTTGCCTGCATCGCAATGAACGTGTGGCTTAATCGCATACAGCAATTCCCACACCTATTTTTGGTTAGCCAACTTATCCTCATATAACTTTGTGGGCTCATTGCCCTGAAGAAGCACGAGCTTTGGATTTTGCAGTGAGACACATTGTTCTAGACATTAAGGCCTGGATTCTCTTATTATGAACCATTTGTTGTTGGGTGGTACTGAGGTGTAAGATGATGTATGGTGGCATGGATACCCAACCTGGCCTGACACCTACCAATTTTGACCCCTGCCCACCAGGAGTGACATTGTTACCTCAGGTGGGAGTCTGTGAATGCAAATTTGGCTGGGGAGTTAAAATCTCTCGGGGCTCTCAACCTGAGGGACCAGTCGGTTCTTCATCTACTTCAGGCTCCATGTCCCTGAATCCCACCCCGAGTTAAAATCAGTCCTTTACAGTGAGTCATCACAGAAGATGTTTGTTTCAATCCTTGCCCCAGTCCAAAACTGTACTTTCTGCAGAGTGGACTAACTATAGCCAGAAAAGTGTTCACAGAATCTCAGAGCACCACCAGCTAAAATCGATATGCAGGCAAAACACCACAACCTTCAGCTCCAACAAATAAAATAACCTCCTCATTGTGGTATCTTACCATCACTTACAGATGGTGCGTTAATTTCAGTCATGATTGCAGCAGAAGGTGGGGAAAATGGAGCCCAACCATTGGGCATGCCCGTCCTTCCCTATTTACATTTGGTGGGGCAGGCTATGGGTGGATGTTAAAGGGGAATGGTGTTTGTTTTAGAATTCCGGTGCAATTTCTTTGCAGTGGATATGAGGCTTTTCCACCTTTAACCCTTTTTTCTGCAACAAAACTGCTGAAAACAAGCAGTAATTTGAAGAAACATGCTGCCCCTGAAGTCTGAAGCCTGCCCTCTGCTATTCCCTACAGAACTTTTGGATCGGGAAGGAATGACAGGGTGTCACTACAATAATTCGGGCCATTAACATGGAAGTCTGTCTTAAGCTGTAGCATCTTTATTGGGCTAGTCCCATCGTGATCTTGAAGACAACTGACAACCTGGATGATTCTCTTCGACACTGATTGGACAGCAATTGGCTCCTGCTCTTGATGTGCTTAAGTCATTATGACTCAAATATAAAACTTTCTCATCAGCACTGAGCAAAAGAATTGACCATTAGGCTCATCCACAACAAAGACTAAAAGGATGCAAATCCACTCTTTATTGTGTGGAAAACAATGATGAACCACAGACCTCCAGAAATGGATGACCAGCTCATTTCCTGCATCTTGTGGTTGCACATTTGCTTGTACCTCTTACAAATGGATAACCACGCTAATATTTACTCCACATTTTTAATTTGTCCTACAGTTACTTGCTTAATAAACAACCGCGTTATTCTAGCATTATTTCCAAGGTTTTGAAATAATCAATAGAAACAGCTGCAAAGGAACAGGAAACCAAACTGATGTGGTGACTTAGATTGTGGTGGGAAGCGGCCACCAGAAAAAACTGAATTGCCCTCAGTTTCTGCGTCAGTGTCTACAACATGTACCAGGCTGGGTCCTGATGCAGTTTTTCTACTTTGGCCCTGTACTCAAGTTTATTTTTTATATATATATACACATATATATTAATGACCTGGACTTGGGAATACAGGGCATAACTTCAAAGTGTGCAGATAACATGAAACTTGGAAATGTAGGAAAGAATGAGGAAGATATTTACAGACTTCAGGAGGACATCGACAGACAAGTGAAATTAGCAGACATATGGCAGATGAAATTTAAGACAGAGAAGTGTGAAGTGATACATTTTGGTAGGAAGAATAAGGAGAGGCAATATCAACTAAATGGTAAAATTTTAAATGGTACAAGAACAGAGACCTTGGGATGTATGGACACAAAAAGATCATATGGGATCCTTGGCGTTATTAATAAAGGCATAGGGCATAATTTTAAACCCCAAAAACAGGTGGGTTTCGGTCAGGTGAGAAGTTAAAATGTGAAAAATTTAAAACCCGACCCCAACCTGCCTAGACCCGTCCACTTCCAGCTTTAATGGAGACGGGACGGGTGACCAACCCGGATCTCAGGAGACAGGTTGGTCTTTAACAGCTTCTAAAGAGGGAGCTGCCTCCATTTTTACAAGCTTTTTATTTTTAACTAATGTCATCCAAGTGGGTAAAAGGAGGCTCGAAGGACCAGATCCATCATGTAAGTGCTTTTACGGCACTGCTTATGGGCCAGGAAGAGCAGGAATGTTTTCTCCAGGCTCATCAAGCTTACCTGCTTCACTCCTCGCAAATACCGACTCTGCACCCCGACCACCATCACTTCCCACAATCACCATCTCACTCACCCCGACCACCATCACTTCCCACAATCACCATCTCACTCACCCCGACCACCATCACTTCCCACAATCACCATCTCACTCACCCCAACCATCACCTCTCTTCCCCCAACCACCATCTCACTCCCCCCGACCACCATCACTTCCCACAATCACCATCTCACTCACCCCGACCACCATCACTTCCCACAATCACCATCTCACTCACCCCAACCATCACCTCTCTTCCCCCGACCACCATCTCACTCCCCCCGACCACCATCACTTCCCACAATCACCATCTCACTCCCCCCGACCACCATCACTTCCCACAATCACCATCTCACTCACCCCGACCACCATCACTTCCCACAATCACCATCTCACTCACCCCAACCATCACCTCTCTTCCCCCGACCACCATCTCACTCCCCCCGACCACCATCACTTCCCGCAACCACCATCTCATTCACCCCAACCATCACCTCTCTTCCCCCAACCATCACCTCTCTTCCCCCGACCACCATCTCACTCCCCCCGACCACCATCTCACTCCCCCAATCACTATCTCGTTCCCCTGACTACAATCTCACTCACCCCAACCACCATCTCATTCACCCCAACCATCACCTCTCTTCCCCCAACCACGATCTCACTCCCCCAACCATCACCTCTCTTCCCCCGACCACCATCTCACTCCCCCCGACCACCATCTCACTCCCCCAACCACCATCTCACTCCCCCAATCACCATCTCGTTCCCCTGACTACAATCTCACTCACCCCGACCACCATCTCACTCCCCCGACCACCATCTCGTTCCCCCGACCACCATCTCGTTCCCCTGCCATCATCTCACTCCCCGAACCACCATCTCACTCCCCCGACCACCATCTCGTTCCCCTGCCACCATTTCACTCCCCCCGACCACCATCTCACTCCGTCGACCATCACCTCTTTTCCCTCGACCACCATCTCACTCCCCCTGACCACCATCTCACTCCCCCGACCACCATCTCACTCCCCCGACCACCATCTCACTCCCCCCGACCACCATCTCACTCCGCCGACCATCACCTCTTTTCCCCCGACCACCATCTCACTCCCCCCGACCACCATCTCACTCCGCCGACCATCACCTCTTTTCCCTCGACCACCATCTCACTCCCCCTGACCACCATCTCACTCCCCCGACCACCATCTCACTCCCCCTGACCACCATCTCACTCCCCTGACCACCATCTCACTCCCCCGACCACCATCTCACTCCCCCGACCACCATCTCGTTCCCCTGCCACCATCTCGTTCCCTGCCACCATCTCACTCCCCCAACCACCATCTCACTCCCCCCGACCACCACTCACTCCGCCGACCATCACCTCTTTTCCCCCGACCACCATCTCACCCACCTGACCACCATCTCATTCCCCTGCCTACATCTTGTTCCCCCAACCATCATCCCTTCCTCCAACCACCATCTCTGCCCCCAACCACCATCTCACCCTCCCTGACCACCATCTCACGCTCCCTGACCACCATCTCACTCCCCCCGACCACCATCTCACTCCCCCGACCACCATCTCACTCCCCCAACCATCATCTCACCCTCCCTGACCACCATCTCACTCTCCCTGACCACCATGTCTTCCCCCGACCATCACCTTACTCCCCGTGACCACCATTTTGGCCCCCTGACCATGCTATACTCACCCCACAATCTCTCCCCCACCTCCAATTTTTCCCATCAACCGCCACTAGACCCCTCTCGAACCCCATCTCTCGCAGCCTCCCTACCTGCCTCTCTGCTCAGATGCGTCCGTGTGCGGCAGGCTCTCCCACCCGACAGGCGGCCAGGCTGATTGTCAGCCGGGAAACCCCCAGTAACTGGAGGATGTTTGGAAAACCCGTACTTGTGGGTTTCCTGTCCATAAGTCCTACCCCCACCTTTCCAACACCCCGCTCCGAACACACAGCCCTGTAAATCTCGGAGTCATAAAATACAAAAGCAGTGAAGTTGTGCTCAACCTTTATAAAACACTGGTTAGGCCTCAGCTGGAGTATTGTCCCTGATGTTAACTTCGAGGCGTGTTGAGAGCCGGGGGTCTGATATTGGGTGGGAAACCAGGAAGTAATTCCAGCGCGATTGTGACATTTTAATGCAGATGCCTCATTATCACTTTACTTCTGGGTTTGGCATTGATTGCACGGCAGCGGATGCGATGAGGACCACATGATGCAATCTCAACTCCAGTATTTAAAGGGCCAATCTGAAGATGAAACTTGAAGGAGGCAAGAATTTCAGAATATACTCTCATGCCGCTCAAGTGCTGCACCCCACTTTAATGCCACTTCCCTTGATATATTACTGGGGGCTGTAATCGGAGAGAGGTTCTGTTCACCATCAATGGGAGGAAGAAACCTACTGCTGTCACAAAGAAGGCATGGCTGGAGGTTGCCCAGGAGGCCAGCAAAAAGAGCATTATGTCACGCTCCTGGATTCAGTGCAGGAAGCACTTTAATGATCTTAACAAGTCTGAAAAGGTGAGTACAGTTGCATATTCATCTACATCCTGTTGCACGCATCAACCCACTTGCCCCCATTCACTCAGCCTTGTCAAGTCTACTCTATCATCTCACTCCTGACATCCACTTAACCTATCCTTCTCTTTATATGCACTTACTCACAACCCCATCTATCGATCCAACACTGCCACTCACTCTCATCCTTTTGCAATCACACTCTCTCTGTGTTGCATCCATCGGGAGAACACATGCCATCACCCTCACTTATAGGTCTGTTCTTTCCCCCATTGTAGAAGAGAGCGCAGAACATGAGGGAGAGGAAGAGGACTGGAGTTGGTCCTCCACAGATCTCACAGCTGACAACTGCAAAGGAGGATACGTTGGAAATCATTGGCGTCTCGGTGTACTTGTCCATCGGAGATTGGGAGATGGGAATCTCCCAACTACCTGGTGGCATAATTAAATATCATCGACCCACACATCAAACAACACTCAGTAATGTTGACTAGATTTCAGCAGCGAGTGAAAAATGATCATCTTCATCATGATAAGTTGCAACATTTTTACCTTGCCAGTATTCATTCATGTTCTTTATCACCCACAGGGCCTTCATGCACGCAGCAGGAGTTGGTGGAGGTCGCGGACAATGATTCCTCAGAGGAGCTCAAACATTCTGAGGGTGCACTGTCACAGGATTCACGCTTACCATGCACCAGCTCAGATACTCACACTTCAGTGGGACCAGCAAGGCAGATAGTTGTGTTTTCACCTGGTGACTTGCGATTTAAAAGCGAGCAAGTGCAGACAGTGGTGGCACAGACAGCTGTGGAGTATCGCTTTGGAAGGCACAGCTCTCTCCAAGCTCTGCTCAGCTGGACACAGATACTGTACCCCAGGGGCCATCGATGAAAAGGAACATCATTGAGGGGCAAAAAAAAATCTGCAACGTATTGTCAGGCCTTCCGCGCACACTGATTATGATTGCAGAGAGAATTGAGGAGTCCACCTCAAGTAGGAATGGACTGATGTCACAGGGCATCACAAGGATGTCTTCTTCCATGGATAAAGTGGCCAACTCCTTGGAACATCAATCGCAGCAATCAACTGAGTCCATACAGAACTTGACCATGTTTGCACAGACTCTGGATGCCAACACGTCTGAGATCTTCAATTGCAGCACAGAATCAGATCATTCGGCCCAACTGCTCTGTACCGGTATTTATGCTTCACTTGAGATACCTCCCACCCCTCTTCATCTAACACTATCAGCATATCCTCTATGGCTTTCTCCCTCATGTGCTTATCTAGCTTCCCTTTAAATGCATCCATGCTGTTCGTCACTATCATATCAAGTTCCAGATTCTCGCCACTCCCTGGATAAAGAGGTGTCTCCTGAATTCCTCACTGGATTTATTAGTAACTATCTTAAATTTATGGCCCCTAGTTTTGGTCTCCCCCTCATTCTTCAAGTGTGAACAAGATGTTGAACGACCCGGTTTTTAACCCCATATATACTGAGTGAAGGAAAGAAACAAGTATCAAGTTACTTTATAGATTAAAACGCTTAGGGGAGAATTTTTGTGTTCGCCAGCTAATCGAGTGAAATTGGTCTTGGGGGGCATGGAGATAGGTGGTGCAGTGCTCACCTGTCATGCAACGCCGTGCTAGTGACGTTGCTGGAGGGATCCTGGACGAAGTTCCATTCCAGGCCTGGTGTTGCAGCTTCCCACAGCCTCTGTGATCGAAGCTGTGGAGCTCGCAAGGGATTGTGGGCAATGAAGAGGTCTGAGATTTAAAGGGGCCATGCACACTTTAAAAAAATTTGTTCCAGGATGTGGGCGTTGCTGACAAAGCCAGCATTTATTGCCCATCCCTAATTGCCCTTGAGAAGCCGCCTTCTTGAACTGCTGCAGTCTGTGTGGTGAAGGTACTCCCACAGTTCTGTTAGGGAGGGAGTTCCAGGATTTTGAGCCAACGACGATGAAGGAACAGTGATATGTTTCTAAGTCAGGATGGTGTGTAACTTGGAGGGGAAAATGCAGGTGATGGTGCTCCCATGCGCCTGCTGCCCTTGTCCTTCGAGGTGGTAGAGGTTGCGGGTTTGTTTGGTGCTGCTGAAGAAGCCTTGGCGAGTTGCTGCAGTGCATCTTGTAGATGGTACACACTGTAGCCACGGTGCACCAGTGGTGGAGGGAGTGATTGTTGAAGGTGGTGGATGGGTGCCAATCAAGCAGGCTGCATAGTCCTGTATGGTGTCAAGCGTCTTGAGTTTTGTTGGAGCTGCACTCATCCTGGCAAGTGGATATTCCAGGCACGCAATATTCCATCACATGCCTGACTTGTGCCTTGTAGATGTTGGAATAGACATAGAAAATAGGTGCAGGAGTAGGCCATTCGGCCCTTCTAGCCTGCACCGCCATTCAATGAGTTCATGGCTGAACATGCAACTTCAGTACCCCATTCCTGCTTTCTCAGCATACCCCTTGATCCCCCTAGTAGTAAGGACTTCATCTAACTCCTTTTTGAATATATTTAGTGAATTGGCCTCAACAACTTTCTGTGGTAGAGAATTCCACAGGTTCACCACTCTCTGGGTGAAGAAATTCCTCCTCATCTCGGTCCTAAATGGCTTACCCCTTATCCTTAGACAGTGTCCCCTGGTTATGGACTTCCCCAACATTGGGAACATTCTTCCTGCATCTAACCTGTCTAACCCCGTCAGAATTTTAACGTTTCTATGAGGTCCCCTCTCATTCTTCTGAACTCCAGTGAATACAAGCCCATTTGATCCAGTCTTTCTTGATAGGTCAGTCCCGCCATCCCGGGAATCAGTCTGGTGAACCTTCGCTGCACTCCCTCAATAGCAAGAATGTCCTTCCTCAGGCTAGGAGACCAAAACTGTACACAATACTCCAGGTGTGGCCTCACCAAGGCCCTGTACAACTGTAGCAACACCTCCCTGCCCCTGTACTCAAATCCCCTCGCTATGAAGGCCAAACATTCCATTTGCTTTCTTAACCGCCTGCTGTACCTGCATGCCAACCTTCAATGACTGATGTACCATGACACCCAGGTCTCGTTGCACCTCCCCTTTTCCTAATCTGTCACCATTCAGATAATAGTCTGTCTCTCTGTTTTTACCAACAAAGTGGATAACCTCATTTATCCACATTATACTTCATCTGCCATGCATTTGCCCACTCACCTAACCTATCCAAGTCACTCTGCAGCCTCATAGCATCCTCCTCGCAGCTCACACTGCCACCCAACTTAGTGTCATCCGCAAATTTGGAGATACTACATTTAATCCCCTCGTCTAAATCATTAATGTACAGTGTAAACAGCTGGGGCCCCAGCACAGAACCTTGCGGTACCCCACTAGTCACTGCCTGCCATTCTGAAAAGTACCCATTTAGTCCTACTCTTTGCTTCCTGTCTGCCAACCAGTTCTCAATCCATGTCAGCACACTACCCCCAATCCCATGTGCTTTAACTTTGCACATTAATCTCTTGTGTGGGACCTTGTCGAAAGCCTTCTGAAAGTCCAAATATACCACATCAACTGGTTCTCCCTTGTCCACTCTACTGGAAACATCCTCAAAAAATTCCAGAAGATTTTCAAGCATGATTTCCCTTTCACAAATCCATGTTGACTTGGACCTATCGTGTCACCTCTTTCCAAATGCACTGCTATGACATCCTTAATAATTGATTCCATCAGTTAACCCACTACCGATGTCAGGCTGTTCGGTCTATAATTCCCTGTTATCTCTCTCCCTCCTTTTTTTAAAAGTGGGGTTACATTGGCTACCCTCCACTCTATAGGAACTGATCCAGAGTCAATGGAATGTTGGAAAATGACTGTCAATGCATCCGCTATTTCCAAGGCCACCTCCTTAAGTACTCTGGAATGCAGTCCATCAGGCCCTGGGGATTTATCGGACTTCAATCCCATCAATTTCCCCAACACAATTTTCTGACTAATAAGGATTTCCCTCAGTTCCTCCTCCTTACTAGACCTTCCGACCCCTTTTATATCCGGAAGGTTGTTTGTGTCCTCCTTAGTGAATACCGAACCAAAGTACTTGTTCAATTGGTCCGCCATTTCTTTGTTCCCCGTTATGACTTCCCCTGATTCTGACTGCAGGGGACCTACGTTTGTCTTTACTAACCTTTTTCTCTTTACATATCTATAGCAACTTTTGCAATCCGTCTTAATGTTCCCTGCAAGCTTCTTCTCGTACTCCATTTTCCCTGCCCTAATCAAACCCTTTGTCCTCCTCTGCTGAGTTCTAAATTTCTCCCAGTCCCCGGGTTCGCTGCTATTTCTGGCCAATTTGTATGCCACTTCCTTGGCTTTAATACTATCCCTGATTTCCCTTGATAGCCATGGTTGAGCCACCTTCCCTTTCTTATTTTTACGCCAGACAGGAATGTACAATTGTTGTAGTTCATCCATGCGGTCTCTAAATGTCTGCCATTGCCCATCCACAGTCAACCCCTTCAGTATCATTCGCCAATCTATCCTAGCCAATTCATGCCTTATACATTCAAAGTTACCCTTCTTTAAGTTCTGGACCATGGTCTCTGAATTAACTGTTTCATTCTCCATCCCAATGCAGAATTCCACCATATTATGGTCACTCTTCCCCAAGAGGCCTCGCACAACGAGATTGCTAATTAATCCTCTCTCATTACACAACACCCAGTCTAAGATGACCTCCCCCCTAGTTGGTTCATCGACATATTGGTCTAAAAAACCATCCCTTATGCACTCCAGGAAATCCTCCTCCATCGTATTGCTTCCAGTTTGGCTAGCCCAATCTATGTGCATATTAAAGTCACCCATTATAACTGCTGCACCTTTATTGCACGCACCCCTAATTTCATGTTTGATGCCCTCCCCAACATCACTACTACTGTTTGAAGGTCTGTACACAACTCCCACTAACGTTTTTTGCCCTTTGGTGTTCTGCAGCTCTACCCATATAGATTCCACATCATCCAAGCTAATGTCCTTCCGAACTATTGCCTTAATTTCCTCCTTAACCAGCAATGCTACCCCACCTCCTTTTCCTTTTATTCTATCTTTCCTGAATGTTGAATACCCCTGGATGTTGAGTTCCCAGCCCTGATCATCCTGGAGCCACGTCTCCGTAATCCCAATCACATCATATTTGTTAACATCTATTTGCACAGTTAATTCATCCACCTTATTACGGATACTCCTTGCATTAAGACACAAAGCCTTCAGGCTTGTTTTTTCAACACCCTTTGTCCTTTTAGAATTTTGCTGTACAATGGCCCTTTTTGTTCTTTGCCTTGGGTTTCTCTGCCCTCCACTTTTCCTCATCTCCTTTCTGTCTTTTGCTTTTGCCGCCTTTTTGTTTCCCTTTGTCTCCCTGCATTGGTTCCCATCCCCCTGCCATATTAGTTTAACTCCTCCCCAACAGCACTAGAAAACACTCCCCCTAGGACATTGGTTCCGGTCCTGCCCAGGTGCAGACTGTCCGGTTTGTACTGGTCCCACCTCCCCCAGAACCGGTTCCAATGCCCCAGGAATTTGAATCCCTCCCTGCTGCACCACTGCTCAAGCCACGTATTCATCTGCGCTATCCTGCTATTCCTACTCTGACTATCACGTGGCACTGGTAGCAATCCCGAGATTACTACTTTTGAGGTCCTACTTTTTAATTTAGCTCCTAGCTCCTTAAATTCGTTTCGTAGGACCTCATCCCTTTTTTTACCTCTGTCGTTGGTACCAATGTGCACCACGACAAATGGCATTGGGGAGTCAGGAGGTGACACATGTCACAGAATACTCAGCTACTGACCTGCTCTTGTTGCCACAGTATTTATGTGGCTGGTCTAGTTAAGTTTCTGGTCAATGGTGACCCCTAGGATGTTGATGGTGGAGGATAGTAATGCCATTGCATGTCATGGGGAGGTGGTTAGATTCTCGGTTGTTGGAGATGGTCATTGCCTGGCACGAATGTTACTTGCCACTTATCAGCCCAAGCCTGAATGTTGTCTAGGTCTTGCTGCATGCAGGCATGGACTGCTTCATTTTTTGTTGCGAATGATTCCATCCCGGATATCCCGGCCACAAAGGGGCTTTCTGGGATGCATCGTTTCATTTGATTTCTCCTCTCTGGCTTCCTTTTCTTCTGCGACTTCCTCTTCCATCTGTATGCGGATGCTATAAATATGAAATGGAATCATAGGGCTAGAATTTTCACTGCATCGCTGCCCGGTTTCTCGGTGGTATTGGTCATTTGGATGGAAACCGGGTCGGTGAAAATTTCCACAAAGAGTTCCACCGGCGGTTTCGAAGTACCATTGGGGAACGGACAGCCGGCGCGCACCATCCATAGACTACCATCGCCCGATTTTTGACTCAGCAATAACCTATAGTTAAGTTGAAAAAAAAACACCTACGAGAAGTAGCGGGAGCTGGGCGGTGTTGGGCAGTCGGTAAGTAGCCCTGCAAAAAAAGGTAAATTAATTAGTTTTTAATAATTATTTTTAAATTCTCTTACAATGATTAAGGTACAAAGTGTCCGGAGAATGTTTTCTGATTTTTTATTTCACATTTTACTCCTCCTAGGCCCAACCTGCAGCCTCAGTGTAAATTTTAGTAATTACCACCCATTTTGTTTAAGAACCGCCCAATCAGCCCAAGGTGCCATTTTACAACAAGATGCGGGGTGTAAAGTCCATTATTTTTTGCAGGGCGGAATTTTTTCTGCTTTTACTGGAATTTTTTGCCACCGGTAATTTCAAAATCTTTTGGTCGGATTTTTTGGAAAATCTAGCCCATTGAATCATAGAAATTTACAGCACAGAAGGAGGCCATTTCGGCCCATCATGTCCGCGCTGACAGCATAAAATGCTGGAAATACTCAACTGGTCAGGTCGCATCTCGAACTAAGTTGTTAACTCTGTTTTTCTCTCCACAAATGTTGCATGACCTGCTGAGTATTCACGGCATGTTCTGTCTCGTAAAAGGCCTTCGTTTACTATCCGAGCCTTTCCAAGCATCCAGCAGCACTCCCGACACACTTAAAAAAACTTTTCACATCTATTGCAACAGGCCAACACTTCAATGAAATCAGAAAAACCCAGTCCAAACCCTTAAATTCAAACTTACCTGAATGATGTGTGTGTCTCTTTAAGAGCTGCAGATATCACCACTGTCAGCCACTGTCAGCTTGCACACCAGGTTAACCTGACGTGCTTAGGACCCAGGGCTGAATTCAGCGCTAGGGTCAGAGTTCGCTTTGGTGACGTTAATTCGGTGTTGCACGCCGATTGATGTCACCATGCCACCATTTGTTTTTGCAGGGCACTGCCAGTTACCAGCAGCACAAAGGGGAAGAGCAACATGGTGGCTGCTGCGGGAACCACCACCAGCTGGCGAAAGAGCTGCAGCCATTTTATCGCCATTTCATGCCGCTACAGAGTGGCGCTCAACAGATAAATTTCCTTAGTTTTTGTTACAAGGTGATTCCACCATTGATTCAGTGGCAAAGTGATAAAGTTTGAATCGACTTCTACGAGCATTAACTTTCCCTGTTTGTATCATTGTAGATGAACGGAACTGTCGATTTCTTCTTTCCTTTCTCCGAACTGCAGCAGTTCATTTGAAAAATTTATGGGGCGTTCCTGGACTTAACTGATCCATTTACAGGAAACCAATCATAACAATTGCTGATGGGACATTCGCTAGAACTGATCAGGTATCAAGTGCAGTAACTGACAATCAAAGCTGCTGTGACAGAATCTCACACAGGTGAGAAGGGCTGACAAAATGATAAGAGTTTACAGTGCTCAACCTTTGAACTCGCTCATGAAGTGATTAGCTGTTTAATAGGATGCTATCTAAATCTTACATTGTACTTACAGCACACAAACAGGCCATTTGGCCCAACAGGTCCATGCTAGTGTTTATGCCCCACACAAGCCTCCTCCCACCCTTTTTCTTCTAACCCAATCAACATATTCTCTATTCCTTTCTCCCTCATGTGTTTCTGTAGCTTCCCCTTAAGTGCATCTATATTATTCGCCTCAACTACTCTTTGAGCGAGACTTTCCACTTGAGATCAGTGGGCTATCACCCATTTTACCTGAAAAGTGGAATGTTGGGCCAGGACATCGCCCAAAGATCGCCGCCCCAACTTTCGGCACAAAGAATTTCACATCGCCGAGGTGATCACCCACCGCAACTTTTGACACATCGCCCACACATCGCCGGCCTGATTGCTTGCCGAGAAAATCGCTGGACATCGCTGGAGAAAAGCTGCTCTTACCTGGCACTCTTCACAGAACTCGGCACTATGGATGCCATTTTAAGCATTGGAGGAAGTGAGAGGCTGCTTAAAGAAGGGGCTTATAATTAGTGAGTTATTTAAGGGCCTTATTTACTGACTGATCTACTCACATTTATATTTATATTTATGTTAGTACAAAGGGCATTTATAGCATTAGTGATGGGGTCTGTTATTTCTCTACCATTATTTGTAAATGCTCACATGCTGGAGTCTGAAATTGGGTGTAGTGAAGAGCCCAATCAAAGAGGTGATAGACTGATGTGGAGGAGGAGACCATACATCCGACAAACTTACAGGGAAAAGCAATCATACCTGAATTTGTCTGACAACATGTGCCTTAAGAGGCTGCGCTTCCGAAAGGAGGTCATCGCTATCGGGGCGTGTATTTGTTTTACACTCTACCCTGATTCTTTGACCTCGGAACTTATCGGGGAAAAAGGAGAATACGTGGCACAAAATTTAGGCTGAACCCAGTGTCAGTTTTATTACACAGAAAAAATAACCAAAACTACAGAACTAGACTTCTGAGAGAAATTGACTAGAGACATACAATCACCCTTCCTGATTGTAGCTTGTAAGTTCATGGTCGTTGGTTCCGTGACCGGTTGGTTATTCTTCTGGCGATTCTCTGCAGTGCTGTTCCTTCTGTGTAAGGTACCACGGGTACCACGCTTCCGTTTCCCCACCGAACAATGATGGACAACTGGTGGTGGATGTACATGTACCTGTACGGGTACCCTCTTTCTGTGTCCGTGTGTTCCTTCCGTCTGTTCTTCTTACATGTCCTTCTATGTGTTCATCTTCTGAGCTGTTTCGAGCTCGCATATTTATATCCATGTTTTGACTGATCTCCCACCACTGCGGTTTCTGATAAAGTGTTTGTATCTATACATTGCTTTGTGGTGATCCTGGTTGATTGACTACAATAATGGACTCTACTGTTCCCAGTTTGCACATGGAGTCTGCGAGATACAAAACGATTCCTCATCTTAACACCTCGTTGCCCAAAAATGTGCACCTGTGGTGATTCCTTTGTTGTCCGGTCTTTTTGCAGACTTGGCTTCTCCAGTGAGCTTGTTTTTCCCCACCCTTGGCCAATCAAGTCCTGGGCCTCATGTAACAACTCCATTGTTGTTATGCATAAAGCCAGTTTTGGTTCCTGACCACAGAGTGTCCTTAATTGGGTTGAGTCACCACCTGCCCTAAGACTGGCGCCTTTTTGCTCCCATTGTCCAGTTTAATACCAAAAGCTTGTATTAAATTCCAAAAGCTTGTATTAATCAATTTTTAGTTCATGGTCTTCATCTGGGCTTTTCTGATGATTAGTAACCTTACACTCCCTCCTTTAATGTCTTGTAAATATAAAACCAGAGACATGACTCGTGGGTTTCTTCTTTTTCCATGAGCCCTTTTTGGGTGTATTGCAGTCTCAGTCAAAAACTCCAGATTACATTAACTTTTTTTTTACAACAAGAACAGTATTTTTTCCTGATAAACCAATGCTTTTTTACAACAAAAATTTTCGGCGTGGATCTGACTTCAGTTTTATATACAAACACTTCGGCCTTGGTTCATCTGAACAACCCTTCAAGATTCCCTTCATTCGTTATCTGTTTTAACTTACAGGATAAGATAAATAGGTACATCATGCTTGACAAATCTTCTAGAATATTTTGAGGATGTTACTGGTAGAGTGGACAAGGGAGAACCAGTGGATGTGATGTATTTGTACTTCAAAAGGCTTCTGACAAGGTCCCACACAAGAGATTAGTGTGCAAAATTAAAGCACGTGGTAATGGGGGGTAATGTAATGATGTGGATAGAGAACTGGTTGGCAGACAGGAAGCAGAGAGTCAGGATAAACAGGTCCTTTTCAGAATGACAGGCAATGACTAGTGGGGTACCGCAAGTCTCAGTGCTGGGACCCCAGCTATTTACAATATACATCAATGATTTAGATGAAGGAATTGAGTGTAATATCTCCAAATTTGCAGACAACACTAAGCTGGGTGGTAGTGTGAGCTGTGAGGAGGATGCTAAGAGGCTGCAGGGTGACTTGGACAGGTTAGGTGAGTGGGCAAATATATGGCAGATACAGTATAATGTGGATAAATGTGAGGTTATGAACTTTGGGGGCAAAAACACTAAAACAGAATATTATCTGAATGGCGGCAGATTAGGAAAAGGGGAAGTGCAACGAGACCTGGATGTCATGTTACATCAGTCATTAAAAGTTGGCATGCAGGTACAGCAGACGGTGAAGAAGGAAAATGGTATGTTGGCCTTCATAGCGATGGGATTTTAGTATAGGAGCAGGGAGGTCTTACTGCAGTTGTACAGGGCCTTGGTGAGGCCTCACCTGGAATATTATGTTCAGTTTTGGTCTCCTAATCTGAGGAAGGCTGTTCTTGCTATTGAGGGAGTGCAGCGAAGTTTCACCAGACTGATTACCGGGATGGCTGGACTGACATATGAGGAGAGATTGGATCGACTGGGCCTGTATTCACTGGAGTTTAGAAGGATGAGAGGTATTTTCTCATAGAAGCATATAAAATTCTGACGGGACTGGACAGGTTAGATGCAGGAAGAATGTTCCCGATGTTGGGGAAGTCCAGAACCAGGGGACACAGTCTAAGGATAAGGGGTAGGCCATTTAGGACTGAGATGAGGAGAAACTTCTTCACTCAGAGAGTTGTTAACCTGTGGAATTCCCTACCACAGAGAGTTGTTGATTCCAGTTCATTGGATATATTCAAGAGGGAGTTAGATATGGCCCTTACGGCTAAAGGGATCAAGGGGTATGGAGAGAAAGCAGGAAAGGGGTACTGAGGTGAATGATCAGCCATGATGTATTGAATGGTGGTGCAGGCTCGAAGGGCCGAATGACCTACTCCTGCACCTATTTTCTATGTTTCTAAATTTCATCATTCCTCGGCAGTCCCTTGAATCGAGGATGACTTGCTTTCACGTCAAAAAGGGATGAGTTCACAGGTGTTTCAATGAAGGATCTAACATTCCAGGTCCCGAACTAAATCTTGAAGGGTGGAAGATGCCTGTGCGTGGGTTTTTTTAATGTGCGGTGGTCGTTGCACACCAGCCACCATACGGGCTTGACAGAGCTGGGTCTTGGTCCAGTGGCAAGGATTAACTAAGATGACTGGAGACCAGCTCTGCTGTATGGACCTAGTGGGCACACATATCGCAGTGTGTACAAAACTATCACCAACTGTACAATGACTAGTGCGTGTGACACGATTCAAACCCAGGGGGAATCTCAATATTGAATCCCAAATCCCATTGTGGAGGGGCCATCATTTCCTTGATTTCCTCCCTTACTTTCTCATTTATTTGGTGTAATGTGTAATAATGTTTGTGGGATTGCTCGATGTCCTTTAATAACTTGGTAAAATGTTCGGGTAACAGCGGGATATCGTATCCAAAACGATATGTATTCCTGGAGGTTCGGTATAGTACCGTTGACTGTGATTGTAATCTGAGATAGGAATTATCCTTTCTTGTGCTATGAATGTCTCTACCTGGGGTGTGAAACAAAATATAGAATCTGTCACTGGACACCAAGTGTCCTGGTGTATTCTGCACCGACTTTCGCTGGTGGTGACACAGTATGTTCCATTTCCCTTGTACGCAACCTGTGGTGGGACATGGTCGTGAGCCGTCACTTCCATGATAGAGTTTATAGGCTGCCCGTCCTCGTACTTGGACCCACATACCAGCCGATCGAAAGGATTCAGATGATAGGGGCACAATGCCACATGTGTACCTCCTCTCTGACATTGCTCCAGACTAGCCTCGGTTATTGAGTCTCCCAATTTGACCACATCCTGCGGGGTTTTATGATGCCTCACATGTACCCCGTTACAAATTACCCCAATGTTTTCCATGCGGTATAATGGTACAGGTCGTGTGACGGATCCATCACCAGTATTCGAAGCACTATCCTCATTATGGATTGTTTACTCTGACCACAGTTGACCGGGACTGGATACGCTTCGGAGGCTGATTGTAGCTGGCTTGAATTCAGGAGGTTGTTGTGGACACTCAAAGCTTCTAGATGCACCCACGGCAGTACGTGGCCCTGTTTTAAATCTTCTAAATTACTGCGTCCTTCATTTAACAACCAAGCTCCGTACATGACACACACGTCATTCTGAGCAGCTTGATACGCGTTTCTACCCTCCTTGATTAAAGCATTGATGGTCTGAGCGTGTTTCTCCACCTCAGCTACCATCTCTTTCAAATGAATTGCCATTACCTGGTCCTCCTGTAGAAACATAGAAACATAAAAACATAGAAAATAGGTGCAGGAGTAGGCCATTCAGCCCTTCGAGCCTGCACCTCCATTCAATATGATCATGGCTGATCATGCAACTTTAGTACCCCATTCGTGCTTTCTCTCCATACCCCTTGATCCCTTTAGCTGTAAGGGCCATATCTAACTCCCTTTTGAATACATCTAACGAAGTGACCTCAACAACTTTCTGTGGTAGAGAATTCCACATGTTCACAATTCTCTAAGTGAAGAAGTTTCTCCTTATCTCGGTTCTAAATGGCTTACCACTTATGCTAAGACTGTGAGCCCTGGTTCTGGACTTCCCAAACATCGGGAACATTCTTCCTGCATCTCACCTGTCCAATCCCGTCCAAATTTTATATGCTTCTATGAAACCCCTCTCATTCTTCTAAATTCCAGTGACTATAAGCCAAGTCGATCCAATCTTTCTTCATATGTCAGTCCTGGCATCCCGGGAATCAGTCTGGTGAACCTTCTCTGCACACCCTCAATAGCAAGAACGTCCTTCCTCAGATTAGGAGACCAAAACTGTACACAATATTCTAGGTGTGGCCTCACCAAGGCCCTGTACAACTGCAGTAAGACCTCCCTGCTCCTGTACTCAAATCTTCTCGCTATGAAGGCCAACATGCCATTTGCCTTCTTCACCGCCTGCTGTACCTGCATTCCAACTTTCAATGATTGATGTACTATGACACCCAGGTCTCATTGCACCTCCCCTTTTCCAATCTGTCACCATTCAGATAATGTTCTGCCACCAAAGTGGTTAACCTCACATTTATCTGTGTTATCCTGCATCTTCCATGCATTTGACCACTCACCTAACCTGTCCAAGTCACCCTGCAGCTTCTTAGCATCCTTCTCACAGCTCACACTGCCACCCAGCTTAGTGTCATCTGCAAACTCGCAGATTATTGTGTATGGAGAAAGAGTCAGACTGAACGCTGTGAGCTCAAAGTAAAAGTAGGACCTTAGTGTTTTATTGCAGGTCTCCAGAGTGCCTCTCCAACCTGTGAAGCCTCCTTAAGTACTTGTGCTCCCAAGGAATTATGGGATTCCTTGGGACTCCAGGGGATGAGCCCTCAGGTGGCTGTACAGAGTAAATACAAATCCACATATTTAACAACACTCATCCCCCGCCAAAGTCAATAGTATAACTATTTACAATGTGAGTCGATCTGGGGCCTTCTTGCCCTGGTTGATTGTCTCGGTGTGAAAGCTGGTGTTGTTGAATCATTTGTTGGGCCCTCGCTGGGCTGCTGTGCAGCTGGCCTTCCTGGGCTGCCTGGTGTGTTGGGCCCTGCACGGCTGCTGTGGATGATGGGTTCTGCTTCGTGGTCAACCGTGGTGCCGGTTGCCACTGGTGTTTATGTTGGAGAATCAAAATAGATAGTGTCCAAGGCAGGTTGCTCAGGATAGTCCGTGAATCTGAGTGTGATTTGGTCCAAGTGTTTCCGGTGAATGAGTCCATTTGAAAGTTTGACCCGAAACACCCTGCTCCCTTCTTTGGCCACGACAATGCCGGGAAGCCACTTGGGGCCTTGTCCATAATTTAATACAAGTACAAGATCATTGATTTCAATCTCGCGTGACACATTTGCGCTATCATGGTATGCACTTTGTTGAAACCGCCTGCTCTCTACCTGTTCATGTAGATCAGGGTGAACTAACGAGAGCCTTGTCTTAAGTGTTCTTTTCATGAGCAGTTCAGCAGGTGGGATCCCAGTGAGTGAGTGGGGTCTCGTGCAGTAGCTAAGCAGGACTCGGGATAGGTGAGTCTGCAGTGAGCCTTCAGTTACCCTCTTCAAACCTTGCTTGATGGTTTGCACTGCTCTCTCTGCCTGACCATTGGACGCTGGTTTAAACTGGGCAGATGTGACATGTTTGATCCCGTTATGGGTCATGAATTCTTTGAACACAGCACTGGTAAAACGTGGCCCGTTGTCGCTCACCAGGACATCGGGTAAGCCGTGTGTGGCAAAAATGGCCCACAGGCTTTCAGTAGTGGCAGCGGATGTGCTAGCTGACATCATCTCACATTCAATCCACTTGGAGTACGCGTCTACAACCACAAGGAATATCTTACCCAATAACGGGCCTGCATGGTCGACGTGTACCCTAGACCACGGTTTGGAGGGCCAAGACCATAAACTTAGCGGCGCCTGGGTACATTGTTTAACTGTGAGCATGTATTACATCTGTGAACGCAGGACTCTAAGTCCGCATCGATACTGGGCCATCACACGTGGGATTTGGCTTTCATCATTACGATGCCTGAGTGGGTACTGCGGAGGTCATTGATGAAGGTATCTCTGCCCTTCTTGGGGACCACTTCTCGCTTGCCCCACAGAAGACAGTCTGCCTGTATAGACATTTCATCTTTGCGCCGCTGGAACGGCTTTATCTCTTCCTGCATTTTCATTGGGACACTGGACCAGCTCCCGTGAAGCACACAGCTTTTGACTAGAGGTAATAAGGGTTCCTGGCTTGTCCAGGTTTTGATCTGCTGGGCAGTGATGGGTGATTGCTCACTCTCAAATACTTCCATAACCATGGTTAGATCTGCGGGCTGCGCCATTCCCACCCCCGTGGTGGGCAATGGCAGCCTACTGAGAGCATCGGTGCAGTTTTCTGTGCCTGGCCTGTGGCGGATGGCGTAGTTGTATGCGGACAACTTGAGCGCCTATCTCTGGATGCGGGCCGATGCGTTGGTATTTATCCCTTTACTCTCGGAAAACAGGGATATAAGTGGCTTATGGTCAGTTTCCAATTTGAATTTTAGCACAAACAGGTATGGATGCATTTTCTTTATTCCATAGACACATGCTAACGTTTCTTTTTCAATCATGCTGTAGGCTCTCTCAGCCTTAGACAGACTCCTGGATGCATAAGCAACCACTTGTAGTTTCCCGAAATCATTAGCTTGTTGCAATACACACCCGACGCCATATGATGACGCATCACATGCTAGTACCAAACTCTTACATGGATCATACAACACAAGCAATTTCTTTGAGCATACCAATTTTCTCGCTTTTACAAAGGCATTTTCTTGGCTTTTGCCCCAAACTCATTCGCCCCCTTTTCATGTGGTGGATCTAGCAGGGTGCTGAGACCCGGTAAGAAGTTACCAAAGTAGTTCAAGAGCCCCAGAAACGACTGCAGCTCCGTCACGTTCTGTGGCCTCGGTGCGTTCTCAACTGCCTCCGTCTTCGCGTTGGTGGGCCTGCTGCCATCCGCCGCGAACTCCTTCCCAAGAACTCCACTTCAGACACCAGGAAATTGCACTTCGAGCGTTTTAACCTGAGCCCCACATGGTTGAGTCGACTAAGAACCTCCAGGTTATGCAGGTGCTCGACTGTGTTCTGACCTGTGACCAAGATGTTATACTGGAAGACAAAGGTGTTCGGGACCGACTTTAATAAACTTTCCATGTTTCTCTGGAATATCGCCGCCGCTAATCTGATTCCAAACAGGCATCTGTTATCAACAAAAAGACCTTTATGCTTGTTGATGCAGGTGAGGGCCTTCGATGATTCCTCCAGTTCCTGCGTCATGTAGGCTGAAGTCAAATCCAGCTTCGTGAACGTCTTTCCTCCCGCCAGCGTTGCAAAGAGGTTGTTGGCCTTAGGTAGTTGGTATTGGTCCTGCAGGGAGAAACAATTGATAGTTACTTTGTAATCGCCACAGATTCTGATGGTGCCGTCTCCCTTGAGGACTGGGACAATAGGACTGGTCCACTCGCTGAACTAGGTCGGTGAAATTATGCCCTCTGTTTGCAGCCAGTCTAGCTCGATCTCTACCCTTTCTCTCATCATATATGGCACTGCTCTTGCCTTGTGATGGATGGGTCGCGCCCCTGGAATTAGATGGATCTGCACTTTTGCTCCTTGGAATGTCCCAATGGCTGGTTCGAACAGCGAAGGAAATTTGTTTAAGACCTGGGCACACGAAGTGTCATTAGCGGGCAATAGTGCTCGGACGGCATCGCAGTTCCAGCGTATCTTTCCCAGCCAGCTCCTGCCGAGCAGCGTGGGACCATCACCCGGTACCACCCAGAGTGGTAGTTTGTGCACTGCTTCATCATAGGAGACCTTTACGGTAGCACTGCTGATTACAGGAATCAGTTTTTTAGTTTAAGTTCTTAGTTTCGTGCAAACTGGAATTAAGACTGGTCTTGAGGCCTTGTGGCACCACAACCTTTCGAAAGTCTTTTTGCCCATGATGGACTGGCTCGCGCCCGTGTCCAGCTCCATTGACACCGGGAGCCAATTTAGTTCAACATTCAGCATTATCGGGGGACAATTCGTGGTGAATGTCTGCACCCCATGTACCTCTGCCTCCTCTATATGAGGCTCTGGTTTGTCGTGATCCTCCATAGATCTGTCCTCTTCTGCAACATGGTGGTTTACAGGTTTAACAGGCTATGCAGTTCTCCTGCACACTCGTTGGAGGTGTCCCATTGTTCCACAGTCCTTGCAAACATACTCCTTGAATCGGCATGAATGGAAATGATGATCACCCCCGCAGCGCCAACAAAGTGTTAATGGCCTTGCATTCATCACCCTTGATGGTGGACTCTGAGTCATCTGCGGATGTGCAGCTGCAGGTATGTGTGACCTGCTCTGTACGTTATGATTCGAAAACAACATCACTTTGTTCACAGTACTTGTAGCAGCACTTGTGTGCTGAGAGATTTGCTTTGTGTTATCACTGGTGGCAATGAATGCCTGGGCTATCGTTCTGGCCTTACTCAAGGTTGGGGTCTCTACAGTCAAAGGTTTGCGAAGTATGATTTTGTGGCCAATGCCAAGTACAAAAATGTCTCTGAGCATGTGCTCCAAATGTCCTTCAAATTCGCAATGTCCTGCAAGGCGTCTTAGCTCGGCGACATAACTCGCCACTTCCTGGCCTTCAGACCTTTTGTAGGTGTAGAACCGGTACCTCGCCATCAGAATGATTTCCTTCGGGTTCAAATGCTCTCGGACCAGTGTGCACAAATCGTCGTACGATTTCTCCGTGGGTTTCTCTGGAGTCAGCAGATTCTTCATGAGGCCATACGTTGGTGCCCCACAGACGGTGAGGAGGATTGCCCTTTGTTTGGCAGCGCTCTCTTCCCCATCTAGCTCGTTGGCCACGAAGTATTGGTCGAGTCGCTCCACAAAAGTTTCCCAATCATCTCCCTCCGAAAATTTCTCCACGATACCCACTATTCTCTGGATCTTTGGGTTCGCTATCTGTATCTCATCGGCAGTTGTTGTGTATGGAGAAATAGTCAAACTATATACTGTGAGCTCAAAGTAAAGTGTGACCTTAGTCTTTTATTGCAGATCTCCAGAGTGCCTCTCCAACCTGTGAAGCCTCCTTAAATACCTGTGCTCCCAAGGGATTATGGGATCCCTTGGAACTCCAGGGGATGAGCCGTCTGGTGGCTGTACAAAGTAAATACAAGTCCATATATATAACAGAGATATTACATTCAATTCCTTCATCTAAATCATTAATCCATATTGTAAATAGCTGGGGTCCCAGCACTGAACCTTGTGGTACCCCACTCGCCACTAAACGGTGGCACAATTGAGGAACAGTGGAGGACTTTTAAGGAGCTCTTTCATAGTGCGCAACAAAAATATATTCCAGTGAAAAAGAAGGGCGGCAAGAGAAGGGATAACCAGTCGTGGATAACCAAGGGAATAAAGGAAAGTATCAAATCAAAGACCAATGCGTATAAGGTGGCCAAGGTTAGTGGGAAACTAGAGGATTGGGAAAATTTTAAGCAACAGCAAAGAATGACTAAAAAAGCAATAATGAAAGGGAAGATAGATTACGAAGGTAAACTTGCGCAAAACATAAAAACAGATAGTAAAAGCTTTTACAGATATATAAAACGGAAAAGAGTGACTAAAGTAAATGCTGGTCCCTTAAAAGATGAGAAGGGGGATTTAATAATGGGAAATGTGGAAATGGCTGAGACCTTAAACAATTATTTTGCTTCGGTCTTCACAGTGGAAGACACAAAAACCATGCCAAAAATTGCTGGTCACGGGAATGTGGGAAGGGAGGACATTGAGACAATCACTATCACTAGGGGGATAGTGCTGGACAAGCTAATGGGACTCAAGGTAGACAAGTCCCCTGGTCCTGATGAAATGCATCCCAGGGTATTAAAAGAGATGGCGGAAGTTATTGCAGATGCATTCGTTATAATCTACCAAAATTCTCTGGACTCTGGGGAGGTACCAGCGGATTGGAAAGCAGCTAATGTAACGCCTCTGTTTAAAAAAGGGGGCAGGCAAAAGGCAGGTAACTATAGTTTAACATCTGTAGTGGGGAAAATGCTTGAAACTATCATTAAGGAAGAAATAGCGGGACATCTAGATAGGAATAGTGCAATCAAGCAGACGCAGCATCGATTCATGAAGGGGAAATCATGTTTAACTAATTTACTGGAATTCTTTGAGGATATAACGAGCATGGTGGATAGAGGTGTACCGATGGATGTGGTGTATTTAGATTTCCAAAAGGCATTCGATAAGGTGCCACACAAAAGGTTACTGCAGAAGATAGAGTTTCGCGGCGTCGGAGGAAATGTATTAGCATGGATAGAGAATTGGCTGGCTAACAGAAAGCAGAGAGTCGGGATCAATGGGTCCTTTTCCGGTTGGAAATCGGTGGTTAGTGGTGTGCCACAGGGATCAGTGCTGGGACCACAACTGTTTACAATATACATCGATGACCTGGAAGAGGGGACAGAGTGTAGTGCAACAAAATTTGCAGATGACACTAAGATTAATGGGAAAGCGGGTTGTGTAGAGGACTCAGAGAGGCTGCAAGGAGATTTGGATAGGTTAAGCGAATGGGCTAAGGTTTGGCAGATGGAATACAATGTCGGAAAGTGTGAGGTCATCCACCTTGGGAAAAAAAACAGTAAAAGGGAATATTATTTGAATGGGGAGAAATTACAACATGCTGTGGTGCAGAGGGACCTGGGGGTCCTTGTGCATGAATCCCAAAAGGTTAGTTTGCAGGTGCAGCAGGTAATCAGGAAGGCGAATGGAATGTTAGCCTTCATTGCGAGAGGGATGGAGTACAAAAGCAGGGAGGTCCTGCTGCAACTGTATAAGGTATTGGTAAGGCCGCACCTGGAGTACTGCGTGCAGTTTTGGTCACCTTACTTAAGGAAGGATATACTAGCTTTGGAAGGGGTACAGAGACGATTCACTTGGCTGATTCCAGAAATGAGGGGGTTACCTTATGATGATAGATTGAGTAGACTGGGTGTTTACTCGTTGGAGTTCAGAAAGATGAGGGGTGATCTTATAGAAACATTTAAAATCATGAAAGGGATAGACAAGATAGAGGCAGAGAGGTTGTTTCCACTGGTAGGGGAGACGAGAACTCGGGGGCACAGCCTCAAAATACGGAGGAGCCAATTTAAAACCGAGTTGAGAAGGAATTTCTTCTCCCAGAGGGTTGTGAATCTGTGGAATTCTCTGCCCAAGGAAGCAGTTGAGGCTAGCTCATTGAATGTGTTCAAGTCACAGATAGATAGATTTTTAACCAATAATGGAATTAAGGGTTACGGGGAGAGGGCGGGTAAGTGGAGCTGAGTCCACGGCCAGATCAGCCATGATCTTATTGAATGGCGGAGCAGGCTTGAGGGGCTAGATGGCCTACTCCTGTTCCTAATTCTTATGTTCTTATGTTCTTATGTACTTATGTCATTGCCTGCCATTCTAAAAAGGACCCGTTTATTCTACTCTTTGCTTCCTGTCTACCAACTAGTTCTCTATCCACGTCAATACATTACCCCCAACCCCATGTGCTTTAATTTTGCACACTAATCTCTTGTGTAGAACCTTGTCAAAAGCTTTTGAAAGTCCAAGTACACCACATCCACTGGTGCTCCCTTGTCCACTCTACTTGTCACATCCTCAAAAAATTCCAGAAGATTTGTCAAGCATGATTTCCCTTTCATAAATCCATGCTGACTTGGACCAATCCTGTCACTGCTTTCCAAATGCGCTGCTATTACATCTTTAATAATTGATTCCAACATTTTCCCCACTGCCGATGTCAGGCTAACCGGTCTATAATTATCTGTTTTCTCTCTCCCTCCTTTTTTAAAAAGTGAGGTTACATTAGCTACCCTCTAATCCATCAAAACTGATTTCGAGTCTATAAAATGTTGGAAAATGATCACCAATACATCCACTATTTCTAGGGCCACTTCCTTAAGTACTCTGGGATGCAGACTATCAGCCCTGGGGATTTATCGGCCTTCAATCCCATCAATTTCTCTAACATAATTTCCTGACTAATAAGGATTTCCTTCAGTTCCTCTTTCTCGCTAGACCCTCGGTCCCCTAGTATTTCCAAAAGGTTAATTTTGTCTTCCAATTGAACCAAAGTATTTGTTGAATTGGTCTGCCATTTCTTTGTTCCCCATTATAAATTCACTTGATTCTGACTGCAAGGGACCTACATTTGTCTTCACTAATCTTTTTCTCTTCACATATCAATAGAAGCCTTTGCAGTCAGTTTTTATGTTCCCTGCAAGCTTACTCTCATACTCTATTTTTCCCCTCCTAATTAAACCCTTTGTCCTTCTCTGCTGAATTCTAAATTTCTCCCAGTCCTCAGGTTTGCAGCTTATTCAGGCCAATTTATATGCCTCTTCCTTGGATTTAACACTATCTCTAATTTCTCTTGTTAGCCACGGTTGAGCCACCTTCCCCATTTTATTTTTACGTGAGACAGGGATGTAGAATTGTTGAAGTTCTTCCATGTGATCCTGAGTCTGCCATTGCCTATCCACCATCAACACTTTAAGTATCATTCGCCAGTCTATCCTAGCCAATTCACGTCTCATACCATTGAAGTTACCTTTCTTTAAGTCTCTGAATTAACTGTGTCACTCTCCATCTTAATGAAGAATTCTACCATATTATGATAGTTCGTTACCATCTATGTCACTATCCTCCTCCAATATCTTTTTTAATGGTCCCTTAAGTTATTCACTTGGACTTGCAACTGCGTGTTGTCCACGCTATTGACCAGTGATGTCCCAGTATTAAATGCTGTAGCTACATCACTCATTAGCCCCCTTTTCCATCTCGGTCTGTACGCTTCCCCTTGACTCTCATCCCCGTAATTCTTTTGATAGAATTTTCTAAACATTTCCTTTAACAATTTTTCCTATAACTTTTATGTTTCTGGTGGGCACCACCGGTGTAATTATAAATGTTAAATTTAGAATAACCGACGCTACTTCATAATATACAGAATGATACAACATTTTCCCTGTCGTGATTAATGCCAGCCCATTCTTAGGTCCGGGTGTAAAGACATGACATGGAATTTCTTGGTTTGGAATCTCCAGCATTTTAGGGAGTGCTTTTAATTTGCTCACAATCAGTTCGGTTGAATTGACTGTTTTTGGAGTGTTCAAGATCTCACAGGAATCAAAACCCTGCGTCCAATTCATTCCTGACCCAGAATCCTGCCATTGCCATTTAAAGACAATTCCCACACCTCTCCTGCACTTATGGCTAGATCCAACCAATCAGACATAAATCCCTTGTTCCTCCTTCCACCACTTTTCCCAACACAATTTCGCCCTTCTTTTGTTCCTATGGTCCGCCTGTTTGAGCTATTACCCAGTTTCTCCCACACTGGATGCATTAACTTTTCCCCTGTCTGTTTTCCATAACCACCACCATCCTCCCATGGCAGTAATCCTTTTACATTCCAGACAAACTCGTCTACCCTCTCTCACCCGTACCTTCCTGGTCATGATGTTTAGCCTGGGGCAGAACACTGACACCTCCCCAAGTTTATTCTCGGTTTGTCTGGAATACTTGGTCAAATTTGACCCTAACCACCCTGTCCAACTCCCAGTGTGAGTATAGGTGTTTGTGCCCTTGTTGCTCAGTATGGCTCCCCCTTGAGTTACAGTGGGGCCGGTTCCTCCCATACGCCCGTATGTAAGGAATGTCTCAGTGTCTCCCCGATCTCCCCATCCTTTAATAATAATGGCCATCCACAGGTCTATCCACAACGTCCACCTCATCTCGTATCCCTGGCTCGATTCGCTCTTATGAAGACAAAAATGAAAGAAATATTTTTGCTCTGTGGGGACCTCCCCCTCACAGGTCCTTCTTCAGTTATTCACATATGTACATAACACCTTTTTCCGATCACCGTTTCCCTCTCCTTTTATCCCGATGCTTGGGCCTACAGAGACTCAGGGGTGGAGATGGAGAAGGCATCCAGAGCACCCTAGGTCGCAGTACCCGACCACTTTGCCTTACTGCTCGATCCCTTACTTCTCCATCTCGCGGAGACAGCGTTGGTGGTATTTCTCCAGCGACTTGAGGTTTCTACTGTACATGGTCCATGTCTCTGAGCCATACAGGAGGGCGGGTATTACTACTTCAAGTCGCTGGAGAAATACCACCAACAATGCCTCCGCAAGATCCTACAAATTCCCTGACAGAACAGACGCACCAACATTAGCGTCCTCGACCAGGCCAACAGCCCCAGCATTGAAGCACTGACTACACTTGATCAGCTCCGCTGGGCAGGCCACGTCATCCGCATGCCAGACACTAGACTCCTGAAACAAGCGCTCTATTCGGAACTCTTTTATGACAAACGAGCCAAGGGTGGACGGAGGAAACGTTACAAGGTCACCCTCAAAGTCTCTCTGGTAAAGTGCAGCATCCCCACCAACTCCTGGGAGTTCCTGGCCGAAGCCCTGGGTGGAGGAGGTGGATCCGGGAGGGTGCTAAGCGCCTCGAGACTCGTCAACGAGTGCATGCGGAAGACAAGCACAGGCTGCGGAAGGAATGTGCAGCCAACCTGTCCCACCCTCTCTTACCCTCAACGACTGCCTGTCCCACCTGTGGCGGGAATGTGGTTCTCGTATTGGACTGTTCAGCCACCTAAGGACTCATTCTAAGAGTGGAAGCACGTCTTCCTCAGTTCCGATGGACTGCCTATGATGATGATGACTTCTCCATCCTCATCATCCCATAGCATTGGTGGAAGGCTTACATTGGTCAAACTCATTACTGTTCCTTGGGCCTTGGCCTGGTTTTTACTTTTCTCTCCGGGGTTGTACAGCTTACATTGGTTTATATGTAACGATTTTATATATTTTGGCAGCTGGATCATGTAGACCAAAGGGCTTGCCTTGTTTACAATGCTGTATGGTCCTTTGTACAATGATTCAAATGCCCCTATTCTGGCATAATTCCTGATTATTACCTGATCCCCTACCCTCCATTCCTGTGTAACCTGGGGTTCCAGCAGCACTTTATTCTGTTGGTGCTGTCTGCCCATATTGTTAGCTGCTTCCCAATGCAGTCCCTTCAGAGTATCATACAGATCTCTGACAAACCTGTCCTGTGTGACCTCTTTAACCTGCGTTTTGGTCAGGATTGGTGCTAGGATATGGGTCAGGGTCTTCATAATCATCAGCGCATGTGGGGAGTGTCCCGTACTCTAAGAGAGACTGGCTCGGTAGCTCATCAGTATTAGGGGTAGGATCTCATCCCATTTCTTCAGGGTATTTCCTATCTCCTTCCTAAGCCTCTCTTTTAAGGTCCGGTTTGTCCTTTCTACTGGACCTGACGATTGGGGGTTATACTCCACATGCCATTTCCCCTGTATCCCTAACAGCTTTAGGGTGGCCTGCATTACCGCTCCGGTGAAATGACTCCCTTGATCTGATTCCACTATCAGTGACAGTCCCCATCGTGAAAATACTTCTCTCACTAGAATCTTTGCTGTGACTACTGCAGTGGCCGCCCGACAAGGAACAGCTTCTACCCATTTTGTAAAGAGATCTATTAACACCAAGCAATATTTATTGCCTCTGCCTGAGGTGGGCAGTGGCCCAATGAAATCTATCTGTATAGACTGTCATGGCCCCTCTACCCTCCTCGTGTGTCCCAATGGAGCCTTTCTCCGGTGGTGGTCTGATGGTTGCGGCACATACCAGACAATTCTGGCAATAATCCCTTACATCATTTCTAAGCCCGGGCCACCATCCCACGGCTTCTACTTTATTCCATGTTGTTTCTGGCCCTGGATGTCCAGCTCCTGGACCCCCATGAGCTAGCTGCAAGAATTCTTCCCTGCACTGCCCAGGCACAATCCAACTATCTCCCTTAAACAGCATTCCCTGCCTCACTGCTATGTCTGCAGCTCCCAAGGGTCCCGCTACAGACTTCCCGTCTATCTTGTCCCTAATCGCTGCTCTAAGATCTGTATCCCGTAGCTAAGCCTGTTTTAAATCAGGCGACAATGGTACTTCTTTGGGCCCCTCTCTGCCTGTTACAGCCATAATCTGTCCACAGTGATATGGGTCCCAAGGTGTCCCTTCCCCTGTTTTGGCCAGTGTGTCATCTTTTTCATTCCCTTTCCACTTGGGCTCTGTCTTAGAGTGTGCTTTGACCTTTTGGATGTAGTAATCCTTCTGGTCCCTACCCATGACGTCCAAAATGACTTTTAACAAAGGAGCCGTCACCAACAGCTTCCTGTCTGAGGACTTAAACCCTCGCCTAACCCATATTGCTAAATACTCTCTACAGGAGTTACAAGTGAACATGGAGTCCGAACATATTGTATAGGGAGTTGGGAATTCGTTCGGGCATGTGACTATGTACGCTACCGCTGCCAGCTCGGCCTGCTGTGCACTTAAAGTGTTGGGGAGTTTTATGACTTTCTCTATCCCTGCCTCAGGATCGTAAATCCCACAGCCTGTTTTTCTCTCTCCTTTTATTACTGAACTAGACCCATCTACATAGATGTCCCTGCCTACCTCTACATCCCACAGTCCTTCCACTGAACACACATGAGCTTCCCCCAGATAAACCAGGTTCGGGGCTAGCTTTGGTTCTCTTAGCCTTTCGACCTTCAGGTCTAACTGAGAAAGCAACAATGTACAGCGGGCAATCCTGTTACTGCTCACTGTCCCATCTTTCATTCTACCATCCAGTAACATTTGTGTCTGGTTGTGACAGGTCAGTAGAGTCACTGTAGCTAACACTGTGAGTGAGCGAAAATGTTTTACTGCCCAAAAAGTTGCTAACAGATGTCGCTCGCAGTTTGAAAAACTCTTTTCTACTTCGGTGAGAACCCGGGAGGCGTAGGCCACTGGTCTCAGCTTACCGTGTCGCTCCTGGAGTAACACTGCACTCAAACTGACCCCAGTCGCTGCTACCTCCAGACTAAAGTCCTGGTCCCCATTTACTGCTCCCAATGCTGGTGCTGTCTGTAACACCTCCTTTAACCGAACAAACACTTCTTGACAACTCTCACTCTATTCTCATTCTACTCCTTTCCTTAAGTTCTCTGGGATGTAGACTATCAGGCCCCAAGGATTTATCAGCCTTCAATCCCATCAATTTCCCGAACACAATTTCCCGCCTAATAAGGATATCCTTCAGTTCCTTCTTCTCACTAGACCCACTGTCCCCTAGTACATTCAGAAGGTTATTTGTGTCTTCCTTCGTGAAGAGAGAACCGAAGTATTTGTTCAATTGGTCTACCATTTCTTTGTTCCCCATTATAAATTCACCTGTATTCGACTGCAAGAGACCTACGTTTGTCTCCACTAATCTTTTTCTCTTCACATATTTATAGAAGCTTTTGCAGTCAGTTTTTATGTTCCCTGCAAGCTTCCTCTTGTACTCTATTTTCCCCCTCTTAATTAAACCGTTAGTCCTCCTCTGTTGAATGGTAAATTTCTCCCAGTCCTCAGGTTTGTTGCTTTTTCTAGCCAATTTATATGCCTTTTCATTGGTTTTAACACTATCTTTAATTTCCCTTGTTAGCCACGGTTGAGCCACCTTCCCCGTTTTATTTTTACTCCAGACAAGGATGTATAATTGCTGAAGTTCATCAATGTGATCTTTAAATGTTTGCCATTGCTTATCCACCGTCAACCCTTTAGGTATCCTTTGCCACTCTATTCTAGCCAATTCATGCCTCATACCATCAAAATTATCTTTCCTTAAGTTCAGGACCCTAGTTTCTGAATTAACTGTGTCACTCTCCATCTTAATAAAGAATACTATCATATTATGGTCACTTTTCCCCAAGGGGCCTCGCACAACAAGATTGCTAATTAGTCCCTTCTCATTACACATCACCCAGTCTAGGATGGCCAGCTCTCCAGTTGGTTGCTCGACATATTGGTCGAGAAAACCATCCCGAATACACTCCAGGAAATACTTCTCCACCGCATTACTACCGGTTTTGTTAGCTCAATCAATATGTAGATTAAAGTCACTCATGATAACTGCTGTACCTTTATTGCACACATCCCTTATTTCTTGTTTGATGCTGCCCCCAACCTCACTACTACTGTTTGGTGGTCTGTACACAACTCCCACTAGCGTTTTCTGCCCTTTGGTATTCCACAGCCCCACCCATACCGATTCCACATCATCCAAGCTAATGTCCCTCCTTATTATTGCATTAATTTCCTCTTTAACCAGCAACACCACCCCGCCTCCTTTATCTCTCTGCCTATCCTTGCTAAATGTTGAATACCCCAGCCTTGATCACCCTGGAGCCATGTCTCCGTGATGCCAATTACGTCATACCCGTTAACTGCTGTCTGCGCAGTTAATTCATCCACCTTATTCCAAATACTCCTCGCATTGAGGTACAGAGCATTCAGGCTTGTTTTTTTAGAATTTTGCTGTAATGTGGCCCTTTTTGTTTTTTGCCTTGGGTTTCTCTGCCCTCCACTTTTACTATTCTCCTTTCTATCTTTTGCTTCTGCCTCCATTTTATTTCCCTCTGTCCCCCTGCATAGGTTCCCATCCCCCTGGCATGTTAGTTTAACTCCTCCCCAAGAGCACTAGCAAACACTCCCCCTAGGACATTGGTTCCGGTCCTGCCATGGTGCAGACTGTCTGGTTTGTACTGGTCCCACCTCCCCCAGAACCGGTTCCAATGTCCCAGGAATTTGAACCCCTCCCTCTTGCACCACTCCTCAAGCCACGTATTCATCTGTGCTGTCCTGCGATTCCTACTCTGACTAGCACGTGGCACTGGTAGCAATCCTGAGATTACTACTTTTGAGGTCCTACATTTTAATTTAGCTCCCAGCTCCCTAAATTCGTCTCGAAGGACCTCATCCCGTTTTTTACCTATGTCATTGGTATGTATATGCACCACGACAACTGGCTGTTCACCCTCCCTTTTCAGAATGTCCTGCACCCACTCCGAGACATCCTTAACCCTTGCACCAGGGAGGCAACATACCATCCTGGAGTCTTGGTTGCGGCCTCAGAAACACCTAACTATTCCCCATACAACCGAATCCCCTATCACTATAGCTCTCCCAGTCTTTTTCCTGCCCTCCTGTGCAGCAGAGCCACCCACGGTGCCATGAACTTGGCTGCTGCTGCTCTCCTCTGATGAGTCATCCCCCTCAACAGTACCCAAAGTGGTGTATCTGTTTTGAAGGGGGATGACTGCAGGGGACCCCTGCACTACCTTCCTTCCACTGCTCTGCCTGTTGGTCACCCATCCCCTATTTGGCTGTGTAACCTTTACCTGCGGCAAGACCAACTCGCTAAACGTGCTATTCACGTCATTCTCTGCATCATGGATGCTCCAGAGTGAATCCACCCGCAGCTCCAGTGCCGCAATGCGGTTCGTCAGGAGCTGGAGTCGGATACACTTCCTGCACATGTCATTGTCAGGGACACCGGAAGCGTCCCCGACTTCCCACATCATACAGGAGGAGCATAACATGTGTCCGAGCTGTCCTGCCATGACTTAACCCTTAGATTAACTTAATTTGGCAACAACAATGCTAAAGGTTGCTGACTGATGTAGAAAAGAAAAAAAAAAAACTACTTACCAATCACGAGCCAATTACTTACCCCCTTGGCTGTGACTTCACCTTTCCATTTCTTTCTACTTCTTTTTTGCCTTCTCTCCCCGCTGCAGCTACACCGGTAAACCTCTCCTCGTTGCAGGGCCTTAAGTAGGCCGCTTCGATCTCCCCGCTCCGCCTCTCGCCGACAACGAACTCCCGAGCCTCTCCTCGATGCTGAGCCTTAAGTAGGCCGCTTCGATCTCCCCGCTCCGCCTCTTGCCGACAACGAACTCCACATGGTCCTCCCACATGGTCCTCCCAGTCATCAGTTTGTAAGGGGAATACCATATGCTCCTGGAGGGGCTTGCCTGGACCCCCATGAGAATCAGAGGCAGAACCTCGTCCCAGGTTTTTGGGAACTGGCCCACCTCTTTCCTCAACCATTTCTTCAGGGTCCGGTTCATGCGCTCCACTGTCCCCGATGACTGGAGGTTGTGAGCCACATGCCATTTCCCCTCTATCCCCAGGAGTTTCATAGAAACATAGAAACATAGAAAATAGGTGCAGGAGTAGGCCATTCGGCCCTTCGAGCCTGCACCGCCATTCAACGAGTTCATGGCTGAACATGCAACTTCAGTACCCCATTCCTGCTTTCTCGCCATTCCCCTTGATCCCCCTAATAGTAAGGACTACATCTAACTCCTTTTTGAATACATTTAGTGAATTGGCCTCAACAACTTTCTGTGGTAGAGAATTCCACAGGTTCACCACTCTCTGGGTGAAGAAGTTTCTCCTCATCTCGGTCCTAAATGGCTTACCCCTTATCCTTAGACTGTGACCCCTGGTTCTGGACTTCCCCAACATTGAGAACATTCTTCCTGCATCTAACCTGTCTAAACCCGTCAGAATTTTAAACGTTTCTATGAGATCCCCTCTCATTCTTCTGAACTCCAGTGAATACAAGCCCAGTTGATCCAGTCTTTCTTGATATGTCAGTCCCGCCATCCCGGCATTTCAGGGTGGTTTGCATCACTTGACCTGTAAAGTGGCTTCCCTGGTCGGACCGCACTACCTGGGGCAGCCCCCACATGAAGAATACCTCCTTTACTAGGATCCGAGCAGTGGCCAGGGCTGTGGCCGCCTGGCAAGGGAAGGCTTCAACCCACTTTAAGAAGATGTCCACCAGGACTAAACAGTGTTTATTACCTGATTTAATGGTGGGTAGGGGCCCGATGAAATCGATCTGCAATGATCGCCACGGCCCCTCTACCTTCCTGGTGTGTCCCAGGGGAGCCTTCCTGTGCTGGGGGTTGGGGTTGTTTGCTGTGCACACCAGACAATGTGCACAGACGTCCCAGACATCCTCCCTCAGTGGCCACCACCCTGCCTCCTCGACTCTCTGCCAAGTCGTTTCTGGCCCCGGGTGTCCCGCCCCTGGGCCCTCGTGGGCCAGCTGGAAGAATTCCTCTCGGTGCTGTGCTGGGACAACCCACCGGTCCCCCTTGAACAGCATTCTGTCCCGGACGCAAATGTCTGCAGCAGCGAAGGGACGCTCTATGTTTTCTCCTTTCTCCCTGCCTAGTAGGATGGCTTGAAGAACGGGGTGCTGTGCCTGTTTGAGATCCGGGGCTAGAGCTACCCACTGCGTGCCTCCCCTGTCCTGGATCGCCGCTATTGGACCACTGCTATTGGACCTGGATCCCATAAAATGCCCTCCCTAGCTTTCCTTTTGGCCTTTTGGTTCCCTTCCCCTCTTGGCACCGTTTTGGAGTGAGCTTTTACCTTGTGGATTTAGTAATCGCCTCGTGTGCCAGTGGCCTCTAAATCTTGTGCAGCAGCCATGCTGTGACCAGGGGTCTCCCATCGGCGGACTTAAAACCTCGCCTTGCCCAGATTGCCAAATATTCCGTGCAGGATTTGCACGTGAACATCGAATCTGAATAAATGGTGTATGGAGTAGGGAACTCATCGGGCTGGGTCACCTCATAGACCACTGCTGCCAGTTCGGCATGCTGAGTGCTCATGGTGTTGGGGAGCTTTATGGCATTCTCAACCTTAGCGGTTGGGTCATAGATCCCACACCCGGTGAGATGCTCCCCGTCGGACACAGTGCTGGACCCATCCACATAGATGTCCCGGCCCGTCGGGTGTATCCCGGCCCTGAGTCCCTCCTCCACATCCCATATCCCTTCCACCATGCACATATGGGCTGTACCTAGGTAGATCATATTAGTTGCTAACTTGGGTTCAGTCAACCACTGCACTCTCAGATTTGTCTGTGAGAATAGCAGGGTCCAGCGAGCAATGCGGGCACTGTTCACTGTCCCATCCTTAATCTTGTCGTCCAGCAGCATCTGCGTGTGATGTGTTGGGAGTGTCAGCGGGGATGAACCCATAAAGTGCTGGGAGCGCTTTACGGCCCAATGCGTGGCTAGCAAATGCCTCTCGCAGTTGGAATATCCCCGTTCGACATCGGTGAGTACCCTGGAAGAGTAGACCACAGGGCTCAGACTGCCGTATCGCTTCTGGAGCAACACCGATCTCAAGTTGTCTCCACTGGCCGCTACCACCAAGGAGAACTCTTCCCCCTGATTAATCGCACCCAACGCGGGTGCTGTCTGCAAATCCCTTTTCAGGCGAGTGAATGCCTCCTGGCAATTGAGGTCCCACTCCCATTCGACTCCCTTGCAGAGGAGCCGAAGTAGAGGGGCTGTCGTGGTTGCATAACCTTCAATGAAGTCCCTGCAGTAACCAGTGAGTCCCAGGAAAGACCTGACACCCGATACATTTTAGGGGCTGGGAGCTCTTGTACTGCCTTATGCCTGGCTTCATCAATGGCCCTCTCACCCGCTCTGATGGTCAGCCCGAGGAATTTCACCTCCTTCTAACCAAACTGTGCTTTCTTTGGGTTAACATTAAAACCCGCCTCCCTTAATAGTTTTAGCAGCTCGTCCAGCAGTGGCCTGTGCTCCTCTCCATCCGAAGAGAAAAGGAGAATGTCGTCCACATACTGAATGAGCTGCTGGGGCTGGCTAAATTGTTTCAGAACATTGGCCAAGCTCTGGTGGAAAATGGAGGGGCTGCTGTGAAAATCCTGGGGAAGACACGTCCAAGTAAACTGTTGCCTTTTAAACGTAAAGGCAAACTTATACTGGTCTTCCCGGTGGAAGGGGGTCGACCAGAACCCATTGGAAATATCCAGCATGGTCATGAACATGGTCGCTGGGATATTTCTGATCAGGTCAGCAATAGCCGCGACTGTGGGCGTGAAAGCTGGGATATTGCTGTTGAGGAGCCGATAGTTCCCAGTGGCCCTCCACGACTGGTCGGGTTTTTTGACCGGCCAGAGTGGGGAGTTCATGTGCGTGGCAATCGTTCTCAACACTCCCTGTTGTACTAGGGATCCCAGCGCCGTTTCCAGGTCTGCCTCTGCTTCCCGGGGAAAACTGTACTGTTTCTGAGGACGTGACATAGGGTTCCTGTCCACCCGAACCTCTACTCCAGTCACCCGTCCACAATCATGTTTGTGGGTGGCGAATGTTGCGAGGTTATTCCTCACATCCGCCTGGTACTGGGCTGGGGTGTTACTGACCAACTGTTCCAGGTCATAAATCCCCTTGGGTTTCATGGTGCAGACACGTCCCCTGCCCCCCTTATCCCTGGGAAAGACCACCACCTCTTCCACCTTGTCTGATCCTACTGCCCAATAGACAGTGATTTCTCATGTCTGCAATGATCCTGTATGCTAACATAGAATCGGACCCGATGACTCCCCATCCGGGTTGCTCCCATTTTGATTAACACACACTCCCACGTGGTGGTGAGAGACCCCAACTGTATCTTCAGGGGTTTCGACATCGCTCCCACTTGCTCACTCCCTGTGAATCCCATTAAACTAAATGGGACCTTTTTAGACCAGGGCGAGTTGGTTGGGTCCTTTGAGTGGACCACCATGCTTGAAGCTCCAGTGTCTACCAAATACTTCCCCTGTACCGTCTTGACCCCCATTTTACACAGAGCCTGTCCCACTCATCATAGAGGAGTGGACACAGATACTGAGGCGGGGCATGTTCTGGTTTGAATGAGGGAGGGCATAGGGGCTCGGTCAGCACAACGCTGTTCACGACACCGTCTACCCACCCTCTGTCCTTCCCTAGCACTATGCGGAGGGCTGCCACCAGGACCTCGAAGGGTTCCTCGGTCGCCCTTTTCGCCTCAGTGGGATGGGGTTTCCTCCCGGGAGGCCTTCCTTGGCTGTGCCCCGTTTTCTGGAGTGGGAATGTCCCGTTTCCAGTGTCCCGTTTCTCCACACCTTTTGGAGGTGGTAGTCTTTCCCAGGGACAAGGGGGGCAGGGGTCGTGTCTGCACCATGAAACCCAAGGGGATTTATGACTCGTCAATATGGGGCCCCTCCTGATGCCATTCCCTCCTACCCCCTTTATTGGCCTTGATCGCATGGATCCTCCCCTTACTTTTGATCTCTTCCCTGCTGCTGGTCTTAAAGGCCAGTCCTAACTTATGGAGCACGCCTACCTCCATGTTTGCGGGGTCCTCGGCGCGAACCATGCTTCAGCCTTGGCTTTAACGTGTGGCAAGCTGTTTGCGATTAGGGTCCTGAGCCAGTGATTTCTGGGGGCCCCGATCAGTTGCACACGGTTTGGCGCCCCTCCAGTTGCCCTCACATACACTGGCCAAAGCCTGTCTGCAAAGGCAGCTGGTGCCTCGCCGGCCAACTGTAGGGTCCGTTCTACCTGTGAGAATGGACTACCCTGGGTGTGTCCCATCACTCTCAGGATTTCCTCCTTTAACCCCTCTATGGTGCCTCGCCCTGCTTTCATGCCTGCGGACAAGTTCTGATACAGTTTCGCATCTAGGGAAAACAGTATCAGCCTGTGGGTCTCGTCATCATTACACTCGTTAATCCCCCCTACTTGCTCGACTTCCGTGAAGTGAAATGAGGGATCCCCTTCTGTTTTATCTTTGGTAGCTCAGCTACCATGGTCTGTAACTGAAGGGTGGTGAATGGGACCATGTAATCATTCTGTAACGGTCCCTGGTCGCCGTTTGGTGCAGGCGGGCCATACCTCTGCTGCCGCAGAGGACACATCCGTCACGGTTGCACCTCTGATGCCATTGGGACTACCCTAACCTGAGCTTCCTCCTCCTGTACCATTCAACCCGCAGTTTGCCCGGTGCCATAAGGCAGACCATGCTTCGGGCTCCTGGCAAAGCTTGAGTCAAGTTCGTAATTCTTTCCTCGCGGGGGCCGTGGTCACAATCCTCGAAGCGCCTACTCCTAGCTACCCCGTATGCGGCCTTAATGTTTCTTAACTGGCTTTCTAACCCTTCAACTTTCACTGCTAACCTGGCGTTTTCTTCTCTTAACACCTGCTCGTTGCACTTGGCTTCTGTGACCTGACATCAGAGGTACTCCCCAGCATTATGGGAAGGTTCCTCCAATGCTCGCCTCTCCTGCCTCTCCTCATGCAAGTCCTCCACAAACCCTTTCCCACTATCTCTCTCGTGTCAGACTGCTCTTCTGACTCTTGCAGCCCCACTTTGAGGCATTCGACCTTGTAATGTCTGTAGCTCCACACTGTGGACATATTGTTTACTGTACCAGAGTGTTTAATAAACAGTCAGGTCACCTGACAAGAAGCAGGCTTCCACAGATGTCTAGAGATTTCCGGGAGCTGCTGCCATCTTAAAGAATTATGTGTAGTGTGGCTCTGTGAATCTATCACAAATGGTGATGAATATGGGATAATATAAAGCTGAAAATGTTGTTGATGAAGGATTCAGCCAGCCGACAGAGAGACTTTAAGAACCTCTCTGTTTTGATTACAGCTACAATTCGAGGTAAATTACGAGCACACTGTTGAACTGCCAGAGTCAAAATGGCTACACCTCTGGGAGTGATGGGGCATTTAGGGGAATATAAATGCGACCGAGAAAGATTCAAAGCATATGTGGGTCGGATAGAAATGTATTTAACTGCAAATAACATAATCAAAGTCCGAGAGAATGCAGACCAGAACCGGGCGGTGTTGAACGAAAAAGAGCGATTTTCTTAACTGAAGCTGGGCCTGAGTTGTATGAAACACTGATAAATTTACTGGTTCCTGCCGAGCCAAAGGACAAAAGGCTTAAGGAGATTTTTAACTAAGCTGAAACAGCACTACAACTCCGTACCCTTGGAAATTGTTGAAATCAGAAGGCCGATTAAAATATCAGTGAGTACATTGTAGCTTTAAATTTCAGAAATTTTCAGAACCGATCACTGTGGGATCATTTTGTTTGTGGGTTGAAAAATGATGCGATCAGAAGAAAGTTATTGACAACGCCTGATTTGACTTTTGATACAGCTTGTCAGACAGCTAGGTCGGTGAGCATGGCCGACCAATATTCCCGAGAATTCCATACTATTTTCAGTCATCAGACAATCGAAGTGAATTGCCTGCAGGTTCAAAGTAAAAGGCGGTGGGGGCCCAAAGTCTCAGAAACTGGAAATTGTAACAGAGCATTGAAGTCCTGCTATCGGTGCCTGGGACAACACGTTGCTCAAAGTTGTCCAAATGTGAAGGCAGAGTGTTTCTTCTGCAGGAAAACTGGGCATCTGGCGAAGGCATGCCGACTGAAGGGTAAACCAGCTTTCAAAGCTATGAGTAGAAATCCCCAGAAACTACATAGCATGGAAGAACAACAACAGGACGAGGAGATATAGGGATGTTAAACATCATCAGGAGTACGAGATTAACGGACAGCGATTTGAAAAGTATCATAATCCACATAGATGTTGCAGAATTCAAGATACCCATGGAAATCGACACTAGTGCATCCGTGAGTGTAGTACCAGAGTCACTATACCTCGACAAATTGTGTGATTTCCAACTGGAGAAATCCAAGATAGAGCTGCGAGGCTACTCGGAAGAGAACATTCCTGTGGTAGGTCATATCACCGTACCGGTGAAATACAAGGATCAAATTCAGAGCATGCCTCTAATTGTAGTGGCAGGAGACAAGCCTGTCTTACTAGGAAGAAATTGATTGGGATCACTGAAGCTGAATTGCAGTGAGATCTTTTCTGTTGAAACGAGATTGCATCAATGGATGATGTCATCAAGAATTAACTGAAGGTGTTTTGCGAAAGGGACAGTCCGACCCAAGTTGAGTGTCAGGGTACAGAATGATGCTAGATCAGTTTACTGCAAGCCACGTTCCGTATCATATGCACTTGAGAAAGTTGAGAAAGAACTCAAAACACTAGAGACTGAGAATATTATTTCTAAGATAGATCGAAGTAATTGAGCTACACCCATTGTTGTTGTAGTTAAGTCCGATGGTAAGGTAAGATTATGTGGTGATTATAAAGTAACCACAAACCAGGTTCTAGAGGGTAATATCCCCAATACATTGCCAAATGTAGAAGATTTGTTTTCAATACTGAAAAGTGGTCAGATCTTCGCAAAGTTGGATCTTACGAATGCCTAGAAACATAGAAAATAGGTGCAGGAGTAGGCCATTTGGCCCTCCGAGCCTGCACCACCATTCAATAAGATCATAGCTGATCATGCAACTTCAGTACCCCTTTCCTGCTTTCTCTCCATACCACTTGATCCCTTTAGTCGTAAGGGCCACATCTCACTCCCTTTTGAATATATCTAATGAACTGGCCTCAACAACTTTCTGCGGTAGAGAATTCCACAGGTTCACAATTCTCTGAGTGAAGAAGTTTCTCCTCATCTCGGTCCTAAATGGCTTACCCCTTATCCTTATACTGTGACCCCTGAATTTTATATATTTCTATGAGATCCCCTCTCATTCTTCTAAATTCTAGTGAATATAAGCCTAGTCGATCCACTCTTTCTTCATATGCCAGTCCTGCCATCCTGGGAATCAGTCTGGTGAACCTTCGCTGCACTCCCTCAATAGCCAGAATGTCCTTCCTCAGATTAGGAGACCAAAACTGTACACAATATTCAAGGTGTGGCCTCACCAAGACCCTGTACAACTGTAGTAAGACCTCCCTACTCTTATACTCAAATCCTATCGCTATGAAGGCCAAGATGACATTTGCCTTCTTCACCACCTGCTGTACCTGTATGCCAACTTTCAATGACTTATGTACCATGACACCCAGGTCTTGTTGCACCTCCCCTTTTCCTAATCTGTCACCATTCAGATAATATTCTGCCTTCTTGTTTTTGACACCAAAGTGGATAACTTCATATTTATTTAGATTATACTGCATCTGCCATGCATTTGCCCACTCACCTAACCTGTCCAAGTCACCCTGCAGCCTCTTAGCATCCTCCTCACAGCTCACACTGCCACCCAGCTTAGTGCTATCTGCAAACTTGGAGATATTACATTCAATTCCTTTCTCTAAATCATTAGTGTATATTGTAAATAGCTGGCGTCCCAGCACTGAACCTTGCGGTACCCCACTAGTCATTGCCTGCCATTCTGAAAATGACCCGTTACAGTTTGAACGAGATGAGGAGTCCAAGTCATGCTTGACTATAAATACTAATCTAGGCCTATATCAATTTAATAGGCTACCATTTGGAGTGTCTTCCGCTCCTGCCATATTCCAAGGGGTGAAGAACCAGATTTTGCAAGGTATTGAAGGGGTAGTATGTTATTTAGATGACATATTAATTTCAGCACAAAATAGGCAAATTCATATTAACCTGTTGAATGAAGTCCTCTAACGGCTAGAGAAGCACAGAATACGAGTGTGTGAGTTATTTCAAAACTCAATGGGGTACTTAGGGTACAGAGTCGACAAAGATGGTTTACATCCAACCATGGGAAAGCTGGGTGCAATCAGAAATGCACCCACTCCCAAGAATATCACTGAACTTCGATCATTTTTGGAGCTTTTGAACTGTTATAGGAAGTTCCTACGAAATTTGGCTACAGTATTACATCCACTGAATGAACTATTGAAAAAACAGGTCCATTGGAGTTGGTCAAAAGAATGCGATACAACATTTAAGGAGTGTCAAAGCGTATTGGTAGATGGCATCATGTTAGTTCACTATGACGTATTTAAGGAGATCAAGCTAGCACGTGATGCCTTTCTATATGGAGTTGGGGCAGTGATCTCTCATGTATCACATAGGAGGAGAGACCAATTGCTTTTGCTCCATGCACTCTCAGTGCCAGTAAGAGTAATTATGTACAAATTGAAAGGGAACATTTGGCATTAATTTTTGGGTTCAAGAAGTTCCACAAATACTTGTATAAGTTTACCATCGTTACGGACCATAAGGCCCTGACAGCAATCTTCCATCCAAAGTCCCCAGTTCCAACACTAGCTGCAGCCCAAATGCAGAGATGGGCTTTGATTTTGTCAGCATATACATAGGATATTGAATACAGACTATCAGCTGATCACAGTAATGCTGATGCTATGTCGAGATTGCCTTCCCCATCACACATTACACCCGATAGGGAAGAAGTGTTCTATTTTTCATGCATTGATGAACTGCCAGTCACAGCTGAAAAGATTGATAGAGCAACCAAACGTGATCCAGTGATGTCAAAGATATATGATTATATTGCATATGGATGGCCAAACCAGGTAACAGACAAAGATATTCATCCATTCTTCATTCATAGGAATGAATTAGCAGACGCTAAAGATTGTATCATGTGAGGTGCGAGTGGTTATACCAAATAAATTCAGGTCAAAATTATGAGCAGATCTCCATGACCAGCACCTGGGAATGTGCTTGGCCAAGAGTTTTGCACATAGTTATTTATGGTGGCCAGGTCTTGATAAAGCTATAGAGTACATCGTGAGTCAGTGTACGACATGTCAATCGGTAACCAAGCAACCACCATCAGTATCATTACAGCCATGGAAATGGCCTCCCAGGGTGTGGCAAAGGCTACATATCGATTTTGCTGAGCTAGAAGGACAACAATTATTCATTGTGATTGATAGCCATTCAAAGTGGGTCGAGGTGTTTCCAATGGGGAAAATAACAACAAGTACAACATTAGACATTTTGCGAAGTTTATTTTTTTCATTTGGCCTCCCAGAAGAAATTGTTTCTGATAATGGACCACAATTTCATTCAGAAGAATTTGCACAGTTCAAAAGCAAAAATGGTGTGAAATATACCAAGGTTCCACCATACCACCCTGCTTTGAATGGTGCAGCAGAGCGCACTATACAAATTGTAAAACATGCCCTCATCAAACAGATGTTGGATCCAAATCCAAAGAAATGACAGTTGTCATTGAATGACAAATTGTCTAATTTTCTAATTACGAATATTGTGTACAGTTTTGGTCTCCTAATCTGAGGAACGACATTCTTGCTATTGAGGAAGTGCAGCGAAGGTTCACCAGATTGATTCCCGGGATGGCTCGAATGACATATGAAGAAAGACTGGATCGACTAGGCTTATATTCACTGTAATTTAGAAGAATGAGAGGGGTCTCACAGAAACATAAAATTCTGATGGGATTGGACAGGTTAGATGCAGGAAGAATGTTCCCGATGTTAGGGAAGTCCAGAACCAGGGGTCACAGTCTAAGGATAAGGGGTAAGCCATTTAGGACCGAGATGAGGAGAAACTTCTTCACTCAGAGAATTGTGAACCTGTGGAATTCTCTACCACAGGAAGTTGTTGAGGCCAGGTCGTTAGCTATATTCAAAAGGGAGTTAGATGTGGCCCTTACGGCTAAAGGGATCAAGTGGTATGGAGAGAAAGCAGGAATGGGATACTAAAGTTGCATGATCAGCCATGATCATATTGAATGTTGGTGCAAGTTCGAAGGGCCAAATGCCTACTCCTGCATCTATTTTTCTATGTATCTATAATACTCCTGATACAACTACTGATAGAACACCCATAGCGTTGTTTCTCAAACGACAGCCACGAACCCGATTCTCGTTGTTAAAACTAAATTTGCCACAGTCCATAGAAGAGACACAATTCAGACTGAAAGATAATCATGATAGAAGTAGAGTAAAAGAGAGAAGTGTGAAATTAAATCAGAAGGTGAGAGTGAAGAACCATCACCATAAATGGTTACAGTAATTACTAGGAAGAGTGGTGAAGATATGTGGTCCTCGCATACATTTGGTCAAGATGCTTGATCATAGACAGGTTAGGTTTGTTCACATTGATCATATTTTACCTACAGACATGGAAGGAGTTGAAGGTGGGAATGATTCAATTATTTTTGACTCATCGGATACTTTTGATACACCAGGAGCATATCCTACATCCAATGTACTGAAAACAAATGCAAGAGAAAATCAGAATTTAAGTCTGTGTCCGAGTCAGGAAAACAAACAGTTTGAAGTTAGAGTGAATTCAAATGGAAATCAAGGGCATCCTTTGGAGGAAGACTTTCCTCAGGATCAACCTCAATTGAGTTTAAATTCAATACCATGTTTGGAAAGTTCTGTTTAAGAGTGAAGGTATCCTCTTCGAAACAGAAAACAAGTGGTTATGCATAATTTGTAAATATGGCAAAATAAGTCCATATCCTTTGTTATGTATAACCATGCAAGTTTGTATGATGATTGTTTATTATAATAACTTCTTCATTAAGGAGGGAGAAGTGTAATGTCTGTAGCGCCACACTGTGGACCTATTGTGTTACTGCACCAGAGTGTTTAATAAACAGGCAGGTCATCTGACAAGACGCAGGCTTCCACAGACTTCTAGAGAGTTCCGGGAGCTGCTGCCATCTTAAAGACTTGTGTGTAGTGTGGCTCTGTGAATCTATCATTGACCTCATGCCGGAGCAGTCGGACTTGGCTTTGTAGGCACAAGAGCCAAACTGCCTGTTCCTTTGACTTCTTATACTTAAAATGCCCTGTCCACTCTGCAGCCCTTTCCTGACTGTTGTCAGAATGAATCATGTCCAGCACCCATTGCTGGGCCACATTTGTAAAAACGTATGAGGCTATCCTATCCTCCATACTGGATCTTTTACTTTCCACGCTGGTCATTCTCACAGATCTATCCATAACCTTTCCAGTCCCTTCGTAGTCACCAGATCTATGGGCCCAAGTCCCCCCCCCCACTTAAAACAGCGCCTCCATGACTTTGTAGGATAAAAACCGCGCCGAAAACTAACCTTGTTATTCTCGCCACTCCTGAAACTTTGCAGGCCCGTGGCGTGACGCAGCAAAAGCTGTGGGGGCGGAGCTAGGCCCACGCCATGTCAACACAGCCAGCAGGAGGGTGGGTCTAGGGGCCAGCATGTTTGTGAGTGCTAGCAGCGCTGCGCATGCGCGTTGGAGCGTGCGCGCATGCGCAATGGGTCAGCAACCTTGGCAATTGGCCATATTTCAAGGTGAAGCGTGCTCAGTGGTTTTTGGGTGCCTGAAGGAGTAGAAAGGAGTGCTGCATAGGTGCATGCAAGGTAAGGACTGTGTGTTTTGAAAAATCACTGAGTGTAAATTCAATACAGTAATGCAACAATGTGCACCAAGAACAAAGAATTTCTTGCATGTCGAAGTGGAGGTACTAGTTAATGCCATTGAGAACAGATGGCAGAAGCTGGATACCAGCAACAGTGGTCACACAAAAGTGCCACCCAAAGAATTGAAGAAACGCTGGAACCTAGTTGCGGAAGATTACTGCGGAGTGGTGAATACCACGAGATCTGGAAGCCAGTGTAAAAAGAAATGACAGGACCTTGGTCAAGTAGTTAGTGTAAGTGTAAGTGTAAGCATAAGTTAGTGTAAGTGTAAGTGTAAGTGTAAGTAATATCTTCATTTTTCAATGGAATTGCAATTGTAAATTTAACCATCTGTATATGTCCCACCCAGCAGAAAGATACCCTCTCTAAAAAGTTATATTTTCATCTTTGCAGAAAAAATTGGCCCACAACAAAAGGGAAGGAACTCGAACAGGAGGAGGCCCGCCAAACCTGCATCCAGTGACACCCTTGGAACAGAGGGTCACTGCTTTGATTAGTCGCACCTGGAGAAAAACAATCAGTACAGCACAAGCTGGGCCCACACGCGAGGAAGAGGGTAAGTCCTGAAAATTACTCGTGGCCCTTCAAATCAACCTGCTGCCTGGCCTGCTACGTGTGTGACTACTCATGCCACCCATCCTTCCCCCTCCTGTGCTGCTAAACATTTGACTGTTCTGTTATATTTTGCAGAACATGATGCCAATCCTGAAGATCCTGAAGATCCAGTAGAAGATTCAGATGCGTGCGATCCAGACCAACGTGAGGGTGGGGGGGGGCGACAATAAGGGCACACAGCCTGGCCAATCAAATGCCACTCCCACTGTAATCCCCGCACCAGCCTCTGTAGAGACCCAAGCCACCCCCACCCCGCCCACCCCCATGAGGAAGTGCACATTCACCAAGATGTGGATGAGAGATGGGTGCGGCCTTTTTTGCTGCTGTTGTTGTTGTTGTTGATTTTACTGTTGTAACTGTTTTCAAATTGAAATTGTTTAGTAAGTTTTGTAACTTTACAACTTTATAAGTGATCTTAGAGTTTTTAAGTGATCTTACAGTGTGACTTTTTTTAAATTGAAATTGTTTAGTAATTTTTGTAACTTTACAAGTTTATAAGTGAGCTTAAAGTTTTTAAATGATCTTGAAGAGTCATATTAAAGTAAAGTTTGACACAAGAATTATTTTATTGCACTAAAGTGAAGTACATTGTAAACTTTTCAATAAAACATATTTTACATAAAATCATGTTCCATTAGCACCACACAACATTTAGGAATAACTGCAAAAAATAAACATCCCTCCCCCCTTCACTCATGTGTGCCTCCCAACCCTAGCCCTGACCAAGGGGCATGCCGGTGTGGAATGTCGTGCCTTGGAGAGCTCTCCTGCTGCTTGTTGCGACAAGTTGGGTGGGGGGGTGGGGAGGGAGAGTAGTGTTGGGGGTGGGGGACTGTGGAGGGGCACAGGGAGTGAGGGGTTGGGTGGGGGTGGGGGGGAAGAGAGTGGTGTGTGGGGGGGGAGTGGTTTGGTGCTGGAGGGGCATGGGTGAAAATGCAGCGAAGAGAATAGGGTGTTCACAGGTGCGAATATCCCTCGACCCCGCACCCCTGACCCCCTCCCTCACCCCTGACCCTGCACTGCTATAACAAGTTGGATGAAAGGAATGTGTAAAGTATAAGGGGGGGCTGTGAGCTGAGTAGTTGTGTGACTGACCGAGTCTGATCTCAGGATGTAGGAGCTGAGGATATAATGACCGGGTCACGTTGGGTGGGGTGACCCGGAGCAACAGTCGGTAGGACCCTGGGCTGCGAGGGTTAATTCCCAACAGGTGAGAATGTGTATTCACAGGGCCCTATCCCAGCTGGGCTCGGGGTCCGGAGGCAACAATGGAAGTGATGCGGCAGTGGTAAGGATTTAGCGAGGTTAGTGCGATGGGTGTCTGTGGGCCGAGGAAGCCAGCGACTGATTGGATTAGAATATGTGAGACGCACAGACACAGGCCCAGGTCAGGGGGGCCTAGGAGATGAGGCGGCTGTGCAGATCGTGGAGCTGATCTTGGAGCAGCACAATACAGTGAACCTGCCCCTCACCGGCAGCGCAGGGCGCCGTTACCTTGCCCACATACACCACTTCGGCCCTCTGCTCCACCTTGGCCTTCGTAAAGGCTGGAAACGGGAATATGACAAAATGAACAGCTGCCAACCGAATTTTAAAGGATAGATGCTATGTCGAAGCCACACTTCAGTTGATGGTATTCAGTGCCTCAAAATTAAGCAGCATTGAGTTACATAAGTGGCCTTGATCCTGTGCACTTTTTTCTAGACTTGAGTTGAGAACTGCTCTAGATGCAGGTGTGATTGAACTGTAATGTATTGCGTTCGCTGTAATGCTGTTGGACAAGCAGTAGATTATCAGATCATATACATCTGTGGCCCGGTGATAAAGTGGTCCTAGGAAGTAGTATTTTTAAGGTTTACTTCTGATGTTCTTGTGTGTAATTATCAATGCTTCTATAACTGTAAACTGTAACCAGCATCTCTTGGTTAATAGAAATTTAAAAACAATGTAAATTTTAACTGTCTTATCATTCCAATAAAAATTCTTGAACTGGTTTTCATTTTATTTTTCACTTGGTTTTGTTAAGAAGACCATCAGTACTTTTTATGTTCTATTCATTCAAGTTCTACATGGGTAGTTTCCAAGCATCTCGAATGTACTTTTCCTGAAAGATTTTACAGGATGATTTTCCAGTTGCCATGGCTGGTGGAACAGGTAATTGGGCAGAGATCCCTCACTGGATCACCAGTGAGTTCTGCCCAAAAAATACAGGCACTTCATTTTAATATTAAACTCAATACTAACAAGTTAGCCATCAGTATAAAAGGAATTGCTTGATTTTCCTGTGTTCACTTTTGTCACCGTAAAAAATGGGCTGAAAGAATGAAGTGATTCAAGGGAGACCAGCTTACTCAGAGCACATATGAAAGTGGACTCTAAAATTAGATTCATGAAATCTGAATGTTTAATTTTGGGAGCTTTTTTTATCTCTTGGAGCAAGATCTAATCATTGTTAAAACATCAAAATTATTGATATGGGGATTTCCTCTTTTTGTGTTACTTAGAGAAAGATGAGGATCAAAAGAAGGATGTGAAACTGGTTCAATTGCACCAAACGCAGACTGCTAGTATCCGCACTGCCGTGGCTATGGAGTTGCATGTTTTGAGCTACCCAGGAATATCCGACATATGCCTCTGCTCAAGCAGAGCCTGCAAAGGGGCCGACTTTTTGCACGTTAGACCTGAGCTGCCGACAACCTTCATCATTTGGATGGCTTTGCCAGTGACAGTCAGGCTCATTGCAGCTCTGATGTGCCTCGGCCTAATTCCCAAGCTGCCACGTGGGACATCTGCAACAAGTCAGTTCACAGAGATGTGAAGTCGGTTACTGGTGTGAATGGGGCTGAAGCAGAGGATGGCCAGCAAGACAAACAACTTCATCACTTCCCCCTGGAAAGCCAGCAGCAGAATGAAAGGGTACAGCGTTTATTTTTCCTCTCTGGCCACTCTTCCCCTCCTTGGTCACCGATAGCTTCGGGACGTGCATTGGTGGGACAGCCGCTAACTTGACCCGCCTCCGGGCAGCCTTCAGTTGCTTAGACAGAGAGTCGGAGAGCCTCGATGTGCTGCAACAGTAACGAACCTCCCGCCCATAGCCCTGGCCGAAGGGCTAGCCGGTGTGTGCTGCAGTCGGCAAGGTAGGACTTTTTATTTGTTAGTAATTGATTTATTTTACATTTATTGTTGATGATGGTGTGAAGATGTTGTGATGAAGATGTTGTGATGTTGTGATAATGTTGTGAAGGTGTTTAGTGCTTTGCGGAATCCTCTCACTTCCCTTCCGCCGCCCCCCCCACCACCCCAACCCCTATCTCTGGCTACCTGCGTGATTTCTTAATTCACCGCAAGGTTTTTCTGACTGGACACAAGTGGCCTCATACGCTGGCCTAAGTTAGTTTGAAGTAACCTTCAGCTGGCTAAACTGGCTTAAATGGCCAAAACAGGCGTAAGTGGCTGTTAACGCCCCCTTTTGAAAAAGAAACTAAACTAAAAAAAAACCTAACCAACTCACTTACACTGGGGCAAGTTAAATCGGGAGAATTGCAATTTTTAAGCTACTCCAAAAAAATCTAGTTGCTCCAAAAAAACAGAGCAACTCCTGGGGAAACTTAGTTAGAAACTCATAATATAGTCAGGCAGCATGGTTTTATGAAAGGAAAATCATGTTTGACAAATTTGCTTGAATTCTTTGAGGATGTTACGAGCTGGGTGGATAAAGGGGAACCAGTAGATGTGTATTTGGATTTCCAGAAGGCATTCGATAAGGTACCACATAAAAGGTTATTGCACAAGATAAGAGCTCATGGGGTTGGGGGTAATATATTGGCAAGGATGGATGATTGGCTAATTAACAGAAAACAGAGAGTTGGAATAAATGGGTAATTTTTAGGTTGGCAAACTAACTAGTGGGGTGCCACAGGGATCAGTGCTGGAGCTTCAACTATTTACAATCTATATTAATTACTTGGCTGAAGGGACCGAGTGTAATGTAGCCAAATTTGCTGATGCTACAAAGATAGGTGGGAAAGCAATTTGTGTGGAAGACACAAATAATCTGCAAAGGGATGTAGATAGGTTAAGTGAGTGGGCAATTTTTTTGGCAGATGAAGTATAATGTGGGAAAATGTGAGGTTATCCACTTTGGTAGGAAAAATAAAAAAGCAAATTATTATTTAAATGGGGAGCGTTTACAAAATGCTGTGTTACATAATGATCTGCGGGTCTTTGTGCATGAAACACAAAAAAGTAGCATGCAAGTACAGCAAGTCATTAAGAAGGCAAATGGAACGTTGTCCTTTATTGCAAGGGGGATGAAGTATAAAAGTAGGGAAGTCCTGTTACAACACTACAGGGCATTGTTGAGACCACACCTGGAGTACTGCAGACAGTTTTGGTCTCCTTATTTAAGGAGAGATATACTTGCATTGGAGGCAGTACTGAGATGGTTCACAAGGTTGATTCCTGAGATGAAGGGGTTGTCTTATGCAAAAAGTTTGAGCAGGTTGGGCCTATACCCATTGGAGTTTAGAAGAATGAGGGGTGATCTTATTGAAATGTACAAGATTCTGAGGGGGCTTGACAGGGTAGATGCAGAGAGGATGGTTCCCCTCGTGAGGAATCTAGAACTAGGGGACATAGTTTCAGAATAAGGAGTCGCCCATTTAAAACGGAATTGAGGAGGAATTTCTTCTCTCAGAGGGTCGTAAATCTTTGGAATTCTCTACCCCAGAGAGCTGTTGAGCCTGGGTCATTGAATATATTTAAGGTGGAGATAGATTTTTGAATGATAAGGGAGTCAAGGGTTATGAGGGGCAGGCAGGGAAGTGGAGTTGAGGCCAAGATCAGATCAGCCATGATCTTATTGAATGGCAGAGCAGGCTTGAGGGGCCAAATGGCCTACTCCTGCTCCTATTTCTTATGTTCTTATGTTCTTATTATAGGTACTCAGGGCATCATGTTTTTCTTTCTATCTCTAAGGAGGATGATTGGCATTTTAAGGAGGGAATTTCAAAAGTTTAGTTATGAAGGGATTTTGTGCCATTTTTTGTTCCTGAGGTAATGACAGTAATTTTCACCTTCACTGCCCAAGAACCCGACTGATTTTCATTTCCATTTGTAAATAAACATCGGGCAGTTTCTATAACAAGTGACCAATCAGCTCCTCCAGTTTACCACCCATGAGGTGATGATAAAAATCATCCCGATTGTTTTGACATTATGTGGACGAGAAATAATAGATTTTTTGCAATAATTTGATTTGTTTTGTGATATTTTAATAGCCCAGATGTTGTCTTCATGTCATGGACAACATCCTTACATCCGTTTTCCTGGTTTTAGCGCACAAATAGCATCTGAAAAGTGGTTATTAGATAAAGGAAAATGGATGCTCATCCTTTTCCTCCATTCTACTCTTGAATCACACTGTAGCTGAATTTCCTGTGAGGCTTTTCTGTTTCTTTTTTACCTGAGGTGGCTGAAGATTAACATAAATTACTGCAATTAAATGACAGTGCCGTGTACCCTCAGCTTTCTGCTCTAGTACCACAAATAATTCAGGGGAAAACTGCTCTCAGAAAAAGATAATAGTTCCCCCTTTACAACATAACTTTAATTGTTAATGGCACTGGTTGAATATAATGAATATAATAAATAGTAGTAAATTTGGAGAAAGTAATGAAATTTAAATTTAATTTAGCAATTCAGATAATGTTCAAAAACCACTGAAGTTTCATTTGTACTGCTAATGGCATTGTGCCAATGTTTTAAGGTATGCTTGAGTGGGCATACCAGTTCTCAACCATCTATAACTCTATTTTGCTCTGCATGAAATTTCTTATAATTCATGCAAATTTCTTGCTGGTAATGATACCACGAAGGAGCAGAATATATTTCCTGAATAACCTTTCGCACAATACCGAGACTCTGCAATACTAATTGAAAGATCAGAAATCCAGAAACTTCCACACAGTGGGCTGGATTTCCGAGGAGTTTGCGACCATTTTAGCACTTGGGTAAAACACTAAAACGAGTTTTTTGGTGTTAAATGAGGAAAAAAAAAATTAGTTCCGGGGGAAATGTCGGCATTGTTTTTAATGCGGCGCTAAAACTTAGCACCCGCACGAGTTATGAGCATTTGGTTAACGTCAATCCTCATGCAACACTGCGCTAGCGCCCTGGGTGGAACGTTCAAGCATAGCGTCCGCCTGGGACCACGGCAGTAAAAAGTAGTCAGACCCAGGTCGGACCCGGGGTGCACCCGACGTTAACCGCAGCATCTTGAAAACCGAGGATAGATAAGTTTAATGGATATAACATTTTTGAAGTTAATAAAAATATAGGGCTAGAACCTCCAGTTTTGTGCTTATCGCCCAAAAATGGGCCTTATTTCCGGTGCGGGCATTAAAAAAGGGTTCTCAGATCGCCGGCTTCTCGCCCATTCTCAAAACACCAGTTTACATTTTTGAAAATGGGTGTTACCATGAGCGATATCAAATGGACGGAAGCGTTAAATTTTTTTGACCTTCTGCCGTAAAGTGTGGCCGTCCTTAGCAATGGCATGGCAACGCTCGATTCCCGCAATTCAGGAGGTCAAGGGTCATCATGACATGCGCAGAAGAGGAGACAGAGAGAGAGGGAGCTCAGAGGCACTGAAAGCGTGTGTGGCTGTGGTATGTGCTTGTCTGGCTGTTGTGGGAGGAACGATGGAGATTCACCATTAGCAAAAAGCCTACTAAGCACCAAGAACATAGTTGGCACTGAGTTTTGTCCAACAAATAAGATATAACATGGAAGGCCCTGGAGCTGGTAGCCAGGAACACTGGTGGCAGAGGGCTCCCAGTGGTCCAGGAGTGCCACACTGCACCCCAAGGTGACGCACCCCCATTGTCAACCACACATGAGAGCCAGCAGCAACATCTTGCATCTGGCTTGGAGCACGATCCCACCTCGGGACCGTCCTCTCCTGTATCCATCCAACCAAGCCTCGGCTGTCACCGCCCCCCCCCCCCCAATGAAGCATTGCCTGAAGACTTCCTCGGCCAGGTGGCTTGGAGTCAGGAGGGGAAGGGGAAGGGGTAGAGGTGAGGAGGCGAAGCTGGGGCGTGAGGGGCGGGGGGCGCATAGGGTTGGTTTGTTCAGATATACTGATGATTTCAGACTAATGTTCAGTTTAAATGTTTTTTATTTATCAAAACCTTGTAGCGTATTGGCTCAGATAGCTGCACCATTGCACGCTGGTGATTCCTTTATATCAAAGGGTATAATCACACTTAACTTCAATCAACTTAAACTTTAACTGTCACCAAGGTGATGCCCACCATTGATGTATGACCTGCACACCCAGCATTGTGTCAACCTTGTAAATAACACCAATGTTCTTTCAGGCAAAGCAATCATTAATGAGCTCCTGATGTAAGACTTTTGAAGCTACCATGCCACCATAGGCCCTTTTATGCGGTCTACAGGGGGCAGGGTCATGGCTTCAACATCAGCCTGATTGTCTGGGCCGATGTCAGCGTCCGCCTCCTCGTCCTCCTCTTCCTCTCTCTGGTGAGGTGGACTGTCTGACTCATCAGGCAATTCTTGTCCTCTCCTTATAGCCAATTTGTGCAGCATGGAGCACACCACCATGAATTGAGCTACCTGCTCAGGGTGGTATTGGAGCTCACCTCCTGAGTGGTCCAGTCATCTAAAGTGCTGCTTCAGCACTCCAATGGTTTTCTCCACGATATTGCGAGTTGCTCTGTGGCTCTCATTGTATCTCCTCTCGGCCTTGGTGTGGGTGTCATGCAGGGGGGGCCATCAGCCAGGTGGCGAGGCCATATCCTTTGTCACCAAGCATCCAGCATTGACCTTGTGGCTCATTGTTAAACAAGTCAGATACAATGCTCTCACGCAGGATGTGAGCATCATGGATGCTGCCCATAAATTGAGCATTCACTGCCAGTATAATTTGCTGGTGGTCGACAACCGTTGGACATTCAGGGAGGGGAAATCCCTTATGGTTCCTGAAAACCTCAGTATCCTGAAAAGGTGCCCGCATCGCGATGTGCATACAGTCTATTGCTCCCTGCACTTTGGGGAAGTTTGCAATTCTGGAGAATCCTAGATCCCTCTCACTCTGTGCCTCCTGTATGCGTACAGGGCTTCAGTGACCTGTCTAATGCAGCGATGTGTGGCATGCTGAGAAAGTCCGCAAATGTCTCCAGCTGTGGCCTGGAAAGAACCCGAGGCATAGAACGACAGTGCCGCGGTGACTTTGATCTCGACGGACAGTTCAGTACTGATGGTGCTGGCAGGCTGCAGATCTGCCCTTATCAGCTGTCATACCTCAGTGATAACCTCTTTGTGAAAGCGGAGTCTCTGAAAGCAGGTGGTGTCGGGCAAGTCGAAGTAAGAATGTTTCTCCTTGTACTTGCGGGGGTGTAAGGTCTGTTCTTCCTCATCTGTCTTTCATGTCTTACATTGGGCACATAATACTGTGCAGCGTTCCTTCAGTGATGTCGAGCCTGCTGCATGTATTTGGTCACCAAGAGAGGGTGAGAAAGGACAGGCCCCATTGCAGTAGCTCTCTGTTTTCTACCGATTGGTCACAAACAAGGGATGTCCCGACAAAGACACCTCTTCAATTCCAATCGGTCACAGTGTGGTCAAGATGTTTTTACAGATGTTCACACCAACTCCAACGATCTGCAGAGTACATCCGAACTCCGCCGAGGTTGAAGCACAGCAGCCTTTTAAAGGACGCGACATATGATCTAGAACATGGCGCCCATAATGCTGTGATTAGTTCCGGTTAGTTCCACATTTTATGGGCAGTTTTTTGGGTGAGCGATATTGTGGGCGATATGTGTACGCGGTGGTGTAAGTGACGCTGGACAATTTCATGGTTGCTAGTTTCGGTAAATATGGTCTTTACTACAAAAAAAAGTGGCCCGACGTTAAATCCGTGTGAAAAGTAACGCTGGGAGAATATGAATGCATTTTCCATGCACAAGCATGATTGCGGGAGAGTAACTGGGGTAGAGGTGAAGATAACATAGAAACATAGAAACATCGAAAATAGGTGCAGGAGTAGGCCATTCGGCCCTTCGAGCCTGCACCGCTATTTGCCCATTCACCTAACCTGTCCAAGTCACCCTGCAGCCTCTTAACGTCCTCCTCACAGCTCACACCACCACCAAGTCTAGTGTCATCCGCAAACTTGGAGATATTACACTAAATCCCTTCATCTAAATCGTTAATGTATATTGTAAAGAGCTGGGGTCCCAGCAGTGAGCACTGAGCCCTGCGGCACCCCACTAGTCACTGCCTGCCATTCTGAAAAGGACCCATTTATCCTGACTCTCTGCTTCCTGTCTGCCAACCAGTTCTCTATCCACATCAGTGCATTACCCCCAATACCATGCGCTTTGATTTTGCACACCACACCATTGTGTGGGACCTTGTCAAAAGCCTTTTGAAAGTCCAAGCCCACCACATCCACTGGTTCTCCCTTGTCCACTCTGCTAGTTACATCCTCAAAAAATTCCAGAAGATTCGTCAAGCATGATTTCCCTTTTATAAATCCATGCTGACTTGGTCCGATTGTGTCACTGCTTTCCAAATGCACTGCTATTTCATCCTTAATGATTGATTCCAACATTTTCCCCACTACTGATGTCAGGCTAACCGGTCTATAATTACCCGTTTTCTCTCTCCCTCCTTTTTTAAAAAGTGGTGTTACATTAGCTACCCTCCAGTCCAGAGGAACTGATCCAGAGTCGATAGAATGTTGGAAAATGATCACCAATGCATCCACTATTTCTAAGGCCACTTCCTTAAGTACTCTGGGATGCAAACTATCAGACCCTGGGGATTTATTGGCCTTCAATCCCATCAATTTCCCTAACACAATTTCCTGCCTAATAAGGACATCCTTTAGTTCCTCCTTCTCACTAGACCCACTGTCCCCTAGTACATTCGGAAGGTTATTTGTGTCTTCCTTCGTGAAGACAGAACCGAAGTATTGGTTCAATTGGTCTGCCATTTCTTTGTTCCCCATTATAAATTCACCTGAATCTGACTGCAAGGGACTAACGTTTGTCTTCACTAATCTTTTTCTCTTCACATATTTATAGAAGCTTTTGCAGTCAGTTTTTATGTTCCCTGCAAGCTTCCTCTTGTAGTCTATTTTCCCCCTCTTGATTAAACCCTTAGTCCTCCTCTATTGAATTCTAAATTTCTCCCAGTCCTCAGGTTTGATGCTTTTTCTAAGCAATTTATATGCCTCTTCTTTGGCTTTAACACTATCCTTAATTTCCCTTGTTAGCCATGGTTGAGCCACCTTCCCCGTTTTAATTTTACTCCAGACAGTGATGTACAATTGCTGAAGTTCATCCATGTGACCTTTAAATGTTTGCCATTGCTTATCCACCGTCAACCCTTTAAGTATCCTTTGCCAGTCTATTCTAGCCAATTCATGCCTCATACCGTCAAAGTTACCTTTCCTTAAGTTCAGGACCCTAGTTTCCGAATTAACTGTGTCACTCTCCATCTTACTAAAGAATTTTACCATATTATGGTCACTCTTCCCCAAGGGGCCTCGCACAACAAGATTGCTAATTAGTCGCTTCTCATTACACATCACCCAGTCTAGGATAGCCAGTTCTCTAGTTGGTTCCTCGACATATTGGTCTCGAATACCATCGCTAATACACTCCAGGAAATCCTCCTCCACCGCATTGCTACCAGTTTGGTTATCCCAATCAATATGTAGATTAAAGTCGCCCATAATAACTGCTATACCTTTATTGCACACATCCCTTATTTCTTGTTTGATGCTGTCCCCAACCTCACTACTACTGTTTGGTGGTCTGTGCACAACTCCCACTAACGTTTTCTGCCCTTTGGAATTCCGCAGCTCCACCCATACTGATTCCACATCATCCAGGCTAATGTCCCTCCTTACTATTGCATTAATTTCCTCTTTACCCAGCAATGCCACCCCGCCTCCTTTTCCTCTCTGCCTATCCTATACCCCTGGATGTTGAGTGCCCAATCTTGGTCACCCTGGAGCCATGTCTCTGTGATGCCAATTACATCATATCCATTAACTGCTGTCTGCGCAGTTAATTCATCCACCTTATTCCAAATACTCCTTGCATTGAGGCACAGAACCTTCAGGCTTGTCTTTTTAACACACTTTGCCCCTTTAGAATTTTTCTGTAATGTGGCCCTTTTTGTTTTTTTGCCTTGGGTTTCTCTGCCCTCTACTTTTACTATTCTCCTTTCTATCTTTTTCTTCTGCCTCTATTTTATTTCCCTCTGTCTCCCTGCCATGTTAGTTTAACACCTCCCCTAGGACATTGGTTCAGGTCCTGCCCAGGTGCAGAAGGGGATCCGATGACATGGCCCCAGAAACAGTGTAAGTAATTTTCCCCAGATAGAGATCCGGCCGCGCCACGTGTTTCTCCCAGCAATATGTTTCTTCCTAATCCAGACCAGCCATGCTGTGTCACAGTATTTCAAAAGTCCTTTTTAGGGTGTACAGCCAACAGGGATATAAACACAACAGTCCAGAGTTGACTTTGTCAACTTACACCGTTCAAAATATCCAGTTCGGTGAAAGCTGTGGTGGCTGTAGGGATACTCCCTATCAAATCTGCTACCACTGCTACCATGGGTGCACAGGCTGGAATATTTTTATTCAGGACTTGAAAATCTACCGTGGTCCTCCATGAGTTATCGGGCTTGTTTACTGGCCATAGGGGTGAGTTTACGTGTGTGGCTATGGTTCTCAACACACCTTAATCCACCAGGGAATTTATAGCAATTTCCAAATCCCTTTCTGCTTTCCTGAAAATTATACTGTTTTTGGGGCCATGTCATCGGATCCCCATCTATCTTCAACTCTACCCCAGTTACTCTCCCGCAATCCTGCTTGTGCGTTGCAAATGCATTCATATTCTCCCATACATACCCTTGATACAGGGCCGGAATGTTATCGACTAATCTTTCTAAGTCATAACTCCCTTTCGGCTTCATCGTGCAGATGCTGCCTTTGTCTGTACTGTCCCTGGGAATCACTATGATCTCTCCCATCCTCTATGCATCAACTGCCCCCCATGGACAATTGTTTTTCATATCCACTTTGGCGTGATATGCCAACATGTAGTCAGCCCTGAGAACTCCCGAACCGGGCTGTTCCCACTTCATTAAAATGCATTCCCACTTTGTTATGTTAGGTCCACCTCTATGGTTAAGGGTTTTGACACTGCCCCAGCCTGCTCATTACCCGTTAAGTCCGCCAGTGCAAATGGGACTCCGCTCGACCACAGGGAAGTGGTCTGATTCGGTGAGTGGACAACTGTGCTAGAGGCTCCTGAATCTACTAGATACCTTCCCCTAGCTATTTCCACATTTACATCCACACCTGGCCTGCCCCACTCATCATATATGAGCAGACACAGGTATTCTTGCTGGGCGCAACATCAAAGCGGGGATGCCGACGCTTTGGGTCCCTTTTCTCCCACTGCTGCGTCCAGCTTTCCTCCACCTGAGCCCATAACCTGCTGTAATGCGGCCATTAAAATCTGTACTGAGTCGTCAGCTACCTGCTTCTGGCCTTTCCCTGCCTCAGCACACTCGTACCCTGGCTTCCCTCCTTTTGAGAGTCTACAATCCTTGCTCCAGTGTCCCCACCGTTAAAACACTCTCCTTTAGATAGACCCGCATTACCTCCCTTTTTCTCCATTCTTGCTTTTGCCTAACCTTTCCTTTAACTTCGTGCACCTTCCCTTTTAGTTTCTCCTCCTCCCCTTGCCTGGACTTAAAAGCTGGAGTTAATCTTCTCAGCAACCCTGCCTCTGTTTTCTGGAGATTGTCTGGGTCAAACCATGCTTCGACCTTTGCTGTGAGCCGTGGCAAACTCTTAGCCATTATGGTTCTCAGCCATTGGTTTCTGGGTTCCCCTATTACGTCTGCCCAAATCAGATATCCTCCAGTGGCCCTGAGATAAATAGGCCACAGTCTGTATTGGGTGACTCGTTTTCTTGTTGCCTAGTCTGTTCTAACTGCCAGAATGGACTACCCTGAATGTACCCTAACACTCCCAAGATTTCCTCCTTTAAGCCCTGTGGGGTTCCTCCACCTAACTTGTCTGTGGACAAACTCTGATAAAGCTTTCCTCGCTGCAGTTATTTATACCCCCTATTTGCTCTATATTCGCAAAATGATCGGAGGCATCTCCTCCTCCAGCTTTCCGACCCTTTCCCTTAACAGTTGTGCCTGCTTTTTGCAGGCAAATGGGCCAAATTGCCTTCTCTTTTGACCCTTTGTTGTTACTACTAAATGTCCATTCTGCCGCTTTTTCCTGCAGATCCCCAGAGTGCAGCATTTCCCATTCCCATGGCTTTGAAATGTCCAATTTGTTGCATATATATGCAGCTACCTTAGCCTCCATGGACTTCCTACGACTGCTCTTAGCCATGGGCTCTACCGTGTTTTGCTATGATGAGTCCATTTCCAGTGTCCGGGCTGAAATTTTTCCAGACTACCTTGGTCTTCCCTGAGACCATCTTGCAGTGACCTGTGGTTCCTGTCACCCAGGCTTCTCTCTTTGGCTACCCTAGTTGATCCGAGACTACTCTGGCCTGTCAGATACTGTTTCTCTCCTAGTCCCTTAGTCGCCCTTGAGATCAACCTTGGCCTCCATGAGACCCCTGTTTCGCAGACTATCCGCGACTACTTTTTGGCTTCTCTCGGTGACTAGCCCAGTCAACCAGGATTACTCCAACCTATCCAAAATTGTTTCCTTCCTCTGGCTGCTGTGGCCATCCGTGAAATTCACCCCAGGCCGCCCTGAGTCCCCTTTTCCGCAGACTACCCACGACTACTTCTCCCGGTGGCTAGTCGCCTTGAGAGTACTTGAATATCCCTGAGACCCCTTCACAGCCTATCTGTGGCTTTCTCGGTGGCTAACCTCGTCAACCCAGGATTACACCAGCCTATCCAAGACTGTTTCCTTCCTCTGCTGGTTGCCCTAGCTGCCCTTGAGAGTACTTGGATCTCCCTGAGGCCCTTGCGCAGACTACCTGCGACTTCTTTTCTCCGTGGCTACCCTAGTCAACCCCAGACCACTTCTGTCTGTCAGAGACTGTTTCTCTCCTGGTCCTCTAGCCGCCGTTGAGAAGATAGCTTTCGACTACCTTAGCCGACCTTAGACTTAACCAAGCCTCCCTCGGGGTTCTTGCCCTGGTTTTGCATCCATGATCCTATTCCCAATGCCGAGGTCCTGCCACCGGTCGCCAATTCTGTAGGGCGTGTATTTGTTTTACACTCTACCCTGATTCTTTGACATCGGAACTTATAGGGGAAAAGGACAACATGTGGCACAAAATTTAGGCTTCAGTGTACAGTGTACAGTTTTATTACGCAGAAAAATTAACCAAAACTACAGAACTAGACTTCTGAGAGAAATTGACAAGAGACATACAATCACCCTTACTGGTTGTAAATTGTAAGTTCATGGTCGTTGGTTCCGTGACCGGTTGGTTATTCTTCTGGCCGTTCTCTGCAGTGCTGGTCCTTCTGTGTATGTTCTGTACCTCGCTTCGGTACCACGCTTCCGTTTCCCCGCCGAACAATGATTGTCGACTGGTGGTGGCTGTACGTGTACCTGTATGGGTACCCTTCTTCTACGTCCGTCTGTTTTTCTTACATGTCCTTCTGTGTGTCTGTCTTCTGAGCTGTTTCCAGCTCACAGATTTATATCCATGATTTGAATGATCTCCCACCACTGCAGTTTCTGATAAAGTGTTTGTATCTATACGTTGCTTTGTGGTGATCATGGTTGATTGACTGCAATAATGGACTCTACTGTTCCCAGTTTGCACATGGAGTCTGCGAGATTCAAAATGACTCCCCATCTTAACATTTCGTTCCCCAAAAATGTGCACCTGTGGTGATTCCTTTGTTGTTCGGTCTTTTTGCAGATTTGGCGTCTCCAGTGAGCTTGTTTTTCCCCACCCTTGGCCAATCAAGTCCAGGGCCTCATGTAACAACTCCATTGTTGTTATGCATAAAGTCAGTTTTGGTTCCTGACCACAGAGTGTCCTTAATTGGGGTGAGTCACCTAAGACTGGTGCCTTTTTGCTCCCATTGTCCAGTTTAATACCAAAAGCTTGTATTAAATTCCAAAAGCTTGTATGAATACATTTTTAGTTCATGGTCTCTGTTATATATGCAACAGCTTGTAACCAGCATTTCACCGCCACCAGAGGGCGCATCTGTTGGAGTCCCAAGGGATCTCAGCATCCCTTGGGAGCACTGCATATAAGTAGGCCTCCCATGCTGTGCCAGCACTCTGGAGTCAGAATAAAGAGACTAAGGTCACACTTACTCAAGTCTACAGTACTCAGTCACATTGCTTTATTTGAGATATAACAGTCTCCTTCTGTGCGTTGTTGAAGATTAGTAACCTTACATCGCTGAGATATGTCAGCTCATCAAGTGAGATCTGCAGCCTACCAGCACCATCAGGACTGCACTGCCTGTTGAGGTAAAGTTTACTGCGGCACTATCCTTCTACGCATCAGGCTACTTTCAGGCTTCTGCTGGCGACATCTGTGGTATCTCTCAGCACATCACACATTGCTCCATTCAACAGGTGACTGTAGCCCTTTACGCACGTAGGATGGACTTTCTATGCTTCCCGATGACCAGTGGGGAGCAGACTGGGAGTGCTTTGGGTTTCTCGAGAATAGCAAACTTCCCCAAGGTGCAGAGAGCCCTTTTACAGAATGCGGAGGTGTTTTGTAACCGAAAGGGATTCCACTCCATGAATGTGCAGCTCGTTGTCGACCACAACCAAATAATCATGGCAGTTAATGCTAAATTTCCAGGCAGCATCCATGATGTGCACATTTTGCATGTGAGCGCTGTCTCTGACCTGTTTAACAGTCAGCCACAAGGTCAAGGTTGGATGCTGGGGGATAAAGGATATGGCCTTGCCAGCTGACTCATGACCCCCCTGCATAATCCCCAAATGGAAGCCGAGAAGCGCTACAACAAAAGCCATATAGCTACACGCAATATCATCGAAAAGACAATTGGAGTGCTGAAGCAGCGCTTCAGATGTCTGGACCACTCTGGAGGCAGCCTACTATACCACACTGACCAGGTCGCTGAGTTTATTGTGGTGTGCTGCATGTTGCATAACCTAGCTATAAGGAGAGGATAACAATTGCCAGATGGGGCTGCCAGTCCACCTCAGGAGAGAGTGGAGGCGGAAGAGTGAGAGGAGGAGGCGGAGGAGGTTGATGTGGACCTCGGGGAGGACAATCAGCCTGGCGATGAACCCATGCCCCCACGCCGCACTCCCCGCAAGACTGGGAAAACCCCGTGGGAGTTACATGGCTGCAAAACTCTTGCGTCAGCACCTAATAAATGAATGCTTTGCATGAACTTACATTGGTGATAGTTATAGTTATAGTTACAGAAAGACAACAGTGGCAGTTATGTTACGTTTCATCCATGACTGTCCTGGCTTTCCAACAATTGTATTCGTTTTACCTTACCTTACGTTATTAAAAGACACTACACAACAATTGTAAAATTCAATAAAATTTTTTATTAATTTAACAATTGTTGTGTATGGAGAAAGAGTCAGACTGAACACTGTGAGCTCAAAGTAAAGTATGACCTTGGTCTTTTATTGCAGGTCTCCAGAGAGCCTCTCCAACCTGTGAAGCCTCCTTAAATACCTGTGCTCCCAAGGGATTATGGGATCCCTTGGGACTCCAGGAAATGAGCCCTCTGGTGGCTGTACAGAGTAAATACACGTCCACATATATAACAACGCTCCTCCCCACAAAGTCAATATTTACAATGTGAGTTGATCTAGGGCCCTTCTTGCCCTGGTTAATCATCTCGGTGTGAAAGCTGGTGTTGTTGAATCATTTGTTGGGCCCTCGCTGGGCTGCTGTGCAGCTGGCCTTGCTGAGCTGCCTGGTGTGTTGGGCCCTGCAGGGCTGCTGTGGATGATGGGTTCTGCTTCATGGTCAACCGTGGTGCCGGTTGCCACTGGTGTGTATGTTGGGGGATCTAAAAAGGTAGGGTCCAAGGTGGGTTGCTCAGGATAGTCTGTGAATCTGAGTTTGATTTGGTCCAAGTGTTTCCGGTGAATGAGTCCATTTGAAAGTTTGATCCGTAACACCCTGCTCCCCTCTTTGGCCACAACAGTGCCTGGAAGCCACTTGGGACCTTGTCCATAATTTAATACAAATACAGGATCATTGATTTCAAACTCATGTGACACATTTGCGCTATCATGGTATGCACTTTGTTGAAGCCGCCTGCTCTCTACCTGTTCATGTAGATCAGGGTGAACTAACGAGAGCCTTGTCTAAAGTGCTCTTTTCATGAGCAGTTCAGCAGGTGGAATCCCAGTGAGTGAATGAGGTCTCGTGCGGTAGCTAAGCAGGACTCGGGATAGGTGAGTCTGCAGTGAGCCTACAGATTCCCTCTTCAAGCCTTGCTTGATGGTTTGCACTGTTCTCTCTGCCTGACCATTGGAAGCTGGTTTAAATGGGGCAGATGTGACATGTTTGATCCCGTTACGGGTCATGAATTCTTTGAACTCAGCACTGGTAAAACATGGCCCATTGTCGCTCATCAGGACATCGGGTAGGCCGTGTGTGGCAAACATGGCCTGCAGGCTTTCAGTAGTGGCAGCGGACGTGCTAACCGACATTATCTCACATTCAATCCACTTGGAGTATGCGTTGACAACCACAAGGAACATTTTACCCAAGAATGGGCCTGCATAGTCGACGTGTACCCTGGATCACGGTTTGGAGGGCCAAGACCATAAACTTAGCGGCGCCTCTCTGGGTGCATTGCTTAACTGCGAGCATGTATTACATCTGTGAACGCAGGACTCTAAGTCCGCATCGATACCGGGCCACCACATGTGGGATCTGGCTATCGCTTTCATCGTTACGATGCTTGGGTGGGGTACTGTGGAGGTAATTGATGAAGGTGTCTCTGCCCTTCTTGGGGACCACTACTCGATTGCCCCACAGAAGGCAGTCTGCCTGTATCGACATTTCATCTTTGCGCCGCTGGAATGGCTTTATCTCTTTCTGCATTTCCACTGGGACACTGGACCAGCTCTCGTGAAGCACACAGCTTTTGACTAGAGATAATAAGGGGTCCTGGCTTGTCCAGGTTTTGATCTGCCGAGCAGTGACGGGTGATTGCTCACTCTCAAATGCTTCCATAACCATGGCTAGATCTGCAGGCTGCGCCATTTCCACCCCTGTGATGGGCAGTGGCAGCTCACTGAGAGCATCGGCGCAGTTTTCTGTGCCTGGCCTGTGGCGGATGGCGTAGTTGTATGCGGACAACGTGAGCGCCCATCTCTGGATGCGGGCCGATGAGTTGGTATTTATCCCTTTACTCTCGGAAAAAGGGATATAAGTGGCTTATGGTCAGTTTCCAATTCGAATTTTAGCCCAAACAGGTATTGATGCATTTTCTTTACCCCATAGACACACGCTAATGCTTCTTTTGCAATCATGCTGTAGGCCCTCTCAGCCTCAGACAGACGCCTGCATGCATAAGCAACCGGTTGCAGTTTCCCAAAATCATTAGCTTGTTGCAATACACATCCGACGCCATATGACAACACATCACATGCTAGTACCAAATGCTTACATGGATCATACAAAACAAGCAATTTGTTTCAGCATAACAATTTTCTTGCTTTTACAAAGGCATTTTCTTGGCTTTTGTCCCTAACCCATTCGCCCCCTTTTCATAGTAAGACATGTAGTGGTTCTAGCAGTGTGCTGAGACCCGGTAAGAAGTTACCAAAGTAGTTCAAGAGTCCCAGAAACAACCGCAGCTCCTTCACATTCTGTGGCCTCGGTGCGTTCTCGATTGCCTCTGTCTTCACGTTGGTGGGACTGATGCCGTCCGCCGCAATCCTCCTTCCCAAGAACTTCACTTCAGTTGCCAGGAAAATACACTTCGAGCATTTTAGCCTGAGCCCCATGCAGTTGTGTCGACTAGGAACCTCCTCCAGGTTCTGCAGGTGCTCGACTGTGTTCCGACCTGTGACCAAGATGTTGTCCCGGAAGACCACGGTGCGCGGGACCGACTTCAGTCAACTTTCCATGTTTCTCTGGAATATTGCCGCCGCTGATTGGATTCCAAACGGGCATCTGTTATAAACAAAAAGACCTTTGTGCGTGTTGATGCAAGTGAGGGCCTTTGACGATTCCTCCAGTTCCTGCGTCATGTAGGCTGAAGTCAAATCCAGCTTCGTGAACGTCTTTCCTCCTGCCAGCATTGCAAAAAGATCATTTGCCTTTGGTCGTGGGTATTGGTCCTGCAGGGAGAAATGATTGATAGTTACTTTGTAATCGCCACAGATTCTGACGGTACCATCTCCCTTGAGGACTGGGACAATAGGACTAGCCCACTCGCTGTACTCAATTGGTGAAATGATGCCCTCTCTTTGCAGCCGGTCTAGCTCAATCTCTACCCTTTCTCTCATCATGTACAGTACTGCTCTCGCCTTGTGATGGATGGGTCGCATCCCCAGAATTAGGTGGATCTGCACTTTTGCTCCTTGGAATTTCCCGATGCCTGGTTCGAACAGCGAATGAAATTTGTTTAAGACCTGGGCACATGAAGTGTCATCAGCGGGCGATAGTGCTCAGATGTCGTCCAAATTCCAGCGTATCTTTCCCAGCCAGCTCCTGTCGAGCAGCGTGGGACCATCGCCCGGTACCACCCAGAGTGGTAGCTTGTGCATCGCTCCATCGTAGGAGACCTTTACGGTAGCACTGCCGATTACAGGAATCAGTTCTTTAGTGTAAGTTCTTAGTTTCGTGCGAACTGGAGTTAAGACTTGCCTTGAGGCCTTGTTGCACCACAACCTTTCGAAAGACTTTTTGTCAATGATGGACTGGCTCACGCCCGTGTCCAGCTCCATTGACACCAGGAGTCTATTTAGTTCAACATTCAGCATTATCGGGGGACAATTCGTGGTGCACCCCATATACCTCTGCCTCCTCTATCTGAGGCTCTGGTTCATCATGATCCTCCAAGGATCTGTCCTCCTCTGCAACATGGTGGTTTGCAGCTCGCCTGCACACTCGTTGGAGGTGTACCATTGTTCCACAGCCTTTGCAAACGTACTCTTTGAATCGGAATGAATTGAAACGATGATCATCCCGCAGTGCTAACAAGGTGTTAATGGCCTTGCATTCATCATCCTTGATGGTGGACTCTGCGGACGTGCAGCTTCAGTTGTGTGTGACCTGCCCTGTACATTACAATTCGAAAACAACATCACTTTGTTCACAGTACTTGTAGCAGCACTTGTGTGCTGAGAGATTTGCTTCGTATTGTCACTGGTGGCAATGAAGGCCTGGGCTATGGCCTTACTCAAGGTTGGGGTCTCTACAGTCAAAAGTTTATGCCATGCTCTTGGACACCTGGGACATGTTCCCTGTTTAAACCCCGAATGCCTGGAGGAGGTCGCGACTTATCATGACACTCTCCATGCACAGTTTTGTCAATCCCTCAAGGCGTGTGCTGACCTCGCTGACTCGGCCTCCATGGGGTCAGCATGAGCACTAATATATGACTTGGCGTCACCTGCTGCAAGCCGCTTGGTCCCGCTTCTTCTGTCGAAGCCAACGAATTGGCCGCAGGTATAACTGCCAGAGGGGAGCAAGCTTGGTTGGCTTGTGTTCTTCTTTATCCTCCTCCTCACCACCGGTGGTGATGAGTACCTCCAATGATGCTGGCGTTGTTGCTGGTGCAGGGGCAGGTGAGGGTGTGGCCTCCCTTTGCGCCTCTGGTGCTGGCCGACCTGCAAAACACAATTAGAACAGGAGGGTACACATGAACCTTGCGCTGCGCTGGCATACGTAGGAGGAGAAGCACTACTACAATAAATGTTATATATTAATGCATATTAATGGTAGTACATATGGTAGTACATCTATGTGATATTCACTACCCCAGAGAGCTGTGGAGGCTGGATCAGTCGGAGATAGACAGAATGATAAGGGAGTGAAGGTTTATGAGGAGCGGACAGAGAAGGGGCCAGATGGCCTGCTCCTGCTTCTATTTTTTATGTTGTTAACCTGAGAGTAGCACAGAAGCTGCATGCATAACATGACATAATTCGTATATTATAATTAAATGATGCTACATTACTTTAACACTGCTTGACACATTACTCACATGACGCGTGGGAGGGCTCTGCCTCACCACGGGTGGTGACCGAGCGACTGTGGGTCCCCACAAGTGCCGCGGCATGCTCCTCGAGGTCGGTCAGTGGCTGCAGCTGAGCAGGGCCTCTTCCAGTGTGCCTCTGCTCACTGCGGTTGTTAGATATCTTCCTCTGCAAAAGTGACAAGAGCATGGCATAAGCTAATTGACGAGATACTATCATGGTAAGACATGGTTATAACAAAGATTGTGTTTAGGATCTTATGCTTGACACAAGCATCTTTCTCGACTACAATCTCCATTGAAGGGCCCCCAGGGGTGGTGGGAATCAGGACAGCTGGTGAGCTTGGCAATGACAGGAGCTAATGTCCCAAAGTGTCCCAGGGCAGCTCTTCCCCAATCCAGGCTAGGTCACTGTGTAAGTGACAGCACATGGAGAGACTGACCCAGTCTGGATAAAGGTGACCGGATACCTCAGTATATGCAAGAATGACCAGCTTAATTTCAGTTGGGAGATTTACATATTATGTGGATCATTGCAATTTAAAATCTATTTCGTACTTACTCTTGCCAAAGCAACCAGGCTGTTCCAGTGCTTCCGGTACTGGTCGGACCCTCTTGCCTCGTGGGATGCCGACGAGACCACATCGACGATCTCATTCCAAATCTTATGGTATGCCCGGGGTGAGGTTTCCCACGCCCACCCTTGGTTAATTCGGCCCACCGGGTGTGCACCTCCTGGACAAGGGCCTCGTTGGGCTCATCCGAAAAGGACTTTGCCATCCTCCTCCCCCTCCACATGATGGACACTAATGTCTGTTGGATGATGATGACATTATTTTCTATTATCAAACTGCTTTGAAATAATCTCTTTTAATCTATCTCTCTCTCTCACTCTCGCTCTCTCTCACTCTCTCTCTCTCTCTCCCTTTGCTTTTTGCGCATGCGTGGATGACCCCTGACTTCCCGAATCACGGGAAAACTTGAATGCAAAAAAAAAATGCGTGTGCAGAAGGCCGTTGCTAGGGAAGCCTTGCCTTCCACATCGCTAGGGCCCATTTCACATCGCTGGGCTATCGCCCCACCAAAAATGCCGAAAGTAGCGATCCCAAAAATGGCCGATCTTCCAGCGATCCTGAAGGCTGAAACATTGCTCAGGCTGGAACATCACCCATTTTTTGGGCCCTAGCGATCTAAGTGGAAAGTCCAGCCCCTTTTGTTCATGAGTTCCTTTTCTAATCACTCTCTGGATTAAGAATTTTCTCCTGAATTCGCTATTGGATTTATTAATGTCTGTCTTATATTTATGGCCCCTAAGATGACAGTCACATTCACCTTGGCTTTATAACACATAACTGATCTGCACCAAACTGCTTTCCAGTACAGTGGTAGGAGTGAAGGTTGGCTGGCCCATGAGAGGGATGATAGCAAAAGGGGACATGGAAGTGTGGGCCCCACTACAAGCACTTTAGTATAATCAAGTAAGATGTATTACTTTGCACCAAATGCAGCCCATACCTATTTTTTGGGTGCGCAGTCCCTTGAGCAGTGGTGCAGAAGGGAGGGATTCAAATCCCTGGGACATTGGAACCGGTTCTGGGGGAGATGGGACCAGTACAAACTGGACAGTCTGCACCTGAGCAGGACTGGAACCAATGTCCTAGGGGGAGTGTTTGCTCGTGCTGTTGGGGAGAGGTTAAACTAATATTGCAGGGGGATGGGAACCTATGCAAGGAGACAGAGGGAAGTCGAATGGTGGCAGAAGCAAAAGATAGAAAGAAGAAAAGTAAAAGTGGAGGGCAGAGAAACCCAAGGCAAAAAGCAAAAAGGGCCACTTTCCAACAAAATTCTAAAGGGGCAAAGTGTGTTAAAAAGACAAGCCTGAAGGCTTTGTGCCTCAATGCGAGGAGTATTCGTAATAAGGTGGAGGAATTAACTGCGCAGATAGCTGTTAACGGATATGATGTAATTGGCATCACGGAGACATGGCTCCAGGGTGACCAAGGCTGGAAACTCAACATCCAGGGGTAATCAACATTCAGGAAGGATCGACAGAAAGGAAAAGGAGGTGGGGTGGCGTTGATGGTTAAAGAGGAAATTAACACAATAGTAAGGAAGGGCATTAGCTTGGATGATGTGGAATCGGTATGGGTGTAGCTGTGGAATACCAAAGGGCAGAAAACGCTAGTGGGAGTTGTATACAGACCACCAAACAGTAGTAGTGAGGTTGGGGACAGCATCAAACAAGAAATTGGCAGACAGGAAGCAGAGAGTTGGGATAAACGGGTCCTTTTCAGAATGGCAGGCAGTGACTAGTGGAGTGTCGCAGGGTTCAGTGCTGGGACACCAGCTATTTACAATATACACTAATGATTTAGATGAAGGAATTGAGTGTAATATCTCCAAGTTTGCAGATGACACTAAACTGGGTGGTGGTGTGAGCTGTGAGGAGAATGCTAAGAGGCTGCAGGGTGACTTGGACAGGTTAGTTGAGTGGGCAAACGCAGTATAATGTGGATAAATGTGAGGTTATCCACTTTGGTGACAAAAACATGAAGGCAGAATATTATCTGAATGGCAGCAGAGTAGGAAAAGGGAAGGTGCAACAAGACCTGGGTGTCATGGTACATCAGTCATTGAAAGTTGGCATGCAGGTACAGCAGGCGGTGAAGAAGGCAAATGGTATGTTGGCCTTCATAGCTAGGGGATTTGAGTATAGGAGCAGGGAGGTCTTACTGCAGTTGTATAGGGCCTTCATGAGGCCTCACCTGGAATGTTGTCTTCAGTTTTGGTCTCTTAATCTGAGGAAGGACGTTCTTGCTATTGAGGGAGTGCAGCGAAGGTTCACCAGGCTGAATCCCGGGATGGCAGGACTGACATATGAGGAGAGACTGGATCGACTGGGTCTGTATTCACTGGAGTTTAGAAGAATGAGAGGAGATCTCATAGAAACATATAAAATTCTGACGGGACTAGACTGGTTAGATGCAGGAAGAATGTTCCCGATGTTGGGGAAGTCCAGAACCAGGGGACATCGTCTAAGGATAAGGGGTAAGCCATTTAAGACTGAGATGAGGAGAAACTTCTGCATTCAGAGAGTTGTTAACCTGTGGCATTCCCTACCGCAGAAAGTTGTTGATGCCAGTTCATTGGATATATTCCATCGGGAGTTAGATATGGTCCTTACGGCTAAAGGGATCAAGGGGTATGGAGAGAAAACAGGAAAGGGGTACTGAGGTGAATGATCAGCCATAATCTTATTGAATGGTGGTGCAGGCTCGAAGGGCCGAATGGCCTACTCCTTCACCTATTTTCTATGTTTCTATGTTTCTATGTTTAATGCGATGCGCGGCTGAAATCTCCCTTTTGAAAAGCCTGTCCCGGGCTGCGTGGGACCTCCAGACAGCTGTTCAGTGGGAACATTACTTTGCACCTCTTTCCTGTGTTGCCCATTCTTGGTTGCTGGGTGGCAACTCGTCTTTTCACTTGCATGTTGATGAATGGGAAGACACAAATTGACGGGGACCAATGGGGGAATGTGCAATGATTAGCTGGTTGATTGCAGGACTGCTTTGTGTCAGTGAAATTAGGGGCGGGAGGGTGGTCATGGGATGTGATTGTTACACCGGTCCACTGGTAATAACTAACTGAACCTTACAGCCAAAAAGGAATCCTTGGCATTTTTGGCAGCTATGTGAGCGGCTGGTGTTGTGTTGGTGGTTGCCATCTTTCTCCTCCTCTTCATCCTCCACCTCCTCAGATTCATCTGGAGACAATGTGTGCATAGCGCCTTATTCCTCCTGCAGCTACAATCCTTGCTGCTGCACAATGTTGTGCAAAGCGCAGCACACCGCAATCATTCTGGAGACCCTGAGTGGTGGGTACTGAAGGTCGTCTCCAGAGCTGTCCAAGCATTTGAAGCGTATCTTGAGCATGCCGATCACTTGTTCAATGACACATCTGGTGGTCATTTGGCTTTTGTTATATTGCTTCTGGAACTCATTGGTTAGGCTCCTCACGTGTGGCATCAGCCCAGTTTGCATCCAAGCAACCACCCCTTAAGTCTGCTGGCAGGTCCAAAGAGGTCAGGGAGCTTGAACTGCTGCAGGATGAATGAATCATGGCATCTCACCGGGAATCTGGCGCACACCTGGTATAAACCTTTCCTTATAGTTGCACATCAGCTGCACATTGATAGAAAGGAACCCCTTGCTGTTGATAAATTCTCCTAGTTGATCTGGGGGTACGTGGAATTTCATGTGTGTGCAGTTGATGAAACCTTGCATCTGTGGGAAGGCAGCCAGAGACGCAAACCCGAGTATGCGCTCATTCAGACTGGTGTGATCACAGGCGAAGTTGACATAATTGGCAGCTCCGGCAAAGATCCCATCAGTCATCTGCCTGAGGCATTTGTGTGCATCTGACTGGGAGATCCAACGTATGTCTCTGGCAGCACCCTGGAAGGGTCTGGAGGCAAAAACATGAGTGCGACGGTCACTTTCACAACCACTGGTCATACGTGGCCACAGGTCCAGCAGGGAGCAGGACTTCTTCTTGGAGACTGCAGATGTCTGTCACCACCTGACACAACAACCTTAGCCTCCGGAAGCACTGCTCTTCCGAGACGTCAAGGAAGCTGAGCCTCTGCCTGTGCACCCTGTTACATGGTTAGTGCCTCCTGCGAGCTCCACGCCTCTGCTGCTCCCCTCTCTGCATGTCTCTTTACAGCAGGCTGTTGCTGCTGCTAATGTCCATCTTGCTCCTTATCTGCAGTCCAATCTAAGGTAGCCAAGGCGCCACACATCCTGATATGAGTCTGAAAACCACCAAAGTTTAGAAACTAACCTCCCACCACAAGTACCCTGAACAAACCCATTCCCAGTGGGAGGTTAAAAAGCAGCTGTGAGCACTGATTATTTATTGCTGTATTTGCCTGACTTTCAATGAGCCCCATGAATTACCATTCTCGTCTTGCTTTGGTTTCAATGGCGAGTTTCAGGAAGCCCGGGAAACCTGTGGATATGCCATTAAATTTGAATTGAATGATTAACACATTTTAATTGAGTGATTAACATATTTAAATTGAGCGATTATCATATTTAGATTGCTTACCCGTCTCACCGGAGGGGATGCATGCTACATGCAAACATGTTTTCATCTACTTTAACCGAACTGCTCCAGGTTAAAATTCTCCCATTGAGTTCAATTCTGGGCACCTCACTTTAGGAAGGATGACAAGGCCTTGGTGAGGGCGCAGAAGAGATTCACTGGAATGGTTCCAGGGTTGAGGGACATCAGTTATGTGGAGAGATTGGAGAAGCTGGGGTTGTTCTCCTTTGAGCAGAGAAGTTTAAGAGGAGATTTGTTGGAGGTGTTCAAAATCATTAAGGATAGAATAAATAACGTGAAACTGTTTCCAGTGGCAGAAGGGTCAATAACCAGAGAACAGAGATTGAAGGTGATTGGCCAAAGAACCAGAGGCAACATGAGAAAATATTTTCCATTCTGGAATGAACTGCCCTAAAGGTGGAGGAAGCAGATTCAATCATAACATTCAAAAGGGAATTGGATAAATGCTTGAAGGGAAAAAATTGCAGGGCTATGAGGAAAGAGTAGGGGAGTGCGACTTACTGGATGGGTCTTTCACAGAGCTGGCACAGTCATGATGGGCCAAAAGGCCTCCTTCTGTGCTGCATCATTCCATGATTCTATGGCCCCAAATATTTAGAGTTGCCATAGAAACATAGAAACATAGAAACATAGAAAATAGGTGCAGGAGTAGGCCATTCGGCCCTTCGAGCCTGCACCGCCATTCAATGAGTTCATGGCTGAACATGCAACTTCAGTACCCCATTCCTGCTTTCTCACCATACCGCTTGATCCCCTTAGTAGTAAGGACTACATCTAACTCCGTTTTGAATATATTTAGTGAATTGGCTGCAACAATTTCTGTGGTAGAGAATTCCACAGGTTCACCACTCTCTGGGTGAAGAAGTTCCTCCTCATCTCGGTCTTAAATGGCTTACCCCTTATCCTCAGACTGTGACCCCTGGTCCTGGACTTCCCCAACATTGGGAACATTCTTCCTCCATCTAACCTGTCTAAACCCATCAGAATTTTAACGTTTCTATGAGGTCCCCTCTCATTCTTCTGAACTCCAGTGAATACAAGCCCAGTTGATCCAGTCTTTCTTGATAGGTCTGTCCCGCCATCCCGGGAATCAGTCTGGTGAACCTTCGCTGCACTCCCTCAATAGAAAGAATGTCCTTCCTTAGGTTAGGAGACCAAAACTGTACACAATACTCCAGGTGTGGCCTCACCAATGCCCTGTACAACTGTAGCAACACCTCCCTGCCCCTGTACTCAAATCCCCTCGCTATGAAGGCCAACATGCCATTTGCTTTCTTAACCACCTGCTGTACTTGCATGCCAACCTTCAATGACTGATGTACCATGACACCCAGGTCTCTTTGCACCTCCCCTTTTCCTAATCTGTCACCATTCAGATAATAGTCTGTCTCTCTGTTTTTACCACCAAAGTGGATAACCTCACATTTATCCACATTATACTTCATCTGCCATGCATTTGCCCACTCACCTAACCTATCCAAGTCGCTCTGCAGCCTCATAACATCATCCTCACAGCTCACACTGCCACCCAACTTAGTGTCATCCGCAAATTTGGAGATACTACATTTAATCCCCTCGTCTAAATCATTAATGTACAGTGTAAACAGCTGGGGCCCCAGCACAGAACCTTGCGGTACCCCACTAGTCACTGCCTGCCATTCTGAAAAGTCCCCATTTACTCCTACTCTTTGCTTCCTGTCTGACAACCAGTTCTCAATCCATGTCAGCAAACTACGTCCAATCCCATGTGCTTTAACTTTGCACATTAATCTCTTGTGTGGGACCTTGTCGAAAGCCTTCTGAAAGTCCAAATATACCACATCAACTGGTTCTCCCTTGTCCACTCTACTGGAAACATCCTCAAAAAATTCCAGAAGATTTGTCAAGCATGATTTCCCTTTCACAAATCCATGCTGACTTGGACCTATCATGTCACCTCTTTCCAAATGCGCTGCTATGACATCCTTAATAATTGATTCCATCATCTTACCCACTACCGATGTCAGGCTTACCGGTCTATAATTCCCTGTTTTCTCTCTCCCTCCTTTTTTAAAAAATGGGGTTACATTGGCTACCCTCCACTCGATAGGAACTGATCCAGAGTCAATGGAATGTTAGAAAATGACTGTTAATGCATCCGCTATTTCCAAGGCCACCTCCTTAAGTACTCTGGGATGCAGACCATCAGGCCCTGGGGATTTATCGGCCTTCAATCCCATTAATTTCCCCAACACAATTTCCCGACTAATAAGGATTTCCCTCAGTTCCTCCTCCTCACTAGACCCTCTGACCCCTCTTATATCTGGAAGGTTGTTATTGTCCTCCTTAGTGAATACCGAACCAAAGTACTTGTTCAATTGGTCCGCTATTTCTTTGTTCCCCGTTATGACTTCCCCTGATTCTGACTGCAGGGTTTGTCTTTACTAACCTTTTTCTCTTTATATATCTATAGAAACTTTTGCAATCCATCTTAATGTTCCCTGCAAGCTTCTTCTCGTACTCCATTTTCCCTGCCCTAATCAAACCCTTTGTCCTCCTCTGCTGAGTTCTAAATTTCTCCCAGTCTCCGGGTTCACTGCTATTTCTGGCCAATTTGTATGCCACTTCCTTGGCTTTAATACTATCCCTGATTTCCCTTGATAGCCACGGTTGAGCCACCTTCCCTTTTTTATTTTTACGACAGACAGGAATGTACAATTGTTGTAGTCCATCCGTGCGGTCTCTAAATGTCTGCCATTGCCCATCCACAGTCAACCCCTTAAGTATCATTCGCCAATCTATCCTAGCCAATTCACGCCTCATACCTTCAAAGTTACCCTTCTTTAAGTTCTGGACCATGGTCTCTGAATTAACTGTTTCATTCTCCGTCCTAATGCAGAATTCCACCATATTATGGTCACTCTTCCCCAAGGGGCCTCGCACAACGGGATTGCTAATTAATCCTCTCTCATTACACAACACCCAGTCTAAGATGGCCTCCCCCCTAGTTGGTTCCTCGACATATTGGTCTAAAAAACCATCCCTTATGCACTCCAGGAAATCCTCCTCCACCGTATTGCTTCCAATTTGGTTAGCCCAATCTATGTGCATATTCAAGTCACCCATTATAACTGCTGCACCCTTATTGCATGCACCCATAATTTCTTGTTTGATGCCCTCCCCAACATCACTACTACTATTTTGAGGTCTGCACACAACTCCCACTAACGTTTTTTTCTCTTTTGTGTTCTGCAGCTCCACCCATATAGATTCCACATCATCCAAGCTAATGTCCATTCTAACTATTGCATTAATCTCCTCTTTAACCAGCAATGCTACCCCACCTCCTTTTCCTTTTATTCTATCCTTCCTGAATGTTGAATACCCCTGGATGTTGAGTTCCCAGCTCTGATCATCCTGGAGCCACGTCGCCGTAATCCCAATCACATCATATTTGTTAACATCTATTTGCACAATTAATTCATCCACCTTATTACGGATACTCCTTGCATTAAGACACAAAGCCTTCAGGCTTGTTTTTTTAACACCCTTTGTCCTTTTAGAATTTTGCTGTACAATGGCCCTTTTTGTTTTTTGTCTTGGGTTTCTCTGCCCTCCACTTTTCCTCATCTCCTTTCTGTCTTTTGCTTTTCTCTCCTTTTTCTTTCCCTCTGTCTCCCTGCATTGGTTCCCATCCCCCTGCCATATTAGTTTAACTCCTTCCCAACAGCACTAGCAAACACTCCCCCGAGGACATTGGTTCCGGTCCTGCCCAGGTGCAGATCGTCCGCTTTGTACTGGTCCCACCTCCCCCAGAACCGGTTCCAATGCCCCAGGAATTTGAATCTCTCCCTACTGCACCACTGCTCAAGCCACGTATTCATCTGCGCTATCCTGCGATTCCTACTCTGACTAGCACGTGGCACTGGTAGCAATCCCGAGATTACTACTTTTGAGGTCCTACTTTTTAATTTAGCTCCAAGCTCCTTAAATTTGTTTTGTAGGACCTCATCCCTTTTTTTACCTATGTCGTTGGTACCAATGTGCACCACGACAACTGGCTGTTCTCTCTCCCTTTTTAGAATGTCCTGCACCCGCTCAGAGACATCCTTGACCCTTGCACCAGGGAGGCAACATACGATCCTGGAGTCTCGGTTGCGGCCGCAGAAACACCTATCTATTCCCTTTACAATTGAATCCCCTATCATTATCGCTCTCCCACTCTTTTTTCTGCCCTCCTGTGCAACAGAGCCAGCCACGGTGCCGTGAACTTGGCTGCTGCTGCCCTCCCCTGATGAGTCATCCCCCTCAACAGTACTCAAAGCAGTGTATCTGTTTTGCAGGGGGATGACCACAGGGGACCCCTGCACTACCTTCCTTGCACTGCTCTTTCTGATGGTCTAAGCGGGGTTTAGGAGTAATGGACGAGAACCCGGTAGTACGGGATTCTCAAAAGTCCTGCCAAATTTAACAGCAGAATATTTTTAAAATATTCGCTGCATGTATCCCGCCCAACTGATTGACAAGTTGGCTCCTGTTGGGCTGGAAAGCCTCCAGCAGAAGTACATAATGGAGGACCAGGTAGGAGTAATAGTTGGGTGAGAGGAAATATTGCACGGAGACTAAAGTGTGTTGGTGAGGGGATAAGATGGAGGCCATGGAGGAGTGGAGTGCGGTTGAAGGGGGCAAGATAGTGATCATGGCGGGGGTTGAACGTGTACGGGGGATGAGATGGTAGTCACGGTGGGGGAGGGGGAGCCAAGATCTTGGGAGGTGTCGGTGATCGCAGGGGTTGAGGGAGAGATCACGGGGGGTTGGAGATCGTGGAGTTCAGGATTGGCCAGATTACGGGGGTGGTTTACTGGATAGCTTGCTGGGCATCGCTTTATGGGCATCGCATAACAATCCTGAGGTATTCCGTAACAGTAAAGGTTACCAGTTACTGAATGTGCAGTTGGTGTGCAACCACACGTGCAAAATCCTCATCGTCAATGGCCACTACCCTGGCAGCAGCCACGATGCATTCATCCTGCGCAAGACCGGTTTGCCAGTTCTCTTCCAGCCACTACATCTAGCACACGGCTGGCTGCTCAGAGACAAGGACTATCTACTCTCCACCTGGCTCATGTCTCCACTCCGTAACCCCAACACTCCTGCTCAGCACTCATACACTGAGAGCCATGATGCCACCAGGAATATCATTGAGCAGACCATTGGAGTGCTTAAGCAACTGTTCCGCTGCCTTGACCGTTTGAGAGGTACTCGCCTGAGCTCGTGTCCTCATTCATCGTCATCTGCTGCATGCTGCAGAACCTGGCCATCATGAGGGCACAGCCATTACCACCAGGCCTAGCCACACAACTTCTGGAGGAGGAGGAGGATGAGGAAAAAGAGGAGGAGCAGGAGCAGCAACACCAGCGACGGAGGAGGCAGCAACTCAATCGCGATTCTGCAAGGGTGGTCTGTGACCATCTCATCAGATTTCGGTCCCAGTGAAGTCCATCCCACTTCCCAGTTCCTCTGGAGGTCCCCATCACCATATTAATTTGTCCTTCCATACCAAGCCCTAAAACTGAAATGAGAGACAATACCAAAGATAAAACATACCAATAAAAATTTATGTCGTAACAATTAACCGTATCATAATGTATTTAAGAATCCCTTCTTTGCTTTAACTATTCTAGTACTCCGTAGTGTGTCCCCTGTGGTTGCGACATGACTGATGGAAGGCTGCTGTGTGTCAGGGCCAGAGACTACGGATGGCCTTACCCTCAACCAGCTCTGGGCTTGGAAGGCTCGGCTGTAGACTGCACCACCTCAGGCTGGGTGGCGGCAGCCTGGGCTGGCTGGTTGACAGGCAGCGACAATGGTAGAGTGGCAATGATGGGATCAGGAATGCTGTCATCATGAGAGAGGACAGCAGGTTCCTGCTCCACTGACCCACTGCCACTTCCCCGGGGCAGCACCTCAGCATCCCCTTCAATCTGCTGGAGCACTGTGTAGTGGGCTGCTGTGACACAATGAGATCCCCGGTGGACTGTGGTGGACCCAACGGCGATGGCAGCAGTCAGTGCTCGTGTGGCATGCAGCTAAGACTGCATGAGAGCAGTCTGAGACTGGATGCCTCCAACCATTGTCTGCATTAAAGCACCAAGATGTTGCATTGCTTCTACCTGTGCTGCAATTGAAGCTGCCACATTGCCCATGACATACGTCATGAGATCTGAATTCACATGGTCTCTCTGGGAGCCCACCATCATCTGCAGACTGGCAATAAAGGGCTCCATGGTGTGCACAGAGCTCTGTGCAATGTTGGAGGTGGACTCCTCCATGCTCCTTACCATTGCCGAGAAGCTCTACATCACCCTTGCGATTGCATCTATCATGTCCGAGTGCATGGCCATCACCCTTTGTGTGAATGCCTCCCCATTGAGGTCTTCATTTGAGTTCTGTGCAACAGAATTCGCCCTCCGGGGAGATGGCTTCTGAGGTTCCTTTTCCCCTTGGCCTTGTTGCAGCCCACTAGGCCCCGATGCATTACCCAGCGTACACCCCTCTATTAGCCTAACCTCGAACAAATGCCTGTATCTGAGCTGGTACCTGCGGGTGACGGAAGCAATGATGCAGTGCTTGGCTGCACCTCCTCTTCCTGCACTTCCTCCTCTTTCTCGCACTCCGAACTGTGATGGGGGAAACTCAGGTACAGCAATGCACATCTGCTGGCTGGTTATCTGAAAGCATAAATGGCACAAGGCTCATGTTATGGTGAGGGCAGGGGGCGGGGCAGGAATGGAGCAAGGAAGGCAATCAGTATCAGGAGCTGGAAAGTGATAAACCCTTCTGGTTTGATGGAGCAGTGGGATGAGAAAAGGAGCGGGGATAAAGATACCGTTGTGGCCCCCATTTCTCTACTGGCCACGGCGCCCGCCAGCTGCGGGCTAATGAGCCGCAGCACTCGCTCTTCAAGGTCAGTGAGCTCACGCAGTTGAAGTTTCCCCCTCCAGTCCACTGCTGCTCCCACCTGTTATGTACCATCTTGGCCTGCAAAAGAAAGGAACTTGTGTGAATAAGAGTTCAGCTATGTATGTGCAAGATATGCCTGTCATGGATAATTAGCTGTGAATGTAGCCAAGGTGTGAGATGAGGATGTGAGTGTGAGTAGCTACAGATGTTTGGTGGTTGAGTGGCGGGGAAGTGATAGTTTGTTCATGTTAAGTATGCAAGAACTCCACAAGACTGAGTCCTGTGAGCCAAAACTGATGTGACCTTAGTCTCTTTAATACAACTCCAGAATGCCAAAGCAGTATGGCAAACAACATTTTATGCACCCTTGCACGAGTTGTGCAGGTGACCCTTGGGCCTCCAACATTTGCGCTCTCTGATGGCAAGCCTCACACAGTTACAATGTTTAAATACATAACATCACTCCCCCCCACAGTCTTTGATACAAATTATTTACAAGTTGAGACGATCCAGGGCCTTACGCTCCCTCGTTGATCGTCTGAGTTCAAACTCTGTTGTGGGTGAGTTGGTTGGACCATTGCTGCACTGCGGCGCGGCTGGTCTGATAGGACTGTTGGGAATGGTGGGTTCATCCTCTTGATTGACAGCGAGGTCGATTGCTGGTTGGGTGTGTGTTGGTGGATCGATGATGGTGATGTATTCTTCAGGTTGTTCCTGGTTGTCGGTGAACCACAGTTTGGTCTGATGCAAATGCTTTCTGCACGTTTGTCCATTCAATAGTTTGACGATAAACACTCTATTCCCCTTCCTGGCCAAGACAGTGCCAGCGACCTGTTTAGGACCATGACTGTAATTAAGGACAAACACAGGGTCGTTAACATCAATGTCACGCAATACAGCCGCGCGATTGTGGTACATGTTTTGCTGGTGACGCCGGGTTTTCACATGATCATTTAGATCCGGGTGGACTAGGGAGAGCCTGGTTTAGAGTGCTCTCTTCATTAACAATTCTGTAGGGGGAACCCCAGTGAGTGAGTGGGGTCGCGTCTGGTAGCTGAGCAGAACTCGAGATACGCGGGTCTGCAAGGAGTCTTCCGTCACGCATTTCAAGCTCTGCTTGATAGTTTGGACTGCCCGTTCTGCTTGACCGTTGGATGCGGGTTTAAACGGGGCAGACCTGACATGCTTGATGCCATTGTGGGTCTTAAACTCGTTGAATTCCGAGCTGGTGAAACACGGTCCATTGTCACTGACAAGGACGTTGGGCAAGCCATGGGTGGCGAACATAGCCCGGAGGCTTTCAATAGTGGCAGTGGATGTGCTGGATTACATGATTACGCATTCAATCCATTTAGTGTAAGCATCCACTACAACTAAAAACATCTTTCTGAGAAAGGGGCCAGCAAAATCTATGTGGATCCTGGACCATAGTTTGGAGGGCCATGACCACAGACTCAATGGAGCCTCCATTGGTGCATTGCTCAATTGTGAGCACGTGTTGCACTGGTGTACGCATGACTCTAAGTCTGAGTCAATGCCAGGCCACCATACATGCGACCTGGCTATAGCCTTCATTATGAATATGCCTGGGTGGGTATTGTGTAGGTCGCGTATAGACATTTCCGTGCCTTTTTTTGGTAAAACCACGTGATTACCCCATAAGAGACAATTCGATTGGATGGACATTTCATCTTTGTGTCGATTAAATGGCTTCATTTCATCTTGCATTTCCCCGGGAACAGCCGACCAGTTCCCAATGAACACGCAACTTTTTACAAATGATAGCACGGTATCCTGGCTGGTCCAGGTCCTGATCTGGTGAGCAGTGACGGGTGACAACTCGCTCTCAAAAGCATCCATGACCAGAATGGCTGCGCCATTTTCACCCCGGTAGTAGGCAATGCTAGCCGACTAAGGGCACCAGCACAGTTCTCCGTGCCTGGTCTGTGGTGGATAACATAGTCATAGGCGGACAATGTTTGTGCCCATCTTTGGATGCGGAACGAAGCATTGGTGCTTATACCTTTGCTTTCTGAAAACAGCGAAATGTGCAGTTTGTGTTCGGTTTCAAGCTCAAACCGAAGTCCAAATAGGTATTAGTGCATTTTGTTAACCCCATATATACATGCTAACAACTCTTTCTCGACCATAGACAGACTTCGAGACGCATATGCAACCGGTTGAAGTTTTCCCGACACATTGGTTTGCTGTAACACACAGCTGACCCTGTACAAAGATGCATCACAAGCTAGCACTAATCGTTTACACGGGTCAGACAGTACAAGTAACTTATTAGAACAAAATAGGTTTATTGCCTTCTCAAAGGCTGTCTCTTCAGATTTACCCCAAACGCAGTCGTTCCCCTTACGTAGCAACATGTGCAACGGTTCCAGCAAAGTGCTTAACCCGGGTAGAAAGTTACCAAAATAATTAAGGAGTCCCAGGAACGAACGCAGCTCCATCACATTCTGTGGTCTGGGTGCATTCTTGATGGCCTCTGTCTTTGAGTCCGTGGATCTGATGCCGTCTGCCGCAATCTTTCTCCCCAAATATTCGACCTCTGGCACCAGGAAAACACACTTGGAGCGTTTCAGCCTGAGTCCCATTCTGTCCAGTTGACTTAGAACCTTTTCCAGGTTGTGCAGGTGTTCAGTGGTGTCACGACCGGTGATTAGGATATTGTCTTGAAACACAACATTGTGTGAAACCGATTTCAGCAGACTCTCCATGTTCCTCTGGAAGATGGCAGCAGCCGAGCAAATCCCAAAAGGGCACCTGTGGTATATAAACAGTCCTTTGTGTGTGTTGATGCACCTGAATATTTTCGAAGATTCAGCCAGCTCCTGTGTCATGTAGGCAGAGGTTAGGTCCAACTTGGTGAATGACTTCCCCCCTCGCTGTAAGTGATAAATTGTAAGAGTTGCAAATAGGTGGTCAGAATTATGCTGAAGGTAGTGAACTTATCAGTATTAGGAGGGTCTGTATAATTGCCTGTGTATGTAACACTTGCTTATGTAGGTATAGCACAAATGTATCACGCATTAATTTGACTCCATAACCTCTGTAATACTTAAACAGCAAAATCAGCAGTTGCTGATCTGCCGGCAAAGAAACCCGACAGGTCTTACCGACTAACTATCGATTATACCGCCCTGAATAAGGTGACTCCCCGAGAACACCCAATAGTAGCAAGTCTGGCGACAATTTTTAATGGCCTGGGTCCAGAACATAAGATATTCACCGTGCTGGACATAGTGAATGGATTTTGGGCCATACCCTTAGACAAAGAGTCCCATGGAAAATTTGCCTTCACCGTAAAGGGAAAACAATACACATGGACCAGAGAGCCACAGGGATTCCATGATAGCCTGAGCATATTTCATCGAGTATTGTCAGGGATTTTGGAACCAGTAGCTGTAGGAGAAGGAAGCACCCTTTTGCAGTATGTAGATCATATCCTTATTGCCTCCAGCACAGAACAACAACACGTACTAGCTTCAATGACAATGCTAGGAGCTATACAGAATGCGGGAGTAAAGATAAATCCTAGGAAGGTGCAGGTGGGAAGGAGCGAAGTAACATCTAGGATACATGACAGGCGCCTAAGGACAGAAAGGAAGCAATTCAATCAATGCCCAGGCCAGGAACCATGAAAGGAGTCAGGCAGGTACTAGGACTATTCAACTACTGCAGAAATTTTATTTCCAAATATGCCAAGATGGCCTTACCTATACAGGACCAGGTTAAAGCGGGGAAACCCTCCCAAGAGCCCAGATCAAGAAATTGCATTTGTGCAGTTAAAACAAGCTCTCACAAGTGCTGCAGCCTTGGCACTACCAGACCAAATTAGGCCCTTTCACGTCTATACCTACCATAGTAACGATCATTGTAATACGGTAGTGACTCTACACGGGGACAGGCATAGTCCAGTGGCATATTACTAAGGTGAGCCGCAACCCATAGCCGCAGGACTGTCCAAGTGCATTGCTGCCCTAAACTGTGCGGCATGGGCCATCAGAGTTAGCGAACCAATAATAATGTCAGGATACATTTTTCTACATACCTTAGTAGAATTACTTAACATTGAAAGGCTAAAAACGGTATCCGATGCACAAAGGGCAAGGTGGGAAGCAATGCTCTTACCCCCCACAATGGGATGGTAAAAACAATAAAAGACAACTGTAACACCCTGCAGGGTGGATCATTACGGAGGGAGAGGAGCATCAGTGTAACCCAACAGGAGAAGACGAGGGAAGTAGTCAGGCAAGTGAAACCCCGCTTGAGGAGGCAGACATGGATCTATATATAGATGGGTCTCGGCACTATATCAATGGGACATCAAGGATGGGCCGTGGTAGATAGCAGCGGACAGGTCAAAAGGGAAGGACGATTCGAAGGGGGTCAATCAGCTCAAGTGGCTGAATTAGTGGCTCTCACTGAAGCTCTGAGGCTGGCTAGGGGAAATGGAGTAAACATCTATACAGACAGTCGATATGCTTTTGGAGTAGTGCATGATTATATGATAGCCTGGAGCAGACGGGGATACATGACCTCAGGAGGAGGGCCGATTAAACATGAGGAGATTGTTAAAGAATTAGTGGAAGCCTTCCTCCGACCCCAAGAATGTGCGATCAACATCAACAGGGGAATGCATGGGCAGACGAGGCAGCCAAGCGAGTGGCAGAGACAGGTACACTGGCCGGGGAAGCCCAGGTCGGAGCATGTAAAATCGGGCCTGAGGAAGCAAACGTGCTGAAGGTACAGGGAGAAGCCACCCAACAGGAAAAGGAGGGGTGAAAGCAAAGAAGGGCCCAACAAGGGACCGATGGGATATGGAGGAAAGAAGGGAATGTGGTGGTCCCGGAATGCATCCAAGGGAGCCTATTAAATTTATACCACGGATACATCCATACAGGTAGAACCAACACGATAAGCTCGATGTTCAGATGCTGGTGATGGAAGGGAATGGGTAGAGGTATAGAGAACCACTGTAGAAGGTGCGTGACGTGGGGGAAAGTAAAGGTCAGAATGGGACATCAGCCCCAACCGGAAGTACCCTGGGAAAACTTACAATAGATTTTACTGGACCATTACCCAGCAACAAGGGGAAGACATACTGCCTAGAAGTAATTAATAGACCAGTTTACGAAGTGGGTAGAAGCTTTTGTCACTAGAAATTGTTCAGCAGGGACCGTGGCCAGAATCCTAGCAGAAGAAATAATAGCCCGATGGGGAATGCCACTACAGCTGGACGCAGATCAGGGTACATACTTTACAGGAAAGATGATGAAACAGGCCTGCGCGTTACTAGGGATCAGGCAAAAATATCCCATATCAAAGAGACTGGAGAGAGATGGGTAGACAGGATACCCCGAGTACTAATGAAGCTCAAGGCAACTCCTAGTCGGACGACAGGACTGACACCCATTGAACTAAAAAAAAATAGGATACAGAAATTTGTAATGGAACTCTGTAAGCAGTTACATGATTTAAAGACACAGGCTAGAGATTAGCAAATGAAGGACTCAGAGAACGAGACTAAGGAACAGAAGGTCCAAACACCCCAAATAGGCAGTCAGGTGATTATCCCAGAGAGGTCCAGGCTGGCACCCAAATGGACCAGACCCTATCAGGTAATAACGGTAAGTTATGGTAGTTATAAGGGGTATCAGCAAGTGGAAACACTGGACCCAGTTAAAAAAGCATGGTCACTAACTAATCGTTGACGACCAGGAAATATTGTTTTTTTGCAGTACTCTAGTGCTCGTGGAAACAACGTGGGGTAATGCAGCCTCATATCAAGGACAACAGGCTGAGGGACGGCAAGGCCTGTATTACAGGGACTCAGCAGACATTAGTTTAATAAAGAATTAAAAACACTGATGGTGACGGACAGAGCAACAGTAGAATTAAATAACGGGCATAAAACAACGTAACAAGGAAACGAAACAACATTGGGGATGGGCCAGTAATACGGGACCAATAATTAGTAGAAATAAGACCGCGGTATGTTTTACAATCAGGAGGGACAAAGATACTGCCCCCGGGGGAAGTGGGTGCAGATTTCACTCAACAGCTATGAATGGTGGTGGAGGGGTATCTCCCGAGATAGACCCACCACCAGGGCCCCACCCACTACTTTAGCAACAGTGAGCACTACCTGGGCCCCGATCACCACACCCCCAGCACCACACATGTGTTCAACTATGAACGCTGGGGCAAAAGGGCGATTGATAAGGCAGATCAAGGATAAGATACACTTCGGGGTACGTCAGCGAATAATTACTGTATTCCTAAATTTAAGCACTATAAGCCTGTATAGAAACCTGACCCTGCGAGCACTTAAAGGCCCTGAATCAAAAACCATGAAGTTTAATGTGGAAAGAGGGTCAGGTAAAAAACAGGACTGGGAAAAAGAGGGATACTAGACATGGTACGCGGCGGGATACGTGGCAGGATACGCAGCGGGATACGCGGCGGGATACGTGACGGTAAACACTATAGACCTACAAATGATAGATAATCGAGTTAACGCTCCAACACGAGCCTTACAGGGATTGCTGGAAAGGGATGAGGATAATGAAAAGATATAGGCACAACTGGGTAATGGCGCAGAAAGGGAATTATTACAAGTGGCCCACATATTGCGAGACCACGCCAGAACTATAAATTTGATGAATAGAGCAGAACGGAACTTAAGTAAAACCATACAGACAGAACTAGTATGTACAGGATATGGAGTATGGTTGCTAAATGGAATACAACATAACCTAGAGCAGCTTCAGAATGGAAAGGTGCCGGATTGGATAACACGATGTATTTACCAACTGGACCTTGGACAAAAACATGACTCATGCCCGTGAGATGCGGAGAAACAGTCATGTGTAACCGGACATTTAAATATAATAGGTTTTGTATTAACTGTACCACAGTATGATGTGACAAAGGGAGGTCCTCAATACCAAACAAACAATGTAGGAGAAATAACAAATCAGACTCGCGCGTGGTACCATGACAAACCAGAAATGTAACTGAAGAGACCAACAGTACGAAGAGTCTCAGCATATATGATTGTTATAAAAATAACAAAGTTGCTTTATGTCGAGATCCACTACGAATGATCAAAGATGACTATGGATATGACCAAGTGGACGGGTGTACCTTGAGTATCATCCCCCTAACACAGGACTACGAAATTATCACTGTTCCACGAGGAAATGGAGATTGATGTGTGAGCACCACGGTAACTGAAATGAAAAAAGGAACACCTCATGCACCATTATGGATATTGACTTCTGCTTTACTCCGCTTGACGAGACAGATATAAACGGGTTTATTATAACCCCTGAACTAAAGGAAGAAAGATCGAGGGGACAATGATGGACATTACCTGAGGAGGTTATGCGAAGACCATCGGGCCACAAGGAAAACCAATATTCGAACTGAAAGAGGAACAAACTCGACTGAATTGGACACCATTCATCAACATAGAGGGGCAGAAATTTGGCAGGAGAGAAAAGACCCCAAGTGGAGGAAAGATGGAAGAAACAGAGCATACCCCAGGCGGGGCATAATTCGAACACTGAGAAAATGTTGGCTATAAAGGATTTATACACGAACTGTGCTGGACTAAGTATACTGACTGTGGTGCAAGGGAACTCATCTTGCTAGTAATATCCTGTAAAAAGGTGCAACCGATGTAAGAGGCAGGCCCTAGCCCATACAATAGTTAAAACATTGAATAAAGGGAAATCGGACAGTCCGGCAGAAAGGACTTACTTAGTATAACCTTGATAGGAAAGCCAACAGGTAGATCCTGCAGCTCGGGAAGTAGCACTACCCAAGTGAAAGGACAACCCTGGAAGCTCACCCATAAGGGATTAATTGGGAAATGGCCTATCTTGGGCATGTAGCCAAGGGCCATTAGGAGGAATTGTAAGGAATAAATTGTAAGAGTTGCAAATAGGTGGTCAGAATTATGCTGAAGGTAGTGAACTTATCAGTATTAGGAGGGTCTGTAAAATTGCCTATGTATGTAACACTTGCTTATGTAGGTATAGCACAAATGTATCATGCATTAAGCTGAATCCTTAACCTCTGTAATACTTAAACAGCAAAATCAGCAGTTGTTGATCAGAAGTCTCTGAGGAAGAGATAAGGAAGCAAGTTTAGGCCCCAATTATACTGTGGCAAAGGTCAAGTTATGGAACAACACCATAGCATATACCACTCAGAGACAGTTTGATAAGAGTCGACAAATCAATGTAACTTCGCTGATAGAATTAGACCTATCGAGGATTTTGTAGGAGGGTGCTCCTCTCCAAAACCTATATAAATTGTACTTGAAACCTCTTGTATTTGAGGTTCCATGACTGAACCTTCCCTTGCAATTGCTCGTAATAAAAGCCGATTGAACCTGGGATTTCGTGTGTTCACTTCCGTGGTCGTTATACAACAGGAGAAGGGTGAGGCGGCAGCGTTGAGGAGGCGGAGCAGGAGTTCGTGAGGCCTATAAAGCCCCAGCAGGAGTCCGGGGATTGGCGGCAGTGTCGGAGAGGCAAAGCGCGAGTTTGTGAGGTCTATAAAGCCCCAGCGGGAGTCCGGGGATCGGCGGCAGTGTCGGAGAGGCAAAGCGCGAGTTCGTGAGGCCTATAAAGCCCCAGCGGGAGTCCGGGGATCGGTGGCAGCGTCGAAGAAGCGCAGTGGGAGATTGTGAGGCCTACAAAGGCCCAGCGGGAGTCTGGGGATCAGCGGCAGCATCGAGGAGGAGGAGGCGTCGGAGTGGCTAGCTGGTGCAGGGGCAGAAGGTAAACAAAGAAGAAGAAAGAAATCGAAATCACAGTCAAGGGTGTAAGTGATTGGCTGGTGATTGATGAATAGTTTTTCTTTATCTTTTCATTATCGGTAGGTAACCTTTAGCATTGTTGTTGCCAAATTAAGTTAATCTAGGGGTTAAGTTATGGCAGGAGAGCTCAGACACGTGTTATGCTCCTCCTGTGCTATGTGCGAACTCAGGGACGCTTCTAGCGTCCCTGACGACTACATGTGCGGGAAGTGTATCCGTCTGCAGCACCTGACAGACCGCATTGCGGCATTGGAGCTGCAGGTGGATTTACTCTGGAGCATCCGCGATGCTGAGGATGTCGTGAGTAGCATGTTTAGTGAGTTGGCCACACCACAGGTAAAGGGTACACAACCAGATAGGGGATGGGTTACCAACAGAAAGAGCAGTGGAAAGAAGGTAGTGCAGGGGTCCCCTGCGGTCATCCTCCAGCAAAGCAGATACACCATTTTGAGTACTGTTGAGGGGGTTGACTCATCAGGGGAGAGCAGCAGCAGCCAAGTTCATGGCACTGTAGGTGGCTCTGCTGTACAGGAGGGGAAGAAAAACACTGGGAGTGCTATAGTGGTAGAGGATTCTATTATAAGGGGAATAAATAGACGTTTCTGCAGCCGCAATCGAGACTCCAGGAAGGTATGTTGCCTCCCTGGTTCAAGGGTCAAGGATGTCTCAGAGAGGGTGCAAGACATTTTGAAAATGGAAAGTGAACAGCCAGTTGTCGTGGTGCATATAGGTACCAACGATATAGGTAAAAAACGGAATGAGGTCCTCCAAGCTGAACTTCGGGAGCTAGGAATTAAATTAAAAAGTAGGACCTCAAAGGTAGTAATTTCAGGATTGTTACCAGTGCCACGTGCTAGTCAGAGTAGGAATCGCAGGATAGCTCAGATGAATGTGTGGCTTGAAGAGTGGTGCAGAAGGGAGGGATTCAAATTCCTGGGACATTGGAACCGGTTCTGGGGGGAGGTGGGACCAGTACAAACCGGACGGTCTGCACCTGGGCAGGACCAGAACCAATGTCCTAGGGGGAGTGTTTGCGAGTGCTGTTCAGGAAGGGTTAAACTAATATGGCAGGAGGATGGGAACCTATGCAGGGAGACAGAGGGAAGTAAAATAGGGGCAGAAGCAAAAGATAGAAAGCAGAAAAGTAAAAGTGGAGGGCAGAGAAACCCAAGGCAAAAATCAAAAAGGGCCACATTGCAGCAAAATTCTAAAGGGCAAAGTGTGTTAAAAAGATACGCCTGAAGGTTCTGTGCCTCAGTGCGAGGAGTATGCATAATAAGGTGGCCGAATTAACTGCACAGGCAGTAATTAATGGATATGATGTAATTGGCATCACAGAGACATGACTCCAGGGTGACCAAGGCTGAGAACTCAACATCGAGGGGTATTCAACATTTAGGAAGGATAGACGGAAAGCAAAAGGAGGTGGGGTAGCGTTGCTGGGTAAAGAGGAAATTAACGCAAAAGTAAGGAAGGACATTAGCTTGGATGATGTGGAATCTGTATGGGTGGAGCTGCGGAATACCAAAGGGCAGAAAACGCTAGTGGGAGTTGTGTACAGACCACCAAACAGTAGTAGTGAGGCTGGGGACAGTTTTAAACATAAAATTAGGGATGCATGCAATAATGGTACAGAAGCTATCATGGGTGACTTTAATCTACATATAGATTGAGCTAACCAAACTGGTAGCAATACAGTGGAGGAGGATTTCCTGGGATGTATTAGATATGGTTTTCTGGACCAATATGTCGAGGAACCAATTAGAGGGCTGGCCATCCTAGGCTGGGTGATGTGTAATGAGAAAGGACTAATTAGCAATCTTGTTGTGCGAGGCCCCTTGGGGAAGAGTGACCATAATATGGCAGAATTCCTTATTAAGATGGAGAGTGACACAGTTAATTCAGAGACTAGGGTCCTGAACTTAAGGAAAGGTAACATCGATGGTATGAGATGTGAATTGGTTAGAATAGACTGGCCAATGATATTTAGACGGTTGACGGTGGATAGGCAATGGCAAACATTGAAAGATCACATGTGTTGTGTATCTGTAAAGCATGCACTCCCATGTTCCACCACCAGGGAGTGCATCCCCAGAAGTCCCAAGGGATCCCAGCATCCCTTGGGAGCACTGTATATAAGCCAGCCCCTAAGGCCTGTTCCTCACTCTGGAGTGTCTTAATAATGACTGAGGTCATGTTTCACCAGTGCCGAATTTAAAGAATTCATGACCCGCAATGGGATCAAACATGTCACCTCGGCCCTGTTTAAACCAGCCTCCAATGGGCAGGCAGAGTGGGCAGTACAAACAATCAAACAGAGCCTTAAACGAGTCACAGAAGGCTCACTCCAAACCCGTCTGTCCCGAGTACTGCTCAGCTATCGCACGAGACCCCACTTGCTCACGGGGTGCCCCCGGCTGAGCTACTCATGAAAAGGACACTTAAAACCAGACTCTAGCTGGTTCACCCCAACCTGCATGATCAGGTAGAGAGCAGGCGGCAGCAACAAAATGTAAACGATGGTCGCGCCACTGTGTCACGGGAAATTAATCTGAATGACCCTGTATATGTGTTAAACTATGGACATGGTCCCAAGTGGATCGCAAGCATTGTGATAGCTAAAGAAGGGAGTAGGTTGTTTGTAGTCAAACTAGACAATGGACAAACCTGCAGAAAGCACCTGGACCAAACGAGGCTGCGGTTCACAGACTGCCCTGAACAATCCACAGCAGACACCACCTTTTTTGAGCCCACAACACACACCCAAAGGATCAACGACACCATACTGGACCAGGAAATTGAACCCATCACGCCCAACAGCCCAGCAAGGCCAGGCTCACCCAGTAGCCCTGCAGTGCCAACAACATGCCAGCCCAGCGAGGGCACAGCCAACACATCAGAACAGACATTTGTACTGAGGCGGTCCACCAGGGAAAGAAAGGCTCCCGACCGCCTCACCTTGTAAATAGTTTTCACTTTGACTTTGCGGGAGTGAGTGATGTTGTGTATCTGTAAAGCATGCATTCCCATGTTCCACCACCAGGCAGTGCATCCTCTGAAGTCCCAAGGGATCCCAGCATCCTTGGGAGAACTGTATATAAGCCGGCCCCTAAGGCCTGTTCCTCACTCTGGAGTGTCTTAATAAAGACTGAGGTCACTGTTACTTTAACCTCCCTGTGTGCAGTCTCATCTGTGTTAGCAATACAATAACATGGATGAACTTTAACAATTGTACATCCCTGTCTGGAGTAAAAATAAAACATGGAAGGTGGCTCAACCGTGGCTAACAAGGGAAATTAAGGATAGTGTTAAATCCAAGGAAGAGCCATATAAATTGGCTAGAAAAAGCAGCAAACCTGAGGACTGGGAGAAATTTAGAATGCAGCAGAGGAGGATAAAGGGTTTAATTAGGAGGGGGAAAATAGAGTATGAGAGAAAGCTTGCCAGGAACATAAAAACTGACAACAAAAGCTTCAATAAAAGCTTCTATATGAAGAGAAAAAGATTAGTGAAGACAAACGTAGGTCCCTTGCAATCGGATTCAGGTGAATTTATAATGGGGAACAAAGAAATGGCAGACCAGTTGAATAAATACTTTGGTTCTGATTTCACGAAGGAAGATACAAACAATCTTCCGGAAGTACTGTGGGACCGAGGGTCTAGTGAGAAGGAGGAACTAAAGGAAATCCTTATTAGGCAGGAAATTGTGTTAGGGAAATTGATGGGATTGAAGGCCGATAAATTCCCCGGGGCTTGATAGTCTGCATCGCAGAGTACTTAAGGAAGTAGCCCTAGAAATAGTGGATGCATTGGTGATCATTTTCCAACCATCTATCGACTCTGGATCAGTTCCAATGGACTGAATGGTAGTTAATGTAATGCCACTTTTTAAAAAAGGAGGGAGAGAGAAAATGGGTAATTATAGAATGGTTAGCCTGACATCAGTAGTGGGGAAAATGTTGGAATCAACCATTAAGGATGAAATAGCAACGCATTTGGAAAGCAGCGACAGGATCAGTCCAAGTCAACATGGAATTATGAAAGGGAAATCATGCTTGACAAATCTTCTGGAATTTTTTGAGGATGTAACTAGTAGTGTGGACAACGGAGAACCAGTGGATGTGGTGTATCTGGACTTTCAAAAGGCTTTTGACAAGGTCCCACACAAGAGATTGGTGTGCAAAATTAAAGCGTATGGTATTGGGGGTAATGTACTGACGTGGATTGAGAACTGGTTGGCAGGCAGGAAGCAGAGAATCAGGATAAACGGGTCCTTTTCAGAATGGCAGGCAGTGACTAGTGGGGTGCCGCAGGGCTCAGTGCTGGGACCCCAGCTATTTACAATATACATTAATGATTTAGATGAAGGAATTGAGTGTAATATCTCCAAGTTTGCAGATGACACTAAGCTGGTTGGCGGTGTGAGCTGTGAGGAGGCTGCTAAGAGGCTCCAGGATGACTTGGACAGGTTAGATGAGTGGGTAAATGCATGGCAGATGCAGTATAATGTGGATAAATGTGAGGTTATCCACTTTGGGGGCAAAAACACGAAGGCAGAATATTATCTGAATGGCGGCAGATTAGGAAAAGGGGAGGTGCAACGAGACCTGGGTGTCATAGTTCATCAGTCATTGAAAGTTGGCATGCAGGTACAGCAGGCGGTTAAGAAGTCGAATGGTATGTTGGTCTTCATAGCTAGCGGTTTTGAGTATTGATGCAGGGAGGTCTTAATACAGTTGTACAGGGCCTTTGTGATGCCTCACCTGGAATATTGTGTTCAGTTTTGGTCTCCTAATCTGAGGAAGGAGGTTCTTGCTATTGAGGGAGTGCAGCGAAGGTTCACCAGACTGATTCCCGGGCTGGCTGGACTGACATATGAGGAGAGACTGGATCAACTGGGCATTTATTCACTGGAGTTTAGAAGGATGAGAGGGGATCTCATAGAAACATATAAAATTCTGACGGGACTGGACAGGTTAGATGCAGGCAGAATGTTCCCGATAAGAGCAGGAGTAGGCCATTTGGCCCCTCGAGCCCGTTTCACAATTCTCTCTCTTTCTTTGGCAGTCCCCCAAAATTGAGGATGACTTGCTTCCACACTAAAATGGTGACCGATGAGACCAAAGCAGGCCAGGTCTCGAACCTCATTTTAAAGGGTGGAAGATGCCCGTGCGTGAATTCTTTTAACGTGGGGTGGCCGTTGCATACCAGCTACCACACAAACTTGATAGTGCATGGTCTTGGTCCAATGGCAAGGGGATCCAAGACGATTGGAGACCAAGCTCTGATGCATGGGCCTAGCACACACACACACACACACACACACACATATATTCCTACTGACACCCATCCCTCCCTCCTTCAGGTCCTCTCTCCCTGGCTACATATTGAAGAGGAAAGTCATGGCATGCAGGAGGATATCAATCTACTGGTCAGGTGGACAGAGCAGTAGCAAATGGAATTTAATTCGGAGAAGTGTGAGGTGATGCACTTTGGGAGGGCTAATAAGGAAAGGGTATACATATTAAGCGGTAGGCCACTTAATAGTGTAGATGAACAAAGGGACCTTGGAGTGTTTGTCCACAGATCCCTGAAAGTAGCAGGCCAGGTGGATAAGGTGGTTAAGAAGGCATATGGAATGCTTGCCGTTATTGACCGAGGCATAGAATACAAGAGCAGGGAGGTTATGTTTAAATTGTATAATGCTCTAGTTTGGCCACAGCTGGAGTACTGCGTGCAGCTCTGGTCACTGTATTATAGGAAGGACGTGGTTGCACTAGAGAGGGTGCAGAGGAGATTTACAATGATGCTGCCGGGAATGGAGAATATTAGCTATGAGGACAAATTGGATAGGCTGGGTTTGTTCTCATTGGAACAGAGGAGGTTGAGAGGGGACCTCACTGAGGTGTGCAAAATTTTAAGGGGCCTGGATATAGTGAATATATTTCCATTGGTGGTGGGGTCAATTACGAGGGGGTATAGTTTTAAGGTGGTTGGTGGAAGATTCAGAGCGGATTTGAGGGGAGGCTTCTTCACGCAGAGGGTTCTGGAACTCACTGCCTGGAAGGTTGGTGGATTCAGAAACTCTCACCACATTTAAAAGGTGCTTGGATGGGTATTTAAAGTGCCGTAACCTACAGGGTTACGGACCGAGAGCTGGTAATTGGGATTAGACTAGATAACCTCTTGTTGGTAGGACTGAGATGAGGAGAAACATCTTCACTCAGAGAGTTGTTAACCTATGGAATTCCCTACCGCAGAGAGTTGTTGATGCCAGTTCGTTGGATATATTCAAGAGGGAGTTAGATTTTGCCCTTCCAGCTAAAGGGATCAAGGGGTATGGAGAGAAAGCGGGAAAGGGGTACTGAGATGAATGATCAGCCATGATCTTATTGAATGGTGGTGCAGGCTCGAAGGGCCGAATGGCCTACTCCTGCATCTATTTTCTATATTTCTATGTATCTATGTTAACTCTATCAGTTAGTCCACCCTGAAGGAGAGAAGCCTCCTTTTGCTCCAACAGACGGGCAGGTGTCGATTAACTATATCAGTTAGTCCACCTTGAAGGAGAGAAGCCTCCTTTTTAACCCCTACACCTGCTAATGTTGTGAACAGGTCATCCACCTTGGGTAGTGGATACTGGTTTTGTAACGCGACTCGATTGATCGTTACCTTGTCGTCTCCGCAGATTCTGACCGTGCCATCTCTTTTCAACACCGGAACAATCGGACTGGCCCACTTGTTGAACTTGACTGGCGATATGATTCCCTCTCGTTGAAGTCTGTCCAGTTCGATCTCGACTTTCTCCCTCATCATATATGGAACTGCTTGAGCCTTGTGATGAACGGGCCTTGCATCGGAGACTAGATGGATCTGCAACTTTGTACCTGTGAAGTTGCCGATGCCTGGTTCAAATAGCGACGAAAATTTGCTCAGCGCTTGGACGCACGAGGCATCATCCACAGAAGATAGTGCTTTGACGTCATCTCAGTTCCACCTAATCTTTCACAGCCAGCTTCTGCCGAATAGCGTTGGGCCATTGCCTGGTACAATCCACAGTGATGAATCATGGACAGCTCCATCATATGATACCTTAACTGCCGCACTGCCAATGACTGGTGTGAACTCTTTGGTGGAGGTGCGCAGCTTTGTCTGAATCGGGCTCAGTTTTGGCCTTTGTGCCTTGTTGCCCCACAGTTTCTCAAAAGCCTTCTGACTCATAATTGATTGACTCACCCTCGTGTCAAACTCTATTGATACCTGAGTACCATTCACTTTGACTTTCAGCATGATAGGATGGCTCTTGGTGGTGAAGGTGTGTACCCCATACACTTCGTCCTCGGGTGAGTTGCCTCTCTTGTTTGTTCTGCGTGATCGGGGCCGGATCGATCATCCTCTGCCGACTCTGCCACATGGTGAATCGCAGCACTGTACATTCGCTGGAGGTGCTTCATTGTTTCGCAGCCTTTGCACACATAGAGCTTGAATCGACATTGATGTGCTCGATGATTACCCCGCAGCGCCAACATGGTGCTAATGGATTTGCATTCACGCCCGATGGTGGACTCTTCGTCATCCTAGGTCTTGCAGCTGCAGATGTGTAGGCCCTGCCATATGATGTTCTGCCTGCTAGCGACGTTATTTTATGCACAGTACTTGCCGGTGAGCTTCCATGGTGGGAAGATATCTGTCTGGTATTCTCACTAGTGGATATGAATGCCTGGGCTATCGTGATGGCCTCGCTCAGGTCTAGGGATTCGGCGGACAGCAGCTTGTGAAGAATGACCTCGTGACTGATGCCAAGCATAAAAAGTCCCGCAGCATTTCCCCCAAAAATCCAGCAAATTCGCAAGTTCCCGCAAGGTGTCTCAAGTTGGCGACATAACTCACCACGTCCTGGCCCATGGAGCTGTGGTGCGTGTAGAAGCGATACCTGGCCATTAAGACGCTTTCCTTTGGCTTGAGTTATTCCCAAGCCAGCGTACACAACTTTGTATTGGTCTTCTCCGCTGGTTTCTCCAGTGCTAGCAGATTCTTGATGAGGCCGTATATTGTGGACCCACACACGGTGAGGAGAATCGCCCTGCGCTTGATCGCTGTATCGTCCCCATCCAGCTCGTTGGCCACAAAGTACTGGTCAAGACGCTCAATGAAGACTTCCCAATCATCACCCTCTACAAATCCCTCTAAAATACCAACGGCAGCCATGACCGCGTGAAAGTTCGTAATCTGTTACTCGTTGCCAATTGTTAAGTATTCAAGAACTCCACAAGACTGAGTACTGTGAGTTAAAACTGATGTGACCTTAGTCTCTTTAATACAACTCTAGAGTGCCGAAGCAGTAGGGCAGACAACCTTTGATACTCCCTTGCACGAGGTGTGCAGGTGACCCTTGGGCCTCGAACTGTTGCGCCCTCTGGTGGCAAGTCTTACACATTTACAATGTTTACATACATAACAGTTCAGTGTGCACAGACAGAGGTTCAGAGGCTGCTAAATAGGAGCATGCTAAATGGAAGCATGTACTCACCTTCACCACCCGACTGAGGTCATTGTATTTCTTTCGGCAGTCTGTGAGGGTTCTGTCTACCACTGTGCTGGCCAATACCTCCTCGGCCATTTCTTACCACATGGCCTTGAATAGCTATAGTGATGGCCTCCTTCGAAATGCAGGGAACAGCGACTCCCTCCTTCTCTCGAAGGGCCGAATGGCCTACTCCTGTACCTATTTTCTATGTTTCTCCACTGTGCCCACCACTGTCTCCAGGGCCACATTATTAAAGCGCATGGACCTCTCCCTTGAAGCAGGATTCGCACCAGCCATCGCACAAAGTTGACTCAGTTGCTGAGAGGCCTGACTCAAGTGCAGCAATATTGAAAAAAGCAGTAGCAGTTTGAAATTACCTCCCCTTTAAGAGCTGGAATGAGCTAGAGGCAAGGATTGAAGGCTTATTGCTGAATGCAAATCCCGGTCCAATCACAGTGGTGGTTAGCAGTTGTTTGGTGGGCCGGGCGAAGCAATCCTGCTCCTCTTGTTCCACAATCAGTGCTGGAAAAGCACTTACCTGTTCCATGCAGAAGTCCTTGCCTCACTTTAGCTGCAGGTTTTCCCGAGGCCCAGGAAAACCAGCCAACCAGCGTTAAACCTGAAACTCAGGTAAAACACAGCATCGGTTTCCACATGTACGCTGATGACCCCCAGCTCTACCTCACCACCACTTTTCTTGACCCCTCCACAGTCCCTAAATTGTCAGACTGCTTATCCGACATCCAGTTCTGGATGAGCAGAAATTTTCTCCAATTGAATATTCGGAAGACTGAAGCCGTTGTTTTCGGTCCAATCCATAAACTCTGATCCCTCGCCACTGACTCCATCCCTCTCCCCAACTTCTGTCTGAGGCTGAACCATACTGTTCGTAACCTTGATGTCATATTTGACCCCAAAATAAGTTTTCAACCACATATCCTCAGCATAACTAAGACTGCCTATTTCCACCTCCGTAACATCGCCTATCTCTGCCCCGCCTCAGCTCATCTGTTGCTGAAGCCCTCATCCATGCCTTTCTTACCTCTAGACTTGACTATTCCAACACACTCCTGGCTGGCCTCTCACATTCTACCCTATGCAAACTAGAGGTGATCCAAAACTCAGCTGCCCGTGTCCTAATTCGCACCAAGTCCCACGCACCATTCACCCCTGTGCTCGCTGACCTACATTGGCTTCCGGTTATGCAATGCCTTGATTTCAAAATTCTCATCTTTATTTTCAAATCCCTCCATGGCCTCGCCCCTCCCTCTGTAATCTCCTCTAGCCCCAAAACCCCCGAGATGTCTGTGCTTCTCTAATTCTGCCCTCTTGAGCATCCCTGATTATAATCGCTCAACCATTGGTGGCCGTGTCTTCTGTTGCCTAGCCCCCAAGCTCTGGAACTCCCTGCCTAAACCTTTCTGCCTCTCTACCTCTCTTTCCTCCTTCAAGACGCTCCTTAAAACACACTTTTTTAACCAAGCTTTTGGTCACCTGCATTAATTGCTACTCATGCAGCTCAGTGCCAAATAATACTCCTGTGAAGCGCCTTGGGACATTTTACTACGTTAAAGTCGTTATATAAATACAAGTTGTTGTTGTAGTAAAATCTTAGGTGCACTGCCTCATTAAAATATTTAAATGAGCGACCCACCTCCGGAGAGTGGGTTGGTCACCCACACTCCACCAACCCCAACCCCCCTCCCTCCACCGCCCCGCTCCACCCCCCCACACCGTCCCACCCGCGATGAAACCAGAAGTGGGCAGGTTCGAGGCGAGTTGGGTTCAGGTTTGAGATTTTCTTACATTTTTACTTACCACCTGACCCAAATCCACCCGTTTTTCAGGGTTAAATTGACCCCCTATGATTCTACAGTTAATAAATAATTAAAAGGTCTTGACTTTGTTGTCTGACGTCTTCTTTGATACTTACCAATAAAGGCGACATTTATTCGTTCATTAGTATAAATGTTTATATAATCCAAACTGGTTGATGTAAGCAAATTCAGCGAGCCACTTTTAGATATCATTAACTAACAGGCATAAACTGGATAGCAAACCCCAGACCGTTCCTATGACGTAGAATGTAGGCAAAGGGTTAAGGATTCTTCTGGTGACCGAGATGAATATTCTTGCCGGAGTATTGATCTCAGTGCTCTTACAACTCCTTGAGCTTGGAGGACTGGAAAATACTGTTCCGTATTTTCTGGATTTTGACCACATATGGAGGAACCTTTTTGCACCAAATAAGAATCAGCCTTTACTAGTCTCCTAGGCCCAGGAACTTTAAAAAAGCTAAAGCTTGCAATTTTTCAAGCTTTAGGGAAGAGAGCGGAGATGGGGAAAGAAACTGGATAAAAGGGGAGAGGGGCTGGTTGGAGGAAAGAAAGGGGAGATGGGGAATGAGGATGAGAAGAATGGGGAGGAAGGGGGGGAAGGATAAAGGGGGATCAGGGCACAACTGTACGAGGATGAGGAGGACTTCAATTTTGTGTATTGGCTCTTACTTTGTGTATGTGGGGGCCTTGCATTTTTCTCTATGGGGCTCATAATTTTGCATATGAAAGCTTACAATTCAACATAATTAACTGCAGCCCATTCGCAGGTTTTGACACATGAATCTGGCCCCAGCTCCAAAAGGGTGGACTGCCTTCTCCTGATTCTATTCTTATCTATCCAGTTATAGCCAGACAATTATCTTCAAAGTCTTCTTTGCTTGTTCCTGCACCATTACCTCTGGAGTCCCCCAAGAATCTGTCTTTGGCCCCCTCCTATTTCTCATCTACATGCTTCCCCTCAGCGACATCATCCATAAAAAAAATCAGGTTCCACATGTATGCTGATGATACTCAGCTCTGCCTCACCGCCACATCTCTTGACCCCTCCACTCTCTCTGATTTGCCAGACTGTCTGTCTGACATTCAGAACTGGATGAGCAGAAATTTCCTTCAACTAAATATTGGGAAGACCGAAGCCATTGCCTTCAGTCCCCGCCACGAAATCCGATCCCTAACCATCGACTCCATCCCTCTCCCTGGCAACTGTCTAAGGCTGAACCAGATCATTTGCAACCTTGGTGTCGTATTTGACACTGAGATTAGCTTCCGACCACATATTCATGGCATCACCAAGATTGCCTACTTCCACCTCCGTAACATCGCCCAACTCCACCCTTGCCTCAGCTCATCTCCTGCCAAAACCCTCATCCATTGTTATATCTAGACTTGACTATTCCAATGCTCTCTTGGGCAACCTTCCATCTTCCAATCTACATGAACTTGAGCTCATCTCAAACTATGCTGCCCATATCCTAACTCGCACCGAGTCCCACTCAACCATCGTTCCTGTGCTCGCTGACTTACATTGATTCCTGGTCTGGTAATGCCTCAATTTAAAAATTCTCATCCTTCTTTTCAAATCACTCCATGACCTTGCTCCTCCCTATCTCTGTAACCTCCTCCAGACCTACAACCATCCGAGATCCCTGCACTGCTCCAATTCTGTCCTTTTGCACAACCCCGATTTTAATCACTCCACCATTGGGGGCTGAGCCTTCATGTGTCTAGGCCCTAAGCTCTGAATTCCCTCCCTAAACTTCCCCACTCTCTCTCCTCCTTTAGAACGTTCCTTAAAATCTATTTATTTGTCCAAACTTTTGATCATCTGTCCTAATATCTCCTTATATGGCTTATTGTCAAATTTTGTTTGATAAAGCACCTGTGAAGTGCCTTGGGACATTTTACTAGGTGCTATATAAATGCGAGTTATTATGTTCACATACCTGTAAAGTAGGTGATTTGGGTTCAGAAACAAAGCTACAGTATAAAATAGCAAGTGAAAAGGCAAATCAAGTTGATGTTGGTGTATCCTTACTGTATTGAAACTTTTTGTGCTTTGTTTAGTGCTTGGTGCAAATGTACTGCTTTGTTTAGTGCTTGGTGCTTTAAATGTATTTATGCTTCTTTAATGTTGCTGTGAAGGTGTTTTGTGCTTTGCAACGTCCCCTCCCGCCACCCCCTCCCCCCCGCCCCGCCCCACCGCCCTACTGCCCTTATCTCTGGCTGTCTGCGCTGATTTCTTAATTCACCGCAGAGTTTTTCAGAACGTACACTTATGCTGGCCTAAGTTAGTTTGGACTAAGTTTTAGCTGGCTAAACTTGCTTAAATGGCCTAAACTGGCATAAGTGGCTGGTAACGCCCCCTTTTGAAAAAAACAACTGAACTTAAAAAAAAACCTAACGAACTCACTGACACTGGAGCAGCTTAAATGGGAAGAATTGCGATTTTTAAGTTACTCCAAAAAAATCTAGTTGCTCCAAAAAAAATGGAGCAACTCCTGGGGAAACTTGGGCCCTGTGTTTGTAAGTATTATCTGTCCATCAAAAAGGTAGTTTTCCTCTAATTAGATTCGGGTCTCATTAATTTGATAATCTTGCCCAACAGAAACTGGCTAATCAGTGCATACCTGCCCTGATGGTTATTTTCATGCTTCTCAAGCAGTACTAGTACTACTAAATTCCCGTCAGTCAGCTCAGCAGCAACAATGGGGGCAAAACTACTTCTCAGGTAGTAAATGAACTTAATTATCATTTCTTCTAAATGGGGCATAAATACAGCTGTGTCACATGGAAATCAGAATGATCAAGTCATGGCTACTTGTACTGTTTGCAATCACAGTTTTCTGACCTTGATCTCATCTTACTGCATGATGGGATGATTGAAAAGCCAGATGGCATTTTGTGGCTACACTAACCTAAATCAGATTGCCTGGATGTTGTTTGCCTCAGATTGCCAAAGGTTGTGCAAAGAAATGAGATTGCAAATCTTAGAGCTTTTGCTATGCATTGCTGGCACTTCATGAAGTGTGATATCTTAAAGTATTCCAAGCTTTCTTATCGCAAGCCATACTCAATCCTGTATTGACACATATATGATACAAAGATGTCCTAAAGAATGTGGTGTTTTTTTTTTAAAGGATGCTATCACGTTGCATTCTGCATGCCATGACAGTGCAGAAAAGCTTTATTTCCATATTGCTGGCAGGCAGGAGTCAAAAACCAGAAGTGGGTGTAGGAGGTCAGCCTGCTGCTGGTGACTCACAAATATGGTCCCCAGCAAGGTAAGGATTTGAGGTTGATTGGGGAACTCCGCAATTAGAGGAAGAGGAACCCAGTGCGGGAGAGACCCAAGATATTGTTGTGGAGCCAGGAGGTGAAAAAGCAAAATGTAAACACTTACCTGGGCCTCCTGTGGCCAGGACCTTACTAGCGGTTCCAAGACAATACGGCCCTTAGTCAGCCTACGGTTAAAACCGCTTGCATCCAATTACATCATCCGGCTGCGATTTTCCCAATTAAATTAGGACTCTGCTCCTCTTGGTCAGGCAGGTTTCATGCCTGAAGTTATGTAAGTTAAAATGATAGCTGGTGAGAATGTGGCTCAATTTCCCCATCCATTATCTTAACCCCCGCCCGGATCATTACAATCAGGCCCAGAGAGCTGCGGTGGAGTCTTAAAATTGGTCTCACTGTTGTGATTTTGGATTTTGAGTAGCAGAGAAAGAGGAAGGCACTGGGTAGGAAGAGGTTACTGAATGTGTTGCTAAAGGGAGACATATCACAAGCAGCACAGCCTGAGATATGTGTCATGACAGCAGCTATGTTTCCTCCTCCTTATCTAATGCTGCTCATGTCTCCAGTTCACACAACTGTGAAGAGACTGTGTAAATCGTCGCCCACCGCATCACTTCCTAAATGCTGCCACCAGTTCAATGGAATGTCATACTGAAAGAACCACTTTGGTTGAAGTTGTACAATATCCTGATGAACTTTGTGCTCTTTATTTACTAATATAATTTAAATAATAATAACTCGCATTTATATAATACCTTTAATGTAGTAGAGCATCCCAAGGTGTTTCACAAAAGTGTTATGTATGCAAACATTGTAACTGTGTAAGACTTGCCACCAGATGGTGCAACTGTTGGAGGCCAAAGTGTCACCTGCGCACCTCCTGCAAGGGAGCATAAAAGGTTGTCTGCCATGCTGCTTAGGCACTCTGGAGTTGTATTAAAGAGACAAAGGGCACATCAGTTTTAACTCAGTACTCAGTCTTGTGGAGTTCTTTCATACATAAAAATTGATGACGATTAACAGATTATGAACATTCACGCGGTCATGGCTGCCATTGGTATTTTCGAGAGATTTGTAGAGGGTGATGATTGGGAAGCCTTCGTTGAGCGTCTCGACCAGTACTTTGTGGCCAACGAGCTGGATGGGGACGATACAGCGATCAAGCGCAGGGCAATTCTCCTCACCGTGTGTGAGTCCACAATATACGGCCTCATCAAGAATCTGCTAGCACCAGAGAAATCAACGGAGAAGACATACAGAGTTGTGTACACTGGTTTGGGAACACCTCAAGACGAAGGAAAGCGTCTTAATGGCCAGGTATCGCTTCGACACGCACTACCGCTCCGAGGGCGAGTTATGTCGCCGACCTGAGACGCCTTGCGGGAACTTGTGAATTTGCTGGAATTTGGGGGAAATGCTGCGGGACATTTTGTGCTTGACATCAGCCACGAGGTCATTCTTCACAAGCTGCTGTCTGCCGAATCCCTAGACCTGAGCAAGGCCATCACGATAGCCCAGGCATTCATATCCACGAGTGTTAATACCAGACAGATATCTTCCCAGCATCGAAGCTCACCGGCAAGTACTGTGCATAAAATAATGTCGCTAGCAGGCAGAACTGCATATGGCAGGACTTACACATCTGCAGCTGCAAGACCTGGGATGACTCAGAGTCTGCCATCGGGCGTGAATACAAATCTATTAGCACCATGTTGGCGCTGCAGGGTAATCATCGAGCCCATCAATGTCGATTCAAGCACTACGTGTGCAAAGGCTGCAAAACAATGGGGCACCTCCAGCAAATGTACAAGAGTGCTGCGACTCACCATGTGGCAGAGTCGGCAGAGGATGATCGATCGGCGCGGATCACGCAGAACAAACAAGAGAGACAACTCAACACGAGGAAGAGGTGTATGGTGTACACACCTTCACCACCAAGAGCCCTCCTATCATGCTGAAAGTCACATTGAACGGTCTTCCGGTATCAATGCAGTTGGATACGGGGGTCGAATCAGTCAATTATAAGCCACAAGTTTTTTGAGAAACTGTGGGGCAACAAGGCATAAAGGCCCAAACTGAGCCTGATTCAGACAAAGCTGTGTACTTACGCTAAAGAGCTCCTACCAGTCTTTGGCAATGCGGCAGTCAAGGTATCGTACGATGGAGCTGTGCATGACTTATCTCTGTGGATTGTACCAGGCGATGGCCCAACGCTATTCGGTAGAAGCTGGCTGGGAAAGATTTGATGGAACTGGGACAACATCAAAGCACTATCTTCAGTGAATAACGCCTTGAGCGTTCAAGTATTGAGCAAGTTTCCGTCGCTATTTGAACCAGGCATCAGCAATTTCACAGGTGCCAAAGTGCAGAGCCATCTAGTCCCCGATGCAAGGCCCGTTCATCACAAGGCTCGAGCGTTTCCATATATGATGAGAGAGAAAGTCGTGATCGAACTGGACAGACTTCAACGAGAGGGAATCATATCGCCAGTCGAGTTCAACGAGTGTGCCAGTCTGACTGTTCCGGTGTTGAAAAGTGATGGCATGGTCAGAATCTGCGGAGACTACAAGGTAAAGATCAACAGGGTCTCGTTACAGGACCAGTACCCGCTACCCAAGGTGGATGACCTGTTTGCAATGTCAGCGGGGGGGAAGTCGTTCACCAAGTTGGACCTAACCTCCGTCTACATGACACAGGAGCTGGTTGAATCGTCGAAAAGATTGACGTGCATCAACACGCACAAAGGACTGTTTATATACCACAGGTGCTCTTTTGGGATTCGCTCGGCTGCTGCCATCTTCCAGAGGAACATGGAGAGTCTGCAGAAATCGGTTCCTTGCACCGTTGTGTTTCAAGACGACATCCTGATCACCGGTCGTGACACCACCGAAAACCTGCACAATCTGGAAGAGGTTCTAAGTCGACTAGACAGAGTGGGACTCAGGCTGAAACACTCCAAGTCTGTTTTCCTGGTACCAGAGGTCGAAGTTTTGGGGAGAAAGATTGCGGCAGACGGCATCAGACCCACGGACTCAAAGACAGAGGCCATCAAGAATGCACCCAGACCACAGAATGTGATGGAGCTGCATTCGTTCCTGGGACTCCTCAACTACATTGGTAACTTTCTACCCGGGTTAAGCACTTTGCTGGAACCATTGCACATGTTGCTATGTAAGGGTGATGACTGTGTGTGGGGTAAATCTGAAGAGACAGACTTTGAGAAGGCCAGAAACCTACTTTGTTCTATTAAGTTACTTGTACTGTATGATCCGTGTAAACAATTAGTGCTAGCTTGTGATGCATCTTCGTACGGGGTCAGCTGTGTGTTACAGCAAACCAATGTATCGGGCAAACTTCAACCGGTTGCAGACACGTCTAGAAGTCTGTCTAAGGCTGAAAGGGCCACAGTATGGTTGAGAAAGAGACGTTAGCATGTGCATATGGGGTTAAGAAAATGCACCAATACCTTTTTAGATTTCGGTTTGAGCTTGAAACCGACTACAAACCGCTCATTTCGCTGTTTTCAGAAAGCAAAGGTATAAACACCAATGCTTCGCCCCGCATCCAAAGATGGGCACAAACATTATTCGCCTATGACTATGTTATCTGCCACAGACCAGGCACGGAGAACTGTGCTGATGCCCTCAGTCGGCCACAATTGCCCACTACCGGGTGGAAATGGCGCAACCCACAGACTTGCTTCTGGTCATGGATGCTTTTGAGAGCGAGGGGTCACCCGTCACTGCTCGCCAGATCAGGACCTGGACCAGCCAGGATCCTATGCTATCACTTGTAAAAAGTTGTGTCCTCAATGGGAGCTGTTCGGCCGTTCCCGAGGAAATGTAAGATGAAATGAAGCCGTTTCACCAACGCAAAGGTGAAATGTCCATCCAGTCGGATTGTCTCTTATGGGGTAATCACGTGGTTTTGCTAAAAAAAGGCAGGGAAATCTTTATACACGACCTACATAATACCCACCCAGGCACAGTCATGATGAAGGCTATAGCCAGGTCGCATGTTTGGTGGCCCGGCATTGACTCGGACTTAGTGTTATGCATAACTAGTGCAACACGTGCTCACAGCTGAGCAATGCATCAAGGGAGGCTCCACTGAGTCTGTGGTCATGGCCCTCCAAACCATGGTCCAGGATCCACGTAGATTTTGCTGGCTTCTTTCTCAGAAATATGTTTTTAGTTGTAGTGGAGCTAAATGGATTGAATGCGTAATCATGTCATCCAGCACATCCACTGCCACCATTGAAAGCCTCCGGGTTATGTTCGCCACCCATGGCTTGCCCGACGTCCTTGTCAGTGACAATGGACCGTGTTTCACCAGCTCGTAATTCAACGAGTTTATGACCCGCAATGGCATCAAGCATATCACCGTCTGCCCCGTTTAAGCCTGCATCCAACGGTCAAGCGGAATGGGCAGTCCAAACTATCAAGCAGAGCTTGAAACGCGTGACGGAAGGCTCCATGCAGACCCGCTTATCTTGAGTTCTGCTCAGCTACTCGCTCACTGGGGTTCCCCCTGCAGAATTGTTAATGAAGAGAGCACTCAAAACCAGGCTCTCCCTAGTCCACCCGGATCTAAATGATCATGTGGAAACCCGGCGTCACCGGCAATACATGTACCACGATCGCGCGGCTGTCTCGCGTGACATTGATGTTAACGACCCTGTGTTTGTCCTGAATTACGGTCATGGTCCTAAATGAATTGCTGGCACTGTCTTGGCCAAGAAGGGGAATAGAGTGTTTATCGTCAAACTATTGAATGGACAAACATGCAGAAAGCATTTGCATCAGACCAAAATACGGTTCACCGACAACCAGGAACAACCTGAAGAAGGCATCACCATCGTCGATCCACCAACACACACCCAACCAGCAATCGACTTCGCTGTCAATCAAGAGGATGAACTCACCATTCCCAACAGTCCTGTCAGACCAGCTGCGCCACAGTGCAGCAATGGTCCGACCAACTCACCCATGCCAGAGTTTGAACTCAGACAATCAACAAGGGAGCGTAGGGCCCCGGATCGTCTCAACTTGTAAATAATTTGTATCAAAGACTGTGGGGGGGGCGGGAGGGAGTGATGTTATGTATTTGAACATTGTAACTGTGTAAGACTTGCCACCAGAGGGCGCAACTGTTGGAGGCCAAAGGGTTCACCTGCACACTTCATGCAAGGGAGTATAGAAGGTTGTCTGCCATGTTGCTTAGGCACTCTGGAGTTGTATTAAAGAGACTAAGGTCATATCAGTTTTAGCTCACAGTACTCAGTCTTGTAGAGTTCTTCCATACTTAACACATAACATAAGAATTAGGAGCAGGAGTAGGCCATTTGGTCCCTCAAGCCTGCCCCGCCATTTAATAAGATCACTGATCTTCTTTCTCAACTCCACTTTCCTGCACTGTCCCCACATCCCTTGATTCCCTTAATATCCAAAAATCTATCGATCTCTGTCTTGAATATACTCAAAGACTGAGCTTCCACAGCCCTCTGGGGTAGAGAATTCCAAAGATTCACTGCCCTCTGAGTGAAGAAGTTTCTCCTCATCTCAGCCCTAAATGGCCAACCCCTCAGGAGCTGACACTGAGACACACACACAGTAACCAGATGGGAGTGAATCATTCCCTTTTACCTGCTGTGCCTGCTATACATGTACAGGAGCTGATACTGAGACACACATGGGCCGTACAGCCAAATAGAATTTGTCACCAAGCCACACGTCTGTGGATTCGCCACATCGAAACATATGTTGGTAAATAACTACAAATTAAAATTCAAAGACCAAGAAGCCTTCTAACTTAAAATAGACATAGATGTAAGAAGAACAGAAGAAATAGGAACAGGAGTCAGTCATATGGTCCTGTTCGATAAGATCATGACTGAACTTCGACATACCTACTCAGTGGATTCAACCCAAATGCAAATAGGAAGCAAAAATATACATTTTTTAGCATGGATTATGAGTTATATGATTATATGCAACACAAGCAAGGAATAACACGTTTTTTTGAATGGGTAGAAAAAATAACCAATCAAAATTTACTGTTAAAATTAAGTTCAGTTTAAATTGCTAGCTGGCACTGTTAGGCTTTCAATGTTAAATCTATAATTTGGGTAGCATTAGTTTAAAAACAAATAGTGGGCTAAATTCGATAAGGCCCCAAAATGGGTACTGGGGTCACGACGCGCGATCTGCCTGCAACCTTTGAAAATAGTGCAGGCAGCATTCAAAATTCGTGCTGCATGCTCATTATCATGATTCATGCTAAACATGCTATTGGTTGGTTCAGCGCACAACATGTGGAATCTGCTCTGTATTTAAAGGTTGCCTGCAGAATGAAAGGCTGTATGCACTTCTTAAAGGGAGGTGTTTTTTTTATAGAAGTACCTCATTGTGGCTGGATCTGGAGCAGAAGAGACAGGGCGAGAGCATGCAACTCAGTTCTCTGATGCAGCATTGGAGGCCTTGGTGCAGGGGATCTACAGGAGGAGACAGGTCCTCTACCTGTAGTGGGGGGCAGGAAGTCTTCCAGACACACTGGGGTTGAAATTCGGTTATGTCCCGTTTGGGGCAGTAACCGAGACACGGCGGGACTTCTTGCACCCAACGCAAAAGTCCCGTCCCGGCTGAAAAACTCTGGTTACCGCCCCTCACAGGAAGTGGAATGCAATGTTGCACGTTCCACTTCCATTTCAGGCGGGTTCGGGGCCGCTACGCCCGTGGATTCGGGAGCACTATGTGGTCTTCTGTGTAGCGCTGATGCGTTTCAACACCCCTTCCCTTCCATTAAAGGGGAGGGATGCTGTAAACTCTGCAAGCCCTTTTAAGGCCTCCACTGGACCACCAGGGCTAAGGGGTACCATATCCACAGCCTGGCACTGAGATGGAGTACCGGGCTTCACAATCGCAGCCCGAACCCCGTGAAAGGAGAGGTGAAAGCCTTGACCCGAAGGCATCTCCTCTTTAAGGTTCGCCCCGCGATGGATGACCGGCCGGTTTGCGACCCGGGGCGCTACCAGCCGGGGTGTGGCGTTACCGCTTTCACGCCTCCGCTAACTCCCAGCCAATTTCACCTGAGCCGGTAGCGCCTCCCCCCAGAGGCCCTAACGGGATGCACAGAACAGGGGAATTTCGACCCCACTGTGTGAAGGCAGTGGGATGAGATTGCAGAAGCTGTCAGTGTTAACAGTACTGTCCACAGGACATGGATCCAGTGCCAGAAGAAGCTTAATGACCTCACATGAGTAGTCAAGGTCAGTGAATGCATCTTCAAATGCCATATCCCACCAACTGCTCCACTAGCCTCACACACTGCTCAATACACCACACCCCAATCACTCATCTACCAACAATCTCAATCACAATTCATACCTCATATTTATAGCTTCACCTCACCCTTGCACACTTACCACTGCTGCAAGCCTCACACTGAATCTCACACCTTGCACACATTGCCAGCTATTCAACTATGACAGCCACTTCACCCAAACACATTGCAGCACACTCTCGAACACACTTCCCTTTCTCTTGCAGGCAAGGTGGCTCACAGCATACAGGAGCAGGAACAAACAGGTGGGGGGAAAGCACAGATGCACAACCTGACTCAGCTGGAGGAGACTGTGCTGGAGGTCATTGGAAGGGCCTTCATTGAGGTCGTGCGTGGAGCGTGGCTGAAAGCATTGAAGATGATGGTATGATCATACCTGATCCTCCTTCTCACATGCCACTTCTTCCTCATCCCATAATCTCTTCGCACTTAAAAGCTGCTGATAGTGTCAACATGCACATCTTGTGTTCCCCCTTCCCCTCATTACAACCTGATCCGTGTGCATTTATCCTTTCAGATACCCAAGAACTGCCAGCAGCCCAGCCAATGCAGCAAGAAGTGGAGGAGGAGAGTACTGAAGAAGAAGAGGCATCATCACTCAAACTGACACACCCAGGCACCAACATTAGAGCATAGTATAGAGGTGGGATTTGCATGTGGAAGTCCTTGTCTCCAAGCAGCCAGCCGGTAAATGTGTTTGGCAGTGCAAAGTGCTGAGAGAGGGTGGACTGCTGCAGGACAAAAGAGTCTTGGCAGCTGCCAAGGAATTTGGTGCACACATGCATAATAATCTTCCTATGGTTGCAGACAAGCTGCACATTGAGGGAGTGGAAGCCCTTGCGGTTCACAAATACTGCTGTGTTATGCGGGGGTGCCCTGATGGCCACATGTGCAGTTGTTGATACCCTGCATCCGTGGGAAGCCAGCCAGGGTGGCAAAGGCCAGCACCCGCTCAGTAACACTGGCTTCATCAGTGGCAAAGTTCACATAATTGGTTGACTTGTGAAACATGTCATCAGTCGCCTGTGTGATGCACCTGTGAGTGGCCAACTGTGTGATCCCACAAATGTCTGCTGCAGATCCCTGGAAAGAACCTGAGGCAAAGACGTTGAGAATATTGGTGACTTTGACAGCCATTGGTAAGGTGTGTCCACCCGCTCCTCTGGGCTGCAAGCCTTGCTTCAGCAATGTGCAAATGTGCGAAAGCCTGAGCCTCCTTTGGCACTGCTGCTCCGTCATGTTGAGGAAGCTCACCCTCTGCCTTTATACCTTGTATTGGGGATAGCGCCTCTGGCGTGGTGCAGCCCCGCGCTGGTGCCCTCTGTCCTGTGCAGCATCACGTCGTTGAGGAGAAGGTTGGTGGTGTTGTTGGTGCTGCTGGTTAAGAAGCTCATCCTGTTGTGGTTGTGAGACAGTATAAGTGGCACCCATGCTGATGTAATAGATGACAGGTCAAGTAGAGATCAGAGGAGCAATCTGTCAATGTTGTGATAGTTACTAACAATGTGGTGAGACTGGTTTCTGAGTTTGCAGAAAAGAATTGTAAACTCTAGACACCTAAATCTGTGCTCAGAAGTCAGCAAGAGCCTTTCCCTTCGGCAAGTAACGAGGTGTCCTATGGTAGAAGTATTTATTGGGATTTTCATGCTCTGCATTAATGACCTCGCTTAATGATCACTGAGCTTCCGCACTCCAGGCAGGTGAGGCTCTTGTGGCCGAGGCCACGAGATTTAGTAAAATGATTTCTTAAATGTACAAAATACGTGGGTCTCTGTTCAGAAGAATTTATTTGATCTTGACAGTATATGATGTGCAACCAACAGACCAGAGTGACACTATGAACTACACATAGCACTCGACCCAATGATAAAGGAAGACGTTATTCAGTGTTTGGCCAGCTTGATATGTGACACATCACAGCTGATAATTATACTTTTAAGACAAATCCATACAGGTAGTTTTATTTTGGCTGAAATGGAAGACAAACTCTCTAGGAATAGCTCCATTTATCCATAACCATGTTGACAGTGCCAAAGCTTAAGGATCCCCACCCTGCATTCCCTAAGGTAGGACTTCTATTTTCTAGTTTTTATTTGTTATTTATTGATTGATTGATTGCTTATTGCTTTGGTCTTGGTGCTTTAGGTGCAGGGTTCCTTCCATTTTTTATTTGTTAATTAATTGCTTATTATTTTTTGTGCTTTGTTTAGTGCTTGGTGCAAATGTACTGCTTTGTTTAGTGCTTGGTGCTTTAAATCTATTTGTGCTTTTTTAATGTTGTTGTGAAGGTTTTTAGTGCTTTGCAAGGTCCCCTTCCCCCCCCCCCGTTATCTCTGACTGCTTGCGCTGATTTCTTAATTCACCGCAGAGTTTTTCAGAACATAAACTTACGCTGGCCTAAGTTAGTTTGGAGTAAGTTTTAGCTGGCTAAACTTGCTTAAATGGCCAAAACACCTGTAAGTGGCTTGTAACGCCCCCTTTTGAAAGAAAAACTGAACTAAAAAAAAAACTAACTAACTCACTTACACTGGAGCAACTTAAATGGGGAGAATTGCGATTTTTAAGTTACTCCAAAAAAATGCAATTGCTCCAAAAAAAAATGAAGCAACTCCTGGGGAAACTTGGGCCCTGTGTTTGTAAGTATTATCTGTCCATCAAAAAGGTAGTTTTCCTCTAATTAGATTCGGGTCTCACTAATTTGAGAATCTTGCCCAACAGAAATTAGCTAATCAGTGCATACCTGCCCTGATAGTTATTTTCATGCTTCTCAAGCAGTACTAGTACTACTAAATTCCCGTCAGTCAGCTCAGCAATAGGAGCAAAATTACTTCTCAGGCAGTAAATGAACTTAATTATAATTTCTTCTAATTGGGGCATAAATACAGCTGTGTCACATGGAAATCAAAATGATCAAGTAATGGCTATTTGTACTGTTTGCAATCACAGTTTTCTGACCTTGATCTCATCTTACTGCATGATGGGATGACTGAAAAGCCAAATGGCATTTTGTGGCTCCACTAACCTAAATCAGATTGCCTGGATGTTGTTTGCCTCAGATTGCCAAAGATCATGCAAAGAAATGAGATTGCAAATCTTAGAGCTTTTGTTATGCACTGTTGGCACTTCATGAAGTGTGATAGCTTAAAGTATTCCAAGCTTCCTTATCGCAAGCCATACTCAATCCTGTATTGACACATATATGATACAAAGATGTCCTAAAGAATGTGGTGTTTTTTTTTAAAGGATGCTATCACGTTGCATTCTGCATGCCATGACAGTGCAGAAAAGCTTTATTTCCATATTGCTGGCAGGCAGGAGTCAAAAACCAGAAGTGGGTGTAGGGGGTCAGCCTGCTGCTGGTGACTCACAAATATAGTCCCCGGCAAGGTAAGGATTTGAGGTTGATTGGGGAACCCCGCAATTAGGGGAAGAGGAACCCAGTGCGGGAGAGACCCAAGGTATTGTTGTGGGGCCAGGAGGTGCAAAAGCAAAATGTAAACACTTACCTGGGCCTCCTGTGGTCAGGACCTTACTGGCGGTCCCAAGACAATACGGCCCTTAGTCAGCCTACGGTTAAAACGGCTTGCATCCAATTACATCATCCGGCTGCGATTTTCCCAATTAAATTAGGATTCTGCTCCTCTTGGTCAGGCAGGTTTCATGCCTGAAGTTATGTAAGTTAAAATGATAGGAGTTGGGAACGTGGCTCAATTTCCCCATCCATCATCTTAACCCCCGCCTGGATCATTACAATCAGGCCCAGAGAGCTGCGGTGGAGTCTTAAAATTGGTCTCACTGTTGTGGTTTTGGGTTTTGAGTAGCAGAGAAAGAGGAAGGCACTGGGTAGGAAGAGGTTACTGAATGTGTTGCTAAAGGGAGACATATCACAAGCAGCACAGCCTGAGATATGTGTCATGACAGCAGCTATGTTTCCTCCTCCTTATCTAATGCTGCTCATGTCTCCAGTTCACACAACTGTGAAGAGACTGTGTAAATCGTCGCCCACCGCATCACTTCCTAAATGCTGCCACCAGTTCAAAGGAATGTCATAAAAACATAGAAACATAGAAAATAGGTGCAGGAGTAGGCCATTCGGCCCTTCGAGCCTGCACCGCCATTCAATAAGATCATGGCTGATCATTCCTTCAGTACCCCTTTCCTGCTTTCTCTCCATATCGCTTAATCCCCTTAACCGTAAGGGTCATCCTCTCCCGCTATCTAACTCCCACTTGAATATATCCTATGAACTGGCATCAACAACTCTCTGCGGCAGGGAATTCCACAGGTTAACAACTCTCTGAGTGAAGAAGTTTCTCCTCATCTCAGTCCTAAATGGCCTACCCCTTATCCTAAGACTATGTCCCCTGGTTCTGGACTTCCCCAACATCGGGAACATTCTTCCCACATCTAACCTTTCCAGTCCCGTCAGAATCACATATGTTTCTATGAGATCCCCTCTCATCCTTCTAAACTCCAGTGAATAAAGGCTCAGTTGATCCAGATCTCCTCAAATGACAGCCCAGCCATCCCTGAAAACAGTCTGGTGAACCTTCGCTGCACTCCCTCAACAGCAAGAACGTCCTTCCTTAGACTAGGAGACCAAAACTGAACACAATAATCCGGGTGAGGCCTCACTAAGGTCCTGTACAACTGTATTAAGACCTCCCTGCTCCTATATTCAAATCCCCTTGCTATGAAGGCCAACATACCATTTGCCTTCTTCAGGGCCTGCTGTACCTGCATGCCCACTTTCAGTGACTGATGAACCATGACACCCAGGTCTCGTTGCACCTACTCTTTTCCTAATCTGCCGCCATTCAGATAATATTCTGCCTGCGTGTTTTTGCCCCCACAATGGATAACCTCACATTTATCCACATTATACTGCATCTGCCATGTATTTGCCCACTCACCTAACCTGTCCAAGTCAACCTGCAGCCTCTTAACGTCCTCCTCACAGCTCACACCGCCACCCAGTTTAGTGTCATCCGCAAACTTGGAGATATTACACTCTATTCCTTCAGCTAAATCATTAATGTATATTTTAAAGAGCTGGGGTTTCAGCACTGAGCCCTGCGGCACTCCACTAGTCACTGCCTGCCATTCTGAAAAGGACCCATTTATCCCGACTCTCTGCTTCCTGTCTGCCAACCAATTCTCTACCCACGTCAGTGCATTACCCCTAATATCATGCGCTTTGATTTTGCACACCAATCTCTTGTGCGGGACCTTTTCAAAAGCCTTTTGAAAGTCCAAATACACCACATCCACTGGTTCTCCCTTGTCCACTCTGCTAGTTACATCCTCAAAAATTCTCAGAAGATTCGTCAAACATGATTTCCTTTTCATAAATCCATGTCGATTTGGTCCGATCCTGTCACTGCTTTCCAAATGTGCTGCTATCTCATCCTTAATGATTGATTCCAACATTTTCCCCACTACCGATGTCAGGCTAACCGGTCTATAATTACCCGTTTTCTCTCTCCCTCCTTTTTAAAAAAGTGGTGTTACATTAGCTACCCTCCAGTCCTCAGGAACTGATCCAGAGTCGTTAGGCTGTTGGAAAATGATCACCAATGCATCCGCTATTTCTTGGGCCACTTACTTAATACTCTGGGATGCAGACTATCAGGCCCCAGGGATTAATCAGCCTTCAATCCCATCAATTTCCCTAACACATTTTCCCACCTAATAAGGATATCCTTCAGTTCCTCCTTCTCACTAGACCCACTGTCCCCTAGTACATTCAGAAGGTTATTTGTATCTTCCGTCGTGAAGACAGAACCGAAGTATTTGTTCAATTGGTCTGCCATTTCTTTGTTCCCCACTATAAATTCACCTGAATCCGACTGCAAGGGACCTACGTTTGTCTTTACTAATCTTTTTCTCTTCACATATTTATAGAGGCTTTTGCAGTCAGTTTTTATGTTCCCTGCAAGCTTCCTCTCGTACTCTATTTTTCCCCTCTTAATTAAACCCTTCGACCTCCTCTGTTGAATTCTAAATTTCTCCCAGTCCTCAGGTTTTTTTTTTTCTAGCCAATTTATATGCTTCTTCCTTGGCTTTAACATCATCCTTAATTTCCCTTGTTAGCCATGGTTGAGCCACCTTCCCAGTTTTATTTTTACTCCAGACAGGGATGCACAATTGTTGAAGTTCATCCATGTGACCTTTAAATGTTTGCCATTGCTTATCCACCGTCAACCCTTTAAGTATCCTTTGCCAGTCTATTCTAGCCAATTCACGCCTCATACCGGCGAAGTTACCTTTCCTTAAGTTCAGGACCCTAGTTTCCGAATTAACTTTGTCACTCTCCATCTTAATAAGGAATTCTACCATATTATGGTCACTTTTCTCCAAGGGGTCTCGCACAACAAGATTGCTAATTAGTCCTCTCTTATTACACATCACCCAGTCTAGGATGACCAGCTCCCTGGTTGGTTCCTCGACATATTGGTGTAGAAAACCATCCCTAATACACTCCAGGAAATCCTCCTCCACCGCATTGCTACCAGTTTTGTTATCTCAATCAATATGTAGATTAAAGTCGCCCATGATTACTGCTGTACGTTTATGTCGTACTGAAAGAACCTGTTTGGTTGAAGTTATAGAATATCCCGATGAACTTTGTATTTATTGGGATTTCCATGCTCTGCATTAATGACCTTGCTCAATGGTCACTGAGCTGCTGCCTCAGGTTGACAGACGTAGTTCCCAAGCTGTGTGATTTCCTTGGTCAACCAGTGAAATTCAAAAGGTCTGGTTAAAATCTCTGCTAGCGGTCTCACAACAAGGATTTAATGAGATTAATTAGGTCGCCCGCCTCTGACGTTCATGTCTGTGGCGCGCTGCCTAACGCACCCGACTTAAAGACACATGGAGGCGGATGACAGCCGTTTCCCGACGCGCTTGCAATTTCTGAAACTTTTACTGCCCACCAGGCTCCAAACTACCATGCCCGGCAGTGGGAAAATTCTGGCCTTCATGTCGGTACTGGTTCTTTGCTAGAGCAATTCTAAACAAAGCACCGTGTCTTGCTCTCTCCCAATACCTCTGTATCGAATATTTTTTTCCGTTTTTCCTTAAAGTTGCAGTGACATCGGTGTCAAGCACTTCTTGTGCCAAATCATTCAATCCTGCAACAGCCCTCTGCATAAAGACATTTCTCCTAACTCTTTTCTTCACACTTAGTGACAATTTAAAATTGCATTGTATATTTCATAAGAACTGAATAAACATTAGGCCAAAAATTGCACCTTGCCGGGTCCGTTTGAAGTGCGCACGGGCATGGTGAGGCCTCGCAAAAGCTGGTTTTCGGGGCGAAATTTCTTTTGACAGTTCCCGCGCATCCCCGGGAGAAAAACATTCACATGGCAGAGATTGGGCTATTTGCCCAACTCATGTCGAGCAAATTTCCTTCAAACTTTTACGCAGGCATATAGCTTACTTTTGCCGGCATAAGAGTTTTAAAACATATAAATATTAAATTTAATCATTCATTTTTATGTTAAAAACCCTGTCCATTAAGATAAGTTTATATATTAACCCTTTTAAAACACATTTAAAAAAATTCCCCACAATATTTTTTTTGTAAAACATTTAATTACATTTAATTTCAATTAATTTTAAATATGTGAGTTTAAAAAAAATATAATGTGCTGTGTCTGGGTGTTTTAGGGTTTTTCTCATTGATAATAATGTGAACTTGTAAAAACGGAGATCCCATTTTTATCAATGAGATCACTACCTAGTGATTGGTGGTCAAGGCCCACATGACTCCAGTACGTCCATACAAACAGGGAAGTCATTTCCCCATACACTGCGCATCGAATGAAGGCCTCCAACCAGAAGGTGCCTCAGTGACCACCAGGTATTTTCGGAAAACATTTTCGCGTCAGAGGCGTTCGTCCGAAGAAAGCTTCCCCCCTTTATAAAATATGCAGTCAAAACTAGAATGATCATTTTAAACATAGTTACTCTGCATATTTAACAATGATTTTTTAACATCTAAAAAGTAGATTTAATTTAGAAAATAAGTTTTCTTAAGCTGACCACTGACTCCCAAATCAAAGGAAATTGTCTTGCCCTATTTACTCTATCAAAACCCATCAAAATCTTCAAAACCTCTATTTAATCTTATTTTGGTCTTTTCTCAGTACCTAAAGTCTCTTGTCATAAATATAATTTCTTATTGCTGGCATAATCTGAATGAGTCTACGCTGTATTCGCTCTATGAATTTAATATCCTTTCTATAATAGGCACTCAAAACTGCACACAGTATTCTAGCTTTGTCCAAATTTATCATTATTTCTTTATTCATGTCCTCAATGCCCAACCCAAAATGTCTTATTTTATGGCTTTCTCTAGCAAATTCTGATCCACAGGTTAATGGCTCTTGTGACACCTCAGGGTTTTGGGATATTACGGACTAAGTGCATTGAATAGAATGGGAGTGATTTGCACTTTTGATCTTAGGGGTGTTTGACTGGACAAAATCATTCGTTTCAGGGAATTTTGAATTCAAACCCCTAGATCTCTTTCTTTATCCACACCCTTCATTTTCTTTCTATTGAGTATACACTGCACTCCCATTCCTTATTTTTCCTCCCAAAATGTATTCCCCACATATCTCCACATCAAATTGCATCTGCCTCCTGTTTGAAACCTCTCTCCACCTCAGGTTAATTTGCAATAAACACGCTCCATTTAGAGCCCAGTTAAGATTTTCTTGATCTGTACATTCCAATTATAAATATTTTTTTCATCAATAATCATTTCTTTGGTGTTGTGCAAGAAGTCAACCAATTCACACAAGAAGTACTTTCGTCCAACGTCTGTCATGGGATTTAAAGTAATCAAAACATGTTATATCACTCTTAGTAGTTGAAATTTGATATCTATTCCTCAGGAATCAGGGCATCACCTCATCATATATAAATGTACCAGACATTGAGCATTGAGCATCCAGACACAGATGCTTCAAAGATGCGACGTTCAAGACTTTTGGTTCGAGGTGAGTTGGTATGTGTTAAGGAAATGTGTTCATTTATAGATTATTTCTGCATAACAATTGTTTTAAAAAATGAATCTCGTTCAAAGCCATTGAAAAGTTAGCGATTTATGACTAAAATCCGTGTGGTTAGAAGAGAGATACTAAAATAAGGATCAGCAAGAAAATTAGCTGGATTTGAGTCTCTGTGTTATTTTAGAGAAACAGGAATTATATTTCATTGATTAAAACAGAATGGGCTGGATTTTGCAGTAGAGATAACACAGTTCCTCCAAAAGCAGCTCTATAGATGGTATCTCGCTGTTTGACTCACCATTCGAATACATTGAACGGCGTGAAGTTGCTGTACTTACCTCAGAGCTAGGAACTAAACTCGCCAGAAATAGTTATGGCTTGTCCATTCCAGTGCAATACCCTTTTAATGGTATGGTAAGTCCAGACCACTGCCAATTAACCTGAAACTCGGCACAGCTCATTAACGATTCTTCAATTTGCTTGGTGAAGGGGATAACAACAACTTGCATTTATATAGTGTCTTTAACGCAGTAAAATGTTCCAAGATGCTTCACAGGAGCGTTATCAAATGCCGAAACACATAAGGAGCTTTAGGACAGGTGACTTGGTCAAAGAGGTTAAAGGCAGCATCTGTGAAAAGAAAGCAGAGTTAACGTTTAGGGTCGATGACCTTGTTTTCTCTCTATAGATGCTGCCTGACTTGCTGAGATTTCCAGCATTTTCTGTTTTTATTCCAGATTCTAGCATCTGCAGTGTTCTGCTTTTGTATTAGTCTTGGTGATGGAGTGGTTATGCGGTTGGAAGCTCTTCTCAATGTCAAATAGGACGCTAAGGTTGCAAATGGTCTAGTTCAGCCTCAGACAGTTGCAAGGGAGGGGAATGGAGTCAGTGGCTAGGCAATGTTGTTTGTGGTGGGGACTGAAGACAATGACTTTTGTCTTCCCAATATTTAGTTAGATGAAATTTATGCTTGTCCAGGACTGGATGCTGGATAAGCAACATAATAAAGGGAAAGTGAGGGGTCGAAAGAGGTTCTGGTGGGGTAGAGCTGGGTGCCGACCACGTACATGTGGAAACTGATGCTGTGTTGTCGGATGATGTCGCCAAGGGGTGGAAGATTCAGTGAAAACAAGCTTTTTGGGCTTTTTGGACATTGTTACTATTCACTGTACAGCAGAAGAGCTAACCTGGGCAAGTCCAAACATGTTTTAACTTGAATACACATCAACTGAGTAGGAATGAGAATGGCTGAAAGCAGGAACAGTTAATGGAGGTCTTTTATCTTGCAATCAGTGAGACATTAAGTACAGTGGCCGGTGTTTCAGGCCATCAAAAGACAAAGGAAAACTATTTTGACCCAGACTCAGCGGAGCCACCCATCAAGGGGCAGCCCAGTTTGAAAAGGGGCAGGCAAAGACTTGCTTTTGCTTTTCAGTTGGACAGCCTCAGGTGGAAAGGACAGTTGGACTTTTAGCAGGTTTGCAGGTATAAGAGAAGGCAGTTGGCAGCCATCTCTCTCTGTCTCTCCCCTCTTCTATGCCTGCTTGCAATACATAAAGACCGAGCACTCTGTCTGGGATGGAGAGAAGAAACCTGCATCTACAGCCAAGAGAGCCTTGCTACTTCAACTGGGAAGCTGATCTTGAGACTAGACTTGAATATCACAGTTTGATACGGACCCAGAAGATACGCCTCATTAGGAGAAGCAGCGAGTAAGCCAGTGGGGTAATTGGTGAGCATTTATCCCAGCCCACGGATCTTCAAGATCACCTTCCAGCCGCGAAATTGCGGTGACCACCTCTCACAGGAAGTGGAGCGCAAAGTCGCGCGATCCACTTCCTGTTGGGGTGGGTTTGGCTTCTCCGCGTAATGCTGATGTGTTTCACCGTCTCTCCCTTTCCGTTAAAGGGCTGCAGCGCACTCGGCCGGGCCTCTGATGGCCTCCACTGGGCTACCAGGGTGGCGTGGTGCCAAGGCCACAGCCTGGCACATAAACAGAGTGCCGGGCTGCACAATGGTGGCCCAGACCATGACACGGAGGACCAAGATGGGCGAGTCAGCTGGAAAACAAAATGTGACGATGACCAGATAATTTATTTTTGTTATGTTGATTGAGGGATAAATATTGACCAGGACACCGGGATAACTTTTGACACCTCTGAGAGTGCAGCGCTCCCTCAGCACGTGCCGCTCCAGAACTCCCCTTTAACTTCAACTCCACGAACGAATGCTGGCCTGGTTTGCAACTCACAAGGCTGTCGCTGACACTCCATGCTGACCAATTTCTGCCGCGGGGTCGAAAGGGCTGGCATGGAGCACTATGATGACATCCTCTCGTGTTGCGCAGCGGCCGGGAGCTACCATGTCATCGCCTCCGCTAACTCCTGCGCAATTTCGCTGGAGCCGGTAGTACCCCCTGGAGGTGCTAATGGAGGTGCAGAACAGGGTACTTTTGGCCTCAGGTTTTCTAAAACTGGCTTGAATGTGAGACACTAAATCATATTGGGATAAAAATTACAGTACACTGGAAACCTGCCAGTAACAGCGCCGGCCAAGATTAATGGCCGCCTGTCAAAAGAGTACAGGCAATGCATCTTTCCCCAATGGTTACTTGAAAGTGTTTAAATGTGTATAATCATGCTAGCTTTTAGTGGGTTTTGCATACTCAGCACAAAATAATTATTTGCTAAATAATTAGTTGTGGAATTTTGAATAAATTAATTATAATTCCTTAAAATCTTAAGCAGTTCAGTCTAGAGTTGCTGGGCATGACATTCTGGTTCTGCTACGATAAAGATAAAAGAGATCTTATCAGGAATGATCTTCAAACATTGTGATGGCGTTCTAGGCAATCTCATGCTCTTTAGGAATTATTTTTTAGAAACCTGTTAACAATCTGTGACCCACACATAATGCCCCATCCATGGTGGGTGAAGGTCTGGAACTTTTTGGGGAGTGAGGTCATGAATCCATGGTGGAGGAACTTGGGCAGGGTTAGGTCAGAAACCCGGGGGTGGGGCAGGCAGTGGGGGAAGAAGGTTAGCAACTTGGGAAGGGGGAGAAGGACACAAACTCGAGCAAGGGGAGAAGGACAGGAACTCGAGTGGGGGAAGAGGTCAGGAATTTGGGCCGGGTGGGGTGGTTGGTGACGTCAGGCACTTGGGCAGGGGGAGAATGTCAGAAACTTGGGTTGGAGAGGGTCAGAAACTTGGGCTGGGTGGGGGTAAGGTCAGACACTTGTGCGGTGGTGGTTGGAGCAGGAACTTGTTTGGGGAGGGTGGGAGAAGGTTTTAACCCGTGATGGTGAGCCCCCTCTGTTCCAAGTGAGCTCTGTTCTGTCTGGGGTCGGCAGTCAGAATGGCTCGAATTACACTTTGCAAAGTCACTGACTACATAGACAGGACGGTTCTAATTACATATTCCAGAGAAACTGCTGGGTGTGTCTTATCCTTCAAGGGGACCAATCAGCAATCAGGTCTTGTGATCAAGGGGTCCCAATCTAGCACAAACAAAGATGATTGTGATGGTTGGAGGTCAATCATCACATCCCCGTACACCGCTGCGGGAGTTCCCCAGGGCAGTGCCTAGGCCAAAGAATCTTCAGCTGCTTCATCAATGGCCTTCCTGCCATCATAATATCAGAAGTGGGGATGTTTGTTGATGACTGCACAGTGTTCAGTGCCATTCGCACCTCCTCAGATAATGGAGCAGTCCATGCCCGCATTTCTTATGCATGCATGCAGCAAGACCGGGACAACATTCAGGCTTGGGCTGATAAGTGACAAGTAACATTCGGATCACACAAGTACCAGCCAATGACTATCTCCAGCAAGCGAGAGACTAATCACCGCCCCTTGATATTCAACAGCATTTCCATTGCCGAATCTTCCACTATCAACATCCTGGGGCTCACCATTGACCAGAAACTTAACTGGACGAGCCATATAAATACTGTGGCAACAAGAGCAGGTCAGAGGCTAGGTATTCTGCAGTGAGTGTCTCACCTCCTGACTCCCCAAAGCCTTTCCACCATCTACAAGGCACAAGCCAGGAGTGTGATAGAAAACTCAACACTTGCCTGGATGAGTTGTAGGTAAAAAGGAGCGTGCCTTTACCCTACATTAGAAATTTCATGACTCCGGAAATTATAGACACATGCACACAATGTCGGATTAACCGTGAAACTTTTATTTGTATAAACTAAAGTTAAATATTACAAAGTGGCAATGATTATACTTAACTAAACACAATTCAGCATAACATATACAAAGTAAATAACATAAGGGTTCCCTTTTTATGCTGCTCAGACCCAAGTGCTGGTCAGGCTTACCTTATCCTGGGTGCCTCACCCCGGTGACCAAACCAATGGCTCATTCTTCACTGCTATAAAACTTACTTCTCCCTCCCCTCATATTTATGTCCTGAATTAACGGGGCTGCAACCAAATGGTCAATTGTGTGTTAATCTCGCTGATGAGTGGGCCTCCAGGCCAGAGACTGCTTGATTGTTTTTATAGAATTTCTCAAGGTATATCCTTTCATTAATCAGTCGGCCCCCACAACAGTTCTCAGGGGTGTTGTGGCCTTGCATTATCTCGTTTAGGTTTTACCACTTTGTTTTTGCAAGTCTTTTATCTTTTGCTTTCCTAATCACTTTTTGTCAGGTTTAGTTCATCTTACATTTCCCAATTATAGCAGCCATCTTAGCCAGTTTCCCAATTAAATAATTACAGCAGTCATCTTACATGTCCCCACTCACAAACCTTTACTGATTGAAAGTCAGAAAAGGCATGTTCATTGACAACTGGGTAGTGCAAACAAAACCCCCCCTCACGCATAACATTTTATTTGCTCCCGCAGAGTATAGAAATTTCACCATTTCCATCCAGCCCTGGGTAGTCCACAGGCTCCTCACCAGGCACCGAATGTAACAGCAATACATATGCATTATAAGGACAAGACAAGACTGTACAAACAATATCATCCTCATAGGCAGCTCCTCAGAATCGAGGAGGACTTGCTTCCACTCTTAAAAAGAGTTCTAAGGTGGCTGAACAGTCCAATACGAGAACCACAGACTCTGTCACAGGTGCGACAGATAGTCTTTGAGGGAAAGGGTGGGTGGGACTGGTTTGCCGCACGCTCTTTCCACTGCCGGCGATTAATTTCTGCATTCTCCCGGCAATGAGACTCAAGGTGCTCAGTGCCCTCCCGGATGCATTTACTCCACTTAGGGCAGTCTTTGGCCAAGGTGTCAGTGGGGATGTTGCACTTTATCAGGGAGGTTTTGAGGGTGTCCTTGTAACGTTTCCTCTGCCCACCTTTGGCTTGTTTGACATGAAGGAGTTCCGAGTAGAGCGCTTGCTTTGGGAGTTTTGTGTCAGGCATGTGAACAATGTGACCTGCCCAGCGGAGCTGATCAAGTGTGGTCAGTGCTTCAATGCTGGGGATGTTGGCCTGGCCGAGGATGCTGATGTTGATGCTGATGTTAGATGTAGCCAGGGATTTTGAGACAGGTTGTATGTTGTCTCATACCAGGGTCCTGTTCCTAGTTCTTCATCTATTTGATGTATCATTTGGTCACTTCCCCATCCAGTGAATAGTCCATTATCACACAAAGTAATTTTGATGGCAAGTTTCGGGTCACCAACTTTTTGATTGTTCAACCGTAAGCATACAAAGTGTTTTTGATGGCGTGTTTCGGGTATATAATGGATTTTTCACTCCTGCAACAAGGTTGAGATTAGCATTTCAAAAGGGTGAGGCAACCACTCCAGACTTGGTGGGGCCGTGGTCATCAAGTTCATACTAGGTCATCAAGTTCAAAGGAGCACATCGCTTCAAGGTACAGTGCATGTTGGAGAGCGACAGCTGTGAAGAAGGTGACTGGATTGGACATCACCAAGGTCCAGGTCACTGATTGGAGTATGGCCAGGTACAGCAGGAGCGGTGAGGTCGGGGTGAAGGAGCGACGAGAGATTACAGAGTGACATGATCGGGGCCCAGGAGAGGCATGAGTTTGGGGCCCAGGAGAGGTGAGGGCCCAGGAGCAGCATGGGCCAGCCCACACTGCAGTATGTGTGTGCACTAGGTCCGTGCAGCAGAGCTGGTCTCCAGTCGCCTAGTTAACCCTTGCCACTGGACCAAGACCTACCTCTGTCAAGCCCATGTGGTGGCTGGTGTGCAATGGCCACCACACGTTAAACAAATCCACGCACAGGCATCTTCCATCCTTCAACATGTAGTTCGAGACCTGGAATATTAGGTCCTTCATTGAAACACCTGTGAACTCATCCCTTTTTGGTGTGGAAGCAAGTCATCCTCGATACGAGGGATCGCCTATGATGATGACTATTCTTGTTAAATTACAAAACTGTTTGCACAGTACAGCCTGTTAACCTTTTAACTGTCAGCTTTCTTTAAGTTAAATGCATTGTCCCTGAAGGTCTGACTACAGAGTCCACTCCCAAGTGACTGATGTACTGACTCCTCAGGAAATCAGTCTTTTTTAAACCAACATTTCCTGTTCTCGCTGAGCCAAGACCTGACGCATTAACTCTTTGTTATGTTTAGAATAACTCCACAAGACTGAGTACTGTAAGCTTAAACTGATGTGACCTTAGTCTCTTTAATAAAACTCCAGAGTGCCAAAGCAGCATGGCAGACAACCTTTTATACTCCCTTGCATGAGGTGTGCAGGTGACCCTTGGGCCACCAACAGTTGCATCCTCTGGTGGCAAGTCTTACACAGTTATAATGTTTACATACATAACATCACTCCCCCGCAAAGTCTTTGATACAAGTTATTTACAAGTTGAGGCGGTCCGGGGCCTTTCGCTCCCTGGTTGAACGCCTGAGTTCAAACCTGGCATGGGTGAGTTGGTCGGGCCATTGCTGCACTGCAGCACGGCTGGTCTGACAGGACTGTTGGGAATGGTGGGTTCATCCTTTTGATTGATGGTGAGGTCGATTGCTGGTTGGGTGTGTGTTGGTGGATCGATGATGGTGATGTCTGTTATGTTCAAAATAACGTGGTGTAACTGAGTACTGTAGACGTGAGTAAGTGTGACTTTAGTTAATTTTATTCTATTCCAGAGTGGCAGTACAGCATGGGAGGCCTGCTTATATACAGTGCTTCCAAGGGATGCTGGGATCCCTTGGGACTTCAACAGGTATGCACTCAGGTGGCGGTGCAATACTGGTTACATAGGGTTGCATACATAACATCACTCCCTTCCAAAGTCAATAGCACACTTATTTACAGGGTGAGACGATTTGGGGCCTTTTGCTCCCTAGTCGGTACAAATGCAAGTGTAGGTGAGTTGGTTGATTCTTCGCTGTGTTGCTGTGCAGCTGGCCTGGCTAGGCTGCTGGGGATGGTAAGTTCAGCTTTGTGGTCAACCGTGATGTCGGTTGCCACTTGTGTGTGTGTGGGAGGGTCAAAGCTGGTGGTGTCCTCTTCAGGTTGCCCGTGGCTGTCTGTGAATCGCAGTTTGGTTTGGTCCAAATGCTTTCTGAACGTTAGTCCATTTGTGAGTTTGACCTGAAACACCCTACTCCCTTCTTTGGCTATGACAGTGCCAGCAAGCCATTTGGAACCATGTCTATAGTTGAGTACAAAAATAGGGTCATTGACTTCAATATCGCTTGACAAGTTTGCGCGATCGTGGTACATGCTTTGTTGACGCCATCTATCCTCGACATGAATATGGAGATCAGGGTGGACAAGAGAGGGCCTTGTTTTGAGTGCCCTTTTCATGAGCAGCTTGGCTGGGGGAACCCCGGTGAGTGAATGGGCTCTGGTGCGGTAGCTGAGCAGGACTCGGGGCATGCGTGTTGGAAGGGAGCCTTCCAATACGCATTTCAAGCTTTGCTTGATGGTTTGGACTGCCCGTTTTGCCTGGCCATTGGATGCGGGCTTGAACGGGGCAGATGTGATGTGTTTGATCCCATTGTGGGTCATGAATTCCTTGAATTCAGCGCTGGCGGCCCATTGTCGCTGACAAGGCCATCAGGCAGGCCATGCGTGGCAAACATGGCTCGTTGACTTTCGATGGTAGAAGTGGACGTGCTTACAGACACTATTACACACTCAATCCATTTTGAATAAGCATCCACAACAACCAAAAATATTTTGCCTAGAAACGGGCCAGTAAAGTCAACGTGGATGCTGGACCACGGTTTGGAGGGCCATGACCACAAACTTAGCGGTGCTTCCCTGGGTGCATTGCTCAGTTGAGAGCAAATGTTGCATTGGTGCACGCAAGACTCCAAATCTGAGTCGATGCCGGGCCACCACACAAGGGATCTGGCTATAGCTTTCATCATTATTATACCTAGGTGGGTACTATATAGGTAGCGTATGGACATGTCCCTGACTTTCTTCGGCAAAACCACACGATTACCCCACAAAAGACAGTCCGCCTGTATGGACATTTCGTCTTTGCGCCGCTGGAATGGCTTAATCTCTTCATGCATCTCCACTGGGACATTGGACCAGCTCCCATGGATGACACAGTTTTTTACAAGGGTCAGTAGGGGATCCTGGCTGGTCCAGGTCCTAATCTGGCGGCCATAACGGGTGACTTTTTATTTTCAAATGCATCCATCACCAAGAGCAAGTCTGCAGGCTGTGCCATTTCTACCCCAGTGATGGGCAATGGTAGCCGACTGAGAGCATCAATGCAGTTCTCTGTGCCTGGTCTGTGGCGGATTACATAGTTGTATGCAGACAGCATGAGCACCCACCTTTGGATGCGAGCAGAGGCATTGGTATTAATCCCTTTGCTCTCTGAAAATAGCGATATGAGCAGCTATGGTCAGTTTCTAACTCAAACTTAAGATCAACCAGATACTGGTGCATTTTTTTTACCCTGTAAATGCATGCCCATAAAATCATGATGTTGACCCTTTCGGCCTTGGACAAACTCCTGGACACATAGGTGACTGGTTGCAATGTTCCCGATTCGTTTGCTTGTTGTAACACATACCCGACCCTGTATGACGACGCATCGCAAGCTAGCGCTAAATGTCTACATGGGTTATACAGAACAAGCAGTTTGTTGGAACATAACAGATTTATGACTTTCTCAAAGGCAGCCTCTTGTGATTTCCTCCATATCCAATCATCTCCCTTGCGTAACAACACATGTAGGGGTTCTAGCAAGGTGCTTTCCGGGTAGGAAATTTCCAAAATAATTGAGGAGTCTCAGAAATGACCGCAGCACCATCACGTTCTGTGGTCTCGGCACATTCTTGATAGCCTCCGTCTTGGCGTCGGTGGGTCTGATGCCGTCTGCAGCGATTCTTCTCCGAAGAACTAGCCCTCTGGCGCCAGGAAAACACACTTCGAACATTTCAACCTGAGTCTCACACGATCAAGCCGATTTAGAACCTCTTCTAGATTCTTCAAATGTTCGATGGTGTCCTAACCTGTGATCAATATGTCGCCCTGGAAAACCACGGTGCGCGGAACCGACTTTAGCAGGCTCTCCATGTTCCTTTGAAAAATCACCGTGGCCAATCGAATCCCAAATGGGCATCTATTGTAGATGAACAGACCTTTGTGTGTATTGATGTAAGTGAGGCCTTTCGAGGATTCCGCCAGCTCCTGCATCATGTAGGCCGAGGTGAGGTCCAACTTGGTGAGAGTCTTTCCTCCTGCCAGGGTCGCAAACAGGTCGTCTGCCTTGGGTAGTGGGTACTGGTCCTGCAGCGAAAAGTGGTTAATCGTTACTTTATTGTCCCCACAAATTCTGACCGTACCATCGCCCTTGAGAACCGGAACAATCGGACTTGCCCACTCGTTGAACTCCACCGGTGTGATGATGCCCTCTCATTGCAGCCTGTCCAGCTCACTCTCCACTTTCTCTCGCATCATATATGGCACTGCCCGTGTCTTGTGGTGGTTGGGTCGTGTACCAGGAACCAAGTGGATCTGCACCTTCACCCCCAAGAAACTTCTGATGCCTCGCTCAAACAATGATGAAAACTTGCCCAGGACCTGGGCACATGAGGTGTAATCGACGGATGAGAGTGGTTCTGCCAAACAGTGTGGGGACATCTCCTGGTACAATCCATAGTGGGAGTTTGTGCACTGCTCCATCATAGGAGACTTTTACTGCTGCGTTGCCAATTACAGGGATCAGCTCTTTAGTGTAAGTTCTCAGCTTAGTGTGAATGGGGCCAAGCTTGGGCCTGTGTGCTTTGTTGCACCACAGCCTGTCAAAGGCTTTTTTGCTCATGATAGACTGACTCACACCCATGTCCAGTTCCACGGATACTGGAATTCTGTCCAGTTCGACTTTCAACATGATTGGTGGACATTTCGTGGTGAAGATGTGTATCCTGTTCACGTCTGCCTCCTCAGTTCGAGTCTCTAGTTCAGTGTGATCCACCATGGATCGACCTTCTTTTGCAATGTGGTGGTTTACAGGGTTTGCAGCCCGTCTGCACATTCGCTGGAGGTGTCCCATTGTTCCACAGCCTTTGCACGCATAGTGTTTGAAGCTGCATTGATGGGCTCGATGATCACCTCCGCAGCGCCTCACATTAGCATTTGATGGCGGACTCTGGGTCATCTGAGGTCATGCAGTTGCAGACGTGTACATTCTGCAATATGCATTCCTGCCTGAAAACGACGTTACTTTATGTACAGTACTTGCCGAAATCTCTTTACGCTGCAAAATTTGTTTGGTGTTATCGCTGATGGACATAAATGCCTGGGCTATCGTTATGGCTTTGCTCAGGTTCGGTGTTTCAACGTCAATGGTTTGTGAAGGATAACCTCATGGCCAATGCCAAACACAAAAAAGTCTCATAGCATTTGCTCCAGGAATCCATCGAATGCGCAATGTCCTGCAAGGAGCCTTAGTTCGGCGACGTAGCTTGCCATTTCCTGGCCTTCAGACTGTTGACATGTATAAAATCGATACCTTGCCATCAGAACGCTCGCCTTCGGAATTAGGTGCTCCTGGACCAGCGTACACAGTTCTTCATCCGATTTTGTTGTTGGTTTCAACGGAGCGAGAAGATTCTTCATGAGACCATAGTTTGTTGCCATGCAGACGGTGAGGAGGATCGCTCTTCGTTTGGCAGAATTCTCATCCCCTTCCAGCTCATTGGCCAAGAAGTATTGGTCAAGTCGCTCCACGAAGGCTTCCCAATCGTCCCCTTCTGAGAATTTCTCCAGGATACCAACAGTTCTCTGCATTTTCGCGTGATGATTCGTTATCTCATCACCAGTTGTTATGTTCATAGTAATGTGGTATAACTGAGTACTGTAGACGTGAGTAAGTGTGACCTTAGTTCCTTTTATTCTACTCCAGAGTGGCAGTACAGCATGGGAGGCCTGCTTATATACAGTGCTTCCAAGGGATGCTGGGATCCCTTGGGACTCCAACAGATACACCCTCAGGTGGCAGTACAATACTGGTTACATAGGGTTGCACACATAAAAATGTCCTCTTCAAGTTGTTCCTGGTTGTCAGTGAATCGCAGTTTGGTCTGATCCAAATGCTTTCTGCACGTTTGTCCATTACGTAGTTTGACAATAAACACTCTATTCTCCTCCCTGGCCAAGACAGTGCCAGCAACCCATTTGGGACCATGACCGTCATTAAAGACCAACACAGGGTCGTTTACAGCAATGTCATTCGATACAGCCGCGTGATCGTGGTATATATTTTGCCGGTGACGCCGGGTTTCCACATGATCATTAAGATCCGGGTGGACTATGGAGAGCCTGGTTTTGAGGGCTCTCTTCATTAACAATTCTGCAGGGGGAACCCCGGTAAGCGAGTGGGGTCGTGTCCAGTAGCTGAGCAGAATCCGAGATAAACAGGTCTGCAGGGAGCTGTCTGTCACATGTTTCAAGCTCTGCTTGATTGTTTGGACTGCCTGTTCTGCTTGACAGTTGGATGCGGGCTTAAACGGGGTCGACCTGACATGCTTAATGCCATTGCAGGTCATAAACCCGTTGAATTCTGAGCTGGTGAAACATGGTCCATTGTCACTGACAAGGATGTCGGGCAAGCCATGGGTCGCGAACATGGCCCGGAGGCTTTCAATGGTGGCAGTGGACATGCAGGATGACATGATTACACATTCAATCCATTTAGAGTAAGCATCCACTGCTACTAAGAACATCTTTCCTAGAAGGGGGGCCAGTGAAATCTACATGGATCCTGGATCTTGATTTGGAGGGCTATGACCACAGACTCAGTGGAGCCTGCCTTGGTGCATTGCTCAACTGTGAGCAAGTGTTACATTGGTGTACGCATGACTCAAAATCCGAGTCAATGCCGAGCCACCAGACATGTGACCTAGTGATAGCCTTCATCATGACTATGAATGGGTGGGTACTGTGCAGGTCATGTATAAACTTTTCCCTGTCTTTTTTTGGCAAAACCATGCATTTACCCCATAAGAGACAATCCGACTGGATGAACATTTCATCTTTACATCGGTGAAACAGCTTAATTTCATCTTTCATTTCCCTGGGAACAGCCGACCAGCTCCCATTGAAGATGGAACTTTTTACTAACACAGGGTCCAGGCTAGTCCAGGTCCTGATCTGGCGAGCCGTAACAGGTGACCCCTCGCTCTCAAAAACATCCAGGACCAGAAGCAAGTCTGCGGGTTGCGTCATTTCCACCCCGTTAGTGGACAATGGTAGCCGACTGAGGGTATCAGCAAAGTTCTCCGTGCCTGGTCTGTGGTGGATAACATAGTCATAAGCGGACAATATTAGTGGCCATCTTTGGATGTGGGATGAAGCATTGGTATTTATACCTTTGCTTGCTGAAAACAGCGAAATGAGCGGTTTGTGGTCGGTTTCAAGCTCGAACCAAAGTCCAAATAGGTATTGGTGCATTTTCTTAACCCCGTATATGCATGCTAACTTTTTTCAACCATATTGTAGGCTCTTTCAGCCTTAGATAGACTTCTAGGCGCATATGCAACCGGTTGCAGTTTGCCTGATACATTGGTTTGCTGTAACACACACCCGACCCCGTACGAAGATGCATCACAAGCTAGCACTAAACGTTTACACGGGTCATAAAATACAAGTAACTTGTTAGAACATAGCAGATTTCTGGCCTTCTCAAAGGCTGTCTCTTGAGATTTACCCCAAACCCAGTCATCACCCTTACATAGCAACATGTACAATGGTTCCAGCAAAGTGCTCAATCCAGGTAGAAAGTTCCCAAAATAGTTGAGGAGTCCCAGGAACGAACGCAGCTCCGTCACATTCTGTGGTCTGGTTGCATTCTTGATGGCCTCCATCTTTGAGTCCGTGGGTCTGATACCATCTGCCGCAATCTTTCGCCCCCAAAATTCGACCTCTGGCGCCTGAAAAACACACTTGGAGCTTTTCAACTCTGTTTAGTTGACTTAGAACCTCTTCCAGGTTGTGCAGGTGCTCGATGGTGTCATGACCAGTGATCAGGATGTCGTCTTGAAACACAATGTTGCATGGAACTGATTTCAGCAGACTCCCCATGTTCCTCTGGAAAATGGCAACAGCCAAGCTAATCCCAAAAGTGCATCTGTGGTATAAAAACAGTCCTTTGTGCATGTTGATGCATGTCAATCTTTTCGAAGATTCAGCCAGCTCCTATGTCATGTAAGTGAAGGTTAGATCCAATTTGGTGAGCGACTTGCCCCCTGCTAACATTGCGAATAGGTCATCTGTCTTGGGTAGTGAATACTGGTCTTGTAACGAGACTCGGTTGATCGTTACCTTGTCGTCTTCGCAGATTCTGACCGTGCCATCGCTTTTCAACACCGAAACAATTGGGCTAGCCCACTCATTGAACACAACTGGTGATATGATTCTCTCTCGTTGAAGTCTGTCTAGTTCGATCTCGACTTTCTCCCTCATCATACATGGAACCTCTTGAGTCTTGTGATGAATAGGCCATGCATCAGGGACGAGATGGATCTGCACCTTGGTGCCTGTGAAGTTGCCGATGCCTGGTTCAAATAGCGACGGAAATGTGCTCAGCACTTGAGCACAGGAGGAGTCATCCACCGAAGATAGTGCTTTGATTTCATCCCAGTTCCATCGAATCTTTCCTAGCCAGCTTCTGCCGAACAGCATTGGGCCATCGCCTGGTACAATCCACAGTGATAAGTCATGCACAACTCCATCGTACGTTATCTTAACTTCCACACTGCCAAAGATTGGTATGAGCTCTTTGGTGTAAGTGCGCAACTTTGTATAAACCGGGCTCAGTTTGGGCCTTTGTGCCTTGTTGCCCCACAGTTTCTCAAAAGCCTTCTGACTCGCTCCCATGCCCAACTCCATGGAAACTGGAATGCCATTTAATTTGACTTTGAGCATTAGAGGGCTCTTGGTGGTGAAGGTGTGTACCCCATACGCTTCTTCCTCAGCCTCGGGTTGAGTTGCCTTTTACTTGTTCTGCGTGATCCACTTCGGATCGACCATCTTTTGCCGACTCTGCCACGTGGTGAGTCACAGCACATTTGCACATTCGCTGGAGGTGCCTCATTGTTTTGCAGCCTTTGCACACATAGTACTTGAATCAACATTGATGGACTCTATGATTACCCCCGCAGTGCCAACGTGGTGTTAATGGATTCGCATTCATGCCCCACGGCGGACTCTGAGTCATCCTAGTTCTTGCAGCTGCAGACGTGTAGGCCTTGCCATGTATAGTTCTGCCTGCTAACGGCGTTATTTTATGCACAGTACTTGCCGGTGAGCTTCGATGCTGAGAAGATCTCTGTTTAGTATTGTCGTTTGTGGACATGAAAGCCTGGGCTATCGTGATGGCCTTGTTCAGGTCTGGGGATTCAGCAGACAGCAGCTTGCCAAGAATGACCTCGTGGCCGATTCCAAGCATGAAAAAGTCCCTCAGTATTTCCCCCAAATATCCAGCAAAATCACAAGGTCCCACAAGGCGTCTTAAGTCGGCGACATAACTCGCCACATCCTGGCCCGCCGAGCAATGGTGCATATAGAAGTGATACCTGGCCATTAAGATGCTCTCCTTCGGCTTGAGGTGTTCCCGAACCAGTGGACACAACTCTGCATATGTATTTTCTGTTGGTTTCATTGGTGCTAGCAGATGCGTGATGAGGCCGTATATTGTAGACCCACAAACAGTGAGGAGAATCACCCTGCGCTTGATCGCTCGCATCCAGCTCGTTGGCCACGAAGTACTGGTCGAGACATTCAACGAAGGTTTCCCAATCATCACCCTCTACAAATTGCTCAAGAATACCAATGGCAGCCATAACCACATGAAAGTTCATGATCTGTTACTCATTGCCAAATGTTATGTTTAGAATAACTCCACAAGACTGAGTACTGTAAGCTTAAACTGATGTGACTTTAATCTCTTTAATAAAACTCCAGAGTGACAAAGCAGCATGGCAGACAAGCTTTTATACTCGCTTGCATGAGGTGTGCAGGTGACCCTTGGCCTCCAACAGGTGTACCCTCTGGTGTCAAGTCTTACACAGTTATAATGTTTACATACATAACACTTTTGATGTCTCTTCTTCTGCCATCTTTTCTCTGCCATCGCCAGACTTGGCAAATTGATTACAATGATCAATTGGATTATGACCAACACAGGAAACACGATTCTTATCTCAGGATTTATCTCAACTGGAGTTCCCCAATTCCATAATTGTTTGCACCATGGGATAATTTTAATGTTTTGTAGCTCTTTCCCCACTTCATTTTGTCTTTGTTTTAATTCCCACAATACATACTGGGCTACATCAGGATCATTCAGTAATTTAGTTATTTTAGCCTGAACTTCGGATTCAAGTATATCTACATCATGGCCAAACTTACGAACAAATTCCTCCATGTTCAAATTAGAGAGTGGGTCTGATACATCAATACCAGTTTGCTTTCAAATTACTACCATACATAAAAGATGTTACAGTTACGGTTACATAACACATTCCATTCCCTCTATAAGCAGAGTTAACAACTCCATGTTTTCCTGATGTGGATTGCATGGTACAATTTGCCCTCTTCCCAGAGAATCCACATGCTGATTCTTTATGGTTATTGTGTTCCTAACACAGATGAGACTGCACCCAGGGAGGTTAAAGTAACAGTGACCTCAGTCTTTATTAAGATACTCCAGAGTGAGGAACAGGCCTCAGGGGTCGGCTTATATACAGTGCTCCCAAAGGATGCTGGGATCCCTTGGGACTTCAGGGGATGCACTCCCTGGTGGCGGAACATGGGAGTGCACGCATTACAGATACACAACATCACTCACCCCCGCAAAGTCAAAGTGAAAACTATTTACAAGGTGAGGCGGTCGGGAGCCTTTCTTTCCCTGGTGGATCGCTTCGGTACAAATGTCTGTTCTGGTGTGTTGGTTGTGCCCTCACTGGGGACTGAGCCTGGCCTTGCTGGGCTGTTGGGCGTGATGGGTTCGATTTCCCGGTCCGGGGTGGTGTCGTTGATCCTTTGGGTGTGTGTTGTGGGCTCGAAAAAGGTGGTGTCTGCTGTGGGTTGTTCAGGGCAGTCTGTGAACCGCAGTCTCGTTTGGTCCAGGTGCTTTCTGCAAATTTGTTCGTTGTCTAGTTTGACTACAAACACCCTACTCCCTTCTTTAGCTATCACCATACCCACGATCCACTTGGGACCATATCCATAGTTTAGTACATACACAGGGTCATTCAGATCAATTTCCCGTGACACAGTGGCGCGACCATCGTTTACATTTTGTTGCTGCCGCCTGCTCTCTACCTGATCATGCAGGTTGGGGTGAACCAGCGAGAGTCTGGTTTTAAGTGTCCTTTTCATGAGTAGCTCAGCCGGGGGCACCCCTGTGAGTGAGTGACGTCTCGTGCGGTAGCTGACCAGTACTCGAGACAGGCGGGTTTGGAGTGAGCCATCTGTGACTCGTTTAAGGCTCTGTTTGATTGTTTGTACTGCTCGCTCTGCCTGGCCGTTGGAGGCTGGTTTAAACGGGGCTGAGGTGACATGTTTGATCCCATTGTGTGTCATGAATTCTTTAAATTCGGCACTGGTGAAACATGGCCCGTTGTCACTGACCAGTATGTCAGGCAGGCCGTGGGTGGCAAACATGGCCCTCAGGCTTTCAATGGTGGCGGTGGCGGTGCTTCCCGACATTATTTCACATTCAATCCATTTTGAAAAAGCATCCACCACCACCAGGAACATTTTACTGAGAAACGGGCCTACATAGTCGACATGGATCCTCAACCATGGTCTGGAGGGCCAGGACCACAAACTTAGTGGTGCCTCTTTGGGTGCGTTGCTCAATTGAGCACACACGCTGCATTGCCATACACAGGTCTCGAAGTCAGAATTGATACCGGGCCACCACACGTGGGATCTGGCTATCACTTTCATCATTACTATACCCGGGTGTGTGCTGTGGAGATCCGAGATGAACATCTCCCTGCCCTTTTTTGGTAGCACTATGCGGTTACCCCACAACAGGCAGTCTGCCTGAATGGACAGCTCGTTCTTTGGCCGCTGGAATGGATTGATTAGCTCTTGCATTTCAACAGAGATGCTGGCCCAGCTCCCATGCAGTACACAGTTTTTTACTAGGGACAGCAGAGGAGCTTGGCTGGTCCAAGTCCTAATCTGACGGGCCGTGACAGGTGATTTATCATTTTCAAATGCTTCCATGACTATCAACAAGTCTGCGGGCTGCGCCACCATCAACAAGTTTGCAGGCTGCGCCATTTCCACCCCCGTGGCGGGCAATGGTAGCTGACTGAGAGCATCTGCACAGTTCTCGGTGCCTGGCCTGTGGCGGATGGTATAGTTATACACTGATAGCGTGAGTGCCCACCTTAAGCAATAACACATGTCGGGGCTCTAAGAGGGTACTTAACCCCGGTAGGAAGTTACCAAAATAGTTGAGGAGTCCCAGGAATGACCGCAGCTCCGTGATGTTCTGTTGCCTGGGCGCGTTCCTGATAGCCTCTGTCTTGGCGCCTGTGGGCCGAATGCCATCCGCCGCGATCTTTCTCCCTAAAACTCCATTTCTGTTGCCATGAAGACACATTTCAATCTCTTCAGCCACAGCCCTACGCGATCCAGTTGCTGGAGGATCTCCTCCAGGTTTTCTAGGTGCTCAACAGTGTCCAGACCCATAACCAATATGTCGTCCTGAAAAACCACCATGTGTGGTACTGACTTGAGTAGGCTCTCCATGTTTCTCTGGAAGATCGCTGCAGCCGACCGAATTCCAAACGGGCATCTATTGGAGATGAACAGTCCCTTTTGCGTGTTGATGCAGGTGAGGCTCTTCGAAGACTCTTCCAGCTCCTGTGTCATGTAGGCCGAAGTCAGGTCAAGCTTGGTGAACATCTTGCCTCCTGCCAGCGTCGCAAATAGGTCGTCTGCCTTAGGTAGCAGGTATTGGTCCTGTAGCGAGAAACGAATAATAGTTACTTTATAATCGCCACAAATCCTGACCATGCCATCACTTTTGAGTATTGGAACAATCGGGTTGGCCCACTCGCTGAATTCCAGTGGGGAGATGATGCTCTCGTGTTGCAGCCTGTCCAGCTCGATTTCCACTCTCTCCCTCATCATGTGAGGTACTGCTCGTGCCTTGTGATGAATGGGTCGTGCCTCTGGGACCAAGTGGATCTGCACCTTCGCCCCGGAAAGTTTTCAATGCCTGGCTCAAAAAGGGAAGGAAATTTGTTAAGAACCTGGGTTCATGAAGCCTCATCGATATGTGATAACATTTGGATGTCATCCCAGTTCCAGCGGATTTTGCCCAGCCAACTCCTTCTAAGCAGTGTGGGGCCATCGCCCGGGACAATCCACAGTGGCAGTTCATGCACCGTGCCCTCGTAGGTGACCTTGACCGTGGCGCTGGCCAGGACAATGATGAGCTCTTTGGTTTCGTGTGGATGGGGCTCAGGGCTGATCTGAGTGCTTTGTTGCACCACAGTCTCTCAAACATCTTTTTACTCATGATGGATTGGCTAGCACCAGTGTCCAGTTGTATGGCTACGGGTAAGCCATTCAATTTTACATTTAGCATTATCGGTGGACATTTCGTCGAAAATGTGTGCACCCCATGTACTTCAACATCTGCCTTCTCTCTCTGAGGCTCGAAATTGATTTGTTCCACCATGGACCGATCTTCCTCTGCCACGTGGTTGTTAGCAGGTTTTGCAGAGCTTGCAGCTCGTCTGCAAGCTCGTTGGAGGTGCCCCATTGTTCCACAGCTCTTGCAAATATACCCTTTGAAGCAGCATGAATAGGCTGAATGGAAGCCTCCACAATGCCATCAAGGTGTGAATTGCCTTGCATTCATCCTTTGTTGCGGAATCTGAGTCATCTGGGTCACCTGAGGCCTGCTGGCATTTGCAGACTCGTGGTTTCTGCCCTGTACATTTCTGCTCGCAAACACAGTTCCAGTTAATTTATGAACATTGCTAGCACTTGTGTGCTGAGAGATTTGTTTGGTGTTATCACAGGTGGACATAAACGCCTGTGCTATCGCAATAAGGGTTGGTGACTCTACAGTCAAAAGTTTTCGTAGGATGGTCTCGTGGCCATTGCCCAGTACAAAAAAGTCTCTGAGCATCTGCTCCAGGTAGCCATCAAACTCACATTGTCCTGCAAGTCGCCTTAGCTCGGCGACATAGCTCGCCACTTCCTGACCTTCAGATCGCTGGCACGTGTAGAACCGATACCTCGCCATCAGCACGTTTTCCCTCGGGTTAAGATGCTCCAGACCAGTGTACACAGCTCCTCATATGACTTATCTGTGGGTTTCACCGGAGCCAGAAGATTCTTCATGAGGCTGTAGGTCAGTGCCCTGCAGACCGTGAGGAGGACCGCTCTCTTTTTTGCAGCGCTTCCTTCTCCGTCCAGCTCGTTGGCTACAAAGTACTGGTCTAGCCATTCGACATAGGCTTCCCAGTCCTCACCCTCTGAGAACTTCTCCAGGATGTCCACAGTTTGCTGCATCTTTGCGTTGGATTCGTATACTCATTGCCAGTTATTGTGTTCTTAACACAGATGAGACTGCACACAGGAGGTTAAAGTAACAGTGACCTCAGTCTTTATTAAGACACTCCAGAGTGAGGAACAGGCCTTAGGGGCCGGCTTATATACAGTGCTCCCAAGGGATGCTGGGATCCCTTGGGACTTCAGGGGATGCACTCCCTGGTGGTAGAACAGGGGAGTGCATGCTTTACAGATACACAACAATAGTCAAGTAGTCTATAGAGATAAATTACTGTTTCTCTCACTTGCTGACATCCCACCAGGTCTGTGGGGATCAGCCTATCTGCTCCACTCGCGGAGGCATTATAGGCTACATAAGGAGCATTGTCTCAAAAGAACATAAGAACATAAGAATTAGGAACATGAGTAGGCCATCTAGCCCCTTGAGCCTGCTCCGCCATTCAACAAGATCATGGCTGATCTGGCCGTGGACTCAGCTTCACTTACCCGCCCGTTCCCCGTAACCCTTAATTCCCTTATTGGTTAAAAATCTATCTATCTCTGATTTGAATACATTCAATGAGCTAGCCTCAACTGCTTCCTTGGGCAGAGAATTCCACAGATTCACAACCCTCTCGGAGAAGAAATTCCTTCTCAACTCGGTTTTAAATTGGCTCCCCCGTATTTTGAGGCTCTGCCCCCTAGTTCTAGTCTCCCCGACCTGTGGAAACAACCTCTCTGCCTCTATCTTATCTATCTCTTTCATTATTTTAAATGTTTCTATCAGATCACCCCTCATCCTTCTGAACTCCAATGAGTAAAGACCCAGTCTACTCAATCGATCATCATAAGGTAACCTCCTCATCTCTGGAATCAGCCTAGTGAATCGTCTCTGTACCCCCTCCAAAGCCAGTATATCATTCCTTAAGTAAGGTGACCAAAACTGCATGCAGTACTCCAGGTGCGGCCTCACCAATACCCTATACAGTTGCAGAAGGACTCCCTGCTTTTGTACTCCATCCCTCTCGCAATGAAGGCCAACATTCCATTCGCCTTCCTGATTACCTGCTGCACATGAAAACTAACTTTTGGGATTCATGTACAAGGACCCCCAGGTCCCTCTGCACCGCAGCATGTTGTAATTTCTCCCCATTCAAATAATATTCCCTTTCACTGTTTTTTTTCCCAAGGTGGATGACCTCACATTTTCCGACATTGTTTTCCATCTGCCAAACCTTAGCCCATTCGCTTAACCAATCTAAATCCCTTTGCAGCCTCTCTGTGTTCTCTACACAACCCGCTTTCCCACTAACCTTTGTGTCATCTGCAAATTTTGTTACACTACACTCTGTCCCCTCTTCCAGGTTATCTATGTATATTGTAAACAGTTGTGGTCCCACCACCGATCCCTGTGACACACCACTAACCATCGATTTCCAACCCGAAAAGGATCTATTTATCCCGACTCTCTGCTTTCTGTTCGCCAGCCAATTCTCTATCCATGCTAGTACATTTCCTCTGACTCCGCGTACCTTTATCTTCTGCAATAACCTTTTGTGGCACCTTATCGAATGCATTTTGGAAATCTAAATACACCACATCCATCGGTACACCTCTATCCACCATGCTCGTTATATCCTCAAAGAATTCCAGGAAATTAGTTTAACATGATTTCCCCTTCATGAATCCATGTTGCGTCTGCTTGATTGCACTATTCCTATCCAGATGTCCCGCAATTTCTTCCTTAATGATAGTGTCAAGCATTTTCCCCACTACAAATGTTAAACTAACCGGCCTAAATTTATCTGCCTTTTGTCTGCCCCCTTTTTTAAACAGAGGCATTACATTAGCTGCTTTCCAATCTGCTGGTACCTCTCCAGAGTCCAGAGAATTTTGGTAGATTATAACGAATGCATCTGCTATAACTTCTGCCATCTTTTAATACCCTGGGATGCATTTCATCCGGACCAGGGGACTTGTCAACCTTGAGTCCCATTAGCCTGTCCAGCACTCCCCCCCATCGTGATAGTGATTATCTCAAGGTCCTCCCTTCCCACATTCCCGTGACCAGCAATATTTGGCATGGTTTTTGTGTCTTCCACTGTGAAGACTGAAACAAAATAATTGTTTACGGTTTCAGCCATTTCCACATTTCCCATTATTAAATCCCCCTTCTCATCTTCTAAGGGGCCAACATTTACTTTAGTCACTCTTTTCCATTTTATATATCGGTAAAAGCTTTTACTATCTGTTTTTATGTTTTGCGCAAGTTTACTTTCGTAATCTATCTTTCCTTTCTTTATTGCTTTCTTAATCATTCTTTGCTGTTGTTTAAAATTTTCCCACTCTTCTAGTTTCCCACTAACCTTGGCCACCTTATACGCATTGGTTTTTAATTTGATACTCTCCTTTATTTCCTTAGTTATCCACAGCTGGTTATCCCTTCTCTTACCACCCTTCTTTTTCACTAGAATATATTTTTGTTGAGCACTATGAAAGAGCTCCTTAAATGTCCTCCACTGTTCCTCAATTGTGCCACCGTTTAGTCTGTGTTTCCAGTCTACTTTAGCCAACTCTGCCCTCATCCCACTGTCGTCCCCTTTGTTTAAGCATAGTATGCTTGTTTGAGACACTACTTCCGCACCCTCAATCTGTATTACAAATTCAACCATACTGTGATCACTCATTCCGAGAGGATCTTTTACTAGGAGATCGTTTATTATTCCTGTCTCATTGCACAGGACCAGATCTAAGATAGCTTGCTCCCTTGTAGGTTCTGTAACATACTGTTCTAAGAAACAATCCCGTATGCATTCTATGAATTCCTCCTTAAGGCTACCCCATGCGATTTGATTTGACTAATCGATATGTAGGTTAAAATCCCCCATGATTACTGCCATTCCTTTTTCAGATGCCTCCATTATTCCCTTGATTATTGCCCGCCCCACCGTGAAGCTATCATTTGGGGGCCTATAAACTACGCCCACCAGTCACTTTTTCCCCTTACTATCTCTAATCTCCACCCACAATGATTCAACATTTTGTTCATTAGAGCCAATATCGTTTCTCACAACTGCCCTGATATCATCCTTTATTAACAGAGCTACCCCAACTCTTTTCCCTTCATGTCTATCTTTTTGAATTGTCAGATACCCCTGTATGTTTAATTCCTAGTCTTGACCCCCCTGCAACCGCGTTTCTGTAATGGCCACCAAATCATACCCATTTGTAATGATTTGTTCCATCAACTCATTTACTTTATTTCGAATGCTGCGTCCATTAGTATTTGCAACCATACAATACATGTCCAATGTTTTCTACTCTAAACAGGGAATATGCCTGATGGGTTGGAGTTATGAGAGGGAATTTCAACACTGATCCTAACCCTGTATTCTTCGGTGCAATTTTTAACTGATACATTATTATAGTTTGATGGTTCACTTCTTTACGCGCACTCTTTCCTGCTATATTATTCCCAAATGCAGTCTTCTTCTTCGGCGAGGATGACTTGCTTCCACACCAAGAAGTTCACAGGTGTTACAATGAGGGACCTGATATTCCAAGTCCCGAACTACATATTGAAGGATGGAAGATGCCTGTGCATGGATTTTTTTAGCGTGTGGTGGCCAACAAGGGCTTGACAGAGCTAGATCTTTGTCCAGTGACAAGGATTAACCAAGACAACTGGAGACTAGCTCTGCTGCACGGACTGAGTGTGCACACATATCACAGTGTGGGCTGTCTCGTGCTGCCCCAGGCCTTCACCTCCCCTGGGCCCCGATTACATCGCTCCACAATCTCTTGCCGCTCCTTTGTCCCGACCTCACCGCTCCTCTGCTGCTTGCTGCCTCTCTTGCTGTACCTGCCAATGCTCCAATCAGCGATCTGGATTATGGGGATGTCCAATCCAGTCGCCTTCCTCCGAGTCGTCGCCCCCCTGATCCGGCTCACACTGTACCTTTCAGTGGCATGCCTCCAAGCTGCTCCCGGACTGCTGCACCTCTGCTCCTTTTATGGCATCGACCTCCACAATGCTCACAATAATATCTGCCTTCGTATCACTTATTCCAATTCGGCCAACAGTAGACTATACCATCACTCACATTGATTTCATACAATCTTACAGGTACAGCCATTTCTACATTTAACCTTTCCATTCCAGATTTTCCAGGTGCCGGCATGAGCAGTACTGTACTATATCTGTGGCATTACGTAACTTAGGTACTGTGCACTTGTTATCATCCTGGGTGACTCAAAGCTACATTTTACACAAATTTGTCTCCCTTCCTTTACCACTATCACCTTTACCAAAGATAAATTATTCTTGAATCCCTTTGCCCCTTTTTCAGAGCTGTTATTGCCGTCAAAAGGACATGTAAAATACAGTTCCTTTTAGTGTGGTTCAGCTTTAACCGTTTCCCCAGGTAGGCGACCATCGATGAGCACCAATCTACTTCGGAAGTGCTTGGAGGTCATACTTTCGCATCACATGATTCCCAAGAGAAGCACTAACACACTCTATGGGGCTGAAATTGCCGCTCCCAATAAGGGCTCTGGCCTCCTGAAAGTGGCGACCACAGGGAGGCGCGGAATGGCGGCCAATTATCCGCGGAGGGGCTGCCATTTTGTAAATTGCCCTTTGTGAGTTTTGAAGTGGTACCCACGAACGCACTGCCCGTTTTCCCACCGCGGTGTACATGTGCTAACCCATTATCGACTGGCGGGGGCCACCTCGCGAAATTGCCCCTTGGGAAATGGCCTCTTTCCCGGTATTGCCCTGCGGGAGCAGCCCCGCCACCGGTCGATGCCCCCGACAACTTTTTGTGTCGGTGCACTCTCCGTGGCATGGCTGTGGCACTGCCGTGGCTACCATATTATTTTTTTTTGTCGGCCGACTGCCAAGTCAGCCTAACAATTATGCCCCTGGGTTCGACTGGGCTGCCAACAGGCAGCCAGGCACCCCCTCTTGGCTGCCAGACTGCTGACCTAGACGAAAACCCTCCCTGGTGGCCCAATGGACTGAACTTAAAAGTGTGCCAAGCTCGCAGCGGCTCTTCCCTTTAACTGAAGGGGAGAGACGTTGTGACGTGTCAGTGCGGCACTGATGACTGGTCGGAATGGCAGACCTATTGCAAGGACACTTCCACCCCTCAGCCACCATGGCTTCTGCCCCGAGCCCCAAAAAATTACAAAGTGCCAAATGTTGACTGCATCTCCGTCGCATGGGTTGTGGCGGAGAAAAACTTTTAAAAATGGAGGTTCCGCCCCATTTCAGGTGGAAGGCAATTTCTACCCCTTCATCTTTTCCTCCTTTTCTGTTTTTCCCTGCAAAACAAAACAAAGGTTTGTTCTGTGTTGGCCACTAATACATTATCCAAGCCACACAGATCCGATTGGTTACAAAATAATTACTTATTCATTTACAGAACTTACATGCATGACCTTGGCATTTATGACTATGCGAAGAGGTTTTGATTTGGTGCCATCCTCCCTAAACGTAGGGTTCGCCACCAGACCAATTTTGGACCACTTTCATTCCTCTTTTTCCCAATGTGAAAACCTCACAATGTGAAAGCCTCATGTCCGGAACAAGAGACCCACACATAATTTAAAATAACCATAATTTCACTGTGGCCACAATGAAAGTTTGTTTTTAATAGGTTAATCAACCTCAATAATTCAAATTTATAATTTCCAGTGAACATTAGTAACCAACTTAAAAAGGTTACAGTTCAAATTGATTTAAAAGGAAACCATTCATTTTAATTAACAAATTTAATAGCACACAAAGGGTTAAACAGCTTTAACACTCGGCACAGCAAAGTGGGTGGAGCTAAAACAAACGCAACATACACTTTTTTTTATATAAAGACAGATTTTCACACAGGATAAAGCAGCCCGTTTGAAAGGCACCCCATCCATGACCTTAAACATTCACTCCCTCCACCACTGCGCACAATGGCTGCAGAGTGTACCATCTACAAGATGCACTGCAGCAATCTACTAAGGCTTCTTCAGCAGCACCACCAAAACCCATGACTTCTACCACCCAATCAACATCATCATTATCATAGGCAGTCCCTCAAAACAAGGATGACCTGCGTCCACGCCAAAAAGGGATGAGTTCACAGGTGTTTTAATGAAGGATCTAATATTCCAGGTCCTGAACTACATCCTGAAGGGTGGCAGATGCCTGCGCATGGATATTTTTAACGTATGGTGGCCGTTGCACACCATCCACCACACGGGCTTGACAGAGCTAGGTCTTGGTCCAGTAGCAAGGATTACCCAAGACAACTGGTGACCTACTCTGCTGCACAGACCTACTGCACACACATATCGCAGTGTGGGCTGGCCTGTGTTGCCCCTGGGCCCTCGCCTCTTCTGAGCCCCGAACTCTCGCCTCTCCCAGGCCCAATCACTTGCCTCTACAAACTCTTGCCGCTCCTTTGCCCCTCCTGCTGTGCCTGCCCGCACTGCAATCAGCGACCTGGCTTCGCAGCCGTCGCCCTCCTGCAGCAGCAAGCGCTGCTCCCTGCAGTGGTATGCCATTGCACGCTGCTCCCTCCAATGGCCCCGGCCTGCTGATGGTCTCGCGCCAATTTCCAGGCTGGGTCGCACACAAACACACACACACACACACACACACACACTGATAAAGAATTCAAACAAGCAGTCTGTGAGAAAACACAGACCTCCCAGTCAGAGCTGCTACATGAGTGGGAGCACATTGCATTAAGTCATCAATCAACTTGACATTTCAGGACCTTTGGCAGCGAGCCAATTAGGGGTTAACAGTATATCAATTGAGCCAATAAGGTCAAAGAAGGCGAGTTCTTTTCTGTAAATTGAGCCAGGTATAAAAACAGCCATGTTTTGCCATGTGTCTCAGAAGGACAAAGGCCTGGCTTAAAGCCAAGAACTTGTTGCAGCTTCCAGAATAAAAATTATGTTAAACCGACAACGGGAGTTCGCGTTTCATTGAAAATTAAGAGATCTAACAATTTTGGCATCACGAACAGGATCGCTGAGGGAAGAAACTGAATTTTGGATATCGGACCTACATACTGAGGTAAGGACTCCTCTTTATAAAAGTCCTCGGTCAATAGTCTAAATTCGCCTCTCCTTCTACGCGATTACGAAAGCCTCCGGTTTGCGAACCCTCCGGTTGGTAGTCGGCTCGAGCTCCCATAGATGTCTAAGCTTCGGCGGTGTGTTTGTCACCGACCTACTGATCGGCTGGAAAGCCTACGACTCGAGATCCCAGTAAAGAAATCAGTATTATGGCAGCAGGAGATACGAACAAAGAATTGCCGACAACTGTTAAAAGTGGGCAGGCACCACCTGAGGTTTCGATAGATGAAATCCTCGAACAGTTGAAAGAATACATAGAGCAACAATTCAACTAATCTAAAACCTGTATTAAGATCGAACAAAAGTACGGTACCTCCAAAGGACAATGGTCCTTGGACGAGGTCAAAAGGGTCTGGGGAAAAATGACCTGTATGAAAAATAAAGAGCGAATCAGATGGTCCCTAGCCATTATGGGACAGATCCGACAGTGCAATGAAACTATAACGCGTTCCCAATATGATAGGGACCTGACCAGTATAAAGGACCAATTGCAAGCTATTTGTGAACAGCTGCGACAGAAAAAGCTTGAACTTGAAAAGTCGGACGCGGAAGTTAAAGATCTTAAAGGTGAAATTCAAGAATGGAAAAAAATCATTAGGTCAAGAGACATTAACAGGAAAAGGAAAATGTATCAATCAATTCCCAGTGTACCCATGTTTGGATAAATTAAAAGCGCAAACCTGAACACACGACCAAGGAATAGATACGAATTCTGAATCCTCCGACGATACAGGGTTGGAGGATGAAGAATTAGGGGTGCGCATTGCCCCTTTTAAAAAAAGACGAGTTGTAGTCAAATCAGAAGAGACTGCGGATGAGGACGGAACCAAAAAAACAAAGAAAAGGGTGTATGCAAAATATTTAGTTCATCATCTGGCAGACCCAGAGAAAATTGATAAATGGTCCAAGGAATTGCCCAATCCAAAGAAAGGGGGAGTGAAAACGTGAAACCAATTGGACCACTTAAGAAATATATATCAACTTCATCCCTGGGACGGAGTGCAAATTTTGACCATAATGGTGCCAAAAACACAGGGAAGTAAATTGCACGACAAGGTAGAAGAAGGTTTGGGGCATGATGAGCAAGAATTAAACGCAGGATGGGAGGCGATTAAACACTGGCTGCAAGCCTTCAGTCCAGCCAAGACATACTGGGGCAAAATTGCAGCCTGCCAACAGAAAGGAACAGAGGAGGTCCTGGAGTATGACGAGCGGTTTAGATGCACGTGGCTTGAACATTCGGGTATGAATAATACGGATGAGGAAATGGATGAACAAGTGTTTGGACCCCTGAAAGCAGCTTTCGTGGCAGGTCTAAAGCCAGAACAGTCCAAAATGCTTCAGGTAGTGTTAACGGACTGGGAAGGTAGAGGAACTACCTTTGCAGCATTGGTGGATCGATGTAACCAATTAGATCGGGATATGGGAGCTAAAGTCCGAGCCCTGCAGGCTGTGGGATGAAAATCCCAGGATTCCAATAAACAGTCATTAGGAAAATTACCCGGAAAATGTCATTATTGTGGGAAAGAAGGTCACTGGGCCAAGACGTGTAGGGCAAAACAGCAAAGTCGCGGCCGGGGAAGAGGACGCAGCCAGGGATACAATTCAGCCAACAAACCAGGCTTGTCACAAGATAACGACCTTATAGAAGCAGTTAAGCGACTGACAATACAACAACAGAAGGAGTTACTTGGGATAGCAAAAAAAGATTCGAGCCAGCCCTGGCCCCCATCCACACACTAATACAACAGAGGAGAGATGGGCTATATACAACTGTCAGGGTGGGCGATAAGGATGTGGACTGTCTTTTAGACATGGGCGGAATTAACATGCTTACCCCTACAATATGGAGACTTTTTGCCGTTGGATGGTAGGGCACGTACAGCCTATAGAGTTGGGGGCCATAAAATGGAAATTAAAAGGACAACACCGGTACTTATAGGGCTGGGTCCACATGAACTAACCACGCCGGTCTGGATAGGCCCAGTAGATCAACCCCTTTTGGGAATGAACGTTCTAATCCAAATAGATTCATCCTTGAATTTTGAGAATGGTCGGGTGACATGGTCAATTAGAAATTTGAAGATAGAAGAATTGAAGGAACACCTGATATGGGCTAAAGATAAGAACGATTGTGGCCTGCTCCAGATGGAGCCTGCGTCATTTACTGGGACCAAGCCTCCATGCACTAAACAGTGTCCCATCAGTCCAACTGCCATCGCGGGAATCTTACCAGTTATTCAGCAATTGGAGAAACAAGGGGTGCTTATTAAAACGCATAGCTCTTCCAATAGCCCCATGTGGCCAGTACAGAAAACTAATGAGACTTGGCGTTTGACTGTCGATTATAGGAAAGCTAACCAGTGCATTGATCAAAAAGCTCCTTTGGTCGCAGATCCTTCCACTATTTTTAATGCCCTCAAACCGGAACATAAATATTTCTCGGTTATAGATATGGCCAACGGATTTTGGTTGGTGTCTCTGGCATCGGAGGTTCGACAGTGGTTTGCTTTCACTGTCCAAGGACAACAGTATACTTGGACCTGGTTACTGCAGGGTTTCCACAACAGCCCTACGGTATTCCACATGGCTTTACAAAGCCATTTGCAAGAATTACCTCCCCTGTCATCCACAGTCATCCAATATGTAGACGATATCCTGCTAGCTTCAAACACGGAAGAACAGCATGAACAAGATTTACAAGCTTTGCTGGACCACCTTTGGCTGAAAGGACATAAAGCCAGCATCGACAAAGCACAAATATCCCAAGAAGAGGTTGTGTACCTGGGACAAAAGATTTCACAAGGAAAGAGAGAACTTACCCAGGATAGAACTGCAGCCATTCGGGCTGCTAAAAAACCCAACACTATTCAGGAACTAAGGTCTTTTTTGGGATTGTACAACTTTAACAGAAATTGGATTGACTCCTTCACACAGCTTGCTCAGCCACTGATGGATATCTTAAAGGGGAAACGTGCCTCGAAAGAAGCCATCACCCTCACTAAAGAACAGCAAGAGGCCTTTCTGAGTTTGAAGAAGGCTTTGTGTTCGGCACCGGCTCTGGGAATCCCCGACAGTGGTAAGCCATTTACCCTATTTGTCCATGAGAAAGAAGGATACATGACAGCTGTACTGACACAAGAAAATGGGGATTGGCAAAGACTATTGGCTATTATTCGGCAAAACTGGATGCGGCAGCCCTGGGATGGGGAAGTTGCCTAAGGGCCATGGAAGCTACATGTCGAGCGGTAATGATCACTGCGTGTCTAGTCCTCGACCAAAAGCTGATTGTCAAGTGTCCCCACACAGTAGACACTTTGCTGTCTATGAATAGAATGTCTCAGGTGACGGCAGCTATATGGATGCGCTGGACAGCAATTTTGGAAGCTCCTAATCTCCATATCGTCCAGGCCAGCCCGGTTAATCCCGCAACTATGCTCCCGATGTCAGAATCGAGGGAGCAAGAGGGGAGAGAATGTGAAGAGCATGACTGCGTGGAGATTTTAAAAGAAACAGAAGAAGCAGCCTTAGCAGCAGAGGAGCCTCTGCACAACCCAGACCTCATCCTGTTTACAGATGGTTCCTCCTTTGTAGACAATGGTACCAGAAAAGCAGGATGGACAGTTACAACCTTATATGAGGTAGTCGCAAAAGGATTTTTACCCTCAGGAACGTCAGCACAACAGGCCGAGTTACGGGCCCTGTCAGAAGCATGTCGAATAGCAGAAGGAAAGACATCTAATGTCGACACAGATTCGCGTTATGCTTTTGGAGTCGCTTACGACTTTGGTCTGTTATAGAAACATAGAAACATAGAAAATAGGTGCAGGAGTAGGCCATTCGGCCCTTCTAGCCTGCACCACCATTCAATGAGTTCATGGCTGAACATGCAACTTCAGTACCCCATTCCTGCTTTCTCGCCATACCCCTTGATCCCCCGAATAGTAAGGACTTCATCTAACTCTTTTTTGAATATATTTAGTGAATTGGCCTCAACAACTTTCTGTGGTAGAGAATTCCACAGGTTCACCACTCTCTGGGTGAAGAAGTTTCTCCTCATCTCGGTCCTAAATGGCTTACCCCTTATCCTTAGACTGTGACCCCTGGTTCTGGACTTCCCCAACATTGGAAACATTCTTCCTGCATCTAACCTGTCTGAACCCATCAGAATTTTAAACGTTTCTATGAGGTCCCCTCTCATTCTTCTGAACTCCAGTGAATACAAGCCCAGTTGATCCAGTCTTTCTTGATAGGTCAGTCCCGCCATCCCGGGAATCAGTCTGGTGAACCTTTGCTGCACTCCCTCAATAGCAAGAATGTCCTTCCTCAAGTTAGGAGACCCAAAACTGTACACAATACTCCATGTGTGGCCTCACCAAGGCCCTGTACAACTGTAGCAACATCTCCCTGCCCTTGTACTCAAATCCCCTTGCTATGAAGGCCAACATGCCATTTGCTTTCTTAACCGCCTGCTGTACCTGCATGCCAACCTTCAATGACTGATGTACCATGACATCCAGGTCTCGTTGCACCTCCCCTTTTCATAATCTGTCACCATTCAGATAATAGTCTGTCTCTCTGTTTTTACCACCAAAGTGGATAACCTCACATTTATCCACATTATACTTCATCTGCCATGCACTTGCCCACTCACCTAACCTATCCAAGTCACTCTGCAGCCTCATAGCATTCTCCTCGCAGCTCACACTGCCACCCAACTTAGTGTCATCCGCAAATTTGGAGATACTACATTTAATCCCCTCGTCTAAATCATTAATGTACAATGTAAACAGCTGGGGCCCCAGCACAGAACCTTGCGGTACACCACTAGTCACTGCCTGCCATTCTGAAAAGTACCCATTTACTCCTACTCTTTGCTTCCTGTCTGACAACCAGTTCTCAATCCATGTCAGCACACTACCCCCAATCCCATGTGCTTTAACTTTGCACATTAATCTCTTGTGTGGGACCTTGGTCTGAAAGTCCAAATATACCACATCAACTGGTTCTCCCTTGTCCACTCTACTGGAAACATCCTCAAAAAATTCTCAAAATGTTATGGCGGAAAAGAGGATTCTTCACTGCTGCTGGTACACCTATCTGAAATGGAAAAGAAGTCCGAGACTTACTGGAGGCCATACAATTACCTCAGGAAGTATCCATCCTGAAGTGTAAGGCCCATACCAAGGAAAATACCACGGAAGCACAGGGAAATGCCCTAGCCGACCAGGCAGCTAAAGATGCCGCCTCACAGGGCGCTCCCCAGAATTACCAAATCAGATGTGCAGATTGAAAGCACTCAGGGCTCTGACACGAGACCCTCAAACAATGCAAGGCGAGTGCTCCCGAGAGGAAAAATGGACATGGATTGAGGCAGGAATTAAGCTTTGTGAAGATGGTGTCTGGAGACAAAGAGTTACCGACAAGTCAGTTGCGCCACAAGCGCTTATGCCTTTTTTAGCCCAACAGATCCACTCGTGGGGACACTTGGCCTCACAACAGATGACGGCACGGTTCCAGAAAAGCTGGTGGGGTCGGGGATTTAAAAAACATGCCCAGAAAAATAATTCTGGAACCATCACGGTAATGCCCCAACTGAGGCCCCCTGCCCCTGTCGGACCATTCCAGCATCTGCAAGTTGATTATATATCTCTTCCTTCATGCCAAGGATACACTAACATTCTTGTCATGGTTGACAGATTCTCTAGATGGGTAGAAGCTGTCCCAACTAAAAGAGCCACAGCCAATCACACTGCAAAGGTCTTGTGTAAGGTTTACATTCCCGATGGGGAGTCCTGAGTAGCATTGACTCAGATCAGGGAACACATTTCACAGGTGCTGTCTGCCAAGAAGTCTGTAGGTTACTGAACATTATGTGGGATTTATACTGTCCTTATCATCCACAATCATCAGGACAAGTAGAGCGAATGAATTGAACTCTGAAACAATGGCTTGCCAAATATCACCAAGAAGGAACACCATGGCCCCAGGCACTACCAGTGCTACGTAGCATTAGGGCAACCCCAAACAGAACTACAGGTCTAAGCCCATTTGAAATGATAACAGGAAGACCCATGTCGCTGCCAGGAACTATTCATTTACAGAAAGCTGATGTTCACTTAATGAGTGACATTATGTTATCATACTGTCAGAACCTGACCAATGTTATTCGTTCTGTTTCCCAATAGGTATTGGCAGCTTGGGGTAACCCACCCGAAGGAGGACACGACATCATCCCGGGAGTCTGGGTCTATGTGAAAAAGTTACATAAATAACCTTTGGGTGCCAAGTAGGAGGGACCTTATCAAGTGTTATTGACCACCCAGGCAACTGTTAAAGTCCAAGGAAAGAAAGCCTGGATCCACGCCTCACACATTAAATGAGCACCTGTAACTGAAGCTGAAATCTGATCAGGACATTACTTTTTGCCAAAATATATAAATTTACTGTACTACTGACTGTAGCTATTCTAGGCATTTGCCTACTTCTTACTAGCCGACCCTCTGCACCAAAGGGAAATAGTAGGGTAGCCAGGGAATTACATGTAAATACCTTTTTATATATGTCATACATTTATGCCAAACAAGGTAACATTTCTAGTTGTTGGGTGTGTGCGCATATTCCTATTCACTCAAAGGGAGGGATTCCCTTGAGGCCAGTTCCCGTGAATATCTCGGAAATGGCTGAGTGGATAATTAATCAAAACAAAACAGGCAATGCGTTTCAGGATATGGAAAACTGGGCACGTAAATGGAAGTCAGCAGGTTACAATCTGACTACCTTTGAAGGGGGATACCAACCATGGTACAATAATTCCAAATGGCCCCCATTTTTTGTTATCACTAATACAACGGGGATAGGAAGACCAGGAGAATCAGTCTGTCTGATTAGAAACATCAAAGGAGGCCAAAATATGGGGTATAGTAACTGCTCCCGGAATTATAATATCATCAAGCCACGGAACCGTCCAAACTGGGTCGATGTGGGAGTTTTTAACGTAACGGGAATTCTGAATAAAACAGATGGAAAAGCCTGGACAGGCCCCGGAGTGTTGCTGACAAAGAAACAGCTGACATTCATTGCCTATAATGGCAACTATTGGGTGTGTGGCCACAAGGCCTACCCTTGGCTGCCCCAGAATTGGACGGGATCCTGCTATTTAGCCTATATTGTGCCATATATGTATCATATAAAGTCACTGTCGGAACATTTACACCATCCTAAGAGAACTATCACAGAAACAGAGAGGTTCTTTGCCATTCTGATCCCCAGGTATGAGACCGCCAGACTGGCAAGGGAATACATTAACATGTCATCTGTTGTGGAACGGTTAGCCAATGATACTTCAGAGGCCCTAGTTAAAATCAATGCAGAAATGGTAGCAATCCGCACAGTAGCCCTACAGAATAGACTGGCCCTTGACTACATCCTGGCTGAAAAAGGAGGTACTTGTGCCCTACTTGGAACTGAGTGTTGCACGTATATTCCAGATAGCTCCGAAGAAATTACCCACTTAGTGGAGCATATCCAAAAGGAGGTAGAAAAACTTAAGCAACCCCCATCATTCACTTTGTGGAGCGGAGCCACTGAATGGCTAGGTTCAATAGGAACTTCATTGGTGGAAGGTTTAATTCTATTCGTTGTAATTATTTTACTTTTATATTGTTTGTTTATGTTGATTAAATGTTGTTGCAACCAGGCGGCTGTAGCTGCTGTCCCGCAGGTGAGACACCTTGCAGGTCCCAGCAGACCGTCTGTACGTGGCACAGGGGTATGTTATGCTTAAGGGAAGGTTGTTTACTGGTTGAATTAAGATATTGATTTTGATTAAATTGGAATAAGGTTAATTAACCTACTAAAACCAGACTTCCATTGTGGTCATGATGGAATTCGGTTTGGTGTAAATTTGTGTGGAAGCTACTAGTCCGGATATGTGGCAAAACACATCAACAAATTTTAGAAGGAAACTCTATTAACATGTATGAAATTATTTTGTAAAATATTTAACCAGTGATACCTGATGTTTTATGATTCAGTTTGAAAGAATCAAAGGGGGGATTGATAGAGAATTCAAACAAGCAGTCTGTGAGAAGTCAGAGCTGCTACGTGAGTGGGAGCAGTTTGCATTAAGTCATCAATCAACTTGACATTACAGGACCTTTGGCAGCGAACCAATTAGGGGTTAACAGTATATCAATTGAGCCAATAAGGTCAAAGAAGACGAGTTATTTTCTGTAAATTGAGCCAGGTGTAAAAATAGCCATGTTTTGCCATGTGTCTCAGAAGGACAAAGGCCTGGCTTAAAGCCAAGAGCTTGTTGCAGCTTCCAGAATAATAGTTATGTTAAACCTACAACAGGAGTTCGCATTTCATTGAAAACTAAGAGATCTAACACACACTGTGTGTGTGTGTTTCTGTGTGTATGTTTCTGTCTGTGTGTGTTTCTGTGCGTGTGTGTGTGTGTGTGAATGTGTGTGTGAATGTTTCTGTGTGTGTGTGTGTGTTTCTGTGTGTGTGTGTGTTTCTGTGTGTTTGTGTGTTTCTGTGTGTGTGTGTGGTTCTGTGTTTCTGTGTGTGTATGTTTTTGTGTGTGTGTTTCTGTGTGTATGTTTCTGTCTGTGTCTGTTTCTGTGTGAATATGTGTGTGAATGTTTCTGTGTGTGTGTGTTTCTGTGTGTGTGTGTTTCTGTGTGTTTGTGTGTTTGTGTGTGTGTGTGTGGTTCTGTGTTTCTGTGTTTCTGTGTGTGTATGTGTGTGTGTGTGTGTGTTTCCACCCAATAGACTAAGAGTCTTTGGGGCCGAAATTGCCCTGCTTTGCACCTCCTGTTAGCACATCCAGGGGCACCAATGAGGCACAAAGCTGTTTTTGCCTGGGGGGGGCGGGAGGGGAGGCACTACTGGCTCCTGCAAAATTGCGCGGGAGTTAGTGAAGGTGCAAGCACAGCAGCACTGCAGCCCACTGGTAGCACCCTGGGCCACTGCACCTCCAGTGATGACATAATTGCTGTGCGCAACAACTCCTTTGCATCCCACGGCGACCCCTTTGCGCCCTGCAGTGGAAATTGTCTAGCGCTCAGTGAGGCCGCCTCGGGCTGGACCGACCAATGCTCCCAAGGTTAAAGGGGAAGAGCGCTGCGCACCGCCATTTTTTTTTGGCTGACTCACAGGTCAGCTCATTCTGCCTTGCTGTCAAGTGGTCTGGGCTACTATCATGCAGTCCAGCATTCCATTTGGCTCAGTGGCAGGGGAGGCATGTTGAAACACATCAGCGCTACATGGAAAAGCTGCGTAGCACTGCTGATCCCGCCCGCGTAGCACCCCGGACACCTCCCCAACAGGAAATGGAGCGCTCCACTTCCTGTGAGAGGTGGTAACCCGAATTTCCCAGCCGAGCAGGACATGCACGCCGGGCACAGGAAGTCCCGCCCCGACTTGGTTACCCCCCCCCAATTTTGCCCCCTTTCTTTTGTGTTGCATGTACTTTAAATATTTTGTGTCTTTAAATGTGTGTTCTGCTTTCTGTTGTAAATGTTGTAGTGTTTTACAGATCTAAAAGCAGTTTAACACTTTGTAGTCTTACAGAATAGGAAGCATAATTTCAAAGTTTGTAGATGACACAAAACTTAGAGATATAGTAAACAGTGAGGATGATAGCAGCAGACTTTAGGATAGACTGGTGAAATGGGCAGATACATGGCAGGAAATTTACATAGAATTACATAGAAATTACAGCACAGAATCAATCCATTCTGTCCAACAGGTCTATGCCAGAGTTTATATTCCACACAAGACTCCTCCAACCTTACTTCACCTCAACCTATCAACATATCCTTCTTTTTCTTTATCCCTCATGTGTTTATCTAGCATCCCTTAAATGTGTTTATGCTATTCATCTCAACTACTCCGTGGTTCCACATTCTCACCACTGAGTAAATAAGTTTGATTAATTTTAATGCAGAGAAATATGAAATTATACATTTTAGAAGGAAAAATGAGAAGAGGCAGTATAAACCAAATGATACAATTTTAAAGGGGGTTCAGGGAGACCTGACGTGTTTATATACATAAATCTTTGAATGTGGCAGGATAAATTGATAGGGCTCTTAAAAATAGCCCATGGGTTCCTGGATTTTATTATTAAATGCATAGAGTACAAAAGCAAAGAAGTTATGGAAAATCACTATAAATTATAAGTTAGGCCTCAGTTGGAATATTGTGTCCAATTTTGGGCATGATATTTTAGGAAGGATGTCAAGGCCTTGGAGAGGGTGTAGAGGATATTTACTAGAATGGTACCAGGGCTGAGGGACTTTAATTATTTGGAGAGACTAGGGAAATTGGGATTGTTTTCCTTGGAGCGAAGGAAAGTAAGGGGAGATTTAATATAGGTGTTTAAATTTATGAAGCGTTTTGGAGATAGGGAGAAACTGTTTCCACTGGTAGAAGAGTCAGTACCATATAACACAGATTTAATGTAATTGGCAAAAGAATCAGAGGAGAGATAAGGATGTTTTTGTGCAGCAATGTGTTATGAACTGGAATGCACTGCCTGAAAGGGTGGTGGATGGAGAACCAATAATAACTTTCAAAAGGGAATTAGATATATACTTGAAGAGGAATAATTTTCAGTGCTATCGAGGATGAGCAGTAATGTGTGAAAGAGCTAACTAATTATTCAAAGAGCCAGCACAGGCTTGATGGGCCAAATGGCCTACGTTTCTGCTGTATGGTTTTATAATAACCAAAAAAAAAATCCTGATTGAAATTTTGACAAACTAAATTTCCCACAGGATTCTCAAATGCTAGCTATGCTAATCCAAGCTACCAGGAGGATGAGAAATCAAACAAAGATCATCCCGAAAAAGGAAAGTAAGGAATCCTCTTACAATTCAAAGCCAAACAGGTTTTTTAATACTTCTCACTGCAAAACTAAATTTGGATAACTTTTGCTTTCTGCAGAGAAAAGAACAACGCAAAGGGGGAGAAGTTAAGATTGGCGGTTGGATTTTTTGAAATGATTTGTTTATTTTTTTTCTACCTATTTTTCTTTCTACGATATGGAGTGGAAATTGGATGGCGCCAGTCTGCGCCTGCTGACAGAGGCCCGAGCATCATAAGAAATGAATCCTTGGTCCTCATCTAAATATTCTGGATGATCTGCCTCCATTGCACCTCGATAGGCAACTGTTCAGTGGAAGAATGCGAGCCTCTGAGCTGCCTGCCTCATTTTAACTCCAGTTGATAGGAGGACAGTGGGAAGGGGGAGGACCCAATCATGGCCAACATAAGTACTGTGGAGCATGGAAAGGCATCCTACTCCACCGGGCTCTATAAACATTTAAAAGTATTGTGTAAATAATGCTTACCTTTATGGTGGCAGCCATTGGCGAAGTTACATCCATGTCCCAAAAACCTGAGGCCTGCTCCACGTAGGGAAACATAATTTCTTGCAGCAACATAGTAACAAGAGTAGGCCATTCAGCCCTTCAAGCCTGTTCTGTAGATTAATTAGATTATGGCTGATCAGCATCTTAACATCATTTACCCAACTTCGTTCTGTAAGCCTTAATATCCATAACTAACAAAAAACCTATCAAGCTCAGTTTTGAAATTTTAAACCTCAATAGCTTTTTGGGGGAGAGAGTTCCAGATTTTCACTATCCTTTGTTTGAAGAAGGTTTTCATGACATCAGCCCTGAACAGCTTAGCTCTAATTTTAAGGTTATGCCCCCTTATTCTGAACTTTTCCACCAGAAGAAATAGTTTATCTCTATCTACCCTATCAACTCCTTTAATCATCATAAACACCTCAGTTAGATCACCCCTACAGTTTTGGTCTCCTTACCTAAGGAAGGACATACATGCCTGAGAGGGGGTGCAACAAAGTTCACTGGATTGATTCTTGGGATGAGAAGGTTGTCCTATGAGGAGCGATTGAATAGAATAGGCCTATATTCTCTGGAGTTTAGAAGAATGAGAGGTGATCTCATTGAAATGTATAAAATTCTTAAAGGGCTTGACAGGATAGATGCTGAGAGGCTGTTTCCCCTGGCTGGAGAGTCTAGAACTAGGTGTCATAGTCTCAGGATAAGGAATTGACCATTTAGGACTGAGATAAGGAGATATTTCTTCACTCAGAGGGTTGTGAATCTTTGGAATTCTCTACCCCAGCGGGCTGTGGATGCTCAGTTGTTCAGTATATTCAAGACTGAAATGGATAGATTTTTGGATATTAATGGAATCAAGGAATATGGGGATAGGCAAGTGGAGTTGAGGTTGAAGATCAGCCATGATCTTACTGAAAGGCAGAGCTGACTCGAGGGGCCATATGGCTTGCTCCTGTTCCTAATTCTTATGTTCTTATTAACAGTGTGGTGAGTCTTAATTACTGCTAAACAACTTCTCAGGCACGGAAAATTAACTTTATAAAGTGTGGAATCTTATTCCCTCAGATTTTAATGATTGGTGAAGGTTTTTTTTTAAATTTAACATTAAATAAAATGTTTAACTTTTTATTTCTGTTTCTTTTATCTCTCTTGTAAGGGGTGGTCTCAGGGGTCAGGTTCACCTCTGACCTTCTAAGCGGTTGGAATCGCTCCCACTCCCTGGGTTCTAGACTCTGGATTTATTTGGGGGATGTGATAAAGTGCAAGAGACAACTGGTTTGGTGCAAAAGAACTTTGATTTTATTAAAGACAAGAAAATACAATGTCAAACTTATAATTACTCTAATAAAGAACAGTACATCACACATTCAAAGGGGTTACAGTGAATAATACACCTCCCACCTCCCAATACCTAACACTGACTATTTTAGACTCCAGGGCAAACAAGGACTATGCTTACCAATCCTTTATGGTCAGTTGGCGGTAGTTCGCGATTTCGGGGTTCGCTGGATTCTGTAGGATCTGCTTGCCGTACCCCGCACGTCGGAGAAGACTTTTTACTTCACAATCTTCAGTTGGGTGGTGTCCGCTGATGCGGTAGGGCGCGTTTTGGATTTATGGGGTAAGTACCCATTTTCTTTCATTAGAAATAGGTTTAAAGTCTCTTAAGGTAATGTTTTCAGCTGTTGGTAGTCAGGACTTAGATTGTAGAGTAGAAACTTTCAATTCTTCGGTTTCTTCCTTGTGAAGTTTTGTTTCAAAGTTGGTCGATCGCGGTGGTTTTGGTGGTACCACGTTGGCTGTGGTCAGTTGCTGCTGCGATGGTGATGTTCTTCCTTCCTTTTCCGATTTCAGGACGTCGGGGCTGGAGAAGTTGCGGTGGTCTCTCTCCCTTCTTGATGCTAAGTGTCCCTAGCAGTGTCTTCTGAGGCAGTAGCATGCCCTTTGTTAAAACAGGGTCCAGTTATACTGTTGGAGCTGTTCTAATCTTCACACCAAATCAGCTCGGATTCTTTATTTAATTCTTGGCGGGCTTGGTATTTCTTTGTCATATTTTGGCGGGTTCATTAAAATGTTAACCTGTCTTGGATGTGTCGATCTTCTAAATCTGTTTCTTTATGAAAATATTAGCTTGGTATTTGCAATGTCTGTTTGTGCTTGGGTTTTTTTTTTACATGCAGGCTGGATGGGCCTTTGTTTGTTATGCATATGCTGAAATGGCTTTCCAGATTCAGGCTGATGGTTAGCTATCTCTGGGTTAATTGTTGCTATGTTAATGTCTCTTGTGGAGAAGGGTTTTCGAGTATCCATACTTCTCCAGACAATTTACTTTAGTTTCAATACCCCAGACAGCTTCAATACTCAAACTGGTTTCTTTATAGGATAGCCATCCTTTAGTTCTCTAGCCCTGCCCACACAGACTAAATTTGTCTCGTAAAATCCCAAATTCGATTAAAGTTCGTAGTTTCTTCCATATGTACTTTAGGATTTCAAACTTTCTGGTAGATAGTTCCAAATTACATTTTCTTTCCAATGAGTCCAAACACTGGGGGGGTTTCCCACCAATTTTACACCCTTCACTCTCTAAATCCCATCTTTCTTTATCACTCTTTTATTTTGCTTCCTGTATATGATTTGACATTGAATTCAATAGTTTAACTGAGACTTCCTAGTTCAGAACCTGTGCTGCTCAATAACGGTTTTTCAATCTGATTGGTAAAGTAGATTAACAGTTTGCACAGGCCCAGAACCCCTGTAGAGGGCGCTGTGCTAAAATGGATTTCTGATCATCGCAAGTTCCAGTACAAAACCTCATTTAAAATCTATGGGCAATGAGCCATGGGTAAGTGTAATGAACGGCTGGTGCCATTCATTCACCGCTAACTGCAAAATGTGTCCCAGTGAAGACTAATTTCTAACCCTATGTCTGTTGAATTAAGCTGCATAAATCTACACTGCGACATGATTTCTCAAGATTGCTGTGTCTTATGTGTGACTTAAATATTAGGAGTGAAATTGCCCTGCGTCCCGATTGGAGGCGGTAACCTGCTTGTCGCAGAAGTTCTGTCCCGGCCGCTGAATTAGGCTCATCACCCCTCAAAAGAAGTGGAGCACAATCTCGCGCAATCCACTTCCTGTAGGGGTGGGACCAGCAACGCTAACGGGTCAGGATTTCCTGCACCAGGCGCGGAAGTCCCGCCCTGCTCACGATATTGGGGTTACTGCCGCCGAGAGGAAGTGGAGTGTCAAATAACATGCTCTAATGGCTCTGTGGGGCGCTAAGGGGGCAGAAGCACAAGGAGCAGGGCATAGCGCTATGCGTAGAAGGAACCCTCACCTTCATTAAAGGGGATGGGCAAGCTGCAGACTCTGTGGGGCCCTTCCAGGACCACCAGGGAGCAGAGTGCCATGCCATCAGCCCGTCACTCAAGTGGAGTGCCGGGCTGCCAGATTGGGGCATGGACCCTTGCATTCTAGGATGCAATGTGTCGCGACCGATAAGTTGGCCGATTTTCTTTGTCTCGTACGCCACCTCCCGTTAGCGATCCGCGAGTGGCCGGCCGCCATGTACGTGCCCCCTAAAGCTGTCGCTGTCAACGCCGGTCGCAGCTTCAGGGGGCGCTCCCGAATTTTTGCTCCGGGGCTGAAACAGGTCACATACACACGGTAATGATGTTGTCATCACTGCAAAGTGAGCGGGGTGCTACCGGTTACGGCTGCCCCCAATATCCTTGTGGAATTTAGCAGGCGTTATTAGCGCTGCCTTGCCCGGGCAAAAATTTATTTGTGCCCCCTGGGTGTGCTAACAGGAGGCGCAAATTACCCCAATTTCTCCCCCTGATAGTCTAGTGTAGAGAAAAGAGTAGATAGCTGCATCTCTGGAACATTGCAGAAGTTCATCCTGTCCCCATTTCACACATGCCTAATCTGACCAGAAAAATATGCAAAATAATATTGCGAATACTTAAAAATTGTGTGAACTCCATGTTATAAAATACATAGATATTGTTGGCAATTCTATTTATTCACACAGGAGAGGGGATTTCATAACACACATGCAATCAGATCAATTATTAGTTATTTAGATGGTTTTGGTAATTGGATGAAATTTGTATATGACATCCTGATGTGCACTCCCTACATCCAGGTTCAGTTCAGGAAAATAAATAATGTTATTTTTCAATTTTTTTTTAATAGCAATACAAGTTAAACATAAGAGCTGGTAATAATTAATATCCATTGAATTCAAAATTGGGTTCATAGTACGTTCATAATTTTATCTGTCTGTTGCTGTTTGATGTAGTTGTATCTACTGATGAGGAATGTTGTTATTTATAGCTTTGCTTTGCTGATGGATTGGACATCCTAATGATGATAATAGGACTGATCTGTGCAATATTACATGGAATCGCTTTGCACCTCATGATCATTTTCTTTGGGAAGATGACAGACAGTTTTGTCAGAAGCGGAAATCCCCCTAACATCTCTAACGCAGGTATTGAACAGTTCTTTGTTGTATCATTCAGTAAAACATAATCAAATTATTGCTTTGTCAGGCAGTTTATGACTCTTAGGCGATCAAACAGATTATTGGACATATAATTATAGGGGGCCTCATGCCCTAGTCAATAACATGTTACATTGTTATCTCAGCAACCTTTGCTTCCTATTTTTGCTCTTGTTGCATTATAGCTTGTGTCCTGAAATGTCACCGTGATCAAAAGATAAGACCTCCCAGTATGAAGGCCAAACCAATTTTGATTTACTCATGAGGTTTAACCATAATTGCTGCATTAGTTATTCTGTCTTCATTCCATATTAAAAACAATGGGCTAAACATTGTAGTCAGAGGCTTCCTGTGGGCGGACGCCTCTGACCACAAAAAAGACCGAAAATATCTGGTGGTCCCGCTCCAACGAAGAATTCGAGTCCCAGGCCTAGCTGCGCAGCCCAACGCAGAGGCACACACATCCCAGGAATGAAAGTGTTTCCTGGGATCACGTGGGCCTGGACCACCAAAGAAAATGTTATATTCTCACTCAATGCGGAGAACCCTAAAAACAAATAAAACACAAACATTAATTAAAAAAACACTTCACTTTTAAAAAAATTATTAGAAATTGCATTAAATTAAATGTTTTAGCGAAAAGTTTATTTTTTTGAATTAAAAAAAATCTTATATTAGTGTTTAAAATAAATTTACCTTCATAGACAGGGTTTTTAATATACAAATAAGGAATAACATTTATTTTTTCTATCGATTAGAACGCTTACGCTGGTAAAAGCAGGCTTTACTCCTGCTTTTACTAGGTGTAAGCATTTGAAGAACATTTGCTGGGCAAGAGTTGGGCAAATAGCCCAAATCTCCACCCACGAAGGCCCTTCTCCCAGGGATGCATGTGTCAGGTTCAGGCGCATGCGCTTTGCGCGCCTAAACCCAGAAATTGTGGGGCCTCTTCAGACTCATGCGCATGTCGTACGCAACAGGAGAGGCCACGATTTCAGGGCCAATATAAAAGCATATTCTTACATCCCCCAGAAAGGCTTTGGGGGAAGAGGAAAACATATGCAGAAAAAGGAGTAAAGAAAAAATAATGTTTTGTCTGCAAGTATTTGTAGTTAGATTATCCTTTCTTGGACAATTTTGGGACACTAAGATAAGTAAAATGGGACAGTAAGACCTAACGCCATAATATTGCCCCAAAAGGTTGCGCCTGAATTATCCTCAATAAAATTTACCAGCATGCAGTGCTGCCTATCTGGAGCCTGTTCCATCACATGCAAATGAGGCAGGGGGGCATGGCCAAGCTTTCCGCTGTATGAGTAACAGATTGGTATCACTGAGGCGATACTGCTTTGAGAATGCCATCTTGGTTGATAAACTTGAAGCCGTGTAACATTTTGCTTGGACATTGACTTTGCTGTTTGGTGCTTTGGAGCTTTTCTGAAGACTTCTGCCAGTTACAGTGAGTAATGGCCAAAGTTAATTTTTTGACTGGAGTAATAAATTTGTCAATGAGAATCCATCTTTTCTGATGTTATGAAGATTAGGAGGATGAGTAAATAAGAAAGGCTAGATTGGAGGAACGTGCAGTGAATCATCACAGAAGATGTTTGTTTCCAACATGGCGAAGCCTATTGCACAAGGTTTACAGATCTCAAAGGGCTTACTTAGAATTCTTTGCTCAACAGTTCCTCGGGTGGCTATGCTTTTCTTTCTGAGCCTATTGGAGAGTACTGCCAGCTGCAGGCTGAAGAACTGCTGCCCACTTTAATGAGGAGAACATCATTAACATTGTCTGTAGCAGTTACCATGGCCACTGCCATGAATTCTTTTTAGCCACCTGCAGTGAGCTTTGTCACATTAGTCAGAAGTAGCACACAATTCCATAAAGGAGGTCACTGATGTGCTATTCGAGTGAGTCTCCAGTTTACCATCTTTGCAATGGAACCTGCAAAACAAAAAGAGCAAGGAGCTCAATTATATAGATTGGCATGGATCCCACACATGCTGGGAGTAATAAATGGAACTCATGTGGCATTGAAGCCCCATGCAGTAACCCTCTCAATGTCATAATGAGAAAAAAGTTTCATTCAATTAATGTTCCGCTGGTGTACAATGCCACTAAGCTAATGCTGCACATTATTATCCCTGATCCTGGAAACTGTCATGGTACTTTCATCATGTGCCAATTCACCATACCTAGATGGCTGAAGACTCAAGACAATCTTATCAGGTGACTTCAATGGAAATAGAAATTGGGAGAGATGTAAAACTGGCTGTCAATTCAACATCACTCATTTTACACTATCGCAAAAAGGTCAAAATTACCCAAAATGAGATCACACAGGGGTTTGGAATTAATATGGTGCATTATTGTTTCCAGAATTTGCCGGTGAATAGGTCACCTTTCCTGCCACCCTGGTAATGATATGTAAGGTAATGAGAGTCATGCCTCTATCATTCTGACAAGATGTGCATGAGGAACAGTGCTTTCACTTACCTTGGGCAAACTTGTGAGGTCATTAACTCTCATCCTGCGCTATGTGGCAGCTGGCAGAGTACTGGAGGTTGCACTCAATGCACAGCCCCTGCCATGTCCATAAAAATGGATCACCCATAGGAACATAGGATCAGAGGTTGGCCATTCAGCCCCTCGAGTCTGTTCCGCCATTCAGCTAGATGTTGGCTGATCTGTATCTTAACTCCATCTACCCACCTTGCTTTCATAATCCTTAATACTCTTGCTGAACAAAAATCTATCAATCTCAATTTTGAAATTTTCTTTTAACCTAGCCTCAATAGTTTTTCAGGGGTGAGTTAATTTTAAAGTTATGTTCCCTGGTTCTGGACACCCCCGGCAGAGGAAATAGCTTTGCTCTACCTGTCCTATCAACTCCTTTGATCATCTTAAACACCTCAATTTAATCACCCCTTAACCTTTTACATTTAAGGGAGTACAAGCTTAGTCTCTGCAGACCTCCTGCCTTTAGTTCCCCCGAGTCCTTCTCTTCTGGCGCTTATCTCAGGCCAGCAAGGCAGTAACCAAAGCATCGGTACTGCAGCATCTCGACTTGAGATGTGAACTCTGTTTTTATCTCCATGGATGTTGCATGACCTGCTGAGTATTTGCAGCATGTTCTGTCTGCTCAAAGGCCTTCATTTACCATCCGAGCTCTTGCAAGTGTCCAGCAGCACTCCCGATTCACTTAAACTTTTCACATCTATTGCAGCAAGCCACCATTTCAGTAAAATCAAAAAAAAAACAGTCCAAAACCTTATATTCAAACTAACCTAATGTTGTGTATGTCCTTTTAAGAGGTGCAGCCATCACCACTGTCAGCCTGCTTGTACAGCAGGTTAGCCTGGCATACTTAGGACCCAGCGCTGAATTCAGTGCTCGGGTGAAAGTTTGTGTTGGTGATGTTCAGTTGCTGTTACACACTGACTGACGTCACCACACCGCCATTTTTTCTTGCAGGGTGCCACTAGTTACCAGCAGCACAAAGGGGGACATGAATATGGCAGCCCCCGTGGAACCTGCCACCAGCTGATGAAAGAGTGGTGGCCGCCATTTTATCACCATTTCATGGTGGTACAGAGTGGCAGTAAGCAGGTGAATTTCTAGACCAAAGAGTCATATATTTTTGGGTATATTTTCTCCAGAAAATAATTGCACTGACTTTTTTGCTAAACTGTAGTAATCTATACTACCTCATATGATTTTCTTCTCTGATGTGCCCAAAGCTTGCTTATCTTTACATTGAATTACATAGAGTACACAACACAGAAATAGGCCATTCGGCCCAGCTAGTCTCATCATCATCATCAGCAGTCCCTCGAATCGAGGATGACTTGCTTCTACTTCAGGAAGTTCACAGGTGTTTCAATGAAGGACCTAAAATTCCAGGTCCCAAACTAAATCTTGAAGGGTGGAAGATGCCTGTGCGTGGATGTTTTTAACGTGTGGTGGGCGTTGCACAACAGCCACCACATGGGCTTGACAGAGCTAGGTCTTGATCCAGTAGCAAGGATTAACCAAAACGACTGGAGACCAGCTTAGCTGCACGAACCTTGTGCGCACACACATATCGCAGTGTGGGCTCACCCGTGCTGCCCCTGGGCCCTCGCCTTTCCTGGGCCCCGAACTCATGCCTCTTCTGGGCCACAATCACGTCCCTCTACAATCTCTCACCGCTCCTTCTCCCAGCTAGTGTATGCTGGTGACGACACTCCAGATGAGTCACCTCTCATTGCATTTATCTTATCTCAGTCTTTCAACATATCTTTCTGTTCCCTTTTCTATCATGTACTCATCCAGTTTCCTTTTGAAAGCATCTAAGCTATTTGCCACAATCACTCCCTGTGGTGGTGAGTTCCACATTCTAACCACTCTCTGAGTAAAGAAATTTCTCCGTATTTCCGTATTAGAATTATTTGTAACTACCTTGTATTTTTGGCCCCTAGCTTTGGATTCTTCCACAAGTGGTAACATTCTCTCCACATCTATCCTGTTGAACCCATTCATAATTTGAAAGACCTCTATCAGGTCACCTCTTCTCTTTTCTTAAAAAAAAACGCCCAACCTGTTCAATCTTTAATCAGTAATTTTTAATTTCTGATATCATCCTTGTAAATCTGTTTTGCACTTTCTCCAGTGCTTCTATGTCTTATTTTCTTATAGAGACCAAAACTGTGCACAGTACTCTTCAATGTGGCCTGACCAGGGTCCAATACAAGTTTAACACAACTTCACTAATTTTGAATTCTATACCCCTAGAAATAATTCCCAGTGCTTTGTTAGCATTTTTAATTGCTTTGCTGACCTGCGATGCTGCTTTTAATGATTTGTTCACCTGTATCCCTAGATCCCCTTGCTCTCTACCCATTCAGTTTCTTATTTTATAAGGTGTAGGTAATGTTTCTGTTTTTCCTACCAAAGTGCATCACCTCACATTTATCTATGTTAAAGTTAATTTGCCACTTAACTGCCCAGTTTGCCTGTTTTCTGGGCGTAAGTTCTTGCCAAAGTGCAAGCTTGTACCTGGTGAACATTGAGCCTATGCAAATGACCTGAAAGTCTTGGTTGGTTTAGGACACATCAGGTAGAGTGCACTTTGGGTGTGCTCCATCTGACCTTTGAACTGTAGCGGAGAAACGTGTACACCATCTTTTCTTTTTTCCCAATGATTCATTCTACAATCATAATGTTTCTCAGTAAGCTATTATTATATTTTCTCATCATCCTTACTTTAGGACTCTTCACGCCACACGCTGACCAAAAAGCCAGCTTGATGGCTGTTGTGTATTGCTCTGGTACATTAAATGTATGATAAGTACAATGGTGCACCACAGAGGGCGCTGTAGTGGGAGACCTGAAAGTACCTGCACAAGGCAGTATAAAAGGCTGCCCACCACACCTGTGGAGCACTCTGGAGCTGTTCATTAAAGGACTACGGTCACAGCAGTTAGATCAACACCAGACCGTGTGGAGTCAGTGATTTGTGTGCTATATACATCACATTGGCGACAAGGAAGTGGACGAATTCCACGCAACCATGGCTACTCTGGGCTCGCTAAAGGATTTTACCGTGGGCAATGATTGGGAGGCCTTCACGGAAAGGCTCGAGTACTATTTCACAGCAAACGATCTGACGGAGGACACAAACGCACTGAGAGAGAAGCGTAAGGCGGTATTGCTTTCCAGTTGTGGCGGTGAGGTTTACTGTCTCATCAAGGATTTGCTGGCACATGGGAGCGCCAGGTATAAGTCATATGAGGAGCTGACTGAACTCATTCGTGACCAGTTGAAACCGAAGGAGAGCATCCTCACGGCCAGATACAAATTTTACCATCACTGCAGACCCGAGGGCCAGGATGTCACCAAATATGCTGCGGACCTCAGGAGACTCGCGGAGCCGTGTGATTTTGGGGCACACCTTGACGAGGCGCTGCGGGACATTTTCATCATGGGGATTGGCCACGAGGGCCTCCTGCACAAGCTGCTAGCCACAGAACCCACAGTCACTCTGACAAAGGCCATCACCATCAGCCGGGCATATATGACCTCGACGTGCAGCACCAAGCAAATGATCCACACAGTCTCGAACTCGACAGGAACTGTCCACAGGATAGCGCCCACCACGGACAAAACTGCAGAACGTGGCTCTGCCCGGGGCAGATTGCATGGACCTCGGGGTCCTGGAACTCAGAGTCCACTGAGGGGGGCCAATCAAGCAGCACCATGCTGGCGCTGTGGAGGAAGCCATGGGGCTTGCGGAGTACACGTGCAATACCTGCCACATGAAAGGCCACCTTCAGCGTATGTGTAAAAGAAATCTGACTCATCGTGTGGCTGAGGAGATGGGGGGTGATCAACTGTTCAGCGAGGAGCAGGCAGAAGAAGATGAGGTGTTGGGACTGTATACGTGCACCGACGATTCACCCCCAGTGATAATGGAAGTAAAAATTGATGGAGTCCCAGTGAGTGTGGCAGTGGATATGGGATCGGGTCCGTCGTTGATGAGTCAGAGAACTTTTGATAAACTGTGGGGTAACCCGGCTGCACGACCCAAGCTGGTCCCGGTAACGGCAAAGCTGCGTACTTACACCAAGGAACTGATACCTCTGCTCGGCAGGGCGGATGTACAGATATATCACGTGGGCGAGACGCACAGTTTACCTTTATAGGTCATTGCAGGCGATGGGCCGATGCTCCTCAGCAGAAGATGGATGGGAAAGGTCCGTGGGAGCTGGGAAGACTTCGTCACTCCCCCACGGACTGCTGCTCCCCGGGTTTCCAAAGGGCAGCGGCAACCGAGCTGGAGCTGCAGCAGCAGCCCAGAACTCCTGGCCTCAAGCAATCCTGCAGCCTCAGCCTCCACACAAGGCTACAGGTGCGGGCCCATTGCTGGGGTGTGGGCCGGTGGGGCACTGCGGTCCATCGGTGGCCGGGGGACCCACGCAGTGGAACAAGCTGGCGACGGTAGCGGCCGCGATGGTGGCGGCCATGGAGGCAGCAGGTGAGGCGGCCATGGCGGGAGCTGTAACGAAATGCCGCACCGAGTTTGAGAGCGCCAGCATCGAGTAAGTCCAGCATCAGCGCCAGAGGAAGAGGATCGTGGACAAATGCCTGAAACCTTTCCCCAAAACACTGCAAAATCCCCTCTCCCCACCTTCTGTGTTTCCCTTTCCCTCCTTCCGTGTTTCTTCTTCTTCTTTCTAGGCCAGCTGAACACCTAAGATGGCGGCGCCCAACGGAAGCCTCGTGGGAGCCACAAGATGGCGTCTTAAAAGGGAAATGCTCCCGGGCGTCGTAAAAGGGCCTCACACCACTGCGGTCCCCACATAAAGACTTTTGGACTTTTGTAAGGCTAGAGCGAGCCTAAGTGTGCCATGTGAATGTAGGAGGATGGATTTATGACAAGAAATAATATTTTAATGTTGGGTGGTCTCTGTGTTTAAAATAATGGACATGAATTGCGAATTACGACAAGAGTTAATATTTCAATGCTAAATGGACACTGTGTTTAAATTCAAGGACGTGGATCCGTGACCAACATTACCAATGGGCTAATGCGTTTTTCAATTTAAGGGATTCTAGCAACAGCTTTTTGAACTGGGGGGGGTCAGTGATGTTGTGTATTGCTCTGGTACATTAAATGTATGATAAGTACAATGGTGCACCACAGAGGGCGCTGTGGTGGGAGACCTGAAAGTACCTGCACGAGGCAGTATAAAAGGCTGCCCACCATACCTGTGGAGCACTCTGAAGCTGTTCAATAAAGGACTAAGGTCACAGCAGTTAGACCAACACCAGACCGTGTGGAGTCAGTGATTTGTGTGCTACATACATCACAATGTCAATGCCAATGTTGTTGCAGAACTGTCCATTACAAAATGGCCTACTCTCTGTGTGAAACACCTTGGCTCTGCCTCTGCAAGACAACGGGGCTGAAAATCAGCCTCCTGAGAATGCCTGTTACCGCCGGAGAGCGCGGCCACGTGGCGGTGTCGAATGGCTGCCAATTTTTAGTCAAATAGCCAGCGCTCGCGAAATTCTCCCCAGTCATTTTTCTGGCGGTCCCCACTTCCGTCCCGCTCCTGCCGAAGCCTCCTAAGTGCGTCAACAAAGCGTGCCCTGACAGGTTTTTTTGCAGTGTGTGTAAAATGGCGGTATAGCTTCCATTAAAAGGGAGGGCACAGTGCCGTGGCCGCCATCTTATTTTTTTTGTTGGCCGACTACTAGGTCGGCCCAACAATTATGCCGCCGGGTTTCCCCAGGTTCAGCCAAGTCACCAACAGGCAGCCTGGCATCCACTCTTGGGTTCCAGGCCGCTGGCCTGGCTGAAACCGTTCCTGGTGGCCCAGTGGATCTAAGTTGAAAAGCTGCAGACCTCGCAGCAGCCCTGCCCTGTAATTGAAGGGGAAAGACGTGCTGACGCGCCAGTGTGATGATGTCACCAACGCAGCGCTGATGATTGACAGTGGCGGACACTCCGCCCGCCCCCACTTCCATCCCCATTATGACGACTTCCGCCTGATTTCAGTGCGACCTGTAAAAACGCGAGCAACCCACTCACTTAAAACAGGTCAGAGACTGTTCAATTTTGAAAATTGGGATCCCAAAACAGTTGTAGGACCCTAATTGCAATTTTTAGCTCAGATGGACGAACCGTGCACTGTGCTTAAAGGCACCACAGGAGGCTCCTGAAAAAAACGTTTCAGGAAAGTTTCAATTTGTTTCAGTGGGCCCAGGAGGACCCCAGAAAAACTCCAGCTTGCTGTCAGCCCATTCAAGGCTACCCCTTTCCCCTGAGATCACCCTATTCCCCTCCCGTCCAGGTCCGACCGGTCATTCTTCTGAATTTTCTCCCCACTTCTCCTGAAAGTGGTGACTTCTGCTGGGGACTGGCACCTCACAGGCAATTTGTCCAAATGGTCATTGTTCAAGTGTGAGTCTGGATAGTGGGGGCTATTGAACTACAGGACCCCTCACAGACTTTCCCCATATTTAAATACATTCCAGCAACAGTCATTGGATAACTATAAAGCAGGTATCTTGGTTGATATTTCCCCTCATTTACCTGGGGTCCAGGGGCCAATTATAGCAATCCCACCACTGCCCTGGCTGAGATCAGACCACAGGTGAAGCCTGAGGGGCCAAATGGCCTATGTCTGCTTCTATTTCTTTTAATATTTTCATTTCATTTCAAACATTTATGTTAACGTACATATATTCCATTGGCCTTAACAGCATTTAACAACAGTTCAACAGATGCATGTTTTGAAACACCTGGACTGGATTTGGAAGCTGACATGACAGGGTAAATATATTATTGAACCTTGAAATAAATTTAACATTGTGATTGTTCGTATTTACAGTTCACACTACCCAGTTCCCACATTTTTTACACAAAGCTCTTTATTACTACAGGTTCGCAACCTACTTTGTGGGGCTTGGCTGTGCTATTCTGATTTTAGGCGGCTTGTTTTTAATTTCTGGCACAAGACAGACTGGAAGAATACAGCAAAAGTTTTTCCATGCAATTCTTCATCAAGAGATGGTTTGACTCACAACAAAGAGGTGAACTAAGCACGAGGCTGATAGAGTAAGTAATTGAGCTTTAAAATCTGGCTGCTGTTTATGGTGACCCAATATTGTAAAAGATTACAACACATACCTCCTGGTTAGATAGCTTCAAGTTTCAGAACTGCCTGTTTCTTGAATCCACAATACATATACACAACTGGCCTGGCAATATATGTAAGCATTGCTGGCTTTCTTTATTGCTGTCCCACAGTGATCTGATGCCCACATCCCTTTCTGCTTCACCTTTAGCCATTTCTACATCATGGTCGCTATTTAGCTCTCCCCAGTTACTGCCGATGTTGTTTATCTCTAGAGGCATGCAGGATAACTTTTTTATGTTTCACTGCTTTCTCTTAAACGACTGCCATGTCTAGAGGTAGCAACAGTAGGCTTTTGGTGGTCAGTATGGAAGTTGTACAACCAACCTGTTGGAGTTTGTTGGTGAGAAATTAGTTAAACATATTTGATAGCTGTATAGTAGGAGGGATGTCACTGGCAGTCTACAAATATCTCATTGACTCATAAAAAGATACAGTAAAAATGTAGTCTGTCACACATCATCCTGTAGGGTTGTTGATACCTATCAGTATGCAAACCAATTGTTAGATAAGAGATTTTTGGTGGCATAAACATTTTGATGAAAGTAAATTTATGTAACCATGCAAAGTCACTTAATTCATAGTATTGTTTTGTGTGACATTTTTGATATTATGTAATAAAATTGATGGTAGAGCACATCATTCTGTTTCTTTTATGTTAACAGTGATATAAACATCATCAAAGAGGGTCTCGGGGACAAGTTCAGCATATGCATGCAGTTATTATTGAGCAGTTTTGTGGCAGAATTTATAATTGGATTTATCGATGGATGGAAGCTTACCTTGGTCATACTGGCAGTCTCTCCCCTTCTCATAGTCTCAGCAGCAGCATGGACAAAAGTATGAGCACAACATATATTTTCAAAAAGTAGAATACTGTTACACAAGGAATTGGGACCCAGTCTGCTATTTAGATGTAATGTTATTAGGAAAATAGATGAAACAACCAATATTGTAATATGCATGCTGATAGGTATAGACCTGCAACATCCATGTACTTTGATAACCATGACAAAGCATAATGTTATCTGTGACAAAGGACATTGGAAAATATTTTTTTGCAAATTAAATAATGTTAAGTATTTAATAAATTAAAATAAAAACTAGTTTAAAGTTGTGATTGTGCAACACTGATTATTTTAAACAAAAGGTAGGTCAAACTGCATCTGGAGGGAAAAGAGACATTTTGGGTGTTAGCCCTTCATCAGACCAAAAGCTGAGAGATAAACAAGCATTTTAATAAGGTAGGAATCATAGAAGACAGGGGGACAGAACGAACAGATGCGCCAATCATTGAGAGGCAGTTAACGCCCAAAGTCAAAATTATCCCCAATCGGTGAGATCATGCAGATATATAGAAAGGACAAATGTACAAATAGTTGGGGTGGTAAAGAAGCACAGGAAAGTCCATGCACAACAAAAGAATGAGAAGTAACTAAACAAAGAAAGAGGGGGAAAATGCTTTGGATACAGCAGATCTGAACTAAAAACAGCAAGTGCAAGTTAGACACAATGGAGCCATCAACTACGAGGAGCGAAAACTCATGTCAGTTTTCTCACTGAATATTTTAAGCTGTTTTAATGATAAAAGCCAATGAAGTGTTTAGTTTTCAATGTATATTCTCTGTAGATTGGAAAATAGTTAGGTGCAGAGTATTAAACACATTTTACAGTCAATGTTTACTGTGAATATTTCAAGCAAAACAACATTTTTATTAAATTAAAGAACATTAAACTGAAATTCATTAATTGTACCTGATGCCCATTGTAATCAGATTTGACTACCCCAAGTTATGTCAAATATGGCAGATAGTGGTGTCAAAATACATCCAAATGAATTTACTTGACCAAATTATACATGTCCTAGAGAAGTTAATGGTTGTGCTAATGCAAATTAAAAATTTATCTTTACTACAATATAAATCTTGTAAAGCACAGAAGAACATTTTACATTCTATTTAGCACATTTGCTATACATAAGAAGGAAAATTGACAACACACATACTCAATGAATGGTGTAGAAATAGCTAAAGACGAAACTGTGAGACATAGAGTCTTTATAGAGAGGGAATGGGTGACCATCAGACAGACAAGGAGGACCAAACAGGTAGGGCAGGTGTCCCCTGAGTGAATCTCACTCTCCAACCATACTGGTGAGGGCGATGGTTCCTCTGGGAGTACAGCCAAAGCTAAGTCCATGGCACCACAGGTGGCTTAGCTGGGGGCAGGAGGAAGATCAGGAAAGCAATAGTGATAGGAGATTTGATAGTTAGAGGAACAGACATACGTTTCTGTGGCCACAGATGTAATTCCAGGATGATATGTTGCCTCCCTGGTGCCAGAGTCAAGATGTCACTGAGTGGCTGCAGAACATTCTGGGGGAGAGGGTGAACAACCAGAGGTCATGGGCCATATCAGCACCGATGACATAGGTAGAAAGAGTGATGAGGTCCTGCAGGCAGATTTTAGGGAGCTAGCAAAGAGATTAACACGCAGGACCTCAAATGTAGTAATCTCCGGATTACTCCTGGTGCTACAAGCTAATCAGTCTTGAAATAGATAGAGCAGATGAATGCGTGGCTGGAGAGATGGTGCAGGAAAGAAAGCTTTAGATTCCTGGGACATTGGGACCAGTTCTTGAGGAGGTGGGACCTGTGCAGGCCAAATGGGTTGTACCTCAATAGAGCTGGGACCAATGTCCTCACGGGGAGGTTTGCTAGTGCTGTTGGGAATGGTTTAAACTAATTTGGCAAGGGGATGGGCACCAGGATGTAGCATTAGAAAGGAGAAACAAGGTGCACAAAGGTTTGGGAGAGATAGATAGCACTAGAATAAGAAATAGTACAGTATTAGGTGAGATCAGACGAAGAGAGAATACAAGAAAGTTTACAGTGCATGTGTATGAATGCACAAAATGTGATAAATAAGGTTGGTGAGCTGCTGACGCAAATAACCAGATGGGAATATGATGTTGCGGTGGTAACGGAGACCTGGCTTGAAAAAGGGCAGGATTGAGTATTAAATATTCCTCAATATAAGGTGTTCATGAAAAATAGGGAAGGAAAGAAAGGAGGTAGGGTGACAGTATTGGTTAAGGAGAATGTTACAGTGCTGGAGAGAGAGGATCCTGGAGGGGTCCTGGAGGGGTCAAGGACAGAATCTATTTGGTTAGAGTTGAGAAACAATAGAGGTGTCATTACACTTCCAAGTGTATTTATAGGCTGCCAAGTAGTGGGAAAGATAGAGGAGCAAATTTTCAGGGAAATTAGAAAGAGGTGCAAGAACTATAGAGTAGTGATAATAGGGGACTTCAACTATCCTAATATAGACTGGGATAGTAACAGTGTAAAGGGCAGAAAGGGAGAAGATTTTCTGAATTGTGTTCAAGAGAACTTTCTTGATAAGTACGTTTCTGGCCCAACAAGGAGGTAGGCATTGCTGGATTTGGTTCTGGGGTATGAGATGGATCAAGTGGAGCAACTGTCAGTAGGGGAACATTTCGGGAACAATGATCATAGTATCATAAGGTTTAGTCTAGCTATGGAAAAAGAGAGCGAGCAATCCAGAGTCAAAATATTTAATTGGAGGAAAGACAATTTCAGTGGGTTGAGAATGGATCTGGCCCGGGTAAATTGGAATCAAAGATTGGTAGGCAAAACAGTAATCAAAAAATGGACTGCCTTTAATGATGCGATGGTTCAGGCATAGTTGAAATACATTCCCGCGAGGGGAAAAGGTTGGGAAACAAAAGCCAGAGCTTTCATGGATGATGAAAGAGATAGAGAGTAAGATAAAATAGAAAAAGGTGGCATATGACAGATGTCAGGTTGAGAGTACAAGTAAGAACCAGGTTGGATATAAAAAGTTAAGAGGGGCAGTGAAAAAGGAAATAAGAGGGGCAAAGAGAGAGTATAAGAATAGATTGGCAGCTAACATAAAATGGAATCTAAAAGTCTTCTCTCGGCATATAAATAGTAAACGGGTAGTAGGAGGAGGGATGGGCCGATTAGGGACCAAAATGGAGACCTACTCATGATAGAAGAGGGCATGGCTGAGGTACTAAATGAGTACTTTGCATCTGTCTTTACCAAGGAAGAAGATGCTGCCAAAATCATAGGGTTAGACTTTCCATTATTGTGCAGATCACCCAAAAATGTGCGTTATTTCCAGGGTTGGCGTTTATTATGGGTTTTGAGATCACTGGATTATCACCCATTTTCAAAACCCCTAGTTTCCACTTTATAAAATGGGCGTTAGCAGGAACGATGTGAAATGGGTGTTAGCGGTATTTTTTTCTTCTGTCGTAAAATGGCGGCGTCCATAGCAACGCCATGGCAACAGTCTTTTCCCGCATTTCAGGAGGTCAGGGGTCATCAGTACATTTGCAGAAGAGGCGAGAGAGAGAGAGCAGAGAGAAAGAGAAAGCATGTGTGAGCTTCTTGTCTGGTTCTTCGTGGTTTGTTTGGCTGTATTGGGAGTGTGGAATGGTGTTTGTGATGAGCAATAATAAAATATAGCATTATTTAGTTTGGTGAGACAGAAATATCGAAAAAAATAAAAATAATAACCTGGAAGGCATAGAGGAGGCAAGAGAGCACGATATGGAGGGGGAGGAGGCTGGTGAGAGCAGTGAAGCTGGAGAGGAATTGGAGTTGGGAGGACGAAAACGAGCGAGGAGATTCTCCGACAAGGCAAATGCTGCCCTCCTGCAGGAGGTGGAATCACGCTGAGGTCAATCGACCCACAGAGGGCATGGAAAACCCACCCCGAAGGTGTATCAGAAGATTTAGGCCGAGATCGCTGAGCTGATCTTGTCAGCGATGCACGAGGTGCATGAGGACAGCCAGTGCCACAAGCGCTGGAACGACTTTGTCGGCTCTGGCAGAGGAAGTAATACATTTATTTACATTTACTTATATATTTATATAATTGGAATTGTAAGTGTAATGAGTATATAAATTCAGATCGGATGTATAGCAGTTAGACCGGTAACGTTTTACTCAAATCCTACGTTTATAGTGCACGTCCGGAAAAAGTGGAACTGTTCTGAACTAAAGCCAGCGGTGTGGCTGCCATTTTTAAAATCGCAGGTTGCTTCATTCAAAAGGCTGCTTCAACTTCGGGGGAGTTTGGATTGACTCTGGAGTTCTTCTCAGGTGAAGTGACCATCTCAACAGGCAGATTTTCAGACATTGGACGATTGGGGGTTTACTCTCGGTGTATTTTAGTGAGGAAATTATTGCTTCTGATCAATCGCTATTATACTTTCATTGCAATGGGGCAGCCATTTCTCAGCCTGCATCGATTAATACGCAGATGCTGCAGAGTGCAGATGGCTCAATGTGTGATGCACGTCATTATGTCCCCAATTTAAGATGTGCAAGAATGAGAAGGAGGGCCAGACCATACACACCCCGCAGGTACAGGGAAAAGAGATATTGCCTCAACGTGTCCGACCACACCTGCCTTCAGAGATTGTGCTTCCACAAAGTGGTGATCAATGAAATATGTGAGCTCATCAGGCCACATATGCAGCCTGCCATCAGGACATCAGTGTCGGTCGAGGTCAAGGTCGCCGCGGCACTGTCTTTCTACACGTCCGGTTCCTTTCGGGCCTCCGCGGTCGAGATTTTCACTATGTCTCACCATGCCATCCATCGCTGCATTAGACAGATCACGGAGGCCCTGTATGCTCGAAGGATGGAATTTGTCAGCTTCCCCATGACCACGGAGGCTCAGACTGACAGAGCTGGAGCGTTCTACCACATTGCTAAGTTCCCCAGTGTGCAGGGAGCAATATAGTGCACTCACATTGCCATGCGGCCACTCTCTCAGGACCCAGAGCTTTCTCGTAACAGAAAAGGATTTCACTCCCTGAAGGTCCAACTAGTTATCGACCACAACCAGATCATAATGGCAGTGAATGCCAAATGTCCAGGCAGCTTCGATGAGGCTCACATCCTGCGTGAGAGCGCTATCTCTGACATCTTTAAGAGTCAGCCACAAGGACAATGCTGGATGCTTGGTGACAACTGATTTGGCCTAGCCACCTGGCTGATGACCATGCTGCGTTACACCCACACTGAGGCCGAGAAGCGATACAACCAGAGAAACAGAGACACATGCAACATGGCAACAAAACAAAGCAGCGCTTCAGATGTCTGGACCACGCAGGAGGGGAGTTGCAATACAACCCTGTGCAAGTAGCTAAATTTGTGGTCATGTGCTCCATGCTGCACAACCTGGCTATCAGGAGGGGCCAAGAATTGCCAGAAGGGACTGATGCTCCACCTCATGAGAGAGAGTAAGAGGAGGATGCTGATCTAGGGCCAGACTATCAGGCTGGCTATGCAACCATGCCCACGACCTGCTCCAGACCGCAGGAAAGGGCCCATGGTGGCTACATAGCTGCAAGACTCTTACATGAAGAGCTGATATCTGAACGATTTGCCTGAAAGAACGTAACTGTGAGTTATAATGCTGACACACTGCTGTGTGTGTGCAGCTCAGACATCAATGGTGCCCATCACCTTGGTGTCAGTGAAAGTTTATGTTGATTGAAGTTCAGTAACATTTAACCCTTCCATGTTAAGGAATCACCAGTGTGTAACGGTCCAACTATCTGAGACAATGCGCAACAAGGTTATGTTCAATAATATTTATACTAACATTGGTCTGAAATCGTAAGTATCACGGACAAAACACCCAACCACAGCCCACACCCCACTTTTTCCACCATTGATATCAATCATAGAAACATAGACATAGAAAATAGGTGCAGGAGTAGGCCATTCGGCCCTTTGCGCCTGCACCACCATTCAATAAGTTCATGGCTGATCATTCCCTCAGTATCCCTTTCCTGCTTTCTCTCCATGCCCCTTGATCCCTTTAGCCGTAAGGGCCATATCTAACTCCCTCTTGAATATATCCAATCAAATGTTCAACATGTCCAGCAACACAGAATACAAAGGCAAAGCAGTAGGGTGGTCCCCAGCCCCCATACATTACAACAAATTGTATACACCCAGATGGACATATAATACAGCCATCACCTGCGGACATGCACCTCACTTTCCTTCCCCCCTCCCCTTCTTCTCCCCACCTTTATCCCTTCTCCTCCTTGCTCCACGGCGCCTGGCCGAGGAGCTCCTCAGGCGGTGCCTCATTGTGGGAGATGAAGACAGAGGCGGTGGTTGCACGCGTACGGGAGTGGGAACAGGATCTCTGATGCAGAAACAGGATCTTGGTCCTGCCTCTCATCTGTCGTTCGCAGTAGTGGTGCGGAACCTAGGGGTGGAGTGCCGCGCTCTGGGACCACTGGGAGGCCTGTGCCAGCAGTGTTCCTGGCTATCGCATCCAGGGCCTCTGCCATCCACGGAACGTACTCAGTCTTGGTGGCCAGCTGTCGGGATATGCCCCCAATGCTTTGATGAGCTGGTCACCAATGTGTCGCTCGTGGACCAGACCTGACGCGTCTATAAATTCTTCGCAGGGTCGGTGTCATCCTGGGGACAAATGAGGTGCCCTAAGGCGAGGTGCTGGAGGCTGGAATGACCGGAGGAGCACTAGATGGCCTTGGGGTGGAATGACTTCTGGAGCATGGTGATGCAGGTTCCGTCAAGTCCGCGCTCTCATCTGTAGAGAACAGACCCAATGGATTGACAGGCGAGAATCGGAGGTCCTCAGTACCAGATGTAGGATCGTCCTGCGAGTCCGGCCCCCCGCCCCCACCTTCTGGCCTCTGTGGTCTTGCCTGGGGCAGCGCTGCTGGCTGAACTGCAAAATACAAATTAGGTTATTAGAGGAGAAGGGGGTGCTAGGATCACAAGGTGATTCCAGCGCTACACACAGCATGTGCATGACAAAAGTACCACCGCTATCAAAATCATCACAGATATCACATTTCATGACCATCAGCACATTTGTATTGCAATGATTTTTATTAGGCCAGCATTATTTCGAGGACAATTTTAGAAATCATCTATCATATATAGAAACATAGAAAATAGGTGCAGGAGTAGGCCATTCAGCCCTTCTAGCCTGCACCGCCATTCAATTAGTTCATGGCTGAACATGCAACTTCAGTACCCCATTCCTGCTTTCTCACTTACCCCTTGATCCCCTTAGTAGTAACGACTACATCGAACTCTTTTTTGAATATATTTAGTGAATTGGCCTGAACAACTTTCTGTGGTAGAGAATTCCACAGGTTCACCAATCTCTGGGTGAAGAAGTTCCTCCTCATCTCGGTCCTAAATGGCTTACCCCTTATCCTTAGACTGTGACCCCTGGTTCTGGACTTGCCCAACATTGGGAACATTCTTCCTGCATCTAACATGTCGAAACCCATCAGAATTTAAAACGTTTCTATGAGGTCCCCTCTCATTCTTCTGAACTCCAGTGAATACAAGCCCTTTTGATCCAGTCTTTCTTGAAAGGTCAGTCCCGCCATCCCGGGAATCAGTCTGGTGAACCTTCGCTGCACTCCCTCAATAGCAAGAACGTCCTTTCTCAGGTTAGGAGACCAAAACTGTACACAATACTCCAGGTGTGGCCTCACCAAGGCCCTGTACAACTGTAGCAACACCTCCCTGCTCCTGTACTCAAATCTCCTTGCTATGAAGGCCAACATGCCATTTGCTTTCTTAACCGCCTGCTGTACCTGCATGCCAACCTTCAATGACTGATGTACCATGACACCCAGGTCTCGTTGCACCTCCCCTTTTCCTAATCTGTCACCATTCAGATAATAGTCTGTCTCTCTGTTTTTACCACCAAAGTGGATAACCTCACATTTATCCACATTATACTTCATCTGCCATGCATTTGCCCACTCACCTAACCTATCCAAGTCACTCTGCAGCCTCATAGCATCCTCCTCGCAGCTCACCTAACTTAGTGTCATCCGCAAATTTGGAGATACTACATTTAATCCCCTCGTCTAAATCATTAACGTACAGTGTAAACAGCTGGGGCCCCAGCACAGAACTTTGCGGTACCCCACTAGTCACCGCCTGCCATTCTGAAAAGTACCCATTTACTCCTACTCTTTTCTTCCTGTCTGACAACCAGTTCTCAATCCACGTCAGTACACTACCACCAATCCCATGTGCTTTAACTTTGCACATTAATCTTTTGTGTGGAACCTTGTCGAAAGCCTTCTGAAAGTCCAAATATACCACATCAACTGGTTCTCCCTTGTCCACTTTACTGGAAACATCCTCAAAAAATTCCAGAAGATTTGTCAAGCATGATTTCCCTTTCACAAATCCATGTTGACTTGGACCTATCATGTCACCTCTTTCCAAATGCGCTGCTATGACATCCTTAATAATTGATTCCATCATCTTACCCATTACCGATGTCAGGCTTACCGGTCTATAATTCCCTGTTTTCTCTCTCCCTCCTTTTTTAAAAAGTGGGGTTACATTGGCTACCCTCCACTCGATAGGAACTGATCCAGCGTCAATGGAATGTTGGAAAATGACTGTCAATGCATGCGCTATTTCCAAGGCCACCTCATTAAGTACTCTGGGATGCAGTCCATCAGGCCCTGGGGATTTATCGGCCTTCAATCCCATTAATTTCCCCAACATAATTTCCCGACTAATAATGATTTCCCTCAGTTCCTCCTCCTTACGAGACCCTCTGACCCCTCGTATATCCGGAAGGTTGTTAGTGTCCTCCTTAGTGAATACCGAACCAAAGTACTTGTTCAATTGGTCCGCCATTTCTTTGTTCCCCGTTATCACTTCCCCTGATTCTGACTGCAGGGGACCTACATTTGTCTTTACTAACCTTTTTCTCTTTACATATCTATGGAAACTTTTGCAATCCGTCTTAATGTTCCCTGCAAGCTTCTTCTCGTACTTCATTTTCCCTGCCCATATCAAACCCTTTGTCCTCCTCTGCTGAGTTCTAAATTTCTCCCAGTCTCCGGGTTCACTGCTATTTCTGGCCAATTTGTATGCCACTTCCTTGGCTTTAATACTATCCCTGATTTCCATTGATAGCCACGGTTGATCCACCTTCCCTTTTTCATTTGTACGATAGACAGAACTGTACAATTGTTGTAGTTCATCCATGCGGTCTCTAAATGTCTACCGTTGCCCATCCACAGTCAACCCCTTAAGTATCATTCGCCAATCAATCCTAGCTAATTCACGCCTCATACCTTCAAAGTTACCCTTCTTTAAGTTCTGGACCATGGTCTCTGAATTAACTTTTTCATTCTCCATCCTACTGCAGAATTCCACCATATTATGGTCACTCTTCCCCAAGGGGCCTCGCACAACGGTATTGCTAATTAATCCTCTCTCATTACACAACACCCAGTCTAAGATGGCCTGCCCCTGGTTGGTTCCTCGACATATTGGCCTAGAAAACCATCCGTTATGCACTCCAGGAAATCCTCCTCCACTGTATTGCTTCCAGTTTGGTTAGCCCAATCTATGTGCATATTAAAGTCACCCATTATAACTGCTGCACCCTTATTGCATGCACCCCTAATTTCCTGTTTGATGCCCTCCCCAACATTAATACTACTGTTTGGAGGTCTGTACACAACTCCCACTAACATTTTTTGCCCTTTGGTGTTCTGCAGCTCTACCCATATAGATTCCACATCATCCAAGCTAATGTCCATTCTAACTATTGCATTAATCTCTTCTTTAACCAGCAATGCTACCCCACCTCCTTTTCCTTTTATTCTATCCTTCCTGAATGTTGAATACCCCTGGATGTTGAGTTCCCAGCCCTGATCATCCTGGAACCACGTCTCCGTAATCCCAATCACATCATATTTGTTAACATCTATTTGCACAATTAATTCATCCACCTTATTACGGATACTCCTTGCATTAAGACACAAAGCCTTCAGGCTTGTTTTTTTAACATCCTTTTTCCTTTTAGAATTTTGCTGTACAGTGGCCCTTTTTGTTTTTTGTCTTGGGTTTCTCTGCCCTCCACTTTTCCTCATCTCCTTTCTGTCTTTTGCTTTTGTCTCCTTTTTGTTTCCCTCTGTCTCCCTGCATTGATTCCCATCCCCCTGCCATATTAGTTTAACTCCTCCCCAACAGCACTAGCAAACACTCCCCCTAGGACATTGGTTCCGGTCCTGCCCAGGTGCAGACTGTCCGCTTTGTACCGGTCCCACCTCCCCCAGAACCGGTTCCAATGCCCCAGGAATTTGAATCCCTCCCTGCTGCACCACTGCTCAAGCCACGTATTCATCTGCGCTATCCTGCGATTCCTACTCTGACTAGCACGTAGCACTGGTAGCAATCTCGAGATTACTACTTTTGAGGTCCTACTTTTTAATTTAGCTCCTAGTCCCTTAAATTCGTTTTGTAGGACCTCGTCCCTTTTTTTACCTATGTCGTTGGTACCAATGTGCACCACGACAACTGGCTGTTCTCCCTCCTTTTTTAGAATGTCCTGCACCCGCTCGGAGACATCCTTGACCCTTGCACCAGGGAGGCAACATACCATCCTGGAGTCTCGGTTGCGGCCGCAGAAACGCTTATCAATTCCCCTTACAATTGAATCCCCTATCACTATTGCTCTCCCACTCTTTTCCTCCCCTCCTGTTCAACAGAGCCAGCCACGGTGCCATGAACTTGGCTGCTGCTGCCCTCCCCTGATGAGTCATCCCCCTCAACAGTACCCAAAGCAGTGTATCTGTTTTGCAGGGGGATGACCACAGGGGACCCTTTCACTACCTTCCTTGCACTGTTCTTCCTGCTGGTCTTCCATTCCCTATCTGGCTGTGGACCCTTCACCTGCGGTAAGACCAACTCGCTACACGTGCTACTCACGTCATTCTCAGCATCGTGGATGCTCCAGAGTGAATCCACCCTCAGCTCCAACTCCGCAACGCGGTCCGTCAGGAGCTGGAGGCGGATACACTTCCCGCACACGTAGTCGTCAGGGACACTGGAGTCGTCCCTGAGTTCCCACATGGTACAGGAGGAGCATAACACGTGACCGAGCTGTCCTGTCATGACTTAACCCTTAGATAAGCAACAACAATCCTAAAGTTTACTCACTGTTATAGAAGAGAAAAAAGAAAAACTACTCACCAATCACCAGCCAATCATTTCCCCCCTTGGCTGTGACGTCACCTTTCTGTTTATTTCTACTTCTTTTTTGCCTTCTCCCTGTAACTGCACAAGTACGCCTCTCGGACTGCCGCTGGGCCTTTTATAGGCCTCCGACCCCGGACTCGCACTTCACCAACTGCCGCCGCCTCTCGCTGCCGCTGGGCTTTTTATAGGTCTCTGACCCCGGACTCGCGCTTCATCAACTGCCGGCGCCTCTCGCTGCCGCTGGGCCTTTTATAGGCCTCCGACCCCGGACTCGCGCTTCACCAACAATATATGATTGTTCGGATATCAATGGGTGTGGCATCTATTGATTTACATCACGCAATGGTGTCAACTTTACTCGTGTCGTTTCACTTCAGGGTCTGCAGATGCGTCCATGACTATCCGGGTGTGCTTCCCGACGAGTGCGAGTACCGGCTCCTCCATTTCAGTGATGTCGCTGGGGACTGGTGGCTCCCCCACCCATTCGGCTCTGCACGGATCTCATCATTGATAGCTTCTTCTGTAATAGGTCACAGGATGACATGGCATAAGATCATTGCATGATATCATTGCTCGGTACTGTCACAGAGACTGATACAACACATAACTGACGTAATCATGATTATTATGATAATTATCATTCTTTACCTAAAGACTTACATCGTGACTGCAGGACTTGAGTAAAACATTCCCGGTAAAAGTGAAAGACCTCACATCTGCTGATAGTCACTCATGACTGTTACAAATCAAATTATATAAATACATAAGTACATGTAAATAAATGTAATACTTACTGTTGCGGATCGCACAAGGTCGTTCCATCGTTTGCGGCATTGGTTGCCCTCACGCACCTCGTTGGTCGCTGCCAAGATCACCTCTGCTATCTTGATCCATATCTTCTGGTAGGCCTTTGGGGTGGGCTTCCCACGCCCTCGCTGTGTCAAATCACCCCAGCATAACTTGACCTCCTGCAGGAGGGAGGCATTTGCCTCGTCCAAAAATCTCCTCGCTCTTTTGCACCCTCCAATGTGCTCCTTGTCAGCGTCAGTCTCAACAGCGTGCTGTGATGCCTCCTCCTCTCCCTCCATTAGAGGCCAAATTCTGGCAAATATGTGGCTGGTAACAGCTAATTTTTGTTTCCCTATTTGCTCTAAAGCTCTAAACTCTCCCTCCTTTCTCCCAAAGCAGCCACACCACACCTAGACATGCCTTCAGCCCCTCTCAGCTCCCCCTCTCTCTGTCTCCTCTTCTGCGCATGTCATGATGACCCTTGACCTCCTGAATCGTGGGCATTGAGTGTTGCCATGCCATTGCTAAGAATGGTGACATTTTACGACAGAAGGTCAGAGAAATTTAATGCTAACGCCCATTTCATATCGCTCGCAGTAACATCCAATTTCAAAAATGGAGACTAGGTGCTTTGAGAATGGGCGAGAAGCTGGCGATCTAAAAACCCTTTTTTTACCACCCATGCCGGAAATAACGTCTATTTTTGGGCGATCTGCACAAAATTGTAAAATCTAGCCCCATGTCAAGTAACCGATGACATTTAGTGCTCCTGCGGCCATTTCCTCCTCCTCTGTGAAGGCAGCAGGCCCAAGTACTTTACCGCATGGCACTCCAAGTGTCTCAATGCTGGCGCCAACCCCACGGAGATTGGTTCAACGCAGCAGGACTGCTCTACGATCGGCAGATCTCAGCGGGGACATGGTTCATTTGTTTAGGAGGAGTGTTGGCATAGGTCAGCAGATCCTCCAGACAATGGGAAGCATATCACAACAGCTGGCCACAATATCCGCGACCATGACAGAGTACGTGCCGTGGATGGCAGTGGCCCTGGAGATGATACCAGTGTTACCAGTGTTCCCGGAATGCGGCACTGAACCCCAAGGTGCTGCACCCCCATTGCTAACGACACATGCGAGCCAGGAGGAAGCTCTTGCTTCTGGCTCGGAGGATGTTCCCTCCTCCGGAACATCCTCTCCAGCGTCCGGCCAATCAGCGGATCTGCCATCATCCCCCACAATGAAGCAATACCTGAGGAGCACTGCGGCAAGGCAGCTTGGAGTCGGGAGGGGAAGGGGAAGGGGTAGAGGTGGGGAGAAGATGCGGGGAGAAAAGGAAAGTGAGGTGCATGGCCGCAGGAATTGGAGTTGTGACAGTATTGATGTTGCTTTTGTTGCTCGTGAATAAATGTTGGGAGGTTTGGGGGGAGGGGGGATACCTTTTTTAGTTGAAATTGTGTTATTTGTGTTAGTTGTCTTATTGGAAATTTTAAAAATTTAATAAATGACATAAATGTTATAATTTTGTTTTAGGGTGGGGTGGGGGTGGGGTGTTTTTTAGAGTTATAATAATGAATTTATTCAAATATTATCATCAAATTTAACATAACATTGTTGCGCATTTTCTCAGATAGCTGTACCGTTAAACACTGGTGATTCCTTAACATGAAAGGGGAGAATTAAACGTATCTTGAACCAACTTTGACTTTAACTGTCACCAAGGTAATGCACACCATTCATGTATGAGCTGCAGACACAGCAGTCTTGCAGATTTGTAAATACCACCAACGTTATTTCAAGCAAAGCGCTCATTTATGAGCTGCTGACATAAGAGTCCTGCAGCTATGTAGTCACCATGGGCCCTTTTCTGCGGTCTACAGGGGGGGGCGCGGGCATGGTTTCATTGTCAGCCTGATTTTCTACCCCGAGGTCATTGTTCATCCTCTTGTCCTCCTCTTCCTCTCCCTCCTGATGTGGACCGGCAGTCCCTTCTGGCAATTCTTGTGCCCTCTTGATAGCCAAGTTGTGCAGCATGCAGCACACCACCACGAATTGAGCTAACCGCTCAAGGTGGTATTATAACTCGCCTCCTGAGTGGTCCAGGCATCTAAAGCACTGCTTGAGTTCTCCAATGGTCTTCTCGACGATGTTGTGTGTGGCTATGTGGCTCTCATCGTATTGCTTCTCGGCTTTTGTCTGGGTGTTACGCAGAGGGAGTCATCAGCCAGGTGGCAAGACCATATCCTTTGTCACCAAGCATCCAGCATTGACTTTGTGGCTGACTGGTAAACATGGCAGATACAGCGCTCTCATGCAGGATGTGAACATCATGGATGCTGCCCTGAAATTTTGCATTTACTACCATTATAATTTGCTTGTGGTCGACAACGAGTTGCACATACATGGCGTGGAATCCCTTTCGGTTCCGAAAAACCTCTGCATCCTGAAAAGGTGCCCACATGGTGATGTGTGTACAGTTTATTGCTCCCTGCACCTTAGGGAAGTTTGCTATTCTGGAGAATCCTAGAGCCCTTTCAATTTGTGCCTCCCTGGTCATAGGGAAGCTGATAAAGTCCATCCTGTGTGCATAAAGGGCTTCAGTCACCTGTCGAATGCAGCAATATGTGGCATGCTGAGATGTAGCACAAATGTCTTCAACTGAGGCCTGAAAGCAACCCAATGCATAGAAGGAAAGTGCCACAGTTACCTTGCTCTCACTGGACAGAGCAGTCCTGATGGTGCTGGTAGGCTGCAGATCTCCCCTAATGGAATGGGAGGCAGTGATTAGTGGTATGCCGCAGGGCTCAGTGCTGGGACCCCAGATATTTACAATATACATCAATGATTTGGATGAAGGAATTGAGTGTAACATCTCCAAGTTTGCAGATGACACTAAACTGGGTGGCGGTGTGAGCTGTGAGGAGGATGCTAAGAGGCTGCAGGGTGACTTGGACAAGTTAGGTGAGTGGGCAAATGCATGGCAGATGAAGTATAATGTGGATAAATGTGAAGTTATCCACTTTGGTGGCAAAAACACGAAGGCAGAATATTATCTGAATGGCGGCAGATTAGGAAAAGGGGAGGTGCAACGAGACCTGGGTGTCATGGTTCATCAGTCATTGAAAGTTGGCATACAGGTACAGCAGGTGGTGAAGAAGGCAAATGTCATGTTGGCCTTCATAGCGAGGGGATTTGAGTATAGGAGCAGGGAGGTCGTACTGCAATTGTACAGGGCCTTGGTGAGGCCTCACCTGGAATATTGTGTACAGTTTTGGTCTCCTAATCTGAGGAAGGACGTTCTTGCTATTGAGGGAGTGCAGCGAAGGTTCACCAGACTGATTCCAGGGATGGCTGGACTGATATATGAGGAGAGACTGGATCAACTGGGCCTTTATACATTGGAGTTTAGAAGGATGAGAGTGGATCTCATAGAAACGTATAAGATTCTGACGGCACAGGTTAGATGCGGGAAGAATGTTCCCGATGTTGGGGAAGTCCAGAATCAGGGGACACAGTCTTAGGATAAGGGGTAGGCCATTTAGGACTGAGATGAGGAGAAACTTCTTCACTCAGAGAGTTGCTAACCTGTGGAATTCCCTGCCGCAGAGAGTTGTTGATGCCAATTCATTGGATGTATTCAAGAGCGAGTTAGATATGGCCCTTACGGCTAAAGGGATCAAGGGGTATGGAGATCAAGTGGGAAAGGGGTACTGAGGTGAATGATCAGCCATGATCTTATTGAATGGTGGTGCAGGCTCGAAGGGCCGAATGGCCTACTCCTGCACCTATTTTCTATGTTTCTATGTTTCTATGTTTCTATGAGCTGGCATATCTCACTGATAACCTCTTTCCGGAAGCGCAGTCTCCTAAGGCACGTGTTATCGGACAAATTCAGGTAAGACTGCTTCGCCCTGTAAGTGCGTCGGGTGTAAGTTTTCGTCCTCCTCAGCAGTCTGCCACCTCTTTGATTGGGCACATAATGCTCTTCATTATACCCTCTGCCATCTCTAGTCTGCAGCATGTGCATATTCATCAAGACAGGCTGAGAAATTACAGGCTGCAATCAGTATTATACCTATTGTTCACAAACAATAAATTTACCAACTAAAACACCTAAAATAAATTCAAATCATCCACAGTATGATAAGATGTTTGTTCAGATTTTCAAATCACCTTAAAATAACTGCACATTACACCAAAACTCCCCAGAACTTGAAGCAGCCTTTTATATGAAATGTCCTCCAATTTACAAAATGGCGTCCATACCGCTGGGTCAAGGTCAGGTGAGAGCAACTTTTATTCAGCGATTTTTTCGGCGAGCAATACTTTCGGCAATATGTGGGCGAGATGCCACAAGGAACACTCGCCAATACTATGGGCGTTAGTTTTGGCTATTCTGACCTTTACGGCAAAAAAAAATGGGCGGGCGGTATTTTTAATTCTCGCCATTATCTAAATGCTGAAAGTAACCCTGGGCGATAAGTGATCGATAAATGGTCCATTTTTTGCGAAATGGGCGATATCTGGGCGGTATACCTCATCTCAGCATTAAAATGAACGTTAGCCCATACTGAAAGAAAAGATAGTTGAGATATTGGATGGGATAAAAATTGATAAGTAGTAGAAAGGCTGACTGTACTTAAAGTAAATAAGTCACCAGGACCAGATGGGATGCATCCTAGGATGCTGAGGGAAGTAAAGATGGAAATTGTGGAGGTACTGGCCATAATCTTCCAATCCTCCTTGGATACCGGGCTGGTGCCAGAAGACTGGAGCATTACAAAAGTTACAACCTTGCTCAAAAAAGAGTGTAAGGATAAACCCAGCAACTACAGACCAGTCAGTTTAACCTCAGTAGTGGGAAAGCTTTCAGAAACAAAAATCAGGGATTAATAGTCACTTCGATAATATGGATTAATTAAGGAAAGCCAGCATGGATTTCTCAAAAACAAATCATGTTTAACTGACTTGATTGAGTTTTTTGATGAGTTAACAGAGAGGGTTGATGAGGGCAATGCGATTAATGTGGGTGACATCGACTTCCAAATGGCATTTAATAAAGTGCCACATTATAGGCTTGCCAGCATAGTTGCAGCCCATGGAATAAAAGGGACAGTGGCAGCATGGAAATGAAATTGGCTAAGTGACAGGAAGCAGAGAGTAGTGGTGAACGGTTGTTTTTCGGACTAGAGGAAGGTACACAGTGGTGTTCCCCAGGGATCGGTACCAGGACCACTGCTTTTCTTGATGTATATTAACGACTAAGGGCTAGAACCTCTACTTTTTTTCTCTGCTTAGCACCCACTTAACGCACATTTTACCGCTGAAATGACGTATAACGCCCATATATCGCCCATTTTGGCACAAAATGGAAACTGACGGGCATTTTTCGGAAACTTATCGCCATGTTACTTTCCCCATGTGCTTAACGGCAAGAAAAAATATTACTGCCCGCCCACTTTTTTGGGGCGGAATCAGCAGAATGGGCGAATTCAACGCCCATAATATCGGCCAGCGTTATTTTCCGCATGGAATTAACGCCGAGATTCAATATTAATGCCCGCCTACTGTTTTTTGTTGTAAAGAGCATATTTACCCAAACTAGCAGCCACGGAGATCGGCCATCGTCAATTTCACCACCTCACACACATTTCGCCCACAATATCGCTCACTGAAAAATCCATCCACAAAAAGTGGAACTAACCGGAACGAATCACAGCGGTATAGATGCCATGTTGTAGATCACATGGTGCATCCTTTAAAAGGCTGCTGTGCTTCAACCTCGACGGGGTTCAGATGTACTCTGCAGGTTATTGGAGTTGATGTGAATATCTCTAGAAACATCTTGACCACACTGTCACCGATTGGAATTGAAGAGGTGTGTTCGTCGGGACATTCCTTGTTTGTGAACAATCGGTGGAAAACAGAGAGCTACTGCAATGGGGCCTTTCTCACCCTCTCTTAGTGACCAAATACATGCAGCAGACTCGACATCGCCGAAGGAACGCTCCACTGCATTATGTGCCCAATGTGCGAAGTGACAGACAAAAGAGGAGGACCAGATGTTACACCCCCTCGCAAGTACAAGGAGAAGCATTCTTGCCCAACTTACCCAACACCACCTGCCTTCGGAGACTGCATTTCCACAAAGAGGTTATCACTGAGGTATGCCAGCTGATAAGGGCAGATCTGCAGGCTGCCAGCACCATCAGAACTGCACTGTCCGTCGATGTCAAAGTCACTGTGACACTGTCGTTCTATGCCTCGGGTTCTTTTCAGGCCACAGCTGGCAACATTTGCGGACTTTCTCAGCATGTCACACATTGCTACATTAGACAGGTCACTGAAGCCCTGTACACATGCAGGAGGGACTTGATCAGCTTCCCTATGACCAGGGAGGCACAGAGTGAGAGGGCTCTAGCTTTCTCCAGAATTGCAAACTTCCCCAAGGTGCAGGGAGCAATAGACTGTACGCATATCACGATGCGAGCACCTTTTCAGGATGCTGAGGTTTTCAGGAACCGCAAGGGATTTCATTCCCTGAATGTCCAGCTGGTTGTCGACAACCAGCAAATTATACTGGCAGTGAATGCTCAATTTCCGGGCAGCATCCATGATGCTCACATCCTGCGTGAGAGCACTGTATCTGACTTGTTTAACAATGAGCCACAAGGTCAATGCTGCATGTTTGGGGACAAAGGCTACGGCCTCGCCACCTGGCTGATGACTCCCCTGCGTGACACCCACACTGAGGCCGAGAGGCTATGCAATGAGAGTCACAGAGCAACTCGCAATATTGTGGAGAAAACCATTGGAGTGTTGAAGCAGCGCTTTAGATGTCTGGATCACTCAGGAGGCAAGCTCCAATACCACCCTGAGCAGCTAGCTCAATTCGTGATGGTGTGCTCCATGCTACGCAACTTGGCTATCAGGAGGGGACAAGAATTGCCCGATGAGTCTGACATCCTCCTCACCAGAGAGAGGAAGAGAGCCAGACAATCAGGCTAATGCTGAAGCCATGCCCCCGCCCCCCCTGTAGACCGCATGAAAGGGCCCATGGTGGCATGATAGCTGCAAGAGTGTTATGTCAGGAGCTCATCAATGATTGCTTTGCCTGAAAGAACGTTGGTGTTATTTACAAGGCTGGGTGTGCAGTTCATACATCAATGGTGGGCATCATCTTGGTGACAGTTAAAGTTTAAGTTGATTGAAGTTAAGTGTAATTATACCCTTAGATGTTAAGGCATCACCAGCGTGTAATGGTGCAGCTATCTGAGCCAATGTGCTTCAAGATTTTGTTCAATAAAAAACATTTAAACCGAACATTAGTCTGAAATCATCAGTATATCTGTACAAACCAAACCTTCCCCCCCCCACCGCTCACTGCTTCTTCTCCCAACCTCTACCCCTTCCCCTTCCCCTCCTGACTCCAAGCCACCTGGCCGAGGAGGTCCTCAGGCGATGCTTCTTTGGCATGGGGGTTGATGGCCGAAGCGCTGCTTGGACGGATACGGGAGAGGACGGTCCCGAGTTGGGAGCATGCTCCGAGCCATAAGCAAGATGTTGCTGCTGGCTCTTGTGTGGTTGACAATGAGTGTGCATCACCTTGGGGTGCAGTGCGGCACTCCGGGACCACTGGGAGCCCTCTGCCACCAGTGTTCCTGGCTACCAGCTCCAGGGCCTCCTCCATCCCTTCCATGTTATTTCTTATTTGTTGGACAACAACTCGGTGCCAATTATGTTCTTGGTGCTTAGTAGACTTTTTGCTGCTGGTGAATCTTCGTCGTTCCTCCTACAACAGCCAAACAACACACACCACAGCCACACACGCTTTCAGTGCCTCTGAGCTCTCTCTCTCTCTCTGTCTCCTCTTCTGCGCATGTCATGATGACCCTTAGCCTCCAGAATTGCGGGAAACGAGCGTTTCCATGCCGTTGCTAAGGATAGCCACACTTTGCGGCAGAAGGTCAGAAAAATTTAATGCTCCCGCCCATTTCATATCGCTTGTGGTAACGCCCATTTTCAAAAATGTAAACTAGGTGTTTTGAGAATGGGTGAGAAGCCGGTGATCTGAAAACCCTTTTTTAACGCCCACGCCAGAAATAACCCCCATTTTTGGGTGATAAGCACAAAAGTGGAGGTTCTAGCCCTAAGACTTGGGTGTACAGGGCACAATTTCAAAATTTGCAGATGACACAAAACTTGGAAATATATTGAACAATGAGAAGGATAGTGATAAGCTTCAAGAAGACATAGACAAGCTGCTGGAATGGGTGGACACGTGGCAGATTAAATTTAATGCAGTAAAGTGAGAAATTATATATTTTGGTAGGAAGAATATGGATAGGCAATATAAACTAAAAGGCATAATCCTAAAGGGGGTGCAAGAACAGAGAGACCTAATGGGTATATGTGCATAAATCATTGAAGGTGGCAGTGCAGGTTGAGAAAGCGGTTTAAAAAGCATACGGGATCCTGGGTTTCATAAACAGAGGCATAGAGTACAAAAGCAAGGAAGTTAAGACAAACCTTGATAAAACACTGGTTTGTCCTCAACAGGAGAATTGTGTCCAAATTTTTTTTTATTCGTTCATTGGATGTGGGTGTCACTGGCAAGGCCAGCATTTATTGCCCATCCCTAATTGCGTTGGGAAGATGTGTGGTGGGCTGCCTTCTTGAACCGCTGCAGTCCATGTGGTGAAGGTACTCCCACAGTGAGTTATGGAGGAAGTTCTAAGAGTTTGACCCAGCAATGATAAAGGAATGGCAAAATACTTCCAAGTCAAGCTGGTGTGTGATTTGGAGGGGAACGTGGAGGCGATGGTATTTCCATGCGCCTGCTGCCCTTGTCCTTCTAGGTGATAGAGGTTGCAGATTTGGGAGGTGCTGCCAAGGAAGCTGTGGTGAGTTGCTCCAATGCACCTTGCAGATGGTACACACTACAGCTACGATACGCCGGTAGTGGAGGGAGTGAATGTTTAAGGTGGTGGTTGGGGTGCCAATCAAGGGGGCTGCACTCTTTGTCCTGGATACTGTCGAGCTTCTTGAGTGTTGCACTCATCCAGGCCAGAATCGAGTATTCCATCATACTCTTGACTTGTGCCTAGTAGATGGTGGAACAGCTTTGGGGAGTCAGGAGGTGAGACACTCACCACAGAATACCCAAGCTCTGACCTGCTCTTATTACCACAGTATTTATGTGGCTGGTGCAGTTAAGTTTTTGGTCAATGCTGACCCCAAGGATGTTGATGGTGGGGCATTCAGTGATGGTAATGCCATTGAATATCAAGGTGTGGTGGTTAAGCTCTCGCTTGTTGTAGATAGTTATTGCCTGGCACTTGTATGGTGAGAATTTACTTGCCACTGATCAGCCCAAGCCTGAATGTCATCCAGTCTTGCTGCATGTGGGCACGGACTGCTGCATTATCTGAGTTGTGAATGGCACTAGACACTGTGCAATTATCAGCGAACATCGCCACTTCTGACATAATGATGGTGGAATGGTCATTGATGAAGCAGCTAAAGACGGTTGGAGCTCGGTCGCTGCGCTGAGGGACTCTTGCAATTATGTCCTGGCACTGTGATGATTGACCTCCAACAACCACAACCATCTTCCTTTGTGCTAGTTATGACTCCAGCCAGTGGAGAATTTTCCCCGTGATTCCCATTGATTTTAATTTTACGTGGGCTCCTTGAGGTCACACTCGGTCAAATGCTGTCTTGATGTCAAGAGCAGTCACTCTCACCTCACTTCCGGAATTCAGCTCTTTTGTCCATGTTTGGACCAAGGTTGGAGCTGAGAGGTCCTGGCGGTACCCAAACTGGGCATCGGTGAGCAGGTTATTGGTGAGTAAGTGTAGCTTGATAGCACTGTCGACGACTCTGTCCATCACTTTGCTAATGATTGAGAGTAGACTGATGGGGTGGTAATTGGCCAGATTGGACTTGTTCTGCTTTTTGTGGACAGGCTATCCATGCTAATATATTACCCCCAACTCCGTGAGCTCTTACCTTGTGCAGTAAACTTTTATGGGGTACCTTAATGAATGCCTTCTGGAAATCCAAATACACTCCCATCTACTGGTTCCCCTTTATCCACCCTGCTCATTACATCCTCAAAGAACACGAACAAATTTGTCAAACACGATTTCTCTTTCATAAAAGTAATTCTGCTTGACTGTATTATGATTTTCTAAATGTCCTGCTACTACTTCCTTAATAATGGACTCCAGGTATTTTCCAAATGACAGATGTTAGGCTAACTGGTCTATAGTTTCCTGCTTTCTGTCTCCCTCCTTTCTTAAATAGGGCTGTTACATTTGCTGCTTTCCAATCCACTGGGACCTCTCCAGAATCCAGGGAATTCTGGTATATTATAACCAATGCATCCACTATCCCTGCAGCCACTTATTTTCAGATCTAATTGGCTGAAGACTGGCTTCTCTGATGGTGGGGACCTCAGGAGGATGCTGATATGGATCATCCACTCGTCACTTCTGGCTGAGGTTGGTTGCAAACACTTCTTATCTTTTGCAATCACTTGATGGACTCCACCATCATTGAGGATGGGGCTAACAATGGAGCCTCCTCCTCCTGTTAGTTGTTAAATAGTCCACCATCATTCATGACTGGATGTGTCAGGAATGCAGAGCTTTGATCTGATCCGTTGATTGTGGGATCACTTAGCCCTTTCTATGGCATGCTCCTTCCGGTTTTTGGCATGCATGTAGTCCTGTGTTGCAGCTTCCCTAGGGTGGCACCTCATTGTTAGGTGTGCCTGGTACTGCTCCTGACATGCTCTTCTACACTCCTCATTGAATCAGGATCTGGGCACCCCACTTTAGGAAGGATTTGAAGGCCTTAGAGAGGGTGCGTTAAGATTTACATGAATGGTTCCAGGGATGAGGGACTTCAGTTACCTGGATAGAGTGGAAAAGCTGGGGTGTGAGAGGGGTGTCTCCTTAGAGCAGAGAAGTTTGAGAGGAGATTTGATGAAGGTGTTCAAAATCATGAGGGCTCTAGACAGAGTAGATAGAGAGAAATTGTTTCCATTGGCGGAAGGGCCGAGAACCAGAGGACACAGATTTAAGGTGATTGGAAGAAGAACCAAAGGCGACAGAGGAAAAACATTTTTACACAGAGTGGTTAGGATCTGGAATTCACTGCCAGAAAGGGTAATGGAGGCAGATGCAATTGTGGCTTTCAAAAGGGAATTGAATAAATTTATGAAGGAAAATTATTTTTACGGCTACGAACAAAGGGTGGGGGAGTGAGACTAGCTGAGGTGCTCTTGCAGAGAGCCGGCACAGGTTTGACAGGCCAAATGGCCTCCTTCTGTGCTGTAACCATTCTATGGCCCCAAGTTTCCACATGATTTGCTCCTGATTTTTTGGAGCAACTGGTGTAGAACGGAATATCTTAGAAATCGGAATTCTCCACATTTAGTTTGCTCCAGTTCTAGTCAGTTAGAACAGTTTCACTTTGGAACAGAATTTTTTTTTCAAAAGGGGGTGTGTCCGGCCACTTACGCCTGATTTCAAAGTTTCGTGAGTGAAAACTTACTCCAAACTAACTTAGAATGGAGTAAGTGAAGATCTTTGTACGCTCGAAAAAACCTTGTCTACACTTTAGAAAATCATGCATAGGTTACAAATTCGGCGTAGGGAACGAGGTGGGGAGGGGGAAGGGAAGTCATTAAATTCTACAATCAATCCTTAGTTATACTTATACAAATATTATACAAATAAATCCAACCTGAATAAAAATTTATAAGCAAAGAAAAGATTAAATAAACCATGTTCCTACCTGTGTGAAAGTGCTTCAGGCAGGCCTTTCATGTTGGAGACAGGCAGCGGTGTGGCGTCAGTGTCTCGACGGCAGCGGCAGCAAGCTTCGAGCTGAGCTGCAGTGCTTGAGGCAGGCCTTCATTCTCTTCGTGGCTGACCGCAAAGAAGCAGCACCGGACGGACCCGAGGCCATTCGGCCATGAGATATCAGCGGCGTCAGTGGCTGGCCGGCAGCCAAAGAATCAACACCTGACACATGCAGCTCTTTATGGTGCTTGAGGCTATTCGGCCACGCTTTAGGGGAGGCGTCAGTGGCTTGACGGCAGCCAAAGATACAGCAGCAGCCTTCGAGCTGTGAGGGGGACTGAGGCCATTTGGACAGGGAGAGGCAGCCACATCGACAGTTTTATATTTAAATTTGCAGAATGGATGCTGCACAGTCAACACCACGTATTATTGCAAAGTTGAATTGGCACTCTTATTTCTCCAAACACACAGTCCTTAATTTGCATGCACCAATGCAGCACCGGTTCTGCAGGTTTAGCAGTGAAAAGCTGAACTCACTGATTTCAGCAGGTGATTTATTCAGCAGTGCTGCTAAAAGCACTCCCTCACACACAGAAATATCAAAAAAAATTAAATTACAAGCCTTTGCAGGGGTCCAAGAAACAAATCTTCACTTTTTCTGCAGTATTTTAAAAAATGGGCGACTGCCAATGTTTGAGTGAGACTGCGCGTGCGTGCACGCTCCAACGCGCATGCGCAGGGTTGCCGGCATCACAAAGGCTAATTTAAATTGTACCCGCCCCCTGCTACTTAGAAAATCGGCGCGAGTGTTAGGCTACGCCCCCTGCTGCGAAGAGCGCGCCGCACCAAGCAGACATCAAGCTCCAAGGAGCTCGAGAATATCGGACTTTTTTTTAGGCGCAGTTTTTGGCGCGAAAAACAGGCGCCCAGCTCGGAGGTGCGCCGTTTTCGCCGCGAGACGAAACTTGGGGCCTTTGATTCTATGAAACAAAACATGTCTAACCAAGTTAGAGCAAAAATCGGCAATGCCAAGCAATCTTGAGTAATGCAGCAAAAATAGTAGAATATACGTCAGAACATAGTGATCAGATTTTATACTGTTCTGGTCAGACCACATCTTGAATATTGGTCTCGATATTTAAAGGGGCCATGAAGAGGGCGGGGTGGTGGTGGGGGGGGCGGGGGGGGGGTGGTGGGATGGGGGGGCAGGTGTAGATTTCCAGAAGATAAATCCAGAAGTAATGGTTACCCAGATGTTCAGCTGAAGTTAACAGGACATCACGCAGGAGAAATCGCGGAGGAGATCACGGGTGAGGAAAGATCACGGATGCGGGAGATCGAAGACGAGCTTTCCAGATGCAAACTGGAGGGGGGAGATCGTGCAGGTTCAGGTGGGAGATGGGGTGATTGGCCGATTGCGGGATCTGCAAAGAGGTTTGCTTGTTGGGCATGGAGGAAACAGCTCTGCTCCTCCTGGCCCACAATTAGTGCTGTAAATGCACATACCTTATGGATCTGGCCCTTCTCTCCTCCTTTTACCTGCCATGTTTCCTGAGCCCTGGGAAACCCAGCTGACATTGGTTAAAAATAAAATCATGTTAAAGTAAAAAGTAAATGTCGAACGTTACTTAAAAATTAAATTGTTGTTCAAACTGGTAAACGTTCATTTTAGGACTGAAATCAGGAAATTCTTCTTCATGCACTGAGTCAACGATATGTAGAATAGACTTCCAGACAGAAAATAAAGGCAAAAACCCTGGAATCATTTATGGAACAAATAGACGCTGGAATGTAAGGACTTCAGGGTCTTTGTGGATGGATGAATAAAATTGAGCTGAATCCTCAGATGAACAGAACCCCAAGAAAGGATGCAAAAGGCAGGAGGCAACAGAGCAGAGTAGCACTGGGGTAAGTGTAAACCACAAGGTGATAGGAAGGGACAATATTTATGAATATAAAGGGACTGCAGGAGGGTCAAAACTAAAAATCATGGTTTAAAAACTAGTATTAAAACACTTTACCTAAACGCACGCAGCATTCAAAACAAAGTAAATGAGTTGACGACACAAGTTATTACAAATGGGTATGATTTGGTGGCCATTACAGAAACGTGGTTGCAGGGTGGCCAAGACTGGGAATTAAATATGCAGGGGTATCTGACAATTTGGAAAGATAGACAAGAAGGGAAAGGAGGTGGGGTAGCTCTATTAATAAAGGATGATATCAGGGCAGTTGTGAGAGACGATATTGGCTCTAATGAACAAAATGTTGAATCATTGTGGGTGGAGATTAGAGATAGTAAGGGGAAAAAGTCACTGATGGACGTAGTTTATAGGCTCCCAAATAATAACTTCATGGTGGGGCGGACAATAATCAAGTGAATAATGGAAAGATGTGAAAAAGGAACGGCAGTAATCATGGGGGATTTTAACCTACATATCGATTGGTCAAATCAAATCGCACGGGGTAGCCTTGAGGAGGAATTCATAGAATGCATACGGGATTGTTTCTTAGAACAGCAGGTTACAGAACCTACAAGGGAGCAAACCATCTTAGATCTGGTCCTGTGTAATGGGACAGGAACAATAAACAATCTCCGAGTAAAAGATCTTCTCGGAATGAGTGATCTCAGTATGGTTGAATTTGTAATACAGATTGAGGGTGAGGAAGTAGTGTCTCAAACGAGCATACTATGCTTAAACAAAGGGGACTACAGCGGGATGAGGGCAGAGTTGGCTAAAGTAGACTGGAAACACAGACTAAACGGTGGCACAATTGAGGAACAGTGGAGGACTTTTAAGGAGCTCTTTCATAGTGCTCAACAAAAATATATTCCAGTGAAAAAGAAGAGCGGTAAGAGAAGGGATAACCAGCCGTGGATAACCAAGGAAATAAAGGAGAGTATCAAATTAAAAACCAATGCATATAAGGTGGCCAAAGTTAGTGGGAAACTAGAAGATTGGGAAAATTTTAAACGACAGCAAAGAATGACTAAGAAAGCAATAAAGAAAGGAAAGATAGATTACGAAAGTAAATTTGTGCAAAACATAAAAACAGATAGTAAAAGCTTTTACTGATATATAAAACGGAAACGAGTGACTAAAGTAAATGTTGGTCCCTTAGAAGATGAGAAGGGGGATTTAATAATGGGAAATATGGAAATGGCTGAGACCTTAAACAATTATTTTGCTTCGGTCTTCACAGTGGAAGACACAAAAACCATGCCAAAAATTGCTGGTCACGGGAATGTGGGAAGAGAGGACCTTGAGACAATCACTATCACTAGGGGGTTAGTGCTGGACAGGCTAATGAATCTCAAGGTAGACAAGTTCCCTGGTCCTGATGAAATGCATCCCAGGGTATTAAAAGAGATGGCGGAAGTTATAGCAGATGCATTCGTTATAATCTACCAAAATTCTCTGGACTCTGGGGAGGTACCAGCGGATTGGAAAGCAGCTAATGTAACGCCTCTGTTTAAAAAAGGGGGCAGGCAAAAGGCAGGTAACTATCGGCCGGTTAGTTTAACATCTGTAGTGGGGAAAATGCTTGAAGCTATCAATAAGGAAGAAATAGTGGGACATCTAGATAGGAATAGTGCAATCAAGCAGACGCAACATGGATTCATGAAGGGGAAATCATGTATAACTAATTTACTGGAATTCTTTGAGGATATAACGAGCATGGTAGATAGAGGTGTACCGATGGATGTGGTGTATTTAGATTTTCAAAAGGCATTCGATAAGGTGCCACACAAAAGGTTACTGCAGAAGATAAAGGTACGCGGAGTCAGAGGAAATGTATTAGCATGGATCGAGAATTGGCTGGCTAACAGAAAGCAGAGAGTCGGGATAAATGGGTCCTTTTCGGGTTGGAAATCGGTGGTTAGTGGTGTGCCACAGGGATCGGTGCTGGGACCACAACTGTTTACAATATACATAGATGACCTGGAAGAGGGGAAAGAGTGTAGTGTAACAAAATTTGCAGATGACACAAAGATTAGTGGGAAAGCGGGTTGGGTAGAGGACACAGAGAGGCTGCAAAGAGATTTCGATAGGTTAAGCGAATGGGCTAAGGTTTGGCAGATGGAATACATTGTCGGAAAATGTGAGGTCATCCACCTTGGAAAAAAAAACAGTAAAAGGGAATATTATTTGAATGGGGAGAAATTACAACATGCTGCGGTGCAGAGGGACCTGGGGGTCCTTGTGCATGAATCCCAAAAAGTTAGTTTGCAGGTGCAGCAGGTAATCAGGAAGGCGAATGGAATGTTGGCCTTCATTGCGAGAGGGATGGAGTACAAAAGCAGGGAGGTCCTGCTGCAACTGTACAGGGTATTGGTGAGGCCGCACCTGGAGTACTGCATGCAGTTTTGGTCACCTTACTTAAGGAAGTATATACTAACTTTGGAGGGGGTACAGAGATGATTCACTCGGCTGATTCCGGAGATGAGGGGGTTACCTTATGATGATAGATTGAGTAGACTGGGTCTTTACTCGTTGGAGTTCAGAAGGATGAGGGTTTCTATAACATTTAAAATAATGAAAGGGATAGACAAGATAGAGGCAGAGAGGTTGTTTCCACTGGTCGGGGAGACTAGAACTAGGGGGCACAGCCTCAAAATACCGGGGAGCCAATTTAAAACCGAGTTGAGAAGGAATTTCTTCTCCCAGAGGGTTGTTAATCTGTGGAATTCTGTGCCCAGGGAAGCAGTTGAGGCTAGCTCATTGAATGTATTCAAATCACAGATAGATAGATTTTTAACCAATAAGGAAATTAAGGGTTATGGAGAGCGGGCGGGTCAGTGGAGCTGAGTCCACGGCCAGATCAGCCATGACCTTGTTGAGTGGCGGAGCAGGCTCGAGGGGCTAGATGGCCTGCTCCTGTTCCTAATTCTTATGTTCTTATGTTCTCCCTCATCTGTAATTCGTTTGTGAATCTTATGGAAAAAAGTTGACACGTAACTAAGACGATTGAATTTAAATATGTGCAGGTTAGTTCATGTTGGTTCTTATTACCATCTTATCTTATATCAAAACAGATTTTGGTGTCACTTACCAGTAAGGAATTGAAAGCTTATGCCAAGGCAGGTGCTGTGACTGAAGAAGTTCTGATGGCAATAAGGACTGTCTTTGCATTTAATGGACAACAAAAAGCACTAGCAAAGTAAGTTTCATTCCGATCCTCCGCTAAATGTCAAACACACCACAGAAGTCGTCATATCATTCAGTCGGGTCTATCAGTGGCTGATTACAGGTCACCACTGCTGTCTCCTGTCAATCAATCTATAGAGCCTGCTCAATGTTAGAAAAAGTAGCCAAGTACAAGGGAGAAACTTGAAACAATAAAAATCTCAGACAAGTAGGATTTTAAAGACATTTCTAGTGTAATTCATTGTAATGAATAGTTGAGAGATGATTCTAGAAGCAATGACCTGGGAGAATGTAAATATAAATTTCAAATATAAATGTTACATGGAACTGGCAAATGAATTGTTTTGACAATGAATTAGCACTGTGTTATGGTGGAATGTAAAAATGTTAAGAATCTCAAACCCAAACCCAACCCGCTTCAAATGAGGGGGCGGGCAACCAATGCGCTCCCAGGAGGCGAGTCACTTATTTCAATATTTTAATGAGTCTGCGTACCTCAGATTTTATCTCCAATTTAAATTTAATCCTGGTCGGTCGGGTTTCCTGGGTCTCAGGAAACCTGGGAGCTAAAGAGAGGTGAGGTCTGCTGCGTCGAACATTTAAGTGCCTTTCCAGTACGCATTGTGGGCCAGGAGAAACAGCAGTGCTTCTTCCCCACCCCCAGAGTTAACTTGCTCCCCTCCCCACAATCGAACCCCCGCCCCCACAATATCATCAACCTCTCTGCGATCACCGACTGCTCCTGTCTCCGAACCCCCGCAAACGCCCCCGACCCTGCATGCCACAACATATCCACCCTCCGCCTCGCGATCTCTACAGTAGGGGTATGGTAGTATAGTGGTTATGTTACTGGAGTAGTGATCCAGAGGCTTGGAATAATGATCCGGGGACATGAGTTCAAATCCCACCACAGCAGCTGGGGAATTTAAATTCAGTTAATTAAATAAATCTGGAATAAAAAAGCTGGTATCAGTCATGGTGAACATGATTGTTATAAAAACCCATCTGGTTCACTGATATTCTTTAGAGAAGGAAATCTGCTATCATTACCCAGTCTGGCCTATATGTGACTCCACACCCACAGCAATGTGGTTGACTCTTAACTGCCCTTTGAAATAGCCTAGCAGGTTTGATACAAGAGAAAGTCTAACCACAGCCCCTTAACATTCAACAAATTGCCAATTCCCCCACCATCAATATCCTGGGGTCACCATTAACTGGACCAGCCACATAAATACTGCAGCTACAAGAGTAGGTCAGAGGCTGGGTATTCTGCAGCAACTGTCTCATGGCCTGACTCCCCAAAGCCTTTCCACAATCTGGAAGGCACAAGTTAGGAGTGTGATGGAATATTCTCCACTTACCTGGATAAGTACAGCTCCAACAACACTCAGGAGGTTCGACACCATCCAGGAAAAAGCAACTCACTTGATTACCACCCCATCCACTGCCTTAAACATTCACTCCCTCCACCAACATGCATTGTGGCTGCCGTGTGTACCATCGACAAGATGCATTGCCAAAACTTGCCAAGGCTTCTTCGGCAGCACCTCCCAAACCCACCTAGAAGGACAAGGGCAGCAGGCGCATGGGAACACCATCACCTCCAAGTTACACACCATTCTGACTTGGAAAGATATTGCCATTCTTTCCTCATCACAGGGTCAAAATCCTGGAACTCCCTCCCCAACAGCATTGGCTCACCACCACCTTCTCAAGGGCAATTAGGGATGGGCAATAAATGTTGGCCTTTCCAGTGACGCTCACATCCCATAAACAAATTAAAAAAAAGATATCCTTCCTGCTCCTGGGCTGTGGCCTCTTCTGCAACAGTCCCTGCCCGACAGGTAGCCAAGCCTGTCACTCAGACTGGCTTCCGTGCAGGGATCCTGTTGAAAAAAACACAAGATAATAAGATAAAACTCAACAGCATCCAGAACGCACCTCCCACCAATTGGAAATCCTGCCCCAGTAAAGATCGATGATGACTGTGATGATGACATATAGCAGACAAGTACTCTCCTTCTCACTCCTTGGATTGTGCTTGGATGATCAACAGCCCAGTTACTTTTTCCTGTGTTAGTGATCTTAAGATAGTTGACAAAAGAAAAGAGACATTTTTAAGCCCTTTAGTAGACAACCCTAGGATATAACTGACCACAAAGTCATAATGCTATGGTCTCCTACTGGCTGCAACTTAAAGCTACCTGTGGCAACTCTGAGCTTCAGTTGATGGAGTTAAATGAAAACTAAAAAAAAGGTGTGTAGATACATGGGTGTGGAAATTTGGTCGCACCTCACTTGGGGCGGTATCCCGGGTAAAGCGATAAATTTAGTGCCGGTGAATGGTTTGTGTCTGCCGCCACAAAATTCATCAGCTGCACCCGGAGTTTGGAGCGGAGAGCTAAGGGAGGCATTGCACACCTCTTTTAGGGTGCTAGGCCGGCTGAGCATGGGAAAATCCGAAGCTAAAGAACCGGCCTCAGAGCGCGATAACAGAGGCCTAGGGGGGAAAAAACCGGCAAAAGAAACACCAAAATCATTCCCAATAAATAAATCACTCCATGACAATATAAATTGTAAAAACATTTTTAAAAAACAATCACACTTACCTGAGGTCAGCATTACTTACCTCACTGTGGCCGCTGCAGCTTGCAATGCCAGCTTCCACAGGCGGCTCCAGCAGGGCACTCTACGGAGCGCTACAGGTCGGGCACGATCCAAAAATTGAACCACTATCGCAACCAGGGGCGTTGCACATCGGCTCACCTCTTCAGGCTGGTACTGCTCCACCCCTTCTTAATACTGGCACCAAATGTCCCAGCGGGGCGCTGTAAGTTGACTGCCCAGGTGCAACTGCTTTCCGCCCCCATTGCCGGCCCTCCAGGCCGCTAAGAGGGGCAGCAGAAGACCAACTTTCCACCCCTTGATGTATGTCAGATGCAAGCGCTGTCACATTTCATAGCTTTAATAAACAGTGATAGAATTTTACTGATTTATGTCCTGGAAAACACACCACAGTTATTGCACTTAATCATTATTTCTAATTATTTCAGATATGAAGTTAACCTGCAGCATGCCAAATAGATTGGAATAAAGACCGCTGCCACCACAAATATGTCAATAGGTCTTGCACAGTTTTTAATGTATGGTGCCTATGCTCTTGCTTTTCAGTATAGGTCAAAGCTGGTTGTTGATGAGCCTGAACATTATTCTATTGGACATGTTTTGCTTGTGAGTATGGTATTTTGATAGTTAAATTACTATTACTATTTTGCTGAACATGAGATTAGGGCTGGAGTTTTATACTTGTGCACTTCACAACCTGTGACTTCCCCCCTCCGGCCGCCCAATTCATTTTAATGGACAGGAGAATTGCAGGTGATGAGCACAGAGATAGAAAACCCCAGCCTCGATGCTTATATAGTTGTAAAACAAATTGTTAAACATTGATAACACTTAGAAAATAGCAGTAGATTCCAGTAAAAACAGATTATAATAACTTCCTCTCATCCATTCATTTCCCTCACCCATTAACTGCTGGCTCTTTACCCACCTTTACACTGTATGTGTAACTGTGCATTGCATTGCCTCATGGACAAACCAAAACAAAATTAACGTCACTTTCTTTATGTGTAACTGTGTCTCTGCTTGCCTTCTTCTATTTAATTCTTCAGGCCCGATTTTAACTCCCATTGGGAAGTTGACGGGAGCAGATCTCATTCCTGTCCAGCAGTTTGAGTCGTTGGGGGCTAAATTAGATAAGGATCGAAATTGATCTGCCCCCACCCACTGAAAGTAAAGCAGGCAGCACGCAAAATCCGTGACATGATTGCAGCGCTGTGCCCAGCGCTAAATGCGCCACTGGTTGGCTCAGTGCTCAACAGGGGGCCCATTATCATGGGAAGACTGCTCTGTATTTGCCTGCAGTGAAAGGATGTCTGCACTCCTTATTGGGACGTGCTTTGTCAGAGAAGTACCTCATTCTGACTGGAGCTAGAGGTTAACAATCTCTCAACAGGGCAGAGAAAGGACACTTCGGTTCTCTGATGCAGCACTGAAGACCTTGGTGGAGGGTGTTGATAGGAGGAGGCAGGTCTTCTACCCGCAGGGTGCCTTTTTACACGCCATATCCCATCAACTGCACCAATTAGCCTCACACAATGCATCATACCTGCTCACTCACCCATCACTCACCTACCAACAATCTCGAGCAATCACGGCTCATATCTCACAATCATGGCTTCACCTCACACACATACAGTTAACACTGCTGTAAGTCTCACAACAAAATCTCACACCTTGCACACAATGTCAGCTATTCAACCATGCCAGGCACATCACCAAACACCACACACACTTCCCTTTCTCTTCCAGGCCAAGGTGGTTCACAACCAGCGGAGCAGGAACAAACAGGAACAAGGCACCGCTGCAGAACCAGACCCAGCTGGAGGAGATAGTTCTGGAGATAATAGGAGGTTGTGGCAATTGGTGAGGCTGAAAACTTTGACAATGACGGTATGCTCACGCCTAATTCTTCTTATAACATCCCACCACTCCCTCATCCCACAATCTTTTCTCACTTACAAGCTGCTGATGATTTAAGCATGAAAATCTTGCTTTCCCCTCCCCCCTCACCATAACCCGACCTTTGTGCCTTTCTCCTTTCGGATACCCAAGAACTGCCACCAGGCCATCCTGTGCAGGAAGAAGTAGAGGAGGAGAGTACTGGAGAAGAAGAGACACCATCACTTGACCTGACACTGCCAGGCATCAGCTCAGAAAATGGCACTGCACATACTTTAGAGGGTAGTATAGAGGCAGGATCTGCACTTGGTGAGTCATCGGGAATGAATGGGCTGCAGCCAGGATAGGGGCAAAGGGTAGCTTGGGTGCCAGCTCCCCGGAGGGCGAGTTGACACATGAGTTCTGCTGCAGAGGACTCAAGTGAGGACTTCGATGGGGTGGCCTTCAGAAGAAGGGTAATGGGCATGCACACAGAACTGCTTGATGTAATGGCAGGCCTGTCAGTGAGCCTCTTGTCAGTGTCAAGGAGCATGGAGGAGTCCAGCTCCAACATTGCACGGGGTTTTGCATGGAGCTTGGAGCCCATGATTTCCAGGATAAAAAACTCCAATAGAAAAATTGTGAACCCAACCGTGATGCTCGGTGTGTTGAGCGATGTCTCAGCTTCCATTGCAGCACAAGCAGAAGAGACCCGACATTTCAGCGCTGACACGCAAGCTCAGACTGCTGCCATTGTGGCTGGGTTTACGAGTGTGGAAAGGGGCTTACAGGGTCGCACAGCAGTCTAGCAATCTATCCTCCAACAGATGCCTAGGAATGCTGAGGCGTTGCCCCGAGGGAGTGACAGTGGCTCCGTGGAGCACAGACCTGTTGTCCTCTCTCAGGATGTCAGCATTCATACTTCCACTACTGCCACTCTGCCAGTGCCCTTGCAGTTGCCTGTCAGCCATCCAGCCCATACAGCTGCCACTAATGCCAAGATGGTGCAGTGTACAGCTGGGCCTTCTAGGGCCAGAGCTGCTTGAGGTCATCCTGCAAGGCCATCTGCAGTGTTCCCTATGGAAAGCCAGTAGCCTTCCACCAGCCACTGGTGTAGCACTTTGTAGGAGCGCTAGAAAAGGCAAAGGCACATGAAAGACAGACACTAAGGGAATGCACAAGGGTGATTAGTTCACTTTGTAATATTCTATTGGAATTAATCATTTATAAATTATCTTGCTGTCTGTGTGCCTCTGGATAGAGAAACATAGAAACATAGAAATTAGGTGCAGGAGTAGGCCATTCGGCTCGTCGAGCCTGCACCACCATTCAATAAGATCATGGCTGATCATTCAACCTCAGTATCCCTTTCCTGCTTTCTCTCCATACCCCTTAATCCCTTTGGCCGTAAGGGCCATATCTAACTCCCTCTTGAATATATCCAATGAACTGGCCTCAACAACTTTCTGCGGTAGAGAATTCCACAGGTTAACCACTCTCTGAGTGAAGAAGTTTCTCCTCATCTTGGTCCTAAATGGCTTACCCCTTATTCTTAGACTGGGACCCCTGGTTCTGGAACTCCCCAGCAATGGGAACATTCTTCCTACCTCTAATCTGTCCAATCCCATCAGAATTTTATATGTTTCTATGAGATCCTCTCTCATTCTTCTAAACTCCAGTGGATACAAAACTAGTTGATCCAGTCTCTCCTCATATGTCAGTCCTGCCATCCTGGGAATCACCTGGTGAACCTTCGCTGTGCTCCCTCAATAGCAAGAACGTCCTTCCTCAGATTAGGAGACCAAAACTGAACACAATATTCCAGGTGTGGCCTCACCAAGGCCCTGTACAACTGCAGTAAGACCTCCCTGCTCCTATACTCAAATCCTCTAGCTATGAAGGTCAACCTGCCATTTGCCTTCTTCACCGCCTGCTGTACCTACATGCCAAACTTCAAAAGACTGATATACCAGGTTTCGTGTTATGCACAGTGTTCTCTATTGAAGCTGTGTCCAATTTTGTCAATGCTGGAAGTTTCTATTATTGTCACCTATATTCTTTTATCGTCGGTCCTGCTTTTTAAAAATTCATTCCGGGTCGCTATCAAGGCCATCCCTAATTGCCCATCCCTAATTGCCCTTGAGAAGGTGGTGGTGAGCCGCTTTCTTGAACCGCTGCAGTCCTTGTGGTGCAGGTACTCTTACAGTGTTGTAAGGGAGGGAGATCCAGGACTTTGACTCAGTGACAATGAAGGAACGGCGATATATTTCCAAGCCTGGATAGCATATAACTTGGAGGAGAACTTGCAGGTGGTGGTGTTCCCATGTGCCTGTTGCTCTTGTCTTTCTAGATGGCAGAAGTCACAGGTTTGGGAGGTGCTGCCGAAGAAGCTGTAGCGAGTTGCTGCAGTATATCGTATAGATGGTACACACTGCATGTGTGGTGGAGGGAGTGAATGTTGAAGGTGGTGAATGCAGTGCCAATAAAGTGGGCTGCTTTGTCCTCGATGGTGTCAAGCTACTTGAGTGTTGTTGGAGCTGCACTCATCCAGGCAAGTGGAGAGTATTCCATCACACTCCTGACTTGTGCCTTGTTGATGGTAGAAAGGCTTTGAGGAGTCAGGAGCTGAGACACTTGCCACAGAATCCCCAGCCTCTGACCTGCTCTTATAGCCACGGTATTTATGTGACTGGTCCAGTTAAGTTTCTGGTCAATGGTGAATCCCAGGATGTTAATGGTGGGGAATTCAATGACAGCAATACCATTGAATATCAAGGGGATGTGGTTAGGCTCATGCTTTTTGGAAATGGTCATTGTCTGGCACTTGCATGGCCTGAATGTCATCCAGGTCTTGCTGTATGTGGGCATGGACTGCTTCATTATCTGAGGAGTTGCAAATGGAACTGAACACTGTGCAATCATCAGCGAACATCCCCATCTCTGACCTTATAGAAACATAGAAACATAGAAAATAGGTGCAGGATTAGGCCATTCGGCCCTTCGAGCCTGCACCGCCATTCAATTAGATCATGGCTGATCATTCCTTCAGAACCCCTTTCCTGCTTTCTCTCCATACCCCTTGATCCCCTTAACCATAAGGGTCATCTCTAACTTCCTCTTGAATATATCCAAAGAACTGGCATCAACAACTCTCTGCGGCAGGGAATTCCACAGGTCAACAACTCTCTGAGTGAAGAAGTTTCTCCTCATCTCAGTCCTAAATGGCCTACCCCTTATCCTAAGACTATGTCCCTTGGTTCTGGACTTCCCCAACATCGAGAACATTCATCCCGCATCTAACCTGTTCAGTCCTGTAAGAATCTTACATGTTTCCATGAGATCCCCCCTCATCCTTCTAAACTCCAGTGAATAAAGGTCCAGTTGATCCAGTCTCTCCTCATATGATAGTCCAGCCATCCCTGGAATCAGTCTGGTGAATCTTCGCTGCACTCCCTCAATAGCAAGAACCTCCTTCCTCAGACTAGTAGACCAAAACTGAACACAATATTCCAGGTCAGGACTCATGAAGGCCCTGTACAACTGCAGTAAGACCTCCCTGTTCCTATATTCAAATCCCCTTGCTATGAAGGCCAACATACCATTTGCCTTCTTTACCGCCTGCTGTACCTGCATGCCCACTTTCAGTGACTGATGAACCATGACACCCAGGTCTCGTTGCACCTCCCCTTTTTTCTAGTCTGCCGCCATTCAGATAATATTCTGCCTGCGTGTTTTTGCCCCCAAAATGGTTAACCTCACGTTTATCCACATTATACTGCATCTGCCATGTATTTGCCCACTCACCTAATCTGTCCAAGTCACCCTGCAGCCTCTTAGCGTCCTCCTCACAGCTCACACCGCCACCCAGTTTAGTGTCATCCACAAACTTGGAGATATTACACTCTATTCCTTCATCCAAATCGTTAATGTATATTGTAAAGGGCTGGGGTCCCAGCACTGAGCCCTGCGGCACCCCACTAGTAACTGCTGCCATACTGAAAAGGACCCGTTTATCCCGACTCTCTGCTTCCTGTCTGCCAACCAGTTCTCTATCCATGTCAGTACATTACCCCCAATACCATGCGCTTTGATTTTGTACACCAATCTCTTGTGCGGGACCTTGTCAAAAGCCTTTTGAAAGTCCAAATACACTGGTTCTCCCTTGTCCACGTACTAGTTACATCCTCAAAAAATTCCAGAAAATTCATCAAGCTTGATTTCCCTTTCATACATCCATGCTGACTCGGTCCGATCCTGTCACTGCTTTCCAAATGGGCTACTATTTCATCCTTAATGATTGATTCCAACATTTTCCCCACTACTGATGTCAGGCTAACCAGTCTATAATTACCCGCTTTCTCTCTCCCTCCTTTTTAAAAATGTGGCGTTATATTAGCTACCCTCCAGTCCATAGGAACTGATCCAGAATCGATAGATTGTTGGAAAATGATCACCAATGCATCCACTATTTCGAGGGCCACTTCCTTAAGTACTCTGGGATGCAGACTATCAGGACCCAGGGATTTATCGGCCTTTAATCCCATCAATTTCCCTAACACAATTTCTCGCCGAACAAGAATATCTTTCCATTCCTCATTCTCACTAGACCCACTGTCCTCTAGTACATTCGGAAGGTTATTTGTATCTTCCTTTGTGAAGACAGAACCAAAGTATTGGTTCAATTGTGTGCCATTTCTTTGTTCCCCATTATAAATTCACCTGAATCTGACTGCAAGGGACCAACGTTTGTCTTCATAATCTTTTTCTCTTCACATATTTATTGAAGCTTTTGCAGTCAGTTTTTATGTTCCCTGCAAGCTTTCTCTCGTACTCTATTTTCCCCTTCTGAATTAAACCCTTAGTCCTCCTCTGTTGAATTCTAAATTTCTCCCAGTCCTCAGGTTTCTTGCATTTTCTAGCCAATTTATATGCCTCTTCCTTGGCTTTAACACTATCCTTAATTTCCCTTGTTAGCCATGGTTGAGCCACTTTCACAGTTTTACTTTTACTCCAGACAGGGATGTACAATTGCTGATGTTCATGCATGTGATCTTTAAATGTTTGCCATTGCTTATCCACCATCAACCCTTTAAGTATCCTCTGCCAGTCTATTCTAGCCAATTCACACCTCATACTGTCGAAGTTACCTTTCCTTAAGTTCAGGACCTAGTTTCCGAATTAACTTTGTCACTCTCCATCTTAATAAGGAATTCTACCATATTATGGTCACTTTTCCCCAAAGGGCCTCGCACAACAAGATTGCTAATTAGTCTCTTCTCATTACACATCACCCAGTCGAGGATGGCCAGCTCCCTGGTTGGTTCCTCGACATATTGGTCTGGAAAACCATCCCTAATACACTCCAGGAAATCCTCTGCACCGCATTGCTACCAGTTAGGTTAGCCCAATCTATATGTAGATTAAAGTCGCCCATGATTACTGCTGTACCTTTATTGTACACATCCCTTATTTCTTGTTTGATGCTGTCCCCAACCTCACTACTACTATTTGGTGGTTTATACACAACTCCCACTAGCATTTTCTGCCCTTTGGAATTACGCAGTTCCACCCATACCGATTCCACATCATCCAGGCTAATGTTCTTCCTTATAATTGCATTGATTTCCTCTTTAACCAGCAACGCCACCCCGCCTCCTTTTCCTTTCTATCTATCCTTCCTAACTGCTGAATACCCTTGGATGTTGAGTTCCCAGCCTTGGTCACCCTGGAGCCATGTTTCCGTGATGCCAATCACATCGTATCCGTTAACTGCTATCTGCGCAGTTAATTCATCCACCTTATTCCGAATACTCCTCGCATTGAGTCACAGAGCCTTCAGGCTTGTCTTTTTAACACACTTTGCCCCTTTTGAATCTTGCTGTAATGTGGCCCTTCTTGCTTTTTGCCTTGGGTTTCTCTGCCCTCCACTTTTAATATTCTCCTTTCTATCTTTTGCTTCTACCCCTTCTATTTCCTTCTGTCTCCCTGCATAGGTTCCCATCCCCCTGCCATATTAGTTTACCTTTTCCCCAACAGCACTCGCAAAACTCCCCCTAGGACATTGGTTCTGATCGTGCCCAAGTGCAGACCATCCGGTTTGTACTGGTCCCACCTGCCCCCGATCCGGTTCCAATGTCCCAGGAATTTGAATCCCTCCCTTCTGCACCATTTCTCAAGCCACATATTAATCTGAGCTATCCTGCGATTCCTACACTGACTAGCACGTGAGATCCTGAGATTACTACTTTTGAGGTCCTACTTTTTAATTTAACTCCTAGCTCCCTAATTATGTCTCGTAAAACCTCATCCCCTTTTTTACCTATATCGTTGGTACCTATATGCATCACGACTACTGGCTGTTCACCCTCCTTTTTCAGAATGTCCTGCACCCACTCCGGGACATCCTTGACCCTTGCACCAGGGAGGCAACATACCATCCTGGAGTCTTGGTTACGGCCGCAGAAACACATATCTATTCCCCTTACAATTGAATCCCCTATCACTATCGCTCTCCCACTCTTTTTCCTGCCCTCCTGTGCAGCAGAGTTAGCCACGGTGCCATGAACTTGGCTGCTGCTGCTCTCCCCTGATGAGTCATTCCCCTCAACAGTACCCAGAGCAGTGTATCTGTTTTGCAGGGTTGATGACCGCAGGGGACCCCTGCACTACCTTCCCTGCACTGCTCTTCCTGTTGGTCTTCCATTCCCTATCTGGCTGTGGACCCTTTACCTGTGGTAAGACTAACTCACTAAACGTGCTATTCACATCATTCTCAGCATCCTGCACGCTCCAGAGTGAATCCACCCGCAGCTCCAGCTCCGCAACACGGTCCGCCAGGAGCTGGAGGCGGACACACTTCCCGCACATGTAGTCGTCAGGGACACCGGAAGTGTTCCTGACTTCCCACGTTGTACAGGAGGAGCATAACACGTGTCCGAGTTCTCCTGCCATGACTTAATCCTTAGATACACTTAAATTGGCAACAACAACGCTAAAAGTTAATTACTGATATATATAAGGATGGGAGAGTGGAGAGCACCAGTTCCAAGTGTCGCAGGAGAGAGAGTGGAGAGCACCAGTTCCAACTGTCGCAGGACGGGAGAGTGGAGAGCACCAGTTCCAACTGTCACAGGAGAGAGAGTGGAGAGCACCAGCTCCAACTGTCACAGCAGAGAGAGTGGAGAGCACCAGTTCCAACTGTCACAGGGGAGAGAGTGAAGAGCACCAGTTCTAACTGTCACAGGACGGGAGAGTGGAGAGCATCAGTTCCAACTGTCGCAGCAGAGAGAGTGGAGAGCACCAGTTCCAACTGTCACAGGAGAGAGAGTGGAGAGCACCAGTTCCAACTGTCACAGGACGGGAGAGTGGAGAGCACCAGTTCCAACTGTCACAGGAGAGAGAGTGGAGAGCACCAGTTCCAACTGTCACAGGAGAGAGAGTGGAGCGCACCAGTTCCAACTGTCGCAGGAGAGAGAGTGGAGAGCACCAGCTCCAACTGTCGCAGGACCTGAGAGTGGAGAGCACCAGTTTGATAAAGGGAAGGTCATTGATGAAGCAGCTGAAGATGGTTGCACCTAGGACACTGCTCTGAGTAACTCCTGCAGTGATCTCCTGGAGCCGGGATGACTGATCTCCAAAAACCACAACCATCTTCCTTTGTGCTAGGTATGACTCCAGCCAGTGGAGAGTTTTCCCCCGATTCCCATTGACTTCAATTTTACTAGGGCTCCATGATGCTACACTCGGTCAAATGCAACCTTGATGTCAAAGGCAGTCACTCTCACCTCACCTCTGGAATTCAGCTATTTTGTCCATGTTTGGATCAAGGCTGCAATATGGTTTGGAGCCGAGTGGGTCTGGCGAACCCAAATTGAGCATCAGTGAGCAGGTTATTGATGAGTAAGTGTCGCTTGATAGAAATGTCGCCGACACCTTCCATCACTTTGCTGATGATTGAGAGTAGTCTGATGGGGTGGTAATCGGCCTGATTGGATTTATCCTGCTTTTTGTGGACAGGACATACCAGGGCAGTTTTCCACAATGCCTTGTAGATGCCAGTGTTATAGCTGTACTGGAATAGCTTGGCTAGAGGCACAGCCAGTTCTGCAGCACAAATCTTCAGCACGACAGCCGGGATGTTGTCGATCCCCATAGCCTTTGCCATATCCAGTGTGCTCAGCCGTTTCTTGATATCACATGGAGTGAATCGAATTATCTGAATACTGTCTTCTGTGATGGTGGGGACCTCAGGAAGAGGCCGATGTGGATCATCCATTCGGCACTTCTGGCTGAAGATGGTTGCAAATGATTCAGCCTTGTCTTTTGCACCCACGTGCTGGGCTCCGCCATCATTGACGATGGGTATATTCATGGATCCTCCTCCTCCCATTTGTTGTTTAATTGTCCACCACCATTCACAACTGGATGTGGCAGGATTGCAGAGCATTAATTTGATCCGTTGATTGTGGGATCGCTTAGTTCTGTTTGTAGCATGCTGCATCCGCTGCTTAGCATGCATGTGGTCCTGTGTTGCAGCTTCCCCAGGTTGCTAACTCATTTTTAGGTGCACCAGATGCTGCTCCTGGCATGCTCTTCTACACTCCTCATTGAACCAGAGTTGGTCCCCTAGCTTGATGTTAATGATAGCGCGAGGGATATACCGGGCCACGAGGTTACAGATTGTGGTGGAATACAATTCTGCTGCTGTTGATGGCCCACAGCGCCTCATGGTTGCCCAGTTTTAAGCTGCTAGATCTGTTCTGAATCTATCCCATTTAACATGGTGGTAGTGCCACACAACACGATGGATGGTGTCCTCAGTGTGAAGACGAGACTTCGTCTCCACAATGACTGTGAGGTGATCACTGCTACCAATGCTGACATGGACAGATGTATCTGTGACAGGTAGATTGGTGAGGACAATGAGAAGTAGGTTTTTCCCTCGTGTCAGAACTCAGCCAGCTCGGTCAGTTGTGGTGCTAGCCAAGCCATTCTTAGTGATGGTCTTTGAAGTCATTCTTTGCTCTTACTACACTTAGTGCTTCTTCCAAGTGCTGTTCAACATGGAGGAGTACTGATTCATCAGTTGAGGGAGGGTGGTAATTGGTAATCAGCAAGAGGTTTCCTTACCCAGGCTTCACCTGAATCCATCAGACTACATGGAGTCCAGAGTCAAGGTTGAGGACTCCCAGCGCCACTCCGTCCCAACTGTATTCTCCTGTGCTGCCACCTCAGGTACCCCTGTTCTGATGGAGGAATCTGGGACATTGGCTAAAAGGTATGATTCTGTGAGTATGACTATGTCAGGCTGTTGCTTGACTATTCTGTGGGACAGCTCTCCCAATTTTGGCACAAGTCCCCAGATGTTCATGAGTAGAACTTTGCAGGGTCGACTGGGCTGGGTGTACCGTTGTCGTGTCTGAAGCCGGTGCTAGGTTGTGTGATCCATCGGATTTTATTCTTATTATTTTTTCTTGTAGTGGTTTGCTACAACTAAGTGGCTTGCTAGGCTGTTTCAGAGGGCAGTTAAGAGTCAACCACATTGCTGTGGGTCAGGAGTCACATATCGGCCAGACAAGGATGGCAGATTTCCTTCCCTAAAGAACATTAGTGAACCAGATGGATTTTTAACGACAATCCGGTAGTTTCATGGTCAACATTATTGACACTACCTTTTTATTCCTGATGTATCTAATTAAATGAATTTAAATTCCCCAGCTGCCATGGTGGGATTTGAACGCACATCTCTGGATTATTAGTCCAGGCCTCTGGATTACTCGTCCCATAATTTAACCACCATACTACTGTTCCCTCATTAATATATGCTTATAAGTGTTCTGTCATTAAGTATAAATTATCTCCTTTGCACAGGTTTTTAGAAATGCCTTCCACTGTTCTGTGTAAAAAACCTAACCCAGTAACTAACCTATAATCATATTTTTACATGTGTTTTTTTCCGTGTTGTTATCATTATTCTCACTTGGCCAGGGAGCATCAAACCTAGAATGTGTTTCAAAGGCTCAACTGCTGGTTATGATGTATATCGCCTTATTGCAAAGATAAATAATGCCTTGCGTATCCTTCTCCTAGCATTCAGTAAGGTAAACTATATGTAAAACAGAGCTCCACCGAGTAGACTACTGCTCCACCTAGCGGACTACTGTAGTCATGCAACTACTCATGTAAATACAATAAATGCATCATGTGACAAGGTCACCTGACAAGTTTTCTGCCGGGCCATCTTGTCGTCTGTGTATTTATGATGTCATCAAGAAGTATCTGAAGATGTTCTGTGAAACAGGCAGTCCGATCCAAGGTTTCAAGGCAAATGTCAGGGTACAGAAGAACGCTAGACCAGTTTACTGCAAGCCACGTCCAGTACCATATACACTCAAGTTGAGAAAGTTGAGCAAGAACTCAAAAGACTAGAAACTGAGAACATTATCTCTAAGATAGATCTAAGTAATTGCGCTACACTTATTGTTGTTATACAAGTCCAATGGTAAGGTAAGGTTACGTGGAGATTATAAAGTAACCGTAAACCAGGTTCTAGAGGGTAATCTACCCAATACATTGACAAATGTAGAAGATTTGTTCACAACGCTGACAGGTGGCCAGATCTTTTCAAAGTTAGATCTCAGAAATGCCTACTTACAAGTTGAATTAGATGAGGAGTCCAAGTCATGATTGACCATAAATACACTTCTAGGCCTATATCAATTTAAATGCTACCATTTGGAGTCTCTTCAGCACCCATCATATAAAAAGGGGTGATGAGCCAGATTTTGCAGGGCATGGAAGGGGTAGTATGTTATTTAGATGACATACTCATTTAAGCACCAAACAGGAAAATCCATAATAACATGTTGAATGAAGTGCTCAAATGGCTAGAGAAGCACAGAATACGAGTGACTGCTCGCAAGTGTGAGTTATTTCAAAATTCAGTGGAGTACTTAGGGCACAGAGTAGATAAAGATGGTTTACTTCCAACCAAGGGAAAGCTGGATGCAATCAGAAATGCAACCACTCCCAAGAATGTCACTGAACTTCAATCATTTTTGGGTCTTTTGAACTATTATGGGCAGTTTCTACCAAAATTGTCTGTAGTGTTACATCCACTGAATGAGCTGTTGAAAAAACAGGTCCATTGGAAGTGATCAGAAGAGTGTGACACAGCCTTCAAAGAGTGTTATAGCCAGTATGTAGAGAGTACCATGTTAGTCCATAAAAGGAACAGCGTGGATGCCTCGGGGAGCAGCGTGGAGGCATACCACTACAGGGAGCAGCACAAGCTGGTGCAGGAGGGCGACAGCAGTGAAGAGTGACATCATCAAGGTCCAGGTCAGTGATTGGAGCGTGGACAGATACAGCAGGAGTGGCGAGGTTGTGGCAAAGGAGCTGCGAGAGACTGTAGAGGGGCCCGGGGAGGCGTGAGTTCGGGGCCAGGGGCCCAGGGGCAGCATAGGCCAGCCCACACTGTGATATGTGCGTGTACTAGGTCTGTGCAGCAGAGCTGGTCTCCAGTCGTCTTGGGTAATCCTTGCCACTGGACCAAGACATAGCTCTGTCAAGCCCGTGTGGTGACTGGTGTGCAATGGCCACCACACATTAAAAAAATCCATGCACAGGCATCTTCCACCCTTCAGGATGTAGTTCAGGTCCTTCATAGAAACATCTGGGAACTCATCCTTTTTTGGGGTAGTAGCAAGTCATCCTCATTTCGAGGGATTGCCTATGAGTGAGTGAGTGAGTTCGCTATGACGTATCTAAGGAGATCAAGCTAGCATGTGATGCCCCTCTGTATGGAGTTGGGGCAGTGATCTCTCATGTACTACATAGTGAGGAGGAGAGACCAATTGATTTTGCTTCACGCACTCTCAGTGCCAGCAAGAGTAATTATGCGCAGATCAAAAGAGAATTAATTTTGGGCGTCAAGAAGTTCCATAAATTCTTGTATAGTCGTAAATTTACTATTGTTACTGACCATAAGCCCCTGACAGCAATCCTCCATGCAAAGTCTCCAGTTCCAAACTTAGCTGCAGCCTGAATGCAGAGATGGTCATTGATTTTGACAGCATATATGTATGACATTGAATGCAGACAATCAGCTGAACACATTAATGCTGATGCTATGTCCAGGTTGCCATCCCCATCACAAGTTACACCCAAAAGGGAAGAAGTGTTCATTTTTCATACATTGATGAACTGCCAGTCACAGCTGAAGAGATTGGTAAAGCAACCAAACGTGACCCAGTTATGTCAAAGGTATTTGATTACATTGCAAATGGATGGCCAAACCAGGTAACAGAGAAAGTTATTCACCCATGCTTCGTTCATAGGACTTAATTATCAGTGGATAAAGATTGTATCATGTGGGGTGCAAGAATAGTTATTGCAAATAAATTCAGGTCCAAATTATGAGGAGATCTTCATGAACAGCACCTGGGAACGTGCTTGACCAAGAATTTTGCACGCAGTTACTTATGGTGACCAGGTTTAGATAAAAATATAGAGTACATCGTAAGTCGATGTACAACATGTCAATCAGTAAGCAAGAACCCACCATCAGTGTCAATACAGCCATGGAAATGGCCTCCCAGGGTGTGGCAAAGGTTACATATAGACTTTGGTGACCTAGAGGGACAGCAATTGTTCATTGTGATTGATAGCCATTTAAAGTGGGTAGAGGTGTTTCCGATGTGGAAAATAACAACAAGTAAAACAATGGACAATTTGCAAAGATTGTAGTCTTCATATGGCCTCCCAGAAGAAATTGTGTCTGATAATTGGCCACAATTTTGTTCAGAAGAATTGGCACAGTTCATGAGCAGACCTGGTGTGAAACATACCAAGGTTCCGCTGTACCACCCTGCTTCAAATGGTGCAGCAGAACACACAGTACAATCGTAAAATGTGCTCTCATCAAACAAATGTTGGATCCAAATCCAAAGAAACGACAGTTGTTGTTGGACTACAAATTGGCAAATGTTCTGATTACTTATCGTAATACTCATCATAAAACTACTGGTAAATAACCAGCAGAGAAGTTTCTTAAACGACAGCCACGAACCAGGTTCTCATTATTAAAGCCAAACTTGACACAGTCAATAGAAGAGAAACAAATAATACAGAAAGAGAATCATGATAGAGATAGAGTAAGAGAGAGAAGTGTGAAATTGAATCAGAAGGTTAGAATGAAGAATTATCAGCATAAATGGTTAAAGTGGTTACCAAGAAGAATATGTGGCCTTCGCACATATTATTTGATCATAGAATGGTTAGGTTTGTTCACATTGATTATATTTTACCTACAGATGTGGAAGGAGTTGAAAGTTGGGATGATTTGATTCTTTCTGATAAGTCAGATAGTCTGATTACAAGTAGAGTACCAGTAGCAAATCCTACATCAGATGTACTAGAAACAAGTGCAAGAGAAAGTCAGAACTTGAATCTGAGTCTGAATCAGGCAGACAAACAGTCGGAAGTTGTAGAGAGTTCAAATGTAGATCAAGGGCATCTCTTAGAGAAAAATTCTCCTCAGGCTCAGCTTAGAATGAGTCCAAGTTCGACACCAAGTTTGGAAAGTTCTGTTCAAGAGCAAAGGTATTCTCTTCGAAACAGAAAACAAGTGCTTAAGTTTGATTTATAAATATGTCAAAATAAGTCCATATCTTTTGTTGTGTATAACCATGCAAGTTATGTATGATGATTATTTTGTTATGGTTACATCTTTATTAAGGAGGGAGAAGTATAATATAGGGCTCCACCTAGTGGACTACTGTGGTAATGCAACTAGTCATGTAAATACCATAAAAGCATCATGTGACAAGGTCGCCTGACAAGTTTTCTGTAGAGCCATTTTGTAGTCTGTGTGTTTATGATGTTGTCAAGAAGATATCACACTATATAATTACTTGACTTGTTTTAAGTGGATTCCACCAGTGGTGGTGTGGTAACTAAACCAGCAGACCATAAAGTCGATGGTTCATTCCACAGGCTATGCTGCATTGCTAATGTTAGCCAGGGAACCAGTAGGGACCTCAGCTAGGGATTACAAAAATGAGCCAGAGTTCTTGCTCCTGATCGCTGTCCACTTTTCCCTGCTGAGAAGTGTCCATGTTTGGACATTATGTGAAAACAAGATGCAGCAATTATGCCCCATTGGTCGAATTTTCAACAAGCATTCATTATCCAGGCTCACAAAACAAGATTGTCCACATGGTTGAGGTACCAGGAGATTGCTGGCACTTGTGGAATTGTATGCAATTCAACAACTTCAGGAGACGAGGTAAGAAACAAGCAGAACAATGGGAAGAAAATACAAACAAAGGGTATTCTGTGCAGTCAGTTACATGTTCCCCAGTCATGGAGATGATTTGGTTCCTTTGTCAAAACATTACAATGTAAATCTCTATCTTTTTGTATTTTCCCAGCATCGTCCTAGCGACAGCAGCTCCTAAGATGGTTATAAGCCAGATAGTATCAAAGGAGACATCAAATTCAAGGATATTCACTTCACCTATCCAACCAGGCCAGATACAAAAGTACGTTGCAGTTTTAAAAAATTTAGCTGCAGTAGTTTTCTTCAATTTATTTAAAAAGCCAATGCCAAAGTATTAATTTGCACAAATAGATCATTAAATCAAAAAGACCGTACATGACCAGGGCCGAGCTATCACTAAACGAACAGAAAACTGGGAGTCAAACCATCATGGGGCTGCAAGAAATAGAATGAACTCCCCTCGCTGCAGATTTTCAAATATCAGAACCCTGAAATTCCTCTGGGCTTTAGCAGTGTGGTTGTGGGTGCGGGATGGGGCAGTGGGAGGCAGAATTTGGAGTGGAACACGGTTCTCCTTTCTTGCTGTGATGGAAAATTCCAACAGGAGGTAGGCGTATGTTTCTTCCACTCTCCATCCTGATGTCATTCGAGGAAAGGAATCTGGTGAATGATGTCTCCCCACCAGAAATCCTACCAGTTCCACCCATCCTGTAGCCAGCCTTCAGCACACCTGCCTGATGCAGAATATTTGCCATGTCAGAAGTGGACCTGGGGCCCACAATTACATTTCCCAATTGCAGGGTTTATACCAAAACATCTTTTTAATAAAGGCACAAGCAAGTACCATCTACTAGACCTATTTTAATTAAACTCATGGCTCAAGTGACTAACCAGAGGTAAAGGGGGCAAAAACAGATGGTTTGGGTTCAGATAAGATGTAAAACAAATTCAATCTCAAACCTAACCCTAACCTGCCCATTCTCGGGTTTAATGGAGAGGGGGCAGCAGCAGACAGGAGGAGGATTGGTCATATAAATAATTTTATGGGCCCAAGTTACCGGTTCTGATGAAAACGGCGCACCTCCAAGACTTACATGACCTGCCTGGGCTCGAAAGTGCGGCGGAATATTCCCGAGCAATTCTCCGGTCCTCCTGGAGCGTGGTGTGGCATGGCGTGATGCAGCGTAGTCTCCCTGGGGTGGAGCAAGCCTATCGCTGTCTGCAGGGTGTAAGAGATGGTTTTCAGGGGGTCAGCTTTCCCTTCTGACCTTATATGAGCGGTTTCGAATCGCTCCCACACCCTTGGTTCTAGACTCTGGAATTATGAAGGGACTGTGACAGATTTGGGCAGACAATCGGTTTCAAGGTAGGAAGCAGGTATGGCTTTATTGTGTTTAAAAAGAAGTAAAGGGCACACCTTTAATAACACACACAGAATAGTGATACCAATACACACTGAGGGGTACAACACATTGAATAAATTGTCAAAATACAGCCTGTGGGGAAAAGAATACAGCTTAAACTCTAAATGGGGTGAAGAGGAGAATGCAGATACATTTACACAAGTTATCCCAGCCTCCCCCTCCCAATTCCCCTAACTAACTAAGTTATAGCTCTGGGGGGTTCAGGGGGTTATGGTCACCAATCCCTTTTGACAGTTGCCCGTGAATCGCGGTTTTGGGGTTCGCTGCACTTTGCCTTCTAAGCGAACTGTACCCCGGATGGAGGAGAGGACTTCGGACTGCGTAGTCTTCAGTTGGGGTGCGTCCGCTGATGCGGTATGTCGTGTTTTGGATGTATGGGCTAAGTACCCACTTTCTTTGGTTAGGAATAGTTCTAGTTAGTCCTTTTAAGTAATTTCTCACCCGTTGGTCATTCAGAAGTAGATTGTAGAGTGGAAATAAAATGTCGATTCTTCGGTTTTCAGTGAGGTGAATAGTGGAGGGTTCAGGAATGGGAACAATCCGTTCTTGGACCACTCGAACTTCTGCCTCAGGTTTGAAATAAAAACTGCTTTCACTCACCGAACACCACATGTGTTGTCCATATTGGTAGTGGGGTGCACTGGTGGTGATACAATATGTCCCACCCCCTATGTATGTTACCAGTGGAGGAACTTGGTCTTGTGCCATTACCTCCATGGTACAGTCGATAGGCTGTGCAGCAGCCTTTAACACACATTGTGGTCTCAAGTAGGCGTTCAAGTGCTGGGGACACAGCACTATGGGCCTAAGTTTCCACATGATTTGCGCCTGATTTTTAGGAGCAACTGGTGGAGAACGGACTATCTTAGAAATCGCAATTCTCCACATTTTTTTTTCTGCAGTTCTAGTCAGGTAGAACAGTTCTACTTTGGAACAGAATTTTTTCTTCAAAAGGGGCGTGTCCGGCCACTGACGCCTGATTTCAAAGTTTCCACAGTGAAAACGTACTCCAAATTAACTTAGAATGGAGCAAGTGAAGATTTTTGTAGAATTGAAAATACCTTGTCTACACATTAAAAAATCAGGCGCAGGTTACAAATTAGGCGTCCAGAACGAGGTGGGGGGGAGGGGGGGGGGGGGGAAGTCATTAAATTCTACAATAAATCCTTATTTATACTTCTACAAATATTATACAAATAAATCCAACCTGAATAAACATTTATAAGCAAAGAAAAGATTAAATAAACCATCTTCCTACCTGTGTGAAAGTGCTTCAGGCACAGAGAATGCTGCAGTCAGCCTGAGGCGGCCGTTCTTTCCCGCGGGGGGGGAGAGGAGAGGAGGCGCCCGTTCTTTCCCGTGGGGGGGGGAGGGGGGGGGAGCCGTTCCATTCATTCCCACGGGGGGGGGGGAAGCCGTTCCATTCATTCCCGCGGGGGGGGGAGCCGTTCCGTTCATTCCCGCGGGGGGGGAGGGGGGGGTGGGAAGCCGTTCCGTTTGTTCCCGCGGCGGGGGGGAAGGGGGGGAAGCCGTTCCGTTCGTTCCCGCAGGGGGGAAGGGGGGGAAGCCGTTCCATTCATTCCCGCGGGGGGGGATGGGGGGAGAAGCCGTTCCATTCATTCCCGCGGGGGGGGATGGGGGGAGAAGCCGTTCCGTTCATTCCCGCGGTGGGGGAAGGGGGGGGAAAGCCGTTCCGTTCGTTCCCGCGGTGGGGGAAGGGGGGGGAAGCCGTTCCGTTCATTCCCGCGGTGGGGGAAGGGGGGGAAAGCCGTTCCGTTCATTCCCGACGGGGGGTGGGGAGGGAAACGAATGCCTCAACTTTCTGAGACTTCCTGCACCTTCTCAGTGCTGCAAGAAGCCTCAGTGCTGATCATGGAAGGGCAATGTGCTTTTATTAAAAAATGTTCAAAAATTAAACCGCTACAAAGAGCTACAAAAATGGGCGAATGCCAATGTTTCCTTCACACTGCGCGTGCGCGAACGCTCCAATGCGCACGCGCAGCATTGCCAGCAGGAAAAAAACTAATTTAAATAGTACCTGCCCCCTCCCACTTACAAAATCGGCGCGAGTGTAGGCTCCGCCCCCCTGGGCGCCGCGCCAGGCAGACAAGGAGCTGCAGAACGCTCCAGAATCGCGAGGTTTTTTTTAGGCGCCGTTTTAGGCGCGAAAAACGGGCACCCAGCTCGGAGAGGCGCCCGTTTTTTTATCGTGTGGAAACTTGGGCCCTAAGTGTGTGCACCCACTCCGGCATCCAGAGAGGTCAGTACCTGTCAAAGCGTGTTCCCACTTTATGACATAAGGTGGGCCCGCTGAGTAACGGACGTGTGCACCCCCTTGAATGACCCCAATATTCTCCACCCTGTATACCGGTGCGGGTCGGGCTGTCCCACCCATGACCATGTGATCGGAACGCCCACAGTCCACTGGGCCAGGGTAGGCTTCCGAAGCTAGACGGAGTTGACACGGGCTCAGCAAATTACCAAATGGGTGGAGGGCTGCGAGGTGCTTGTTGCTGATCCAGGAGGGGACTAAACCTTGTTTTAAATCCTCCAGGTTGCTGCGACCCTCACCCAGCAACCATGCTCCGTACAGCACACACATCTCATTCTGTGCAGCCTGATCTGAAGCATTCCTGTCCTCCCGTATGAGTGCATTTACCGTTTTAGCATGTCTTTCTAATTCTTCTATGATTTCTTTTAAATGAACTGTCATGGCCTGATCCTCATGTAGTTCCGAGCCCACCACTGTGTTTTACTCTTTTAGGATTTTACGTAGCTGGTTCTTTAGAGTATTTATTTGTAGTCGTCGTTCCATGTCATCTAGAATATTCACCACAGAGGATCCCGTGTTATATGCTTTGAAAATGCCATTCCAGGTTCCCTTCCTGTGTCTCCCGGTACCCTTGTCGGTTTTGGCGTAGAATGTATATAAGTCTGCTTTGTTTCCATTACCAAAGTCTAACTCGTAAAAATTTTTAAACATGTCTCATAGCAATACTTGGTATAATGGGCCTAAGTTTCGGGCCGTGCCTAAAACGGTTCAGCCCGGACCTGGACGCCCGTTTTTCACGCCACAAAGTGCGCCTAAAAAAAATGTACCTATTCTCCGGCTCCCTGCAGGCCCTCTGGAGCTCGGCGCGGTGCAGCACAAGCTGTAGGGGGCGGAGCCAGATCCCTGCGCTGAAAACAGTGCCGGGACCTCTGCACAAGCGCGCTCCAGGCGCCCAAAACTGTGGAAGGGGCCCGAAGCACGCAGCCCCTAGCCCTGGCTGAATGGCCTCACTAGGGCTGCGTGGATAAGGCTGCCTCCCACCCGACCGGACCCCGACCCGACCTCTGCCACCCCCCCCCGACCCGACCCGACCTCTGCTCCCCCCTCCGGCGACCCGACCTCCGCTCCTCCACTCCCCCCCGACCCGACCCGACCTCCGCGCCTCACCCCCCCCCCCCCACAACTCTCTCTCTCCCCCGCCCCGCAGCCCGCACGACTCCCCCCCTGGACCTTCGCGACTCTTCCCCCCCACCCCGGACCTCCGCGACTCTCCCCCCCTCCCCCCGGACCTCCGCGACTCTCCCCCCCCCACCCCCAGACCTCCGCGACTCTTCCCCCCCCACCCCCCTTCGGACCTCCGCGACCCCCCCCGAGACCCGACATCACCTACCTGTAAATTCAGTCCGAAGTCTTGGGCCCGAAGTCTTGGGCCCGGCCGTTCAGCCTCCTTCCTTCCCTCCCTCCCGGCCTCCATCCTCTCCACCTCCTCCCCCCATCCCCCTCCTCCTCCTCCCCGCTCCTCCTCCTCCCCCCTCCTCCTCCTCCCCCCCACCCCCCTTCTCCTCCCCCCTCCTCCCCCCCCACCTCACCCCCTCCTCCTCCCCCACCCCCTCCTCCTCCTCCCCCCACTCCCCTCCTCCTCCTCCTCCTCCCCCCTTCTGCCCCCCACCCCCTCTCCTCCTCCCCCCACCGCCCCTCTTCCCCCTCCCCCTCCCCCCATCCCCCTTCTCCCCCTCCCCCTTCTCCCCCTCCCACCCCCTCCCATCCCCTTCTCCCCCTCCCACCCCCTTCTCCCCACCAACCCCCCTTCTCCCCCTCCCCCTTCTCCCCCTCCCACCCCCTCCCATAACCTTCTCCCCCTCCCATCCCCCCTTCTCCCCCGTCCCTCACTGTCAGAAACACAAACACTGACAGACAGAGAGTGAGAGACACACACAGACAGACAGAGAAATAGAGACACTGATGGTGAAACACTGGGGGGGGGGCATCCAGCACGCTGTTGGAGGACTCCCGGTGCTGCAGTCGGTATGTAGAAAAGGTTTTATTTATTGATTTAAAAAAAATATATATATTTTTTATTAATTTTTTTTGATTGATTTATTGGTTGATTTATTGATGTATTTATCATTTATTATTGATGATGGCTCTTTATTTGTAAAACTGAAGTGTTTAATGTTTGTAAACTTCCCTTTAAACCACCCCCCCCCCCCCATTCCCTGTGCCTAATTTGTAACCTACGCCTGATTTTCTAAAGTGTAGACAAGGTTTTTTTGAACGTACAAAAATCTTCACTTACTCCATTCTAAGTTAGTTTGGAGTAAGTTTTCACTGCCTAAACTTTGAAAACAGGCATAAGTGGCCGGACACGCCCCCTTTTGAAAAAAAATTCTGTTCCAAAGTGAAACTGTTCTAACTGAATAGAACTGGAGCAAACTAAATGCCGAGAATTCAAATTTCTAAGATACTCCATTCTAAACCAGTTGCTCCAAAAAATCAGGAGCATCTCAGGCCAAAACTTGGCCCCAATAGTTCTGTTTCCTTGGGGCACCATCCAGGTAAGTTTAGAATGACTGAAGCGACAGCATAGTGTATCCCCTGGTAGAGTATCTTATCGGTTGGTATGAGGACTAGCCTATTCCCTGGTCCCTCGGTGGTGGTAGGACACCTATAAGTTACTGTACGTCAAGTCGGGATTGTAGGCAGGGTTTTTTTGGGGGCGTACTAGCAGTTCAGTGGCGTTAACTGGGACCGGGACGTATAGGACCTCACATGCAAGTAGACTTGCGTCCCATCCCATCCCTTTCCCGTTATCTTGCCATCTTCTGGCAAAGGCAATCGACATGCCTGTGGGACAGACCTTCTCTGACCTCCAAATGCAGACATAGATCCATGGTTCCGATTCCCACCACTTATCCCAACACACACTCACTCCCCTCTGTGTCCCCGTGATAGTCCGGTAGGCATCGTTCCCCAGCCGTTCCCAATCGGCTGTGAAGTCTCTCATGTCACTGCTCAGTTTTCTGAGCCACCACCACCTATCCAGAGGAATCTGCCCTTTACAGGTAAGGCATACCCGTTTTCCCTCAGTCACATTAACCAGCGCTGCAACGACCTGTACCCTGGGGCATGGGATGGAAGCCCCCCCGTAGGTGAACCCATCCTGGCTGGGGTATCGGGTAGAGTTAGACCACAGCCACTCTGGCCACCGTCCCTCATGGGAATAAACAGCAATCTCCTCCACCCACTGTGTGCCACCTCCGGTAGTCACCATTGGTGTTCTCCCTCCCGAGCACCCATAAATGCGGGATTCCTCCACGTCACATAGGTCCCCGATGCTTACCCCTGCCAGGGTGAGCAGACACAGGATCCTTCTCATCTTGGTTCCTTCCCTCCTTTCCACTCCTATAAAACACACAAAACACACCGCCCTGCCCTTGAGAACTGCTCTCAGGCTGGCTGACGCACAAGACAAACTCAAAACAATCACCTAAACATTATTGCAACATTAACCTTAATTCTAAACTAAACTTAAAATGTAAAATGGTGCAGTCAGCTGCCTTAAACTAAAAATTAGAGCTATGTACAACCGCCACCCGTCTCCGGGTGGCCTGGTTAATCCCTGTCGGACCCATGCCTTGTGTGACCTGATAGCCGCCTGGATGCTAGGGTTTCCCCGCAGCTGGTGAGCTGGAGACCCTTGTCTCTGGGACAGCTCGTTGCTACTGCTCCTGTGAGACCCTCACCGCTGGAGGTGACTGGCTGGGGGTCCCTACTCTGAGCAGCCTCTGTACTTCTGATCTTCGGCCTTACCTGTCGGGCTGTCCTTCTCCTAGGGTAGAATCACTGAGGCTCAGATGCCGGTGACCATGGTATCTTTGGCTGTGGTGTACGGAGGGTCCTTCTCAGGGCTTCGGTTACTGGGGGTGCGTCCAAATCCCAAACGATGGGTGGGATAGCCCCTCCAGTAGTGCAATTCACCGCCCCGAAAGGCACTGTTTCTGAGCCTGCCACATTCCCTGTGGGCCCTCCACCATCGGGGGTGGCCAACGTAGGGTCCCCGTCCTGAGGACGGTTCACCCCTCGCGGCTGCCCTCTGTGCTTGCCTGATCCTGGGTTGTACAGCTTGCACTGGTTGATGTGGAACCGCTTAGTACGGCGGGGCAGCTTTATGGCACAGACCATCAGGCTTGCCTTGTCGACAATGCTGTATGGCCCCATATATAATGCTTCAAAAACCCCTACCTGAGCATAGTTCCTCCCAGTGACCTGGTCCCCTATCTCCCATTCGTGGTGTTTGCTGGGTTCTAGCAGCAATCGGTTACTCTGATGCTGTCTGCCCATGTTACTAGCAACCTGCCAGTGAATCTGTTTGAGGTGTTCAAACAGGTTCCTGACAAACCAGTCCCGGTTCACCTCTCTGAACTGACCCTCTATGAGCACCGGGGCTAGGACATGGGTGGGGGTCCGCATGATCCGGCCAGTCATGAGCTCATATGGGGACTACCCCGTGCTCTTTGACTGGCTGGCTCGGATCCCCATTAGGACCAATGATAAGACCTCCACTCACTTTTGGGGTGGGTCTCCCGTCTACTTCCGCAGCCTTTCTTTAATGGTGCGGTTTAAACACTCCACAATGCCCGATGACTGTGGGTTGTGGGCAACGTGCCATTTCCCCTCAATGGCGAGCACTTAAGGGTTGCCTGTATTACCTGCCCGGTGAAATGGCTCCCCTGGTCCGACTCCACACACTGTGGGAGTCCCCACCAGGAGAACACTTCCCTCACTAGAACCTTAGTTGTCCCTAGCGCAGTGGCTGTTCGGCAGGGGAAGGCTTCAACCCATTTTGAGAACACGTCCACCAAGACTAGGCAGTATTTGTAGCCTCCCTGGGCGGTGGGTAGGGGCCCGATGTAGTCAATTTGGTTTGACTGCCATGGTCCCTCTATCCTCCTGACGTGTCCTCAGGACACCTTCCTTTTCTGGGTGTCAGGGTTGTTCGCAGCACACACCAGGCAGTTTGCACAGAACTCGCGGACGTCCTCCCTGAGTCCCGGCCACCATCCTGCCTGTTCCACCCGTTGCCAGGTGGTCTCAGGCCCGGGTGTCCCGCTCCTGGACCCTCATGGGCCAGTTTTAGGAATTCCCTCTGGTGCTGTTGTGGTACGACCCACTGTCCCTCTTTAAACAGCGTGCCTTCCTTAATGGTAAAGGCTGCTGTGCCGTACAGACCTTCTACTCACTCTCCTCTAGATAGTGCATTCAGGACAGCTTTCAGGACCGGGTCCTGTGCCTGAACTGTTTTTAAGTCTGGGGCCAAAGCTATCCCTGTACTCTCTACTGCCCTGTTCTTATCCTTGACTGCTGCTATGCAACCATTGTCATAGGGGTCCCAGAACTTTCCCGTGTGGGCACCTTCTTTGGCCAGTTTGTCAGCCTGTTGGTTTCCCTCTGCATGGGGTTTGGTTTGTGAATGGGCCTTCACCTTATGTATGTAGACCTTTCCTTCTTCCCCCACCGCTGTCATGATTTTCTCCAGCAGGGTATCCGCGACGGGACCAGATAGCCAGGTATTCCATACACGAATTGCAGGTGAACATACTGTCCGAGCAAATCGTGTACGGGGTAGGGAATTCCTCGGGGTGGGTCACCATGTACATTACGGCGGACAGTTCAGCATGTTGGGCGTTCATGGTGCTGGGGAGCTTGATTGCCAGGGCAATACCTGCCCTTGGGTCATAGACTCTGTACCCGGTGAGTCGCTTGCCAGCAGATACCGTGCTGGACCCATCCACGTAGATGTCCCGGCCTGTAGGGTGTAACCCAGCCCAAAGGCCAATATTCACCTCCCATACCCCTTCTATGGAGCACCTGTGGGCTTTCCCTGGGTAGACTAGGTTGGCTGCGAGCCTTGCCTCGTGGGGGCCTTCTACTCTGAGATCCATCTGGAAGAGGAGCAGGGTCCAGTGAGCAATGCGGGCACTGCTCACCGTCCCGTCCTTAATTTTCCCATCTAGGAACATCTGGGTAGGTGTGTGGTGGGTTAGGAATGTTAGAGGAGACCCTCCCGTAAAGATCAAGGATCTATTCACTGCCCAATGTGTGGCTAGAAGGTGTCTCTCACAGTTGGAGTACCCCTTCTCCACATCTGTGAGGATCCTGGAGGAGTAAACCACCGGTCTCAGCTGGCCGTGCCGCTCTTGAAGCAGCACTGAGCTCAGGCTGTCCCCCCTGGCTGCCACCTCCAGGAAAAACTCCTTTTCCTCATCTATCGCTCCTAAGGCTGGTGCGGTCTGCAAGTCCTTCTTGAGCTGATTAAATGCTGCCTCGCAACTCTCATCCCAGTTCCACTCTACACCCTTGTGTGGTGGCTGCATAATCCTCAATAAAATCTCTGCAGTACCCGGTGAGTCCTAGAAAGGATCTTACCCCTGTCACTGTGCTGGGGGCCAGTAACTCCTGTACTGCCTTCCTTCTAGCCTTGTCGATGGCCCTTTCCCCAGCGTGCACAATCAGCCCCAGGAATTTGACTTCCTTCTGGCCGATCTGTGCCTTCTTGGAGTTTACTTTGAACCCTTCTTCTTTTAGCAGCTCCAGCAGCTCGGCCAGCAGTGGGCCATGCTCCTCCCCCTGATTGGTAAACAAGAGCAGGTTATCCACATACTGCACCAACTGCTGGGGTCTGCTAAGCCCTTTAAACAGTTCGCCATACATTGGTGAAAAATGCTGGGGCTGTTGTGGAAGCCTTGGGGAAGACAGTTCCACGTGTACTGTTGGCCCTTAAAGGTAAAGGCAAACTTGTACTGGTCCTCCCGTTTTAAAGGAATGGACCAGAACCCATTTGAAATGTCCAGCACCGTGAAAGTGGTTGCGGATGCTGGAATACTCCCGATGAGGTCCGCTACGGCTGCTACAGTGGGTGCACAGGCAGGAATATTCTTATATAGTCCACGGTGGCCTCCATGAGTTGTCTGGTTTCTTAACTGGCCACAGTGGAGAGTTCACATGGGTAGCTATCGGTCTGAACACCCCTTGCTCTACCAAGGATCCCGTTGTCAGGTCTGCCTCTGCCTCCCTGGGGAAGTTATATTGCTTTTGTGGTCGGGTCATGAGGTCCCCTTCTATACTAACTTTCACCCCCGTTATCCTACTACAGTCATGTTTGTGGGTGGCGAATGCTGCAAGGTATGCCCGTACATGTGCCTGGTACTCACTGGGGTGTTCCTGACCAGTAATTCCAAGTCCTAACTCTCCTTTGACTTCACGGTACACAACGTTCTCTTGGCCCCTTTTTCTGGGATCACCGCCACCTCATTTTCCCTGTCTGTCCCTATGGCTCCCCATAGACAGTGCTTCCTGAGATCCACTAGGATCTGGTGGCCAATGATAAAATCAGCCCCCAGGATCCCTTTTCCCTTCTGCTCCCATTTCATCAGGACACACTTCCATTTGGTTTTCAGTGTCCCTAACTGAATGGTGAGCGGGATGGAAAATGAACCAGTTTGCTCATTGCCTGTGAACCCCACTAGACTGTACGAGACCCTGTTCGATAGAAGTGAGGTAGCTGGGTTATCTGCATATACAAGGGTGCTGGAAGCACCACTATCTAGCAGGTAGGTCCCTTTCACTTTCTCCACCTCCAACGTAACGCACGGTCTCTTCCAGGCATCGTACTCTAGGGAACACAGGTACACAGGCTGCACTAGCTTTAGTCATGCATCTGGGTAGGTTGGAGCTGAGGGTTTAACCGTACCGGCTACTATACCGGTTGTGGAAGCAACTGCTCCCTGTCCGTTTATAAGTGTCTGTAGGGCGGCTACGAGTGTCTCATATGAGTCGGGTGTTCCTGCCCTGGCCTTTTGGGCTGGGCCTTTCCCTTCGTCTCTTTCCAGGAGTTCTTACACTCCTTCCTCCAGTCCCCACTTTTCCCACACCCAAAACACTCGCTCCCTTTGTGGGGAGGGATCCCACCTTCCCGATGCCATTCTCACTTGCCTTGGCTGGGTTTAATCTCATGGACGTTCCCTTTAGAGGAGGGCTCCTCTGTCCCTGGTCGCTGAGGCGTGAGTCCGGGGATCGGCAGAGGCCTATAAAGGCCGCGAGAGGCAGCGGGAGTTCGTGGTCGCTGAGGCATGAGTCCGGGGATTGGCAGAGGCCTATAAAGGCCCAACTTGTGCAGCTACAGGGAGAAGACAACAAAGAAGTAGAAAGAAAACAAAAGGTGACGTCACAGCCAAGGGAGTAAGTGATTGGCTGGTGATTGGTAAGTAGTTTTTCTTTTCTTTTTATAGCAGTAAGTAACCTTTTAACATTGTTGTTGCCAATTTAAGTTTATCTAAGTGTTAAGTGATGGCAGCACAGCTCGGACACATGTTATACTCCTCCTGTACTAGGTGGGAAGTCAGGAACGCTTCCAGTGTCCCTGGCAACTACGTGTACAGGAAGTGCATCCGCCTCCAGCTCCTGACCGTTGCATTGTGGCATTGGAGCTGTGGGTAGATGAACTCTGGAGCATCCACGATGCTGAGAATGACGTGAATAGCACGTTTAGTGAGTTGGTCACACCGCGGGTAAAGGGTACACAGCCAGATAGTAAATAGGTGACCAACAGGAAGAGCAGTGCAAGGAAGGTAGTGCAGGGGTCTCCTGCAGTCATCCCCCTGCAATACAGATACACCGCTTTGGGTATTGTTGAGGGGGATGACTCATCAGGGGAGGGCAGCAGCAGCCAAGTTCATGGCACCATGGCTGGCTCTGCTGCACAGGAGGGCAGGAAAAAGAGTGGGAGAGCTATAGTGATAGGGGATTCAATTGTAAGGGCAACCGAGACTCCAGGATGGTATGTTGCCTCCCTGATGCAAGGATCAAGGATGTTTCGGAGTGGGTGCAGGACATTCTGAAAAGGGAGGGTGAACAGCCAGTTGTCGTGGTGTATATAGGTATCAATGACATAGGTAAAAAAAGGGATGAGGTCCTACAAGACGAATTTAGGGAGCTAGGAGTTAAATTAAAAAGTAGGACCTCAAAAGTAGCAATCTCAGGATTGCTACCAGTGTCATGTGCTAGTCAGAGTAGGAATTACAGAATAGTTCAGATGAATACATGGCTTGAGGAGAGGTGCAGAAGGGAGGGATTCAAATTCGTGGGACATTGGAACCGGTTCTGGGGGAGGTAGGACCAGTACAAACCGGATGGTCTGCTCCTAGGCAGGACCGGAACCAATGTCCTAGGGGGAATGTTTGCTAGTGCTGTTGGGGAGGAGTTAAACTAATAAGGCAGGGGGATGGGAACCTATGCAGGGAGACAGAGAGAAACAAAATGGAGTCAGAAGCAAAATATAGAAAGGAGAATAGTAAAAGTGGAGGGCAGAGAAACCCAAGGCAAAAGACAAAAAGGGCCACATTACAGCAAAATTCTAAAGGGGCAAAGTGTGTTAAAAAAACAAGCCTGAAGGCTCTGTGCCTCAATGCGAGGAGTATTCGGAATAAGGTGGATAAATTAACTGCGCAGATAGCAGTTAATGGATACGATGTGATTGGCATCACGGAGACATGGTTCCAGGGTGACCAAGGCTGGGGACTCAACATCCAAGGGTATTCAGCATTTAGGAAGGATAGTCAGAAAGGAAAAGGAGGCGGGGTGGCGTTGCTGGTTAAAGAAGAAATCAATGCAATTGTAAGGAAGGACATTAGCCTGGATGATGTGGAATCGGTATGGGTGGAGCTGCAGAATTCCAAAGGGCAGAAAACGCCAGTGGGAGTTGTGTATAGACCACCAAATAGTATTCGTGAGGTTGGGGACAGCATCAAACAAGAAATAAGGGATGTGTGCAATAAAGGTACAGCAGTAATTATGGACGACTTTAATCTACATATTGATTGGGATAACAAAACTGGTAGCAATGCGGTGGAGGAGGATTTCCTGGAGTGTATTAGGGATGGTTTTCTCGACCAATATGTCGAGGAACCAATTAGAGAGCTGGCCATCCTAGACTGGGTGATGTGTAATGAGAAGGGACTAATTAGCAATCTTGTTGTGCGAGGCCCCTTAGGGAAAAGTGACCATAATATGGTAGAATTCCTTATTAAGATGGAGAGTGACAAAGTTAATTCAAAAACTAGGGTCCTGAACTTAAGGAAAGGTAACTTCGACGGTATGAGGTGTGAATTGGCGAGAATAGACTGGCAAAGGATACGCAAAGGGTTGACGGTGGATAAGCAATGGCAAACATTTAAAGATCACATGGATGGACTTCAGCAATTGTTCATCCCTGTCTGGAGTAAAAATAAAACTGGGACAGTGGCTCAACCATGGCTAACAAAGGAAATTAAGGATAGTGTTAAAGCCAAGGAAGAGGCATATAAATTGGCTAGAAAAAGCAGCAAACCTGAGGACTGGGAGAAATTTTGAATTCAACAAAGGAGGACTAAGGGTTTAATTAGAAGGGGGAAAGTAGAGTATGAGAGGAAGCTTGCAGGGAATATAAAAACTGACTGCAAAAGCCTCTATAAATATGTGAAGAGAAAAAGATTAGTAAAGACAAACATAGGTCCCTTGCAGTTGGATTCAGGTGAATTTATAATGGGGAACAAAGAAATGGCAGACCAATTGAACCAATACTTCGGTTCTGTCTTCACGAAGGAAGACACAAATAACCTTCTGAATGTACTAGGGGACAGTGGGTCTAGTGAGAAGGAGGAACTGAAGGATATCCTTATTAGGCGGGAAATTGTATTAGGGAAATTGATGGGATTGAAGGCCGATAAATCCCTGGGGCTTGATAGTCTGCATCCCAGAGTACTCAAGGAAGTGGCCCTAGAAATAGTGGATGCATTGATGATCATTTTCCAACAGTCTATCAACTCTGGATCAGTCCCTATGGACTGGAGGGTAGCTAATGTAACACCACTTTTTAAAAAAGGAGGGAGAGAGAAAATGGGTGAATATAGATCGGCTAGTCTGACACCAGTAGTGGGGAAAATGTTGGAATCAATCATTAAGGATAAAATAGCAGCGCATTTGGAAAGCAGTGACAGGATCGGACCAAGTCAGCATGGATTTATGAAAATGAAATCATGCTTGACGAATCTTCTGGAATTTTTTGAGGATGTAACTAGCAGAGTGGACAAGGGAGAACCAGTGGATGTGGTGTATGTGGAATGTCAAAAGGCTTTTGACAAGGTCCCGCATAAGAGATTGGTGTGCAAAATCAAAGCACATGGTTTTGGGGGTGATATACTGATGTGGATAGAGAACTGGTTGGCAGACAGGAAGCAGAGAGTCGGGATAAATGAGTCCTTTTCAGAAGGCAAGCAGTGACTAGTGGAGTGCCACAGGGCTCAGTGCTGAGACCCCAGCTCTTTACAATGTACATTAACGATTTAGATGAAGGAATAGAGTGTAATATCTCCAAGTTTGCAGATGACACTAAACTCGTTGGTGGTGAGCTGTGAGGAGGATGCTAAGAGGCTGCAGGGTGACTTGGACATGTTAGGTGAGAGGGGAAATGCATGGCAGATGCAGTATAGTGTGGATAAATGTGAGGTTATCCATTTTGGGGGAAAAAACACGAAGGCAGAATATTATCTGAATGGCGGCAGACTAGGAAAAGGGGAGGTGCAACGAGACCTGGGTGTCATGATTCATCAGTCACTGAAAGCGGGCACGCAGGTACAGCAGGCGGTAAAGAAGGCAAATGGTATGTTGGCCTTCATAGCAAGGGGATTTGAGTATAGAAGCAGGGAGGTCTTACTGCAGTTGTACAGGGCCTTAGTGAGGCCTCACCTGGAATATTGTGTTCAGTTTTGGTCTGCTAGTCTGAAGAAGGACGTTCTTGCTATTGAGGGAGTTCAGCGAAGGTTCACCAGACTAATTCCAGGGAGGGCTGGGCTTTCATATGAGGAGGGACTGGATCAACTGGGCCTTTATTCACTGGAGTTTAGAAGGGTGAGAGGGGATCTCATAGAAACATATAAGATTCTGACGGGACTGGACAGGATAGATGCGGGAAGAATGTTCCCGATGTTGAGGAAGTCCAGAACCAGGGGACATAGTCTTAGGATAAGGGATAGGCCATTTAGGACTGAGATGAGGAGAAACTTCTTCACTCAGAGAGTTATTAACCTGTGGAATTCCCTGCCGCAGAGAGTTGTTGATGCTAGTTCACTGGATATAATCAAGTGGGAGTTAGATATGGCCCTTACAGTTAAGGGGATCAAGGGGTACGGAGAGAGAGCAGGACAGGGATACTGAGGTTGAAGATCAGCCATGATCTTGTTGAATGGCGGTGCAGGCTCGAAGGGCCGAATGGTCCACTGCTGCACCTATTTTCTATGTTTCTATGTTTATGTTTCTATGTCCCTCTACCGTTCCGGTAAGCCAGGGTCAACTGTCTGATCACTGTCTCCTCGGTGCTTCTGGGATATCTTGGATTGAACTAGACCTCGGCTTTTGCCTTTACTCCAGATAAGCTGTTTGCCACCGGGCTGCGGAGCCAGTGAGCCAGCTCATTAGGGCCCAGGTGGGCCCAGTCAAGAACCCCACTACAGGCCCTTTCGTAGACCGGCCACAACCTGTCCGCGAAAGCCTGTGGAGTCTCCCCATAGAGCTGCACTGTCTTCTCCACTCGGGAGAAAGGACTCCCGTCATTCATACCCATGGCCTCTAGAACCTCCTCCTTAACTGCAGCGTACGTGTTTCGCCCCTTTCTGCTATCTGCAGAAAGGGAATGGCACAGCTTGGTGTCTAGCGAGAAGAGCAACAACTTAGCCTGCTCCGAATCATCGCACCCGCTAATATCCCGTCTATTCCACTTCCAGGAAGTGTACCGAGGAATCCCCCTGTTGGGTGAGCTTACTGAGGTGGTCTATCATAACCCTCAGTTTTTGGGGGTCGTGGGGGACTATGAAGTTCTTTCTAGGGGTCCTGCTGCCCCATCAGCGCTAGGCGGGCCAAACGTTTGCTGCCGGACTGGGTGCATTGGCCCTGGTTCCGGCCCTCCTTGTATTGGCTCGCCCGCTTCCCCCTGCTGCCAAGCCGAGTTAAAACTCGGGGCCGCTGGTGTTGGTAGTTTGCAATCCTTGCCTGCCCCACACTCTGGCTGACACCCTTGCTGCTCCGGGCTATTCCTGGGAGCTGCAGGCGGTGACTGAGGGGTTTCTCCTTGCTCTACCAGCTGTTCTTGGGCTAAACCCGGGTGTATCAGGCACACCATGCCTTTAGTCCGGGATAGAGCAAGGATCAAGCTTTGGATCTGTTCCTGGCAGAGGCTGTGGTCTCCTGCCTCAAATTCCCTTGTACTGGCAACCTTATAGGCTACCTGACTGTCTCTCACCTCTCCCCGTACTCTTTAACTTGCTTGGCGAGGCAGGAATTCTCTTCCCACAAGGCCAGTTCGCTATTCTTGGCTTCAATAATCTGACACTGTAAAAGGTCCAGTTGGGTTTTGTGCCTTCCTTTAGTGAGCTCTCTGCTTTCCTTTAACTGTCCCACCTCTGTCCACAGCCTTTCCCCAACTGTGGCCCTTGCACTGGACCTCTCTTCTGCCTGTCTCAATACTCCCTTTAATTTCTAATTCTCCTCATTTAGAAGCCAGATCTGTCGCTGAAGGCAAACTAGCCAAACTAGCTCTATCGACCTTTTATGGTCCTTGCTCTTAGTCCATTGAGCTGAAGCATCTTCTGGACGCTCAGCAGACATTAGATCGAGTACCCACTCCTTAGCCACATTTACCCTCTTAAACACATACGAGGAAATCCCCTCTTCCATTTTGCTTCTTTTCCTGAAACCAGTCTCTCTCTTATCATGTCCCACGCCCCAGAGTCCCTTCGTGGTCGCCATTATCTGTAAGGGGTGGTTTTTAGGGGGTCAGCTTTCCCTTCTGATCTTATATGAGCAGTTTCGAATCGCTCCCACACCCTTGGCTCTAGACTCTGGAATTATGAAGGGACTGTGACAGATTTGGACAGACAATCGGTTTCAAGGTAGGAAGCAGGTATGGCTTTATTGTGTTTAAAAAGAAGTAAAGGGCACACCTTTAATAACAGAATAGTGATACCAATACATACTGAGGGGTACAACACATTGAATAAATTGTCAAAATACAGCCTGTGGGGAAAAGAATACAGCTTAAACTCTAAATGGGGTAAAGAAGAGAATGCAGATATATTTACACAAGTTATCCCAGCCTCTCCCTCCCAATTCCCCTAGCTAACTAAATTATAGCTCTGGGGGTTCAGGGGGTTATGGTCACCAATCCCTTTTGACAGTTGCCCGTGAATTGCGGTTTTGGGGTTCACTGCACTTTGCCTTCTCGGCGAACCATACCCCGGATGGAGGAGAGGATTTCGGACTGCATAGTCTTCAGTTGGGGTGAGTCCGCTGATGTGGTATGTCGTGTTTTGGATGTATGGGCTAAGTACCCACTTTCTTTGGTTAGGAATAGTTCTAGTTAGTCCTTTTAAGTAATTTCTCACCCGTTGGTCATTCAGAAGTAGATTGTAGAGTGGAAATAAAATGTCGATTCTTCGGTTTTTGCTGAGTTGGTTTCGGTTGGTCATTTCGCTGGTTGTGGTGGCACGGGTTGTCAATTTGGTTGCTGACAACCTTCCGTTTCGTGGGCCTCTTGCTGTCGGCATGCTTGGTCAGTCCTTGATGGTTTCTTGTAGTTTTCTTCACTACTCCATTTCTTCACTCCCCACCTCCTGCTGCTTGTTGTTTTCCCTTGTAAAACTGGCAATAGATATACCTCAAAAAGGCTTCCTTATCTCCCGCCAATCTGGCCCAGCTCTTTGTTTCAAGGGAGCTGCTCATTAGTTTTGAGCTCTCTTCTTTGTCGGAATTTGGCGGGCTCGTTCAGCAGTAATTTGATTATGATGTGGTAATGTGGAAAATCACCAGTTGGCATTGTTGAAGCAGTGTTTAAACTCTTGGGCCGTTTGGCTGAGCTCGTGATTTCTATAGGTCTATTTGCACATGCATGCCAATAATGGTCTCCGGTGATTAGCCTGATAGTTCTTGATGCGTTTATATCCCAGGGAGCGAATTTTTATGCCTCACAGTTCTTGTTAGTTATCGATTGACTCATTCTCCCAGGCAAATTGAATTAGCTCCAATACCCAATTCCTGAGTGAAGTCCCACCCTCTGTTCTGGCAGTCTCTTCCAACATGCTCCTTTAGAGATTTTAAACTTGTAAAGCTCTTGGTATCTTCCTCTGTGTTTTTCCTAGGATACCAAAATGTTCATCGAGTTCCAAATTAAATTCCCTTTCCTATGAGTCCAAACACTGCGGGGGGGTGGGGGGGGGGGTCTCCATGAATGCATCCCCTTTTATCCCTTGCAGGCCTCGTCTGCCCTTTAAACTCATTTTAAAAGTCCAAAAAGGGATTCTTCTCCTCTGCAGGGGAAAGGTACAAGGAATCTTTGCGAAGTATTGGTAAATTCTACAAGGCGGGTGGGGCTAAGCCCCTGCGTGTCTTTCACAGCCGGCTTTCTTGCCGTGCGCGTTGCAATGTGCGCGCATGCGCAATGGGACCTCGACCTTGGCAATCGGCCATTTAAAGGGAGAATGTGGCACTCATTTAAAGCTAGCTGGGATTTTTGGTTGCAGGTAGGAAAAGGATTGAACATTATTTTATTGATTCTTGTGCAAAGCAGTGCTGCAAAGGTGCTGCATAGGTGCAAGCAAGGACATTTAAAAGGAAAACGTGGCGCTCTGTTATAGCGAGCTGTTTGATTTTTGGGTGCAGGAAGGGAAGGAGTGAAAAGTCTTAAGTGATTCTTGGAGTGCAAAGGGGTGCTGCACACGTGCATGCAAGGAAAGGACTGTGTTTTTAAAAATCACTGAGTGGAAATCCAGTACCTGTGCAGCAATGCAAGAACGTGCAGCGAGAACAAAGAACTTCTTGCATGACGAAGTCGAGACACTAGTTAATGTCATTGAGGGTAGATGGCAGGAGCAGGACACTAGCAACAGGAGCTAGCACGAAGGTGGCACCCAAAGAAATCAAGAAACGCTGGGACCTAGTTGCAGACAAATACTGCGCAGTGGTGAATACCCGGAGATCTGGAGTCCAGTGTAAAAAGAAATTGCAGGACCTTGGTCAAGTCGTTAGTGTAAGTAATATCTTCATTTTCTCAATGGAATTGCAATTGTAAATGTGACCAGCTGTATATGCCTCACCCGGCAGAAAGGCACCCTCTCTAAAAAGTGATATTTTCATCATTGCAGAAGAAATTGCCTCACAACAAAAGGGAAAGAACACGAACGGGAGGAGGCCCGCCAAATCTGCACCCACTGACACCCTTGGAACAGAGGGTCGCTGCCATGATGAGTCGTGCCTGGAGAAAGGCAATCAATGATGCACAAGCTGGGCTCACACGCTTGGGAGAGGGTAAGTCCTAAAAATGCATCGTGACCCTTCAAATCATCCTGCTGCCTAGCCTGCTATTGCAAGACTACCCATCTCACCCATCCTGCCCACTCCTGTGCTGCTAACCATTTGACTGCTCGGTTATATTTTGCAGAACATAATGTCAATCCAGAAGATTCAGAGGAAGAGTCGGATGCATGCGATCAAGACCATGGCGGTGGGGGGGAGGAGGGGGGAATGGATATGTGTTCAGGGAAGAATGTCGATCGTAATATGGATCAGTCCATAGTGCAGGTCCTCACTATCCCAGAGAATACCATGAATTCTCCTCCAACATTCCACTCCTTCATCCACCCCCCATCCTTTCCTGGTGCTTTATGTTCTGATGCGGCATGTCATCGTCTCCTCGCGTACCCACCCGCGCTTAGTGATGTAAGTTCTGATAAGATGTTCCATGGTTTCACATCCTTCGAGATTGAGGGTCACAGTGGTGGTGGTGGAATGCAGCTTGTAGCACCCAGGGCCCCATTATCAGAGGTAGAGGGTCACGGTGGTGGTGGTAGAATGCAGCTTGTAGCACCCAGAGCACCATTATCAAAAGTAGAGGGTCACAGTGGTGATGGTAGAATGCAGTGTGGAACACCCAGGGCCCATTATCAGAGGTAGAGGGGCTCAGTGGTGGTGGTAGAATGCAGCTTGTAGCACCCAGGGCACCATTATCAAAAGTAGAGGGTCACAGTGGTGTTGGTAGAATGCAGCGTGGAACACCCAGGGCCCCATTATCAGAGGTAGAGGGGCTCAGTGGTGGTGATGGTGGTGGTGGTGGAATGCAGTGTGGAACACCCAGGGCCCCACCATCCCACCCTGCGCCTCGCACTGGAGTGGTGCCACGAGGCACAGCCAGGGGGGAGAGGAAGGAGAACCCGAGTAGACTCTCCTGAGATGCAGCGTTCAACAAATGTGTTTGATATTATTGCATTGGATGTGGAGGGCAATGACCTTACCCGTTCACTGGAGGGCACCATCAGAGGGGTTGGTGATGAGTTGACAGTGCTGTCTGGGCAAATAGCAGTTATGCCACGTGAACTGAGTGTGGGAATCGCAGGGGCAGCGCAAATGCTGGCAGAGGCCACCAGGCATTTAGTTATCTGCTGCAATAAGCGCACACCTCCCGGCCAATCAAATGCCCCTTCCACTGCAATCCCTGTATCAGCCTCTGTAGAGATCCAAGTTGGGAACCCCCTCTCTCCCACCCCACCCTCTCTCTTCCCCTACCCCCTCTCCCTCCCCCCACCACCCCTTCTCTTCCCCTACACCTCCCCACCCCTTCTCTTCCCCTACACCCCCTCTCCCCCCTCATGAGACAGTGGATGAGAGCTGGGTGCAGCCTTTCTTTGCTGTTGGTATTGATGTAGTAGATTTGATGCCACTGTTGTAACTGTTTTCAAATTGAAATTGTGTACTAAGTTTTGTAACTTTACAAGTATATAAGTGATCTTCGAGTTTTTAAGTGATCTTAATAAGTTGTTTAAAAGTACTGCGTTAAAAGTTATCAAGGTTTTTCAGTGATTTTGTTCACAAATTGAAATTGTTTACTAAGTTTTCTAACTTTAAAACTATATAAGTTTTTGGGGTTGTTAAGTGATCGGAAAGAGTCATATCAAATTTGATGCAAGAATGATTTTATTGCAGTTAAGTAAAGTCCATTGTAAAGATTTCAATGGAATATATTGTACATTGAAACTGAATCATGACAAGAATGCTTTTATTATTATTCCACTAAAGCAAAGTACATTGCAAACGTTTCAATAAAGTTTATTACTTAACATTACAACTGATTCATAGTCCATTATCATACCAAACACAACATTTAGGAACACCTGCAAAAGATAAACATCCCTCACCCCTTCAGTCATGCCTGCCTCCCGCACCTAGCCATGACCGAGGGGCGTGCTGGTGTGACGTGTCGTGGCTCAGAGATCTTTCCTGCTGCAGTGGGATGGGTGTCCGTGGACCGAGGAAGCCAGCGACTAATTGCCCTACAGTATCTGAGACACACAGATTGGTCCTGCTGCTGGCTGCGAGGGGTTGGGTTCGGGGGAGGGGGTTGCGGGGAGGGGAAGAGTGCTGTTGGGATTGTAGGAGTGAGGAGGGACACACGGAGCACAGGGTTGGGAGGTAGGGGGTGGAGGAAGAGTGCTGCTGGGGGGGTGGGAGACAATGGTTGGTTCGGGTGGCTTACAACACATTACTCTAACAGTCAGTCCCTGACAGAGGCACAATGCCAAACAGTTCATTTTACAAATGAGGTGAGCCATTCAAGTAATAAGTTGGACTAATGGTATGATGATTTCCAAAGGATCAAATTAGCCATAATTAGGTGTTGATGTGTCTGCCTCAGCCGGGAGCATACACTTGTTTATTTATAAAAAGAGAAGCAACTATCCTCATTCAGCAGATCTAAGGCAAGAAGATATAATCGAAAGAGGTTTAGGCCATGTTAAGTGATGTGTTTAATGCTTCAGTCCTTTTTGTGTTTAACTCCCCCCACCCCCCTCTCCGGCTGTGCCTGCACTGAGCTTAACTCTAGGTAAGGTTGTTCAGAACTTACAAAAGTGGGCACTTACTCCATTCTAAGTAAGTTTGGAGTAAGTTTTCGCTGCCAAAACTTGCAAAACAGGCCTAAGTGGCTGGACGCACCCTCTTTAAAAAAAAAAAAGTACCTGAACTCAAACCAACCTAAACTAACTCACTAGAACTGGAGCAAAGTAAGTGCCGAGAATTGCAATTTCTAACATACTCCAAACTAAACTAGTTGCTCCAAAAAAATAGGAGCAACTCCACCCAAAACTTAGGTCGAATGTTGGTAAATTGAATAATAGATTAGTGTCAATGCAGATACTAATTTGGCCAGATTGATATGAATGAGGCACTTTTTTGCCCACGATCCACTGGTCATACATTAGCTATGTCATTATCTATTCTGGATGGAGCATTATTACAGTAAATAAAATATTAACTTGGAAGAAGTAGCACTTCCATTAAAAACGGCTGAATTTCTGACTCAGCTATACTACTTGGCAACTTCTCACTTGTCCTATAAGGAAGAAAAATTGTTCACATAAGGAACAGTGACCTGCTGACATTATTGTAAAGTCTCTTTATTGGCTGCTAACGTGATTTACAAGAGCTCCCTTTAAGCTGCAGGTCAGTTGCTTGAGAAGAGAAACATAGAAACATAGAAAATAGGTGCAGGAGTAGGCCATTCGGCCCTTCGAGCCTGCACCACCGTTCAATGAGTTCATGGCTGAACATGCAACTTCAGTACCCCATTCCTGCTTTCTCGCCATACCCCTTGATCCCCCGAGTAGTAAGGACTACATCTAAGACATAGAAGATCTTCTATAGCTCTAAAATTTCATTTCATACAGGTCAACATCTGTTAGCATATCTCAGTGTTTTAAACATAGAAAGGCGATCACTGGAAATATTTCATTGTGCTTCAACACGGTCAAACTCAGAGCGGAAAGGGTTGGTCATATAAAGATAATGGACCAGATTCTATTGTGAACTGTGAACAAATGGCACCAGCCATCCGGCATACAAGTTACGGTTAGTAGGACCTCCAAATAGTGCAGCACCCTCTGCATGGTATCTGAGACCTGTGTGAACAGGACAGCCAACTGTGAATGCCCTTAATCAATCAGATTGAACAATTGTTAATGAGCAGTAGAGAGTCTGAAGCATGAAATGGAAATCAGAATATTGAATTCAATGTCAAATCAGGTATAGAAAGCAAAATAATTAGAGGGAAATAAAGATTGAATTAAGTGAGAGAGATAAAAGAGACAGAAAGGTAAAGTTAAAAAAGTATTACATTTTAAAAAAATCTCCAACAATAATTAAAATCTGTCGGAAAGAGACACCACACTTGGAAAAGTTAATTTTCAGTGCCAGAGAGGTTTTTCGGCAGTATTTAAGAATTACCATGCAGTTAAAAGGGTATTTAGACTGAAATGACTTGACTTAAGTGTTTGTGGTGAGCTTAGTCTGAAGTCAGTACAGGAACTTCACCCCATTCAATAAGAGGAGCCAGATGTTGGGATGCCGTTTTCACACAGTTTACAGAGGAGCGGCACATTTTGTTGAGCAACCTCTGGATTTTAACTGCACATTTCCAATTTGCATATAAATAATGGAAGGCACTGTTCGTCTCACTGATTGGATGAGCATATTGATGTTTCCTATGCAACAGTGATAGGAAAAGAGGACCTGGATTAAACATGGAGAAGTTAGTAATTAATTAATAATTCATTCATTCATTCAAAAGCACCTCATTGATGTAAAGCCGTTAAGGACATCCTGAGGTCATGAAATATATAAATCCATTCTTTTTTCTTTTATATATGCATCAATAGACTAATGCTGACAAAATCTTGCAGTTAATAGCAGTTAATATCTCATATCGTAAAGAGGCATTCATGTAAAACAATTAAATCTTGCTCTTCTTGTCAAGTCAAGAGATGCCTTGCACAGTCTTTATAAGAACCAATACAAAAGCATAGATGGAGGTATTTATTTTCAAATTGCAAAATTTTGTACTTTCATATTATACAGAAATTTAACACAATAGCTGGTGAAAGAGGTGCCCAGCTGAGTGGAGGGCAGAAACAGAGAATTGCTATTGCTCATGCATTAGTCAGAAACCCAAAGATTCTTCTGCTGGATGAAGCAACATCTGCTCTTGATACTCAGAGTGAATCTATAGTGCAGGCAGCTCTGGATAAGGTAAGTGGGAGTGAAGAAAGTAGCCCTGAAATTTCAGTGGTTCTATCCTAAAGTAAGCATCAGGAGGCTTAAGAGTCAATTTCACACTGCCAGCAGTGAGCCACGCTTGCAGGAAGTATATTACGGAAAACCATGGACAGCTACTACTGGGGGTGCAGAATTTACTCTTCAGTTTGTTCTTTTACACCAAACTTTTCTCGTCCTCAAAAATCAATAGTTCTTTACAAAGCCCAGGTTTATCCAAGATTTGAATACTCCTCTCCATTTTATGCCCTTCTCGATTTTATTTTCCATTCACTTCAATGGAAAGTAAAATCGGACGGAGTGTTACACGGGTGGCTGATCCGATCCTGTTAGTTTCCAGCCAGGCAGGTTAGATTAAAATTAACCCCAGGCCTAGAAATTTGTATGGGAGGTTGCGCAAAACTGGCAATATCGGATTGGCCGTACGTTGCTGCTCCTCTGAGTTTTCCTCTTTTGTTCCTTCTGAGTTTCAAATCCACCATCCTACATGTTCTTGCTCCTCCCTTAATCCTCGTTGAATTGAAATAAAGATCCACAGCAGCTTCGCCGTCCAATCTAGTCTAACGGATACAGGGGCATACAGGGTAGGATAAGGTAAAAAAGTGATGCTTATGACAGATATCAAGAGCTAAATACTGCAGAAAGCCTAGACGAGTATAGGAAGTGCAGGGATGAAATTAAAAAGAAAGTGAGGAAAGCAAAGAGAGGGTCATGAAAAAATGTGGGCAAGTAAAATCAAGGAAAATCCAAGGATGTTTTATAAATACATAAAGAGCAAGAGGATAACTAAAGATTGAGTAGGGCCTACTGGAGACCATAAAGGTAACCAGTGTGTGGAGGCGGAAGACATGGGCATTGTTCTTAACGAGTACTTTGCATCTGTCTTCACAAAAGAGAGGGACATTGTAGTTAAGGAGGATGTGTGTGAAATATTAGCTGAGATAAATATAGTGAGAGAGGACATATTAAGGGGTTTATCATCTTTGAAAGTAGATAAATCCCCAGGCCCGGATGAAATGTATCCCAGGCTGTTAAAATAAGCAAGGGGGGAAATAGCGGAATCTCTAACCATCATGTTCCAATCCTCTCTGGCTACAGGTATGGAGGACGACTAATATTGTACTATTGTTTACTAAAGGAGAAAGGGTTAAACCAGATAAATACAGGCCAGTCAGCCTAACCTCAGTGGTGGGACAATTATTGGAAAAAATTCTGAGGTACAGTATTAATCATGATTTAGAAATTAGAAATGCACGGATTAATCAAGACAGTTGGCATGGATTTGTGAAGGGAAGGTTGTGTTTGACTAACTTGATTGAATTTTTTGAGGAGGTAACAAGGAGAGTCGATGAGGGTAGCATGTTTGATGTAGTCCACATGGATTTTACCAAGGCTTTTAGCCATGTCCCACATGGCAGACTGGTCAGAAAAGTAAAAGCCCATGGGATCCAAGGGAAAGTGACAAGTTGGATCAAAATTGGCTCAGTCGCAGGAAGCAAAGGCTAATGGTCAAAGGTTGTTTGTGTGACTGGAAGGCTGTTTCCAGTGGGATTCCACAGAAGTCAATACGAGGCCCCTTGTTTTTTGTGGTATATATTAATGATTTAGGGCCCAAATTTGGTGAAAGCCCCCGCCCACCCAAGTGCCGCCCAAAGGATAGCTGATGGCCGCCGAGGTACCTGACGTTACTTTGGGCGGGGTTTTCATCAAAAATGTCCTTCAAAGGGTGGCGGGCAGCAAATGAGGGACTTACGCCACCAATCTGAACGGCAGCCAGTGGGAGCTCTCATTCTCGGCAGCAAAGGTGCTTGCCACCCAAGTGCCGCTAAGGATGGAGTTGGGCCCACGGAGGGTCGAAGACCTGCAAAGAAAAGTCATCAGAAAAAAAAACATTGGAACACCTTCAGGGGACCCATACAGGTAAGTCCCTGTAAAGAAAAAAATTAAAAAATGTTTACTCACCTTTTTTTTTCCAGCTCTTCATACCTACCGTTGGGGATAGACCAGCCTCCTCGCAGCGGACCACCCCTGTTCTGGCGCTGACTCCAGCCGCTCCCGTCTGCGCCAATCTGGTATCTCAGTGGGCAAGAGTCCGTTTATGCAACTCGGCCATCTGCTGACGTCAGCGGGCAGTTCCCGGCGGCTCTCCCCTCCCGCACACCTGCTCCAGACTAGATCGAAACTGGCACTGGGTGGAACCCGAGGAGGAATGTCGACGGCAGTCAGTGGCAGTGGGCGGTGAGTGCATCAATTTCGGGCCCTTGGACTTCAATGTAGGGGGCATGGTTAACAAGTTTGCGGATGATACAAAAGCTGCACACTGCAGGAAGATATCAATGCACTGGTCAGGTGGGCAGAAAAGTGACAAATGGAATTCAATCTGAAGAAGTGTGAAGTAATATTAAAAACAACAAGACTACGGGTGCAGATGGAATCCCTGCTGAGGCATTGAAGTATGGCGGAGAGGCACGAATACACAACCTCATCTCTCTCATCTGGAGGGAGGAGAGCATGCCGAGGGAACTCAGAGATGCAGTAATCGTGACCATCTTTAAAAAAGAGGACATCTGACTGCGGCAACTGCAGAGGAATCTCCCTGCTATCAGCCACTGGGAAAGTCATCGCTAGAGTCCTCCTCAACCGACTTCTTACCGTGGCCGAGGAACTCCTCCCGGAGTCACAGTGTGGATTTCGTCCCCTACGGGCACAACGGACATAATTTTTGCAGTGCGACAGCTACAGGAAATATGCAGGGAACAGTGCCAGCACTTATACAGGGCCTTCTTCGACCTTACAAAGGCCTTTGACACTGTCAACTGCGAGGGCCTATGGAGCGTCCTCCTCCGTTTTGGATACCCCCAAAAGTTCGTCACCATCCTCCGCCTGCTCCACGACGACATGCAGGCCGTGATCCTTACCAATGGATCCATCACAGACCCAATCCACATCCGGACCAGGGTCAAACAGGGCTGCGTCATTGCCCCAGCCCTCTTCTCAATCTTTCTCGCCATTATGCTCCACCTCACAGTTAACAAGCTCTCCGCTGGAGTGGAACTAAACTACAGAACCAGTGGGAACCTGTTCAACTTGCGCTGTCTCCAGGTCAGATTCAAGATCACCCCAATCTCTGTCGTCGAGCTACAGTACGCGGATGACGCCTGTGTCTGTGCACATACAGAGGCTGCACTCCAGGACATAGTCGATGTATTTCCTGAGGCGTATGAAAGTATAGGCCTTACACTAAACATCCATAAGACAAAGGTCCTCCACCAGCCTGTCCTCGCCGCACAGTACTGTCTCCCAGTCATCAAGATCCACGGAGTGGCCCTGGACAACGTGGACCACTTCCCATATCTCGGGAGCCTCCTATCAACAAGAGCAGGCATTGGCGACGAGATCCAACACCGCCTCCAGTGCGCCAGTGCAGCCTTCGGCCGCCTGAGGGAAAGAGTGTTTGAAGACCAGGCCCTCAAAACTGCCACCAAGCTCATGGTCTACAGGACTGTAGTAATACCTGCCCTCCTGTATGGGTCAGAGACATGGACCATGTACAGTAGACACCTCAAGTTGCTGGAGAAATACCAGCAACGATGTCTCCACAAGATCCTACAAATCCCCAGGGAGGACAGGTGCACCAACATCAATGTCCTCATTCAGGCTAACATCCCCAGCATTGAAGCACTGAATGGGCAGGCCGCATAGTCCGCATGCCAGATACGAGACTCCCAAAGCAAGTGCTCTACTTGGAGCTCCTTCACGGCAAATGAGCCAAAGCTGGGCAGCGGAAATGGTACAAGAACACCCTCAAAGCCTCCCTGATAAAGTACAGCATCCCCACTGATATTTGCAGTCCCTGGCTCAAGACCGCCCTAAGTGGAGGAAGTACATCCGAGAGGACGCCGAGCACCTCGAGTCTCAATGCCGAGAGCATGCAGAAATCAAGCCCAGGCAGCGGAAAGAGCGTGTGGCAAACCAGTCCCACCCACCCCTTCCCTGAACAACTATTTGTCCCACCTGTGACAGAGTCTGTGTCTCCTGTATCGGGCTGTTCAGCCACCAAATAACTCACTTCAGGAGTGGAAGCAAGTCTTCCTCGATTCCGAGGGACTGCCTATGATGAAGTAATGCATTTGGGGAGGACTAACAAGGTAAGGGAATACACAATAAATGGTAGGCTACTGAGAAGTGTAGAGGAACAGAGAGAACTTGGAGTGCATGTCCATAGATCGCTGAAGGTAGCAGGGCAGGTAGATAAGGTGGTTAAGAAGGCATACGGGATACTTTCTTTTATTAGTCGATACATAGATTATAAGAGCAGGGACGTTATGATTGAACTGTATGAACCACTAGTTAGGCCACAGCTAGCGTACTTTGTACAGTTCTGGTCACCACATTGCAGGAAAGATGTGATTGCACTAGAAAGGTTGCAGAGGAGATTTATGAGGATGTTGCCAAGGCTGGAGAATTTGAGAAAAGATTGGTTAGGCTGGGGTTGTTTACTTTGGAGCAGAGGAGGCTGAGGGGAAGTGTCTAAATTGGAGTGTCTAAAATTATGAGGGACCTAGATAGAGTGGATAGGAAGGATCTAATTATCTTAGCAGAGAGGTCAATAACAAGGGGGCATAGATTTAAAGTAATTGGTCGAAGGATTAGAGGGGAGATGAGGACAACTTGTTTAACCTGGGGAATGGTGGGGGTCTAGAACTCACTGCCTTAATGGGTGGTCGAGGCAGAAACATTATCACATTTAAAAAGTACTTGGATATGCACTTGATGTGCTGTAACCTACAGGGCTATGGATCAACAGCTGGTTGGTGGGATTAAGCTGGACAACTCTTTTTCAGCCTGTATGGACACGATGGGCCAAATAGCCTCCTATTGTGCTGTAAATCTCCATAATTCTATGATAATCCCTAAATCTTCCCTTTTTACAATATACAGGCTTTTGAAATTCAAGCATGACTCACCTTATTATCTCTCCTATTCTTTTCAAAATTAGTGCCTTTTACTATGGACCTTGGTCCTTCACTTAGATTTCTCAATAAAAAAACAATTGTATTATGAACGTTCCCACTAGCTATAGGATTGTATAAGCTGTAGAGCTGCAATATGTCTGTGAATGAACAGGTTCATGGGAAGAATGTTGATTGAGGTGACTCATAAATGCCTTGTTGAATTTTATGTTTGTTAAAAATATTTACAAAACTTTTTTGGAGCAATAAGAATCAGAATAGGAATGTTAACCATGACTGAAAGCCCATCGACATTTACTTTGTAATTTCGCCTGTAATTAAAAATATCCTGTTGATTCATTTCTTGCCCTTTATAATATTAGCAAATTCAATATACATGGTACAGTGATTTACTTAAGAATTTGAGGTTTTTTTATTCCTACGAGTATGGTTTGGGTGCTTCAACTGTATCTGGTTTGATGACTTGCATGCTATAAAAAAACAATAAACTAAATCTGTTTCGAAGTTACAATTTGTTATTTTGCCAATCAATTTTATTCCCGAGTAAGACAGTTTGCCCATAGTTTTAAAGGAAATAAATTGCCTTATTATGTCTCACAGGAACATCTTAATTCACTTCAGATACATACATTTCTAATGTGTAGTTACTACTGTTATGTAAACAAATGTGACATCCAGTTTGTGTGCAGCAACATCCCACAAAGATCCACATGATGAATGAGCAGTTTATCTGTTTTTGACACAGCGCTGCCCCCAATACTACTGGAGCACTAGCTTAGATTATGTGTTCAAGTCCTCAAAGATTCTAGGGTAAATCTGATAAATTCTTGGTCCTGGCACAGAGCTTTGCGTACCGGATATACATACACATTTGAACACAGAGTTCAGTGTACACTGTGAGATTTTCCATTCTTTCATTTAAAGGCAATTGCATGGTAAAGCAATATGGAGCAAAGGAAGGCACTCAGGGAGAGATTGTTCAGGTACAAACGAGGCATAGTCCTTTGACGGAAAAAGGTAGAGCATCTGCTATGTTCTTACTATACAGTATAAATGTACACGAGGCCCATACTTAAGAGAAGGTCACTCTGTGACCAGTTACCTTTATTACCAAGACCTCAAGTGATGAAGGTGGGTGGAGCTTCCCCTTTTATACCTGAAAGTCCAAGTTAGGAGCGTCTCCCACAAGTTCACCCCCTTGTGGTCAATGTTCTCAATGTGTACAACTTAGGAATGCTTATACATGGGTTACAATGATAGTTGAATACATGACATCACCTCCCCCCAAAGTCTTATTGGGATCACAGGTTAAGTCTCTCTAGTGGTTTACGCTCCCTTGTAGAGCGCCTGAGTTGGGGCTCCAGTTGTTGGGCGCTGGCCTGAGTGTCTGCTGTTTGCGGTGCCTCAGGCCTGTCCGGACTGCCCACAGTGACTGGGCTCTCCTCCACTTGGTTCCGGTGTTTGGTCACCTGTGGTGCAGTAAACTCTACGTTGTGTTCTTCCTCTGCTTCTTCTATGGGGTTCCTGAACCTCCTTTTTGTTTGATCCACATGTTTGTGACAGATTTGTCCATTGGTAAGTTTAACGATCAAAACCCTATTCCCCTCTTTGGCAATCACAGTGCCTGCAAGCCATTTGGGCCCTGCAGCGAAATTAAGGACAAAAAACAGGGTCATTGACATCAATACATCGCGCCCTCATATTCCTGTCATGGTCATCACATTATGACTGACGCCTGCTCTCAACAATTTCTTTCATGGTGGGGTAGATAAGGGATAACCGGGTTTTGAGCATCCTTTTCATTAGCAGCTCTGTGGGTGGACCCCCTGTGAGTGAGTGTGGTCGGGATCTATTGGCCAACAGGAGGCGTGATAAGTGGCTTTGTAGGGAACCCTCTTGGATTCTGAGCATCCCCTGTTTGATTATCTGCACTGCTCGTTCTGCCTGGCCGTTTGAGACCGGCTTGAACAGTGCCGTTCTGACATGGTTGAATCCATTGCCTACCATGAAGTCCTGGAATCCAGTGCTTGTAATGCACGGGCCATTGTCACTGACCAAAATATCTGGTAGACCATGGGCGGCGAACATTGCCCGGAGACTTTCTACCGTGGCAGAGGATGTGCTTGAATTTAAAATGGCACACTCAATCCATTTGGAGTAGGCATCTACTACAACCAAAAACATTTTACCCATGAAAGGACCTGCATAGTCCACATGGATGCGTGACCATGGCTTGGCGGGCCAGGACCAGGGGCTAAGGCGTGCTGCCCTGGGTGCGTTGCCCAGCTGAGCACACGTGTTGCTCCTGCGAACACAAAGTTCCAGGTCTGCAACTATCCCTGGCCACCAAACGTGTGACCTGGCAATTGCCTTCATCATGACAATGCCCGGGTGCTCATTGTGAAGTTCTCTGATAAACACCTCTCTGCCCATCTGGGGCATGACTACTCGGTTTCCCCACAGTAGGCAATCGGCCTGAATCGAGAGTTCATCCTTGTGCCTATGAAACGTTTTAAATTCCTCAGGGCATGCACCGTACATGGCTGCGCAGTCCCCATTCAGGACACATTTCTTAACTAAAGACAGTAGCAGGTCTTTATTTGTCCAGACTTTAATCTGACGGGCTGTCACAGGTGAGCCTTCGCTTTCGAAAGCTTCAACAGCCATGACCATCTCAGCATCATGCTCAGTTGACCCCTCAGTGGTGGCTAGTGGGAGCCTGCTGAGTGCATCGATGCAATTTTCAGTGCCCGGTCTGTGCCGAATTGTGTAGTCATAGGCGGCTAACATGAGTGCCCACCTCTGTATGCGGGCCGATGCATTCGCATTTATGGCCTTGTTGTCGGCCAAAAGGGATGTTAGGGATTTCTGATCTGTCTCCAGCTCAAATTTACTGCTAAACAGGTATTGGTGCATTTTTTTTACTGCATATACACATGCGAGCGCTTCCTTTTCTACCATCCCGTAGCCCCTTTCTGCCTGGGACAGACTTCTGGAGGCATAAGGTACCGGCTGTAACTGACCCTTGGCATTAACATGCTGCAACACACACCCGACCCCATAGGACGATGCATCGCACGTTAAAAAAAGTTTCTTACACGGGTCATATAAAATTAACAGTTTGTTGGAGCATAACAAATTGCATGCTCTATCAAAAGCCCTTTCCTGGTTGTCCCCCCAGACCCAATCATGACCTTTGCGTAGGAGCACGTGTAGCAGCTCTAACAGCGTGCTCAATTTGGGAAGAAAGTTACCAAAATAGTTCAGGAGCCCAGGAACGAACGCAGCTCCGTCATGCTACGGGGTCTGGGTGCTCTCTGGATCGCTTCCGTTTTGGATGCAGTAGGACTGATCCCATCTGCTGCTACCCTCCTCCCCAGGAATTCTACCTCCGGAGCTAAGAAGACGCACTTCGCCTTTTTCAGTCGCAGCCCTACCCGGTCCAGTCTGCGTAGCACCTCCTCCAAGTTGTTGAGGTGTTCTTCAGTATCGCAACCCGTGATGAGGATGTCGTCGTGAAAAACCACCGTCCTTGGAATCGACTTGAGGGGGCTTTCCATATTTTGCTAGAAGATCGCGGCGACCGAACGAATCCCGAACGGACATCTGTTATACTCAAACAACCCCTTGTGTGTCATGATTGTGGTCAGCTTCTTCGACTCACTCGCCAGCTCCTGGGTCATGTAAGCTGAGGTCAGGTCCAATTTTGAAAAAAGTTTGCCACCGGATAGCGTCGCAAACAGGTCCTCCGCTCTCGGTAGCGGGTGCTGGTCTTGGAGTGACACCCGATTGATGGTGGCCTTGTAATCGCCACATATCCTGACCGACCCATCCGCCTTGTGCACCGGCAAGATTGGGCTCGCCCAGTCACTGAATTCGACTGGCGAGATGATGCCTTCCCTCAGCAGGCGGTCCAATTCACCTTCTATCTTTTCCCGCATCACGTACGGCACCGCTCTGGCCTTGTGGTATACTGGGCGTCCGGGTTTATGTGAATCACTACCTTGATCCCCATGAAAGTGCCGATGCTGGGTTGGAATAATGAGTCAAATTTGTCCAGGACCTGTGAGCATGATGCTCACTCCGCAGAAGAAATTGCATTGACATTGTCCCATTTCCAGTTCATGACAGTAAGCCAACTCCTCCCCAATAATGCGGGACCGTCCCCCGGGACAATCCAGAGTTGCAACCTGTTCTCCAAATCTTTGTTGGTCACGACTACCGTGGCGCTGCCTAGCACCGGAATGATCTCCTTTGTATATGTCCTTAGCGATATGTCAATCAGCAATAATTTTGGCCTCCTGGCCTTGGACACCCACAACCTTTTGAACTGCTAGATACTCATCAGGGACTGGCTGGCCCCCATGTCTAGCTCCATTAATACTGGGATGCCATTGAGGAGCACTTTCATCATTATCGGTGGCGTCCTGGTATATGAACTGTATATGTGCTCCACATGAACTCGCTGAGCTTCAGCTTCCAGCGACTTCCCCCAGTATTCATTTGGCCTCGTAGGGTTTACATCAGGCCCGTCCTCCTCGTACATCAACCTGGCTGCAGGCTTCCTGCACATATATGCCAAGTGACCGCTGACATTGCAGTTTCTGCAGGTATATTGCTGATACCTGCAAGCTCTGGCTGGGTGTTTGCCTCCACACCTCCAGCATGAGCTGGAGGCCCCGTTGTTGGAAACAAAAGGTCCATTACCAGTCGATCAACTCTGACTGTCTCTGTAACTGTCCTTAAGCGCACCATTGACATGCGTTGATGGCACCATTACTGGCCGCATTGTCTCTTGCGATGGCATGAATCGCCGTTCAGCTAGCCATTGTCTCTGTTGAATTCCCCCTTTGGGTTCGACTACATGCTGGGGCATGTCCGATTGCCCTTGTCTGCCTAGAGAACTGTGTGCCGCATTACCAATGTTGACTCCCTGGTCATTTGCCACATTTGAGCCAAGATTTTTGTCATACATCATTCTGGTCCCTTCCTCCCCTGAGATAAATGTCTGGGCTATCAGAGCCGCGCTTCCAAGGTCAAGTCTTTGGTCTCAATCAGTTTCCTGAAAATCCCAGCATGCCCGATGCCCTCAATAAAAAAGTCTCGCAGCATCTCTGCTCTGCATGCATCTGGGAACTTACATAGGCTCACCAGTCGCCGGAGATCTGCCACGAAGTCTGGAATGCTTTGCCCTTCTCGCTGCCGGTGCGTGTAAAACCGGTGTCTCGCCATGTGGATGCTACTCGCTGGTTTAAGGTGTTCCCCAATCAACTTACTGAGCTCTTTGAACGTCTTGTCCGCTGGCTTCTCTGGCACTAGAAGGTCCTTCATCAGGGAGTACGTTCTGGATCCACAAACCGTCAGGAGATGAGCCTGGCATTTGTCGGCCGAATCCTGTCCCAACCATTCCTTAGTGACAAAACTTTGCTGTAGTCTCTCAATAAAGTCGTCCCAATCATCACCAACACAGTACCTCTCTTCTGAGCTGCTAGTGGCCATGCTCGCTTGGGTTCAATCCCAGTTTTTCATCGCCAATGATATGTCCTTACTATACAGTATAGATGCACACGAGGCCCATACTTGAGAGAAGGTCACTCTGTGACCAGTTACCTTTATTACCAAGACCTCAAGTGATGAAGGTGGGTGGAGCTTCCCCTTTAATACCAGGTTAGGAGTGTCTCCCACAAGTTCACCCCCTTGTGGTCAACGTTCTCAAGGTGTACAACTTAGGTCAGTTTATACATGGGTTACAATGATAGTTGAATACATGACAGCATCGAAAGCTAATGTGCCCTGGATGACAAAAGAAATACAATTTAAAATAAAGCAGAAAATCATCATTGTAGGCAGTCCCTTGCAATTGAGGAAGACTTGCTTCTACTCTAAAAGTGAGTTCTCAGGTGACTGAACAGTCCAATATGAGAATTACAGTGTCTGTCACAGGGTGGGACAGACAGTCTTTGAAGGAAAGGGTGGGTGGGGAGTGTGGTTTTCCGCACGCTCCTTCTGCTGCCTGTGCTTGCTTTCTGCATGTTCTCAGCGACGAGATTCGAGGTGCTCAGCGCCCTCCCGGATGCTCTTCCTCCACTTAGGGCAGTCTTGGGCCAGGGATTCCCAGGTGCCGGTGGGGATGTTGCACTTCATCAAGGAGGCTTTGGGGGTGTCCTTGAAATGTTTCCTCTGCCCAGCTGGGGCTCGCTTGCCATGTGGGAGTTCTGAGTAGAGCGCTTGCTTTGGGAGTCTTATGTCGGGCATGCGGATGATGTGGCCCGTCCAATGGAGCTGGTCTAAAGCAGAAAAATAAGGCTAATGACAATGTCAGGTGCAAGATTCAGTTAATAACCAGAAAGATTATGGAAAGTACAGCAGTGAATTGAAAAAGTTAACAGCTAGGGAAAAAATTGGACCTATTAAGGACCCAAAAGAAAATCTTCATGTAGAGGCAGAAGACATGGCTAAAGCATTAAATGGGTACTTTGTATCTGTCTTCACAAATGAAGCAGATGATGTGAAGGTTACACTAAAAGAGGAGAGGGAAGATATGAACAGGATAATAATAGATAGTAAAGATGCACTAAAAAGACTAGCACTACTGAAGGTTGGGCGAGAAAATCGGTAGGTTAGCACCTCTCGTTAACGCCTGGGGGGTGCTAAGGGGTTAGCGACCAGGTGTGCGAATGCAGTGACACCTGCTAACTCATAGCGCCGGGGCCTCCAGCACCTCGCAGATTATGACATCATAAAGTGCACAGTATTGCGTTATCGCGCCGGATGAAAAATTGACTTCTGTAATCGCTTTGCGCCGACAACACCAACAAGAGGAGGCGTTATGAACTCGGCTGACCACTTGGGGAGCGGTAATTAAAGGGAATGGTTTTCAGCTTGCGCAACCTTTATTATTTGCACCAGTCTGGTGCCTACGCAAAGTTTTTCATGTTTCACTGGTGCATGGATTAATCAAGGAGAGCCAGCATAAATTTGTTAAAGGCAAATCGTGTCTGACTAACTTGATTGAATTCTTTGATGAGGTAACAGAGAAGGTTGATCAAGGTAGTGCAGTAGATGTTGTATATATGGACTTTCGGAAGTCATTCAACAAAGTACCACACAGGAGGCTTGTTAAGAAGATGGAAACCCATGGAATTACATAGAAAGTGGTGGTATGTATATGGAATTAGCTCAGTGACAGAAAGCAGAGGATGGTGGTAGATGAATATTTTCAAACTGGTAGGTGGTTTGGTAGTGGTGTTTCCCAAGGGTCAGTTTTGACTCCATTACTCTTTTCCATTTTTATAAAATTGGGTGCAGGGAACAGCATTATAAAGTTTGCAGATGATACAATAAGTGGCAAAATAGTAGATAGTGATGATGTGGTTGTAGACTTCAGGATGACATAGACCAGATAGTAAAATGACCAGATGCACGACAGATGGAGTTTAATGCGGAGAAGTGTAAACTGATACACTTTTGAAGGATTAATATGGAAAGACAGTATACTATAAATGGTACGATTTTGAAAAGTGTAGCTGAGCAGAGAGACTTTGGTGTCCATTTACACAAATCCTTAAAGGTGGCAAGGCATAAAAACAGAAAATTCTGGAAATCTCAGCGGGTCAGGCAGCATCTGTGGAGAGAAAAACAGAGTTAACGTTTCAGGTCGACGACCCTTCGTCAGAACTGATGAATGTTCAAAAAGAACACATTCGTAAGAAGCACTGAAAGTGGGAGGGGAACAAAAGGGAAGGTCTGTGATAGGGTGGAAGGCAGGAGAGATTAGAGAGACAAAAAGGATGATGGGCCGAATTGAAATGGTAATGGCAGGTGTTAGAAAAAGGTTGGCCTAGATAGGGTGTGAATGGCGGAATAATGACCACCTACCATTGGAGACAAAGAGAAAAAATATATAAACTCGGGAGGAGGGTTGGGGTGGGGGGTGAGGATTGGGGAGATTGGGGAAGGAGGGTAGGGGAAGGGAGCCAATGATGGGCAGAGGTTATGCTCTGAAATTGTTGAACTCGATGTTGAGTCCAGAAGGCTGTAAAGTGCATAAACAAAAGATGAGGTGCTGTTCCTTGAGCTTGCGTTGAGCTTCATTGGAGCAATGCAGGAGTCCGAGGACAGAGATATCAGAGTGGAGTGGAGAATTAAAGTGATAGGCGACCGGAAGCTCAGGGTCACATTTACAGACTGAACGGAGGTGTTCCACAAAGTGGTCGCCCAATCTGCGATTAGTCTTCCCAATGTAGGGGAAACCACATCGTGAGCAGCGAATACAGTATTCTAAATTGAAAGTCAGTCTAATCTCTCCTGCCTTGTTTTCCTGCCTTCCACCCTATCACAGACCTTCCCTTTTGTTATTTCTTCCCCTGCCCCTTTCAGTGCTTCTTACGAATGTGTTCTTTTCGAACATTCACCAGTTCTGACGAAGGATCGTCGACCCGAAATGTTAACTCTGTTTTTCTCTCCACAGATGCTGCCTGACCCGCTGAGACTTCCAGCATTTTCTGTTTTTATATCAGATTCCAACATCCACAGTATTTTGCTTTTGTAAGGTGGCAAGGCAATTTGTTAAGGTGGTTAAAAAAGCATATGGGTTATTGGGTTCATAAATAAAGGCATAGAATATAAAAACAAAGAGATCATGCTAGAACATTCTAAATCACTGGTTGGGCCTTAGCAGGAGTATTGTGGACAATTTTGGGCACCACATTTCAGGAAAGATGTAAAGGCCTCAGGAAAGGTACAGAGGAGGTTTACCAGGATGTTACCAGGGATGAGGGATTTCAGTTATGAGGAGAGGTTGGAAAGGTTAGGACTGTTCTCCCTTGAACAGAAAAGTTTAAGAGACGACCTATCAAGATGATGGGAGGTTTGATAGAGTAGGTAGAGAAAAGCGATTCCCTTAGGCGAGTAGGTCAATAACCAGAGGTAATAAATTTAAAATCAATGGCAAAAGATCTGGCGGGGAGATTTTTTTCACTCAGAGAGTCGTTGGTATGTGGAGCGCTCCACCTAAAAAGGTGGTGGAAGCTGATTCCATAAATAATTTTAAAAGGGAGTTGGACAGGTACTTAAGGATGAGGGTTACGGACAAAAAGCAGGGGCGTGGGACCAAGCTTGACCGCTCTTTCAAAGAGCCAGCATAGGCATGATGGGCTGAATGGCCTCCTGCTGTGCTGTAAGTTTCTATGATTCTATGATTTCTATGAATTTTGGCCATTCGATTTTAGTACTTTAATCTTGCATTGATAGGGCTTCTACTAGTTCAGCAAACTAAATACAGTAAACAAAATGAGAAAAAGCTGGAAACACACAGTGGGTCAGTTAACATTTGTAGAGAGAACATAGTCAACATTTCAAGTTCTTACCCTTCAGAAATGAAAAACATGTTAATAGAATCAGAAGAGGAAGGAGAGGAGGGGGAAACAAACAAAGTAACACACGGTGAAAAACACGAGTGGAATGATTGTCAGATGAGGTAAAGAATCATCTCAGTTTGTCGATGGAAATAAGCATTAAAGAAACTTAGGCCTAGAAATTGGCCCACTTATCGCCACGAGTTTTCACCGTGATCTGGTCTAAATATGGCTGCTGCCACTACCTGTGGTGCGGGAGTCAGCAGCCACCATTTTGGTGGCCTTAGCGATGCCGATAGCACCGCTGGTCCTGGACATGTAAATGAAGAGTGAGGACATCAGTCGCCATGCTCATCGGGTAACTCTAATCTTAGCGTTGAGTTCAGCACTGGGTCCTAAGCTCGACATGAAAACCCAGCGTTCAGTTGACTGACAGGCATGCAGCACCTCTTAAAGGGACACACACATAGAATCATCATAGAAATAATAGAAATCTACAGCACAGAATGCGGCCATTTGGCTCATCGTGCACATGCCAGCCAACAAAGAGCTATCCAGCCTAATCCCACATTCCAGCTCTTTGTCCGTAGCCCTGTAGGTTCCGGCAATTCAAGCGCATCTCCAAGTACATTTTAAATGCGATGAGGGTTCTTGCCTCTACCATCCTTTCAGGCAGTAAGTTCTAGATGCCCACTGTTAGCGTGAATGTTTTCTCAGAAGAATCACTCAACACTCAAAGTCGGTTCCAACGCCAATGTGGCCTTTATTAACGCTCAACGGCGAGGAAGTCTCAGGACTGTATCCAGGCTTCTCTCCACAGAACAAAGGGTTACATGGATTTTTATATGTTTCACAACAGTTACTCAGCCCATCACGGCTGGACACAATCCAATCATAACGATTATAGATTACATATAGGTTCTTTTAACCCAATAGAATTCCCCTGGTGCCTCAAGAACTGCATGTTCGGTTTTTGTTAGCTCGGGCTGATTAATGACCTTGTTATAGAAGATAGGTTCTCTCCTTATCTCTTTCTTCCTGGGGAAATAATTGGTTTATTATTCTTATCTTGTATCCAAGGCATTCCTGGTAGTGGGCCTCACAGGGTCATTGCTCGGTCATTGCTCAGTCAATAGTTCACAGCTTGACTACCTGATTTCCCATCATGCCTGGGCAGCCATTTTATGTGTGGCCACTTTAAACTTATATGAGTTTAGATATATTCAGCAGGTGCCTAATGCCTCGTGTTTTGATATATTCTGCAGGTGCCTACTTCCTACAACAATTCCCCCTTTCGGTAAAGGGACTAGTCCTAGTCCCCTTTTAACCGACCGTTCTACCTTTCCTAGATTTTTGTGCACGGCCCGGTACTCCCTGCCTCAACGTGCTGGCCAGTCATGCGGTTTCAGGAGTCCCGGTTGCTTAAATCAAATTGACAAAGGCCAAATCCTTCTGCCCCTTCATTAGACAGGCTTGTTTAGTATTTGGGGACTGGTCATGGGTCCCTCTTCATTGTGCTTGGTGTCTGCATGCCTGGCAGGCCATTATGCCCCATGTTATCGCTAAGATCAATTGTATCCCGACCAGTATGTGTGAAATTATTCGAATCCAAGGATGGATGTTCACATTTATTCCCCAGTCCCAGACCTTTCTCCACCAACTCTGACTTTGTAAGTCTACATCGATATCTTCTTCCAGTACTTTGATTTTAGTTTGCAGTTGGTGGTAGAGCTTTACGGATTGACCCACTCTGAGCCTCAACTCTCGTAATACTTCGGTTAGATGTGGGATAGGGACCTGATCTGGCTCTTCATAATCCTGTAAATGATCATGGAGCTGATCGGTTACCTCAATAACTTCGGATTTCCGGCGCCTAACCTGGATGATATGCGCTTGCCCGATCGTGACAGGTCGTAGTGGCGTAAAGCAAAAGTTTGGCTGTGGTATAGGGCACTGCAGGTTATTATACTGGTATGAACGCTCTGTGGTAGAGACGCAGTATCTTTCTTTTCCTCCATAACCTGCCCTCGCGAAGTGCCTATGTGCAGGCACTATTTCTAGTACACACCCGTCGGTTCGGTTAAACCTGCACTCGTCTAGCTCACCTCGGCCTACCGGGTGAGGGCATACTGTGATCCCTCCCCCCCCCCCCCTTTGCTTGCAATCTGTTAGAGAAATCCCGGTAAGTATGTTGTTTCGACCAACGGCAGAGGTGGTGGTCAGATCGTAACGCATGGAGACATTTTCCCGTATTACTCCGATATTCTCTAGTTGGTATAGGGGGAACGGCCCTGAGTCCGGCGTGGCTATAGGGATCATCAGGACTATCCCTATCCCAGTATTCCTACCCATCTGGCAATCTGGAATTGCTGGGTATACTCGGGTCAGTCCCTTCAGAGTACAATTATCCAGTGTCCCCCTCTGGTTAGCCAACTGAGCCAGATGTGAACTGTCTATCCAATCGGGTACTTCCCCGGGTTGGATCTGGTCGAGATTGTGGCGGATCTGTCCCACCATCCACAGACCATAAGCGTGACAGAGTTGCCCCTGTCTTTACTTTCCTGTATCTTCTTTTTCTCTATCAATGAGGTGATTGATGGTTTTGGCGTGAGCTTCCAGGACTGAGATGCCATCCAACTGGATTTCGGCTCCCTCCTTTCCTAGGTTGGCTTGGTCTTCCTGGTTTTGCTCCACCCTCTCTAATAATCCCTTCATCACCCCTCTAAGCTGTTCCACCCTCTCATTTAACCCTTGTATGTCTATCGAGTTTATTACGGAGGTCCCTGTATTGAAAACGGTGGCAATATCATTAACTATTTCCCTCTTGACCCTGGGGGCTGACCCCTGTCCCCGGAATCTTCTGGCAGCCATTGCATCGGCAGCCTGCTGCATTACAACTTTACTTAATACATTGTACATTTTCCTTGACTGTTCTGTACAGTATTCCGGCATCTGGATTCCTGAAATATTGATCAGAACAGGCACAATTTCATGTTTAACATTATCATACAATAATTCCCCTTCGTTGTATATTACAATCCCATTTTCTGGTCCCTTAGTAGTTATGGGACAAGGCAGTTCCTCGGGCAATGTAGTGGTTCTTATGGGGCGCGGTGTCGGAGGGTGTGAGAAACATACATACAATGATATTGCAGCTGCCCCCACCTCCTCGTAGTACCCACACAGCCCCACTCCCTTTTTGCGGATGACTGATTGCTGGGATTGTCCCGGAGGCGCGCAAATTATGCCGAAAGTACATTCATCAGGCCCTTTGACATCCCTTCGTTTAATGCAGCTGCTCCTTATACCCGTGGAGCACTGTACACATACTCTTATTCTTATTAGGATTCTTATTAGGATTCACTTGTAACCATGCATTAAAATAAGTCCTGTCCTTGCTCCAGTCCTTGGCTGCTGGCATGCACATTCCATTCGTTAAATTAAACAAGACTCCATAGTTCATGAAGTTGTTTATTTCCTGAGTGCGCTGCAATCCGTCGGTGTCGTCCAGGGTACGTGCCTGTCGCAGGGCTATCCATATTACGAGGAGTGCCGTTCGTATTCCCATTCTGGTAGGTATTATCTGTAATTTTAAACAGACGGCCTGGTCGTCACCAGGGGTTAGGTTTTGCTCTACGAGTATCCCTGTCACCCTGCGAAATCAGAAGCACAAGGTTATAATTTCGAGTTGAATCTGTGGGGCGTGCGCCCGTGTCTTTACCCACTTAAATATTACCCAAACTCCTATTATGACCAAGGCCAAAGCTATTCCTCCGAACGTCGTTGTCTGCTTTACCGTTAGGTTGGGTTTGTGGACTACATCTTCCCACCGTAGGGTACATTGGCTCTATTGCCATAGGTGATGGTGCTATGGCTGCGCACTGCACTATCCGTCTAGTCCCGTTATCTCTTCCAGCCTGTTTATCTTAGCTTTTAACACTTCAATTTGTTTTATTGAGTATCTATTTCTATATTGTATCAGGCAAGTATTATTACATAAGCTAGTTCTGTTTTTATTTTTGTTTCCTCTGTTAGGTGAGTCTTTTTTTTTCGATTAAGAAATCCAAACTAATAATGTTCAGTATCTTAAACGGCTGTCAATAGAAAGGGTTATTTCCTTTCCAGGTTTGTAAGAAGACCTGATGTCATTACGTGACTTCACGTAATCATCTGAAAAAAAAAGTCTTTGTGCTTTCAAAACTTACTTAGAAATTAGGAATCCGTTAAACAGCATAAATAATAAAAATCTTCTCATCAGGGAAGACGGCATTTTAGAGTAAACTCCAATGTTTTCTTAACTTCTAATTCAAGTACTTGCCAAATAAATTTTTTTTTAATTGATATAAAACAAAACCACACATTTTTAATCGCAATTTTGTTTACTGAAATTCAATTTTGTTTTTTTTTAAATTTCTCTCTCAGCACAAAATCTAAACTTCTTTGCCAGTTCCATTTTCTATAAGAATTTAAGAATTCAGTAAGATTCTCTAATCCCCAGTTTTTTTTTTCTGTGCTGAGTTCGCATAGCTTAGATCTTCAAAACCTCCCTGCTTGTTTAGACTGTTCAGGACTTTTCTTGATAAACACTGTCCATTTTGGAAATTTTACCTCTTCCAATTTTTTTTTCTTTTTCTAATTAAACCAATATCTTTTTCACAGCAAACATCAACTAGTATTTAGTAAGTTATGTCTTTTTCCATCACAAACACATTTTGTTTACTTTCAAAGTGGCGTCTTTATCTTTTTCTTTTTTTTTCATAACTGGAATGGAGACCAGCTTTGAGGGTTTGAGGGCTGCTTTTCGTTATCTCAAAATGCTCCAGTTTCAAAGTCGTTACTAAAGCTTGCTGTTTTTAACATTTTCCAAAAGTCCCTTTTACACCTTCGCAGATAGCTCGCCACTCGCCCAGGACTTTGACCTGATCAGATTTAATTTAATCTTTTTCTTTTTTGAATCCATCTCAGTATTTTCTGTGCCTCTCTGAATATCTCAAAATCCCAATTCAAACTTTGTAATTTCAATCTTTTTTTTTGCTAGAAGCTCTTTTTTTTTTTAAAGCATTCTTTTTCTCATTCCGAGACTAAATTTATGTCTTTCAACCCAATCAATCATTGCATGTTTTCTTTCGACAAGTAAATTCTTTTTTTTTTAACCACCGGGACCATGTATTTTTTATCTTTTGCTCAACAAACCTATCCTTTGTATATTTCCTAGCTCTGTAACTTATCATCCGAATCATCCGAATAAATCCACACCTGCGTTTCTAACTTAAAATGTCTGAAAACTTCCCACATACAGGACAACACTACAAAGGGTTAGCTAAAATAAACAGACACTTGCATTCCTCTTCCAACCAGGCTTTCAGAAACATGACAACATAAAAATTAATTCTGCAGTCACAAAATCACACAGGCACTTCTCATTTAAAACAGACGTTCACAAAAGTCTCTCTTCTTTCCTATTAATCTTTTTTTTTTTAGCCGGCTCTATTCCTCTTCCATACTTCACTTAAGACAATTACCGTCAGTTTTTGTTTCTTAGCTTCCTATGTTAATTTACATGAGCTCGCAGTATCAAGACCACAGCCTTTTTTTTCTTTTTGACTTTCCGTTCCTTCTCCCACCATTCCCGTTGGGCTGCTTGCAGGTCCTGTGTATCCCACCCTGCTCTAATCATTTTCTCGATTTGTTTCTTTTGCTTTTCCGCCAGATGGTGGATAAGGGACCCTTCTGATCCCCACTCGAGTTTACTTGCTTTCATGGCCATTCCTGGGTAGGACTAGATCCGTTAGGTATCTACTCTGAGGTCCGCTTTCTACCTAGCATAACTTGTAGTAAACCGTGTCCTAGCTACTGTCAGGTCACAAGTTCTGCTGTTACACAGACTTATACAATTCTTAAAACGCGTTTAAGCAATTCCCGCAGTGCTCTACGTTAACCTTAATGACTACCTACCACCGCTCTTGCCCGTTGGTCCGACCCTGTTCACAGGTTTGGATTCCGTTAGCCGCTGCACACCGCTTGGTTCTACCCCGGGCTATATTTCTAATTACACTACTGGGTCCGGAAGATGTCTTTCAGTATCACGATCCCACGGTCTAAGTGTGTTCCCTACGCCTACTTGGTTCCTGGCCGTCACGTGGGACAAAAGTCCTCTTAATTCAGGCTCAGGCTAGGCGTTTGAAATATTAGACCGTCTCCTCGTGTCGATCAACCAGCTTCCACCTTCCGCACCCTTTATAATTAAAAATCGTTTTTTATACTCACCCGGGTTTTTCCAAGGGCGTCCAGCGACTCCAGGAAATCCTGCCGACTACGCCACTGTTAGCGTGAATGTTTTCTCAGAAGAATCACTCAACACTCATAGTCAGTTCCAACGCCAATGCGGCCTTTATTAACGCTTAGCGGGGAGGAAGTCTCAGGACTGTATCCAGGCTTCTCTCCACAGAACAAAGGATTACATGGATTTTTATATGTTTCACAACAGTTTACTACAGTTACTCAGCCCATCACGGCTGGACACAATCCAATCATAACGATTATAGATTACATATAGGTTCTTTTAACCCAATAGAATTCCCCTGGTGCCTCAGGAACTGCATGTTCGTTTTTTGTCAGCTCGGGCTGATTAATGACCTTGTTATAGGAGATAGGTTCTCTCCTTATCTCTTTCTTCCTGGGGAAATAATTGATTTATTATTCTTATCTTGTATCCAAGGCATTCCTGGTAGTGGGCCTCACAGGGCCATTGTTCGGTCATTGCTCAGTCAATAGTTCACAGCTTGACTACCTGATTTCCCATCATGCCTGGGCAGCCATTTTATGTGTGGCCACTTTAAACTTATATGAGTTTAGATATATTTATCAGGTGCCTAATGTCTAGTGTTTTGATATATTCTGCAGGTGCCTACTTCCTATAACACCCACCATCCTCTAGGGGAAAACAATTCTCCTCTAAACCTCCTACCAATTGCTTTACCTCCATGCCCCCTGGTTATTGACCCCTCTGCTAAGGGAAACAGGTCTTTCCTCTCCACTCTATCTAGGCCCCTCATAATTTTATACATCTCACTAAGGTCTCCCCTAAGCCTCCTCTGTTCCAAAGAGAATAACCCCAGCCTATCTAATCTTGCCTCATAGCTAAAATTCTCCAGTCCAGGCAACGTCCTTGTAAATCTCCTCTGTACCCTCTCTAGTGCAATCACATATTTCCTGTAATGTAATGACCAGTACTGCATGCAGTACTCTAGCTATGGCCTAACTCGTGTTTTATACAGTTCAAGCATAATCCTGCTCTTATATTCTATGCCTCGACTAATAAAGATAAGCATTCTGTATGCCTCCTTAACCACTTTATCTATCTGTCCTGCAACCTTCAGTGATTAGTGGACATGCATTCCAAGGTCCCTCTGTTCCTCTACACTTCTCAGTGTCCTACCATTTAATGTGTACTCCCTTGCCTTGTTTGCCCTCCCCAGATACATTACCTCACACTTCTCAGGATTAAATTCCATTGGCCACTGTTCTGCCCACCTGACCAGTTCATTGATATCTTCCTGCAGTCTACAGCATTCTTCTTCATTATCAACCACACAGATGATTTTTGTATCATCTGCAAACTCCTTAATCATACCCCCGACATTCAAGTCTAAATCATTAATATATACCACAAAAAGCAAGGGACCTAGTACTGAGCCCTGTGGAACCCCACTGGAAACCGCCTTCCAGTCACAAAAACACCCATCAACCATTAGCCTTTGCTTCCTGCCACTGAGCCAATTTAGGATCCAGCTTGCCACTTTGCCCTAGATTCCATGGGCTTTTACTTTCGTGAATAGTCTGACATGTGGGACCTTATCAAAAGCCTTGCACTACATCAAACGCACTACCCTCATCAATCGTCCTTGTTATCTCCTCAAAAAATTCAATCAAGTTAATCAGACACAGCCTTCCCGTAACAAATTCATCCTGACTGTTCTTGATTAATCCATCTATTTCTAAATGAAGATTTATCCTGTCCCTCACATTGTTTTCCAATAATTTTCCCACCACTGAGGTTAGGCTGACTAGCCTGTAATTGCTCAGTCTATCTCTTTTTCCCTTTTTAAACAATGGTACAACGTTTACAGTCCTCCAGTTCTTCCGCATCACACCTGTAGCCAGAAAGGTTTGGAAAATGATGGTCAGAGCCTGTGCTATTTCCTATTTGCTTCTCTTAACAGCCTGGGATACATTTCATCAAGGCATGGGGATTTATCCAGTTTCAAAGATGCTAAACCCCTTAATACTTCCTCTCTTACTATGTTTATTTCATCTAATATTTCACATTCCTCCCTGATTGCAATGTCTGCACTGTCACTCTCTTTTGTGAAAACAAATGCAAAGTATTCATTAAAAACCATATCCACGTCTTACGCCTCCACACGCAGATTACCCTTATGGTCTCTATTAGGCCCTATTCTATCTTTAGTGAACTTCTTGCTCTTCATGTATATATAAAACATCTTTGGGTTTTCCTTGATTTTACTTGCCAATATTTTTTCATGCTCTCTCTTTGTTTTCCTCAGTTCCTTTTTAATTCAACCCCTGCACTTTCTATATTCCTCAGGTTTTCTGCAGCATTGAGCCCTCGGTGTCTGTCATAAGCTTTCCTCTTTTTTTCTTTATCCTACCATGTATGCTGCTTGACATCCAGGGGGCTCAAGATTTGTTAGTTCCACCCTTTTTCTTTTAGGGAACATACTTGCTCTGAACTCTCAGGATCTCCTCCTTGAATGCCTCCAATTGCTCTGATACTGATGTATCTTCAAGTAGCTGTTTTCAGAATGCTTTGGCTAAATCAAATCTCAGCTTAGTAAAATTGGCTTTTCCCCAATTGAGAACTTTTATTCCTGGTCTTTCTTTGTCTTTTTCCTTAACTCCCCTAAATCTAACTGAATTATGCTCACTACCACCAAAATGCACTCTCACTGATACTCCTTCCACCTGCCCAGCTTTATTGCCTAAAATTAAGTCCAGAACCACCCTCTCTCTTGTTGGTCTTGCTACGTCCTGGCTAAAAAAGTTCTCCTGAATGCATTTTAAGAATTTTGCTCCCTTTATACCTTTCACAATAATTCTCTCCCAGTTAATATTAGGGTAGTTGAAATCCCCGACTATTACTGCCCTATTGTTCTTGCACTTCTCAGAAATTTGCTTACATATTTGCTCTTCTATCTCTCTCTGACTGTTTGGGGATCTATAGTACACACCCAGCTGTGTGATTGCCCCTTTTTTGTTATTTAGTTCAACCCTTATTGCCTCATTTCATGATCCTTCTAACATATCATGCCAAACACACTTGTCTATTTTCCAGCCTTTGTTTCCTCTGCCTTCCAAACTCACTTACTAATTTTCTGCCTTCTATTTCCAGCTTTTCTCCTCTCCCTTTTGAATCTACTCTCAGGTTCCCATTCCTCTGCCAAGCTAGTTTAAACCCTCCCTAACAGCATTAGCAACCTCCCCCCACAAGCCCCCGCCCCCCCACAACTCCCGCCATGAGGATATTAGTCCCGGCTCTGTTGAGGTGCAACCCGTCTGGCTTGTACAGGTCGCAACTCCCCCAGAAACAGTCCCAATGCCTCGGGAATCTAAAGCCCACCCTCCTGCACCATCTTTCCAGCCATGCATTCATCTGCTCTATTCTTCCATTTCTGTATTGACTCGCACATGGTACAGAGAGTAATCTGGAGATTACTACCTTTTGAGGTCCTGCTTTTTAATCTCTTTCCTAGCTCCCTACAATCTGCCTGCAGGACCACATGCCTCTTTCTATCTATGTCATTTGTACAGATATGAACCACGACCTCTTGCTGTCCATCCTCCCCCCTCAGAATGTCCTGCAGCCGTTCAGTGACATCCTTGACCCTGGCACCAGGGAGGCAACATACCATCCTGAAGTCATGTCTATGGCCACAGAAACACCTGTCTGTTCTCCTAACTATCGAATCCCCTACCACTATTGCTCTTCCACTCTTCTTCCTCCCCTCCCTGTGGAGCGGAGCCACCCGTGGTGCCGTGAACTTGACTCTGGCTGCACTCCCCAGAGGAACCTTCGCCCTCACCAGTATCCAGAACTGAAAACCTGTTGGCGAACAAGATGCACTCAGGGGGCCTCCTGCCCTACCTGTCTCATCCTTCTTGTCTGGCAGTCACCCATTCCCTCTTTGCCTGCACACTCTTAAGCTGCGGGGTAACCACCTCCTGAAACGTGCTATCCATTAAGCTCTCAGCCTCAGGATGTACTGCAGTGATGCTGGCCGCCGCTCAAGCTCCAAAACCTGGAACTCGAACTGCTCTAGCTGGCAATACTTCCTGCACACATTCTTGTCCAGACCATGAGAAGTGTCACTCCTTGATTTGTTTGTGATTTTTTTCTCTCACTCCCTGCTCTCTCTGCTCTCAGGTCTCCACTGCTCCTTATACCCACACCACTCTCACTGTTCTCTCTGCTCTCGGGTTTCCACTGCTCCTTATACCCACACCTCTCTCGCCACATCGTTCAGCAGCATCTCGACTTGAGATTGTGGCCGGGATTTTGCTAGCCTCGGCGGGTCCATTGCGGGCAATGTTGGTGGCTGATCCTAATCCCGCTGCTGGCTCCATCCCGCTGTCTGAAATTAATTTCCCTTGATGGAGCTTGTTAACCCTGCCCAGTGCGTTTCCTGGCCAATTAATGGAAGTGGGTCTGTGACGACATTTGGTGACACGTCATCAGCCAATTTCCTTAAAGGGACCATGTCCAAATTTATTTTGACATTGTGCTGTAAGTATTCTACAGCATTGAGGTGCTGCAAATGCTGACTGCACTAAGGCACAGGGCTGCACCCAGGTTCGCTTATGACTCCCTCCATATGCTTATGGGGTGAGTCACAGCACACAAGGAGGTTCTCTTCTCTTCTCATGGGTCAAAGAGACATCCTCAGTAGATTAACACAGCCTGGATGCCCATTGCAGAGCAGGGCACAAGCAGGAGGATCTGGGTGCAGTGCCGCAAATGTTTCAATGATCTCAGCAGATCACAAACCGTTCATACAAAGCTACACTCAACCTCATCCTGGTGTGCCTGTCATCACATGCCCATCACTCTACCTTCCCTACCCTACTTCTGCATTCCAACTTACCTTGGACCTCCACCCATCCCTCTCTATCTATATTATCACATCCCCATCTCACTAGCCACCCTTCACAATCACCCTAGTGCAATCATACCAATTAACATCACACAAGAGTAGGCACTTGGGTGCTTTATGCAATGTTGATGTGAAGTTTCTGTTAATGTGGTGTTAAACATTGAAACTTTTATTTTCAACACTTTGTGTTCTTGAACAGATTTGTGTGCACCTTTGGAAGTGAATAAGTGAGTTGCAGTGAATGGTGAGACATAAAAGCGCTCCCCGCAATGGTGATGAGTGTGAAAGGAATGGCTTGGGCATTGTGGAGATGCTTTATGGTGTTATGAGATGGTGCCAACCTGGTGCATCATGTGGCAACCAGGGTGTCGAGTGTCAAATGAAGTAAATCTGGCCATGGTGAGGCAATCCCTGGCTTCTTGGGCAACAATATGGTTGGGTGCTGATGCCTTCTGTCCTGTGAGCATCAGTTGATTGCGGAGAAGGTTGGTGGTGTTGTTGGTGATGCCGGTGTGCCTGGTGCTGCTGGTGTTGGGGCTTATTGTGGATTCTGAGGACCAAAGTGAGAGAGTAAAATGGCACCCATGCTGATAGAATAGATGGCAGATGACATAGAGATGACAAAAACGATCTGTCAATGATGAAAGAGGTGATGATGTCAGACTGGATGGAGACATGTAAAGACTTGCAGCATGCTGAATCTGTTGTGGAAATGCAGTGAGGAAGAGCTTGTGACTAAGGGGAGATATCTCTAAGGTGGGAGCTTTTACTTTACATTTTAAGCTGTCAACTCAACTGCTGATTCAATAGCCACTGAACTCCATTGACACTGAGCTTGGCAGATGTGGTCCATGACCAGCGTGGACCCTGTGGGTGAGCTGTCAAATGCAAAAGGTAAGCTGAAACAGAGACATTTGCCAAGTGCCCAGCCCATTCAACCAGAAAAGCCAATGCAGGTTTCCACTGGGAGTGCATGAGACTGTTCTGCAGGAGGTGGAGCTCACTTCTTATGATACCCTCAATGGTTGCCTTGGTTTAAACGTTAGGTGCCACAGCTGTGCACTTTGATATCTTTCATCCATGTGAAACATTTAATGAGAGAGTCTTCTCCGCAGAATCTCTTCACGCCGCTATCCAGAATCCTCGTTTGTGTTCTCCTGTAGTTTATCATTCATTTTCTCTGCTAATCTTTTAACATGCTGCTTTGTTTAGACTGTGATTACCTCAGGTGGTATGTGGAGACTTGGCTTGGAAAAGTCAATAAGCAGTAAGGTTTGGAGGAGTCAGATTAGCATGCGTCCCTTTAAAGCTGTTAGTATGCGTTGTTACTTCACTCCATTTCTGTTCACTTCCTAGGGCCAGCTTTTAAATAGGAAAAACCATGCATGCACGGTATTTTGAATGGGCCATGGGCACCCAAAAAATAATTAAAGTGAACTTTGGTTCCTGCTAATAGTTTTCTGCTCATCTATCAGATGGGTGTTGTTTACATCTGACCCTGATAATATAGTGTATGAGTCAATTTCCTCCAATGATACAGGGCCCAAATTTGCCCAGGAGTTGCTCCATTTTTTTTTGGAGCAACTTGATTTTTCTGGAGTATCTTAAAAATCCCCATTCTGCATATTTCATTTGCGCCAGTGTAAGTGAATTAGTTAGGATTTTTTTTAAGTTTAGTTTTTTTTCAAGCCATTTAAGCCAGTTTGGACAGCTAATAGTTGCTCCAAACTAATAGGCCAGTGTATGTGACCATGTGGCCGCACAGAAAACCTTTGCAGAGAGTTAAGAAATCAGCGCAGGTAGCCAGAGATAGGTGGGGGAAGGGAAGTGGAGAGGACGTTGCAAAGCATTAAATATCTTCACAACAATATTCAAGAAGCATAAAAACCATCAATAGTAAATAAAAAATAAAACTTAAGTTCCTACCTTCCTAACTCGGCCCGGGAAGTCAGTGGCCCGGCTCCGACTCCTCTCCGACTCTCTCCAACTCCGACTCTCTCTCTGACTCCGACTCTCTTGAGGACTCTCCGAGGACTTCTCTCTTGCCGAGAGCAAGCCCAGGCTCGGCGGGCCGAATGGCCTTGTGTGCTGTAATCATTCTATGAACCCGCGACCTTGACGTTATTACTTCTGCGCTCTCACCAACTGAGCTAAGGAAGAATATACTTGCCATAGAGGGAATGCAACGAGGGTTCACCAGACTGATTCCTGGGATGGGGAAATTGCCCTATGAGGAGAGATTGAGTAGGCATATATTGTCTAGAGTGGAGAAGAATGAGAGGTGATCTCATTGAAATATACAAAATTCTTACAGGGCTTGCCAGGGTAGATGCAGGGGTCACTTTTTCAGAATAAGGGGTCAGCCATTTAGGACTGAGATGAGGAGACATTTCTTCACTCAGTGGTAAATCTTTGGAATTCTCTACCACAGTGTGCTCCATCGTTGAGTATATTCAAGACGGAGTTCAATAGATTTTTGGATATTAAGGGAATCAAGGGATATGAAGATAGTGCAGGCAAGTGGAGTTGAGGTAGAAGATCAGCCATGATCTTATTGAATGGTGGAGCAGGCTCGAGGGGCCGAATGGCCTACTCCTGCTCCTATTTCTTATGTTCTTATGTTCCCTGACGAGTTCCAGGACTTCTCTCTGAGGACTTCTCTCCAAGGACTTCCAGGACTTCTCTCTGAGGACTTCCAGGACTTCTCTCCGAGGACTGACTGCTCTCTCCGAGGACTGACTGTTCTCCCCGTGGACTGACTGCTCTCTCCGAGGACTGACTGCTCTCTCCGATGGACTTAACTGCTCTCTCCGAGGACTGACTGCTCTCTCCGATGGACTTAACTACTCTCTCCGAGCCTGTGCGGGAGGTCCCTCAGCCCTGGATAGGGGCGGGACACTTCAGGACCCATGCTGCAGGTACTCATCATCACAATCTTGGGAGGAGCTACTGTGCATGTGCGAATGCTCTACTGCGCATGCAGACAGCTGCCGGCACTCTTTTAGGCACAGAGCCCTAGCTCCGCCCACCCATGGACTCGCTACGACGCGCCAAGCCCCGGGAAAGTCGGCAGAAGGGCCAGAATCCCAGGACATCTTTTTGGCGCCGTTTGGATCGTAGGAAGTTGGCGCATCTCACGTGAGTGCGCTGAAAAAATGGGAGGGCCAAATTTGGGCCCACAGTGGTGGACAAATTTGTGGTTTCTAACAGTCTAGAGAGGCTAGTTCAAGAGTGAGGTCAATTCTGAAGAAGGACTGTGCCAGAAATGTTGCCCTGTTCTTTCTCTCCATAGTTGATGGTTGACGTGCTGTGCATTGCAAGCATTATGTGTTTTTTGTCTCTGATCCGTCAGCTCCAACAAGTATTTTACAGGTTGACAATTTTTTAGAAAGTCTCCAGGTGAACTGAGATGCTTTGTCTTAATAAAACTACGGTTTCAAGATTATGCTGTGTGAATATTTATGTATAAATGCTTAACACATTCCTTTGAAATTCCTTCTACTGATGTTTTAATGGCGGCATTAACAAGTTTAAAATAAACATTGAAATAGCAGACAAAGGAATTTCACATGGTAATTTTCAAACAGCTTAACTTCAAGACCTGTGATTCAAAACAGCTCTTCATGGTGTCATTAAAATGGATAAACTTTGAGATTTACTGATGAATATTTTACGGTTTCTAATCACTCTCTTTCATGGCAGGCAAGAGCAGATTGTACCACCATTGTGATTGCCCATCAACTCTCAACAATCAGCACTGCTGATGTTATTGCTGCCTTTGACAATGGAGTGGTCGCTGAGCAAGGAACACACATTGATCTCATGATCAGAAAGGGCATCTACCATTCCCTGGTAATGCAGCAGGTAAGCTGAAAGGGTCACCCATTTTATGCAGTGGGTCAAGGCAAACTGGCTGATGACATAAATGTATTCTAAGAATGTCTGGAAGGCCCTGTGCATAGAATTTGAGGACTATGGGGACTATCACTGCAACAGGTAGTACATGTTGGATGTTGAACTGTGCCTTTAGGTCTGATCCTAATAGATAGCAGGTTTCATTGCTAACCTCTCTGCTGAGCCAGAGTCTTCTCCATCACAGATCTTCCGAGAGGCCCAAATGGATGTCTCTATTTTGCAGTAAATTAAGAATGGGGGCTTGTTGCGGTGGGGGTGGGGGCGCAGGGTGATGGGGAGGCATAAAGTACAACTTCGGCAGGAGTTCAAAATGAGTGTAGCAGATTAGACGCATAATTTTTCTGCCATTAATTTTAATTCAAAGGAAAATTGGGCAAGTTGTATAACGGACATCCAATATGCTACCACCCATTTTGCATTCCCACAGATGTTGAATTTTACCCCCTGGTGTCTGAGGTATGGGAAGGTCTGTTAGTACGATTCTGATCTACTCTTTTTCTCACCTATTGAAAAATACAGTATTGAAGACTAGAAATTCGGTGCATTTGCGCCTCCTATTACTGCCCGGCCGCGATGCTAGCAATGACTGCCGCCATGTTTGGTGCGAGTTCAGTGACGGCGCTATAGCATTGCGTCCTGATCTCCTGCACCCGAAGGTTGTGAGGTCATCACCGCGCCCATCGCTCCATTATTGCCCCGGTCCCGAAATTCATGTTCACCCCCTGCAGCAGTATCGGGCGAAAACATCGGCAGCTACAGGAGGCACGGATCGGGCAGCAGGTCACAACCGGGGTGAAAATTAAAGGTGAGGTGGCCGGGGGGAAAACAAAGCTTACTTTGTGTTTCCCGCTGTTACTCTGTTCCCTTTGCGGGATCCTGGCCGTAATCGCTCAGCCTGGCACTCTGCTTCAGTACCAGGCTGATCACGTGGCACCTCTGTTCCCTGTTGGTCCAGGTAGGTCTGTATTCCTTCTGCAGAGTCGGTGGTGTGGGTCCTTTCCTTCAATTGAGGGACGAGGTCCTTGCACGTGGCAGCGCTAACGCGCCACCCCATTAGCGCACCTGGAAGGAAGTGGAGCACTTGATTTAGCGCTCCACTTCCTTCCGGGGCCGATAACTCGAATTTCTTGAGGAGGGCATGACTTCCGTGCCTGGCGCTAAGTTTCACGCCTCCCAGATGTTACCACCTCCAAATGGGGCGATAATGAATTTCACCTCCTGAATCTTCCACCCATCCTGCTCAGTACATGAAAAGAAAGCTCCTATATTTGTATGGATGCTCTGTTCCATCTGTAACTATAATGCAAGGTTCAAACCGTTCAAGGTCAATGTACAGTTTGAAATAAGCAAAAGACTGATTTGGCTAGTAGGACACTGGTTTGTCTTTTCACAATCTATTAACGAATTAAGCAAGATTTACCTCTGGCTACATTTGTAATTGTTCACAGCAGTTCTCAATGCCTCACATTTAAAATGTTCACCTTAGTGTTTAAATTCCTTCATGGCCTCACCTTTCCCTATTTCTGTAACCTTCTCCAGCCCTAAACCTCTCCAGCAACTTTGGTTTCCTCCAACTCTGGCCCTTTTGCATTCCCCACTCCCTTTATCCTGCCATTGGCAGCTATGCCATCAGCCATCTAGGCCCTATGCTCTGGAATTCAGGGGCACATTAGCATAGTGGTTATGTTACTGAACTAGTCATCCAGAGGAGCGGACTAATAATCCGGAGATGTGAGTTCAAATTCCACCACTGCAGCTGAGGGAATTTAAATTCAGTTAATTCAATCAATTCAGGCTGCCATCAAAGGTTTGTCACCATCCTTCACCTGCTTCATGATGACATGCAAGTCGTGATCCTGACCAACGGATCCACCACAGACCCAATTCAGTTTTGGACTGGGCTCAAGCAGGGATGTGTCATCGCACCAATGCTTTTCTTGATCTTCCTTCCTACAATGCTCCATCTCGCCCTCAGTAAGCTCCCTGCTGGAATGGAGTTAATCTACAGACAAATGGGAAATTTTTCAACCTCAGTCGCCTCCAGTCTAGATCCAAGGTCGTCCCATCCTCTGTCATTAAATTACAGTAGACAGACGCACTTGCGTCTGCGCACACTCGGAGGCCGAACTCCAAGCCATCGTCAACACCTTCACCGAAGCATATGAGAACATGGGCCTTACACTAAATATGCTAAGACAAAGGTCCTCTAACAACCTGCCCACGCCACACAGCACTGCCCCCCCCCAATTATCAAAATTCACGATGAGGCCTTGGACAATGTGGGCCATTTTCCACACCTTGGGAGCCTTCTGTCAACAAGGACAGATTTCGACGACGAGGTCCAACACCGTCTTCAGTGTGCCAGTGCAGCCTTCGGTCCCCTAAGGAAGAGAGTATTTGAAGGCCAGGATCTCAAACCCGGCACCAAGCTCATGGTCTACAGAGCAGTAATGATACTCGGGATGGTCAATAAATGCCGACTTTGCCAGCGATGACTACATCCTGTGAACGAATAAATAAAATTTAAATTCCCTCCAAAATCTCCTATAATTCCACTTCCCTTTGCTCCTTTAAGACCTTTCTTAAAACCGACCTATGACCAAGCTTTTAGTCCCCTTCTTCGCATCTCTTTCTTTGGCAGAGCTTGCCACTCAGGCTGGCATGTTAAAATTACAGTCAGGTCCCGATGACATTATTGTGACATGACATGCAAATGTAAGAAAGGATCCTTCCAGCTTTGGGCAGGTGTCTTTGTCACCAGCTCTGTTGAGCAGGTTAAAATCAGGAACCGACAATTCCTAACGTCTCCAGGACAGGTAAGTATCCTGGACGATGTTAACTGCCCACTCTCCTGGTTTCTGCAAGGCAGTTGGGATTCAAATCACCCCCTTAAAGTTTTACAGCATGAGGTCCCTAAGAATGCACATTTGTTCAGCACTTAAATGACCCTGCAAAATTAGTGCCAGCAATCCTAAAACTATAATATGGATAATGTTATGTGTAAACTGCCAATTTTCTCTGCGCTTCTGTTTCAGAGTTTATATGGGGAGAGGAAGCAGAGAATGCTTTGGAGGAAGTGAAGCAACCAGAGAATAATGAATGCAAAAGGATAAATATGATCAACAGGAGCAGCTTCAAAAGAAAATCAAGCAGAAAACTTCACCAGTTAGCTTCATCTAAACCAATGGAAACAGACTACAATGAACAAGAAAAAGAAATGGTTAGAATTAAATTTTGATACATCAACCAACATCAGCAAATATTTTTCATAAATGTGCATATGTGTTCTGTATGAATATATCTCGATACACACACAAACATCTGTGTTAGGGCTGTGAAGCGATTAGAAAAATGCATTGCCATTAATCTCGCGATTAAAAATGTTAATCTTAGCTAATCTTGATTTCAATCGCACAGTTAGTTGATGCAGTTACTGCATCCATCTCTTTCAAGTTTGTTCATAAATTTTTTTAAACTCTGAATAGAACTCCTTTAAATTCATGCAGCATTAGTAAAAACTGAGAGTAAAAAAAGGAATGACTGGAGCCTGTGTGAAAAGGGCATCAAAATCCTTTCTACTTGCTATTCGATATATCACAAATCAGAAAAATATATTTTAAAAAATCTTTTAATTTAAACCTTATTCTGTACATTCAGAAGCTGTGTAACCTGCTAACCATGGGCTCGAGCCTCCCTGGGAATGTGTTCACTGTATAAACTTTAGTAAAGTTCTGCAAATTATACCTCCATAAGGGTCAAAGTTCACATTTTCTACAACAAGCAGTTTTCCCATGCGCACATCTGACATATTGGGCTGAAATTTACTGGCAAAATAATGAGGAGCTTAATGCACATACCATTATTAATGTGCAAATCATACAGCAACTTGTGGCGAGGAAGAGATTCCCCATGAACTGCGAATTGCCACAGGTTGTTGGATGATTTACGCCACTCCATTGTTAGCCTTGTGAAACCGGCAGCTCAACCTCGCTGTAAGTTTCAAGAAATTACTGCATTTTCACATTAATTGCCCATTAAACTTGCCACAGAAAGTTAGGGCAGGTACTTAACAGCGTAAGTACCTTTTTTATGTTCCTGCAATGTCACTCTATCTTTCTGGCCCAGAAAGAGAACAATTGAAACAGTGGAGTCTGATTTCTACTTATAACAAATTATTGTTAGAAATGTTTTATATTTTAAGTCTTTTTCTTACTTTTTCTTTCTGACTCTTTTCTCTCTCTTTTAATCCAATCTTTCTTTCCATCTTTTTATTTCTCTTTCTATTCCTGATTTGACTCTAATTCACTTTATTTCCTTTTTGTCCTTCCTCTGTTTCTTTCTCAATCCTTAAATCGCATTGGTTAAGGATATAAACTGCTGATCCCATTGTTCACCAAGGTCCCAGATGCCCTGTTATCAGATCGCACTTTCAGCAAGTTGTGCTGCACCTAATTTCCAAGTGGAAGGGTGCAGAAAAAAGTCAAACCAGCTACCCTGCTCCACAAAATTCTGCCCATTGTCTTTTTGCTCATTGTTACGGAGAAGAACACAGTGCTGCGGCGTTAAGATGATTTGCTCCGAGCAGAGAAAAGAGCACATGTTTATTCAACAGTGACACCAATGGAAGAGGAAATTACAGTTCGCCAGGCTAAAGCTCTAAGTTGTTCGTAGCCTGAAACATATTCCTACCTAGGACTCTCTGCGTAACCTCTGCAATTAACACGTGTTAGAAAATGTAATATTCAAAAAATTTACCACGTTCATTGCAAGAGTTAACTACGATTAATTGATAGCCTTTTATATAATGTATGTTGGGGAAAATAAATATATATATATATATATATATATTACAGAAATAGACATCGCTCTTTTATATATATAACTATATCTATAATATATATATATTTTCCTCCAACATGTTCAGTTGAGAACCATCACTCACAAAGCCACCAGACTGGACCACATTTTCCGTTTCTTACAGCCGACCTGATGTCCAGAATGCACAACAATGGCACAGCTACTTACTGCTGCCATGCAAATTGCTTGACTACACCCTGACCCCGGATACTCCAACAGGTCGAAATCAAATGTCCGTGCTGCCTGCTCTGCTGCCAATATTCCAGCAGAGTGTGGTCGACAATTTGCAGTGCCAGTGTTATTTCTCCAAAACAAACATTCACATTGCCCAATGACAGCAAAGGTTATTCGTTGCTTAAAATATGTAATGTGATCTACATGCCTTCTGTGCCTAGGCTCGAAGCTCTACAATTCCTAAACCTCTCTGCCTCTCAACCTCTCTTTCCTCCTTCAAGACACTCCTTAAAAGCTATCTCTTTGACCAAGCTTTTGATCACCTGCGATAATTTCTCCTTATTTGGCTCGGTGTCAAATTTTTTGTCTCATAATACTCCTGTGAAGCGCCTTGGGACTTTTCACTATGTTAAGGCGCTATATAAATACAAGTTGTTGTTGTTGATCGAAGGATTCAGGCCAGACAGATTCTGAAGTAAAATTCATGCCTCCTCAAATGATGGGTATTTTACAGATCAGCAGGGTTTAGACTAGATAACTTCATTTAGGGATTTACCCTGGAATAGACTGGGGTTTGGTTTAATGATTTTTTTCTTTGCTCTTTAAATTTTAAAGGAAGAACATTTTCCAGAAGTTTCATTTTTGCAAATTCTTGCTTTGAACAAGCCAGAGTGGCCATACAGTGTCATAGGAATAATCGCTGCCTTTGTAAGTGGTGCTGTCATGCCAGCATTTGGTGTATTCCAGGATTATTGGGGTGAGTTATTTTTCTTATCTCATTGGTCAGAAATTGAAAGTTATAAGCCTAATTAGATTTACTGTATATTGTTAAAATTTTCATTAGAAAATGACAATTACTCAGGGAAAATATTCTATAATTTGTGTGTCAGCTATGGCTCCGTGGTTACACTCTTGCCTCTGAATCAGAAGGTTGTGAGTATATGATCTAAGATGAATTTCAATGCTACACTCTTAGAGGTGCTATCTTTCAGATGAGACATTAAACAGGTGGACATAAAAGATTCCATTACACTATTTTAAGGAAGAACGGGAGAGTTCTCCCTGGTGACTGGCCAATATCGATCCCTATACCAACACCTAAAAAAAATTGATTTTTTTTTTTGGTCATTATCAGATTGCTGTTTCTGGGATCTTGCTGTGCTTAAAATTGGCTGCTGCGTTTCTGACTTTACAACACTTACAACAATCTTACAACAGTTACAACACTTACAACAATCTTACAACACTTTAGAAAAATATTTATTGGATGTGAAGCACTTTGGAACGTCCTGATGCCATGAAAGGCACTATATAAAGTATTTCTTCTTTATTTCAAATAGATTTTTGCAATCTTAGACCCTGAATTGAAGCAATAGAGAGCTGCTATGTCTTCCTTGATTTTGCTGGCTCCAGGTGCTCTTCTCTTTGTGAGTTACAGTTTACAGGTAAGTGATCAGGAAGAGAAGATCCTCCCATCCCCAAAAAAATCAAATTAGCAAAACTATAACAGATTGAACTTTTAGTTAGAATGCTGGTTTAATCTTTTCGGGAATCGTGATCAAAAGACACTACTTGTTAATCTGATACTTTGATTTAATCATCAGTTTTCTTTTGAAATTCTCAAGGGATACATGTTCGGAAAATCTGGGGAAATGCTTACTATGAGGCTGCGTGGATTATCTTTTAAAACAATACTGCAACAGGTGGGTAGCTTTTCTAAGTTTTTGCAGGAATGTCAGCTGTCAGGACTGAAATGCCGTGTGCAATGTAGAAGTACAATTGTGTGAAGGATTTTCACCTGCCTGTAGCTGTAATGCAGGGTGAATATAACAGCATGAGTCTGAAAGAGACAACAGATGTATAGACCACAAGTGAACAGATAGAGCTATTTGTTATTTTGTTGTTTACACAATTCACTTACAGGAATTAAGATGAGCTTCCTCTGATGTTATGTATCTAACCCGTTGTAACCTGCATCACACCTGACCACCAGAGGGCCCACCCATAGGAGCATACCTTGGGAGCACAGTATATAAGAAGGCCACCCACGAGGTACTTGAACTCTGGAATTGTAATAAAAGAGCTAATGTCACACTTGCTCATTACACACAGTACTCAGTCTAACCATTTATTATGAGTGTGACAATTGGCGACGAGGTAACGAACAACCGCGCGAAAATACAAAGAACAAATGGCATCCTGGAGAAGTTATCAGAAGTGGACAATTGGGAGGCCTTCATGGAGAGACTCGACCAATGCTTCATGGCCAACGAGCTGGAAGGAGACGAGAATGCTACCAAATGAAGGGCGATCCTCGTAACTGGGGCAACAACTTATGGCCTCATGAAGAATCTCCTGGCCCCGGCAAAACCAACAGAGAAATCCTATGAAGAATTGTGTATGTTGGTCCGGGAGTACCTAAATCCTAAGGAAAGCATTTTGATGGCGAGATATCGGTTCTACACGTGTCAATGATCGGAGGGCCAGGAAGTGGCGAGCTATGTCGCCGAACTAAAGAGCCTTGCAGGACATTGTGAATTTGAGGGATTCCTAGAACAAATGCTCAGACACTTTTTCGTACTAGGCCTCAGACATGAGACAATCCTTCGCAAACTGTTGACTGTCGAAACTCCGAACCTGAGTAAAGCCATAATGATAGCCCAGGCATTTATGTTCACCGGCGACAACACAAAGCAGATTTCACAGAACAAAGAAGTTTCTGCAAGTACTGTGCATAAAGTAATGTCGGTTTTGAGCAGAAATGTACATGGCAGAATGTACACGCCGACTGCTGTGGCCCACCTCAATTGACCCAGAGTCCGCCATCATCTGTTAATGCGAGGCAGTCAACACCCTGTTGGTGCTGCGGAGGTGATCATTGGCCCCATCAATGCCGCTTTAAGCATTATGCGTGCAATGGTTGCAGAATAATGGGACACCACCAATGAATGTGCAGGTGAGCTGCAAACCCTGCAAACCACCATGTTGCAGAGGAAGATCGATCCACAGTGGATCAGACTGAATTGGAAACTCATACTGAGGAGGCAGAAGTGTACGAGGTACACACATTCACGACGAAATGCCCACCTATTATGTTGAAAGTTGAACTGAACGGCATTCCAATATCTATTGAGCTGGACACGGGGACAAGTCAGTCCATAATGAGTAAAAAGGCCTTCGACAGGCTGTGGGGAAAGAAGGCACACAGGCCCAAGCTCAGCCCCATTCACACTAAACTAAGGACTTACAACAAGGAACTAATCCCTGTAATTGGCAGTGCTGAAGTCAAAGTCTCCTATGATAGAGCAGTACACAAACTCCCGCTATGGATTGTGCCAGGGGATGGCCCCAGGTTGTTTGGCAGAAGCTGGCTGGGGAAAATCTGCTGGAACTGGGATGACATCCGAGCACTTTCGTCTGTCGATGACACCTCATGTACCCAGGTTCTAAGCAAGTACCCATCGTTATTCGAGCCAGGCATTGGAAGCTTCTCGGGAGCGAAAGTGCAGATCCATTTGGTTCCTCGTACGCGACTCATCCACCACAAGGCTCGGGCGGTACCGTACATGATGCGTGAAAAAGTGGAAATCGAGTTGGACAGGCTGCAACGCGAGGCATCATCGCGGCGGTGGAATTCAACGACTGGGCCAATGTCCGAATGTCCCGGCACTCTAGGAGTTCGGTACGGTTAGAATTTGCGGAGACTATAAAGTAACGATTAACTTAATTTTTCACTGCAGGACCAGTACCCGCTACCCAAGGCAGACGATCTATTTGCAACCCTGGCTGGAGGGAAGACGTTCACCAAGCTGGACCTGACCTCTGCCTGCATGACGCAAGAGCTGGAGGAGTCTTCGAAAGGCCTCACCTGTATCAACGCGCACAAAGGTCGGTTTATCTACAACCGGTGCCCGTTCAGGATTCGGTTGACCGCAGCGATCTTCCAGCAGAACATGGAGAGCCTGCTAAAGTCAGTTCCTTGCACCGTCTTCCAGGACGACATATTGGTTACAGGTGGGACACCATGGAGCACTTGAAGAATCTGGAGGAGGTTTTTAGTCGGTTGGTTCGCATGGGGTTCAGATTGAAATGCTCAAAGTGTGTTTTCCTGGCACAGGATGTTGAATTCTTAGAAAGGAGAATCGCAGCAGACGGCATCAGACCCACCGACGTCAAGACGGAGGCCATCAAGAACGCGCCGCGACCACAGAATGTGACGGAGCTGCAGTCGTTCCTGGGACTCCTTAACTATTTCGGTAATTTCCTACCTGGATTAAGCACCCTGCTCGAATCCCTACATGCGCTACTATGCAAGGGAGACGACTGAGTATGGGGGAATTCACAAGAGGATGCCTTTAAGAAAGCCAGAAACTTACTGTGTTCTAACAAACTGCTTGTCCAGTATAAGCCATGTAAACGACTAGTGTTAGCTTGCGATGCGTCATCATACGGGGTCGAGTGTGTGTTACAACAGGCTAATGAATCGGGGATTTTGCAACCGATTGCGTATGCATCTAGGAGTTTGCCCAAGGCCGACAGGGCCGATAGCATGGTTGAAAAAGAGGCTCTGGCTTGCATTTACGGGGTAAAATAAATGCACCAGTACTTATTTGGCATCAAGTTCGAGCTTGAAACTGACCACAAGCCGCTCATATCGCTATTCTCGGAGAGCAAAGGGATTAATACCAATGCCTCTGGCCGCATCCAAAGATGGGCGCTCATGCTGTCGGCATCCAACTACATAATCTGCGACAGACCGGGCACAGAGAACTGCGCAGATGCTCTCAGTCGGCTACCATTGCCCACCACCGGGGTGGAAATGGCACAGCCAGCGGAAATGTTCATGGTCATGTAGGCATTTGAGAACGAGAAGTCCCCCATTACGGCCCGCTAGATCAGGACCTGGACCAGCCAGGATCCGTTACTGTCCTTGGTAATAAACAGTGTTCTCCATGGGAGCTGGTGCAGTGTCCCAGTGGAGATGCAGGAAGTGATTAAGCCATTCCACGGGCGCAAAGATGAGTTGTCTCTGCAGGCAGACTGTCTTTTGTGGGGCAATCGTGTGGTCTTGTCCAAGAAAGGCAGAGACACATTTATTTGCGAACTGCACAACACCCACCCAGGCATTGGAATGATGAAAGCCATAGTCAGATCCCATGTGTGGTGGCCTGGCAACGACTCAGATTTAGAGTCATGCGTGCGCCAGTGCAACACTTGTTCTCAGCTGAGCAATGCACCCAGAGAGGCACCGCTAAATTTGTGGTCATGACCATCCAAACCATGGTCGAGGATCCATGTAGACTATGCGGGACCATTCCCAGGAAAAATGTTTTTGGTTGCCGTGGATGCTTACTCAAAATGGATTGAATGTGCAATAATGTCTGTAAGCACATTTACGGCCACTATTGAAAGCCTTCGAGCCATGTTTGCCACGCATGGCTTGTCTGATGTCCTAGTCAGCGACAATGGGCCATGCTTCACCAGTGCTGAATTCAAGGAATTCATGACCCGCAACGGGATCAAACATGTCACATCTGCCCCCTCAAGTCTGCATCCAATGGCCAGGCAGAATAGGCAGTTCAGACCATCAAGCAAAGCTTGAAATGTGTGTTGGAAGGTTCCGTGCAGACCCAGTTGTCCCGAGTACTGCTCAGCTATCGCACCAGACCCCATTCAATCATCGGGTTCCCCAGCTGAGCTGCTCATGAAAAGGGCACATAAAACAAGGCTCTCTCTTTTTTCCACCCTGATCTCCATGATCATGTGGAGGGCAAGCGACTTCAACAAAGTGTGTACCATGACCGTGCAAATTTGTCACGCGATATTGAGATCAATGATCCTGTGTTTGTGCTCAATTATGAATATGGTCCCAAATGGCTTGCCGGCACTGTCACAGCCAAAGAGGGGAGTAGGGTGTTTCAGGTCAAATTGACCAATGGATAAACGCACAGAGAACATTTGGACCAAATCAAATTGCAGTTCACCAACAGCTACGAACAACTGGAAGAGGACCCCACCAACTTTGACCTTCCAACACACACACAAGTGGCAACTGACAGCATGGTTGACCACGAAACCAAACTCATCATCCCCAGCAGCCTGGCAAGGCCGGCTGCCCAACAGCCCAGTGAAGAACGGACCAACCCACCCTCACCAGCATTTATACCATGTAAGGGGTGGTCCCGGGGGTCAGGTTCACCTCTGACCTACTTGAGCAGTTCAAATCGCTCCCACTCCCTTGGGTTCTAGACTCTGAATTCATTTGGGGGGTGTGATAAAGTGCGAAGGACAACTGGTTTGATGCAAAAGAACTTTGATTTTTATTACAGACAAGAAAATACATTGTCAAACTTATAATCACTCTAATAAAGAATAATACATTACACATTCAAAGGGGGTTACAGTAAAAATTACATCTCCCACCTCCCAATACCTAATCCTAGCTTGGTTAGGCTCCAGGGCAGGCAGGGACTATGCTTACCAATCCTTTCTGGTCAGTAAGCGGTAGTTCTCGATTTCGGGGTTTGTTGAATTCTGTAGGTTCTGCTTGCCGTACCCTGAATGTCGGAGAAGACTTCTTGCTGCGCAATCTTCAATTGGGTTGAGTCCGCTGATGCAGTAAGGTACATTTTGGATCTATGGGGTAAGTACCCGGTTTCCTTCATTAGAAATAGGTTCAAAGTCTCTTTCGGTAATGTTTTCACCTGTTGGTAGTCAGGACTTAGATTGTAGAGTGGAAACTTTCGATTTTTTGGTTTCTTTCTGTTGGAGTTTTGTTTCAAAATTGGTCAATCGCGGTGGTTTTTCAGTGGTACCACGTTGGCTGTGGTCGGCTGCTGCCGCGATGACTATGTTCTTCCTTCCTTCAGGACTTCAAGGCTGGAGAAGTTAGTTTACAACTGTCGTGTTGGTTTCTCTCCCTTCTTGGTGACATAAGTGTAGTATGGTACTAGCGTAGTATGGCATACCCTCTGTTAAAACAGGGGGCCAGTTATACGGTTTGAATTGTCCTAATCTTCGCACCAAATCAGTCCAGGATTCTTTGTTTAAATTTGGCAGGCTTGATATTTCTTTGTAATATTTTGGCGGGATCATTAAAAGTTAATATGTCTTGGGTGGGTTGTTCTTCTAAATCTGTTTCCTGATGGAAATATTAGCTTGGTAATTGCAATATCCTTTTGTGCTTGGTTTTCGCATTCAGGCTGTAGTGAGCCCTTTTGTTCTTATTCATGTTGAAGATGGCTTTTCTCTGTTTAGTTTGATGGCTGGCCATCTCTGAGTTATTGTTGTAATGTAAATGCCTCTTGTGGAGAATGGTTTTCGAATATCCATTTCTCCAAACAATTCACCTTAGTCCCAACACCCAGACAGTTCAAATAATCAAGCTGGCTCCTTTTAATTCCTTAGGCCTGCCCACAGACTTGAATTTGTCTTGTAAAAGTCCAAAATTCGATTAAAGTTCATAGTTTCTTCCATAAGCACTTTAGGATTTCAAACTTGCCGGTAGATAGTCCCAAATTAAATTTCCTTTCCAATGAGCCCAAACACTGGGGGGCTCCTGTGAATTTTGACCTTTCAGTCCCACCTGTGACACTCTACACACTTGAGTGTCAAGCAAGGTAAGCAAAATTCCTGATCCCGAGAGTCAACCTTCCCCGAATTTATACTAGCTAAACATTAATGTAATGCAATTCACAGGCGAATATAATCAATCCGGTTACAGCATAGAGGGGGTACGATGCCCCTCCTTTCCTCGGTTTTCACAGTAAAATAACGGTATACAGTCAGACACAACTTTAAGTTCAGTAAAATAAAGGTACATAGTTAAACAGATGTTTAAGTAACGCTCTTACAACACTCGATATTTGCGTTTTACAGCAGGTAAAAACAAACACAAATTAAACATGGTAGTATGATGTCACCCCTCCCTGCGCGATTCCCAAGTTCGCCAAGGAGCGTACAGCATCCTTCGCTGCCTGACCCGACTGCCTCTGCGTTTCACTCGGCAAGTGAGACACCATAAGTAAAGAATAATCGCGAGTTGACAGATAACTAAAGTGTGGGAAGCGATTCGGATCCAGGCTGGGACTTCTATATTTCTGAAAAGCTCCCACCGGCGGAATTGTGATCTCGAGAATCTTTCTCCCTATATCAATTGTTTTCTGTTCTAGAGTGTAGAAGTGTTTTTGTGAGATAATTACAGCTTTTAGCAGAGCGGTAAGATGTTTGAATAGAGGGAGAATTGCATAGCCAAAATGTACAACATAATCCTGCAGGTTTGTAATGTTTTTCTTCACAGTGAGGTGGACAGTGGAGGGTTCAGGAATGGGGACAATTTGTTCCTGAGCCACTTGAACTGATGCCTCAGGTTTGAAGCAAAAACTGCTGTCACTCACCGGACACCAGAAGTGTTTATGTTGGTATTGGGGCGCACTGATGGTGACACAATATGTCCCACCCCCTACCTGTGGCGGGATGTGGTCTTATGCCATTATCTCCATGGTACAGTTAATAGGCTGTGCGCCAGCAGCTTTAAACCCACACTGTGACTTTGAATGGGCACTTAAGTACTAGGGACACATTATTATGTGTGCACCCCGGCTCCGACACCCAGAGAGGTCAGTACCCGTTACAGCATGCTCCCACTTTATGATATAGGGCGGGACCGCTGCGAAACGAATGTGTGCACCTCCCTGAATAACTCCAATGTTTTCCACCCGGTATACCGATGCGGGTCGGGTTGTCCCACTCATGACCGGCATCCTTCGTACGATTCCCATAATGGTGTGGTTAGATTTCTCACAGTTTACTGGAACAGGATAGGCTTCAGAGGCTAGGCGGAGCTGGCACGGACTTAGTGAATTACTGTACGGGTGGAGGGCTTCGAGGTGCTTGTTCCTAATCCAAGAGGGGACTAAACCTTGCTTTAAATCCTCCAGGTTGTTGCGGCCCTCGCCCAATAACCATGCCCCATATAGTACGCAGCCTGGTCCGAAGCTTTTCTATCCTCCCGTATGAGTGCATTCATTGACGATGCATGTTTTTCCAGCTCAGCCACAATTTCTTTTAAATGGACAGTCATAGCCTGGTCCTCGTGTAGTTCTGAGCCTACTACTGTGTTCTCTTGTTTCAGGATTTTCCTCAATTTAAACCGTTTATCTGTTTGCAGTTCTATGTCATCTAAGCTATTTATTACAGAGGATCCTGTATTGTAGGCAGTAAAAATGTCGTTTATGATTCCCCTTCTAGGTCTCCCCGAGCACATGGTGTCCCTAGCATTTAGGGTGCATAGGTCTGCTTTGTCTATGTTTCCAAATTCTAATTCATAAAATTTCATGAACATATCTCTAAGTAGGGCCTGGTATAGCAGCTCTGTTTCTTTCGGGCACCATGCAGGCAGGTGTACCTCAGTAAGGTTTAATATTACTGATGCTACTGCATAATGTACCCTCTGGTATAACACCTTTTCGGTCGGTACCAATACTAATCCGTTCCCAAGTCCCTTGGTGGTGGTAGGACACCTTTCTATTACTGTGCGTATTGGCGGGGTTGTGGGCAGGGGTTTCTTAATGTGTGCTCTTAGTTTGGTGGCATTAATTGGGAGTGGGGAGTGTGGGAATGCGCACCCGTGTAGACTAGAATCCCACCCCATCCCTTTCCCTTCATCATGCCATTGCCTGACGAAGGCGATCGATATGCCTGCAGAACAAATATTCTCTGATCCCCACATGCCAACATAAATTCATTGTTCGGATTCCCACCATTTGTCCCAACACACTTTTACTCCTCCCCATGTCCCCGTGATGGTGCAGTACGTATCATTACCGAGTCTTTCCCAGTCCGATTCCTGGTCCCATGTGCCCTTACTGAGTTTTCTGAGCCACCACCATCTTCCCTGGGGAATGTTTCCTTTGTAAGTCACACACACACGCTTTCCCTCTGTAACACTGACTCGGGCAGCGATGATCTGTATCCGGGGGCATGGAAGTGAGGCCTCCCCGTATGTAAAACCTTCCTGGTTGGAGTAGCGGGTAGAATTAGAACCCAACCACCCTGGCCATCTTCCCTCGTGGGTGTAAACGGCGAGTTCTTCCATACCTGGGGTGCCACCCCCGGTGGTTACGATCGGTGCTCTCCCTCCTGAACATCTGTAAATGAGGGATTCTTCCACATCTCCTCGGTCACCGCTGCTCATCCTTATCAGGGTGAGCAGGGACAGGACCCTTCTCATGTTGTTCTTTTTCCTGTAGGGGCATATAAAACAGATTGTCTAGCCCTGAGAAAGCTCTCTGGCTTGACAAAGGTGACCGAGTTCCAATTTGGGCTCTCTTCCTTTCAGACATAGTATCGTCTTTAATTACTGGCTGTCTTATTCAGTTCCTTGTGGACTGATGTCTGCTTCTAACTTTTATCTCACAGCCATTTTGCTTGTTATCTCACCGGTGCTTCCCTTAATAGTTATACCGGTAGATTCTTCTTACTCCTGGGTATTACCCGGCCTATGCCTCTTTTAATAACTGCAAAGGTAGATTTCTTTCCTTACCCCAGTAACTAATACACATGTACTTATCATTACACAGGTAATCATACACTACTCTAAATTACTTACTAGACATACTTAAATTCATATTGTACTATATATGTACATCTGCCACCCATCTCCGGGTGGCCAGGTTAATTCCTGCCTTCTTTCTTTCTTCTTTTGCCCCTGGGTGTCCAGCGGGGCTGGTAGTTAGTCGGCCTGTACCACAGGACCCAGGGTGTCCTGACGGGAGGTGGGTTTGAGTCCCACTCCCCTGCCACAGTATTGCCTGACACAGTACTGAAACGGCTTTCATCAAAGTCACAAATGATATAGTTTGTGAATGTGACAAAGGCAAACTATCCCTACTCGTCCGTCTTGACTTGTCAACAGCTTTTGATATGGTTGACAAAGCCATCCTTCTCCAATGCCTCTCCACCATCGTCCAGCCTGGTTCCATTTTTATCTATCTAATTGTAGCCAGATAATCACCTGCAATGGCTTCTTTCCCACTCCTGCATCATTATCTCTGGTGTCGCCCAAGGATCTATCCTTGACCCCCTCCTATTTCTCATCTACAAGTTGCCCCTTGGCAACAGTGTCAGTTTCCACATGTACACCGATGACACCCAGCTCTACCTCACTACCACTTCTCGCGACTCCTCCACGGTCTCTAAATTGTCAGACTACTTGTCCAACATCCAGTTCTGAATGAGCAGAAATTTTCTCCAATTGAATATTGGGAAGACCGAAGCCATTATTTTCGGACCCTGCCACAAACTCCGTTCCCTAGCCATTGTCTCATCCCCCCTAACCCCCCCCTCCCCCCGCTACTCCTGTCTGAGGCTGAACCAGACTGTTTGCAATCTTGGTGTCATATTTGACGCTGAAATTAGCTTTCGACCACATATTCGCAGCATAACGAAGACCGCTTATTTCCACCTTCGTAACATCACCCATGTCCATCCTTGCTGCAGCTCATCTGCTGCTGAAGCCCTCATCCATGCCTTTGTTACCTCTAGACTTAACTATTCCAATGCACTCCTGGCTGGCTTCCCACATTCTACCCTATATATACTAGAGGTGATCCAAAATTTGGCTGCCCGTGTCCTAACTTGCACCAAGTCCCGCTCATCTATCACCCCTGTGCTTGCTGACCTACATTGGCTTCCGTTTAAGCAATGCCTCGATTTCAAAATTCTCATCCTTATTTTCAAATCCTTCCATGGCCTCACCCCTCCCTCTCTCTAATCTACTCCAGTCCCACAACCCTCCGAGATGTCTGTGCTCCTCTAATTCTGCCCTCCTAAGCATCCCTGATTATAATCACTCAACCATTGGTAGCTGTGCCTTCTGTTGCCAAGGACCCAAGCTCTGGAACTCCCTGCCTAAACCTCTCCGACTCTCTACCTATCTTTCCTCCTTCAAGACGCTCCTTAAAACATACCTCTTGACCAAGTGCGCTAATTACTACTTATGCAACTCAGTGCCAAATTTATTATGTCATAATACTCCTGTGAAGCGCCTTGGGATGTTTCACTACGTTAAAGGCGCTATAAAAGTACAAGTTGTTGTTGTTGATATTGTTGAAGAGGCTCAGTGTTGCTTGGACTATTCACAGATCCCTTGTAGAGTGCGTTACACTGAAACAGACCCCGGGTGACTAGAAGTTTCTGCTGACAAGCCCACAAAAAGTCTGTGCACAATTGTACATGAGGTGAATGGCAAAAGCCATTCCTTTGCTGCTGAGAGCAAAATCTGAGCCATTATCTACTTCAGTTCAGCTTAAGGGGTTAAAAGTTGTCTGGCCTGCCCAAAGCTGTAATCAGGTCAGACTGTGCATGCTTACAGCGTACTGTCCATATACAGTGCTTCTGAGTCCTGCTCATCCAACATTTTGTGGAAATTGGTGCCTCTATGTTCATCAAAGTTTTTTGAAGCAATGCAGCTTCAGAAAAATTGAAACAAAGAATTTGAGATTATGTAGATATATATATGTTGACGCACTGCACATACATGTATATTCCACCCCTAGAAAAGTAGGTAAGGAAATGTTGCAATTTAGCAGTCTGTGCAGGTGTGGTTCCCACTGCAAAATTTTTTTAAAGCGTCACAGTTAGATGCAACCCTGGAGGTAGTGTTGAGAACAGTTGTAAGGCTGATCTCCAGTATCAGGCTCTGAGTTATGGGAAAGGTTAGAAAAACTTTTGATCTTTTCAGCCTAGAAAGGAGGTGCCTGAAAGATGATCTTATAGAGGTATAAAATGATAATTAAGGGAATAAAAAGTTAAATGTAGAAAACTGCCTTAAATTAAATTGCAAGAGTAAGATTAATGAAAATAAGTTCAAATAGTAAAAGATAAATTTAGGACTGATATCAGGAAGTTCTTCAAACAAAGAGTGAACTTCCATATAGAGTGCTGGAGGCAAAAATCCTGCAATCATTTAAGAAACAATTAGTTTCACCAATGGAGAAGTGTAGTGTGAATTAATTACGTTGGGCCAAATGGCCTTCCTCAACTATAAGTATCTTGTGGTCATCAATATGAATTGCTGTAGATAACAATTGGTACAATTGTCCTATGTTGTGTTGATTAAAACAACCTCCTTTTATATAGGCGTACAATACTGGAGTAGAAGATAAAGGAACACAGCTTTCCGGTGGTCAGAAACAGAGAATAGCCATTGCCCGAGCCCTTATACGGAAGCCAAAGATCCTACTCCTTGATGAAGCAAAGTCTGCCTTGGACAATGAAAGTGAAAAGGTTACGATCTTGATTTTTCAACTGTATTCAGTAAATAACATAGCAGTTATGGTACTGATATTTGACCATATAAAATTTAATTGGTCTAATTATCCAAACCCAGTGAATCTTGGATTTCTTCCATGGTATAAAGATATGATGTTGCAGTATTAGCCATTTAGCTTATGTTCTTTGAAGATGAAATATATATTAGTTTTATCATAGCAAAAATGGACTCTCATTGGTCTATATCACATTGCTGTTTCTGGGAGCTTGCTGTTCACAAATTGGCTGCCGTGTTTCCTACATAAAAATGATGGCTGCAATTCAAAAGTACTTCATTGGCTCTAATCCGCTTTGGGATGTCCTCAGGTTGTGAAAGGCTATATAAATGCAAACCTTTCTTTCTTTTTATATGTTACCATATTTGTTAAGAGTCTAGATAGGGAACAGCCAGCAGAGTGAACAGAATTTCATTACATCAATCTGGGCTGGATTCAAATTCATATTTGAGAATATAAGGACAGTGTTCTAACCCACATAATGAAAGTGCTTAATATCTGTTAGCACAGTCATGGTATAAGTAAACTATATAGCATTAATTACCAGTGAAGCAGACCTATGCCACCCGCTCCGCACTATGATAGTTTTGGATGTTGCGCTTACCTGTTTCATGTTTAAATATTTCTTCAGTTTCTCATCCTACTGCGGACCATTCACTTTGAACTATATAATAGCATTTTTTAAAAGCTAGCAGGTCAATATTGATCAGTTTGTACCAGGCACATTATAAAACACATTTGCTACAATTGTATTCACTCTATTAATATCAAATCTAGCATTTATTTTCTTTATCTTTTTACAGATTGTCCAGCAAGCCTTGGATGAAACTAGGCAGGGCCGAACTTGTATAATCATTGCCCACTGGTTGTCGACAATCCAAAATGCTGACTTTATAGCTGTGCTAAAAAATGGTAGAGTCATGGAAAAGGGAACTCACAACCAACTCCTGGCAAAAGAGGGAACATATCATGCACTTGTCCACGCGCATGTTCAAAATGAACAAAAAGCTTGAACAGATTTATTTCTAATGGCATTGAGTGAATTTCCTCAGAGCTTCTCCTGCTCCACTTTCATAACTCTGGTGGTCGTCCCGAGAAAATTCAACTCCTATATGTTTAGTAGATATTAAATTTGAATGTGTGATATTTTTCAGTTAGTGCTCATACTCATGGGCATTCATGTTTAAAGATTACAGTCCAATTGTGGAGGTGAAATTTGATGAATTGTTCTTCAAAAAAGTAACATTTTGAATATTTCTCTTGAATGTTTCCTGTATTTTCCTTCAAAAAATTGAATACCCAGATGTTCAAATAACAGATCATTTGTCGATGCCCATTTGGAACATACAATTTTATTTTTTGAAATATCAGTTAAAAGGCTCCAGTATATTTTTGTTTGGATGGTCAGAGATGGTCAGAAGATCTGGCAACAAGATTTTAAAATGTGTTTACTCTTGTCCTCGGCCACCTGTTTCAGGCCTCAGGTTTCTGCAATTCAGAGTGGAGGAATGCCAATCCAAATTCTGCCTTCACAGTGAGGAGAGTGCCTCTGTTGTACCACTACTGATGTGGACACCTTCCCAAGGATTTGAGATCAAGTGCGCTAGCTCTTCCCTGCTGCACTCCTGCACCCTTGAGAGGGCATCCACAGATGTTTCTGCCTTATATAATGTTTGTATTTTATATAATGCATTCATTTATTTAGCTCTTGAAAAAATAAATAAATTCAAGGATGATATCAGATCTAAGAAAGTACAACTACCAGGAAAGACTGAACAGGCAGGGGCTCTTTTCCCTGGAAAAGAGAAGACTGAAAGAACTGAGAAGACTGAAAAATTATGGAAGGGTTCGATAGGGTAGCTGAAGCGAGGATGTTTCCACTTATGAGGTCGGCCAAAACTAGGGGTCATAAATACAATATAGTCACTAATAAATCGAATAAGGATTTCAGGAGGAATATCTTTACTCATAGAATGGTGAGAATCAGAAACTTGCTACCACATAGAGTGGATGCATTGATACATTTAAGGTGAAACGAGATATGTACATGGGGAAGAAAGAAATAATAGGATATGTTGATACTGTTAGATAAACTAAGGAGAGAGGAAACTAGGTGGAGCAAAACAACGGCATAGATCTTTTAGGCCGAAAGGCCTGTTTCTGTGCTTTAAAAATCTGTGTAATTCTATGCAATATGGAAATTATTATGATAAATATATAACTGTGAAAATCTAATGAAATTAAACTTGAGCTAAAAATCATCTATCTACAGATTTGAATGAATACTAAAAAAATCCAATGATTAAAGACTGTTGTGGAGTATTACAAAGATACTCAATGCAGATCTGTTTCAGAGAAAAGAATAGTTTATTATAAAACAGTCGATCGAGGGAGAGACAGCTTCTACACGAGTTCAGTAACTCGGTGACCTAACCAGCCATTCTCTTCGAGCAGCCTCAGGGCTACTGTTTTTATACAGTCAAAATACATACAAAATCATGAAGCTACACACGGAAGATTTAATTGGTTGTTTCTCTAACATGTCACAAGTCCTCACCTATCTACAACAATTTCATTGGTGCATACAACTACAGCAATTTCATTGGTACATACAATTTTGTTACATCATCCCATGCACCTCTTATCTGATTAATCATGTGCTACATTATTTCTGTGAACTCCTTCCCAGACCCATTTGTCTTGTGTGGCTACCTCCTTGACTAGGTTTGACAGACAAAGCTGGGGTGTCTCAATCCTTCTTTGTCTTCTGTTATCTCATACCATTCTATGTTACTCCTGAGCTAGCCTAGCATTTTGTTTTTTCTATGATTACTGTCTCCACCCCAACCAGTTGTCTGGTTTTACGACAACAAGCTGGTTTGTACGAGGACATGTGCCAGATACTATCTTCTTGCGAGTTATATTTTCCAGTCCCACACTTCTCTAAGCGTAGCCACAAACTTTTAGAAATACTAATGATTTTTAACCCCTTCAATCTCCCCTTTGGCCATATGGTTAATCTAACCCAACATGACCAATTATTTACCTTGTCTGATTCATGTGTACTCTGCCCCGGTCTCAGTGATCAGGCTTTAGGTTGGGAGCACCCACAAATCATATCAGGTATTAATTCTGCAACAATTTGACCTGTTCCCTAGCTTGTAGCTTTGCTTGGGTATCCCTCTTCTGTCTTTTGCACTTGTTACATAACATCATCAACCAACTCAAGGCTATTACTATCTGTACTGCCACTAGGGTATGTGAAAGGATCCTTATCCATTGATTTATTTCAACATTCATTCCCCAATTCCATTGTCTCAAGTACCAAGGCGGGTTTTTCAGGTTATCCTTTATTGCACTGTCCAGTTCTTTGCCTTTAACCTTTAGCTCATAATATCTTTTAATGTTATTTCCTAATGGTCCTTTGAGCTCAGTTAACTCTTCAGGTAACAGGGGAATTGGTGGTGCTTGCTCTTCTATGTAATCAATAATGTTTTGCTTAATCTCATCGCTTATATTTAATGTTATTGTCTTCCTGGCATGTATATACATCATGCGTGCTCTTCCAACTGCCACCGACACTCTGGGAGTAAAGCAAAAGTTAGGCATTGTAATGTTACAAGTCAGGCCTCTGTAATTGTAAGTTCCCACGCTAGTTACCATACAATATTCTCCGCATCCTTGATAGGCGGAATGTGCGGGTTTGGTTCGGGTAGGGCTTATTTCAATGACACATCCTTCAGTAGTATTGTGAAACCCGCAGCTATCATTGCTCCCATCTCCCACTGGGTGAGAGCAGAGTCAGGCTTCCTTCTCTCCGTCACCCGGATAAAGATATTCCCTTTATCTTTCCATTCTTTTTGATCACATACTGGTCCATCAGGTGATGGTGGATGTACTCTTTCCCTCGTATTATCCCTATGTTTTCAACTTCATATTGAGGATACAGGTATGAGCCTTGGTTTATTATGGAGATCACTAGTATTATCCCTACCATAGGGGTGTGTTTCCCCTTACATCCTCCTGTAACTGCAAACACCCTAGTCATTACTTTCTGGGTGCAGGTGTCGATAGCCCAGTGTGCTGTGCCATTTCTTTCAAAAAGGTGCTATTTATCCAATCTGGAACTCGCCCAGTTTGTATCTGATCCATATTGTGTCTCACCTGACTGATCATCCAACCCCCATAGGGATGACATATGTCTCTTTTCCTGTCCTCGGCATCGTCCTCTCGTTCATGCTTATTGAGCTTGTTAATTGTTTGTGCATGGCCTTCCAATACGGATATACCCTCTAGCAGTATTTTGGATGTTTTAGATCCTAACTCTGAAGATTCTATCCCTATCCCGGCCTGTTTCCTCATTAGGAACTCCATCGTTCCCCTCAAACTATCTACTCCTGCTTGGATCGCCTGTATATCTAGTGCATTTACTAGAGAGCTCCCTGCATTTATTCCAGTTAGTACATCATTCACTATAGATCTCCTCTGTCTTCCTCCTTTGTGTCTCAGCTGCTTGTGATACTCCCTTGCTCCTGATGCGTCACTAGCTTCTCTCAGGACTGTGTTTAACAACCATGTGTACAACACTTTAGTTTTGGGGCTACACTTTTCTGGCAGGTATAGGTATGTTAAATTTATGATCACAGGTAACATTTCATGCTGCACATTGTCAAATAACAATATTCCCTCCGATCTCGTCACCAACCCGCCGGGCGGAACTTCACTGAGGAGGGGGCAAATAATTGGTGGTAGTATTGTTGGGCCCTGGGGTCGTGACATAGATATAGAAACATAGAAAGTAGGTGCAGGAGTAGGCCATTTGGCCCTTCGAGCCTGCACCGCCATTCAATGAGTTCATGGCTGAACATGCAATTTCAGTACCCCATTCCTGCTTTCTCGCCATATCCCTTGATCCCCTTAGTGTTAAGGGCTACATCTAACGCCTTTTTGAATATATCTAATGAACTGGCCTCAACAACTTTTTGTGGTAGAGAATTCCACAGGTTCAAAATTCTCTGAGTGAAGAAGTTTCTCCTCATCTCGGTCCTAATTGGCTTAGTCCTTTTGACTTTGACCCCTGATTCTGGACTTTCCCAACATCGGGAACATTCTTCCTGCATCTAACCTGTCCAATCATGTCAGAATTTTACATGTTTCTATGACATCCCCTCTCATTCCTCTAAATTCCAGTGAATATAAGCCTAGTCAATCTAGTCTTTCTTCACATGTCAGTCCTGCCATCCCAGGAATCAGTCTGGTGAATCTTCGCTGCACTCCCTCAATAGCAAGAATGTCCTTCTTCAGATTAGGAGACCAAAACTGCACACAATACTCAAGGAGTGGTCTCACCAAGACCCTGTACAACTGTAGTAAGACCTCCCTGCCCCTATACTCAAATCCCCTCGCTATGAAGGCCAGCATGCCATTTGCCTTCTTTGCTACCTGCTGTACCTGCATGCCTACCTTCAATGACTGACGTACCATGACCCCCAGGTCTCGTTGCACCTCCCCTTTTACTAATCACCATTCAGATAATAATCTGCCTTCCTGTTTTTGCAACCAAAGTGGATCACCTCACACTTATCCAAATTATACTGCATCTGCCATGCATTTGCCCATTCACATAATCTGTCCTGCAGCCTCCTAGCATCCTTCTCACAGCTCGCACTGCCACCCAGCTTAGTGTCATCTGCAAACTTGGAGATATTACATTCAATTCCTTCGTCTAAATCATTAATATATATTGTAAATAGCTGGGGTCCCAGCACTGAATCCTGCGGCACCCCACTAGCCATTCTGAAAAGGATCCATTTATTCCCACTCTTTGCTTCCTATCTGCCAATCAGTTCTCTATCCACGTCAATACATTACCCCCAATACCACATGCCTTAATTTTGCACACTAATCTCTTGAGTGGGACCTTGTCGAAAGTCTTTTGAAAGTCCAAATACACCATATCCATTGGTTCTCCTTTATCCACTCTGCTAGTTACATCCTCAAAAAACTATAGAAGATTTGTCAACCATGATTTCCCTTTCATAAATCCATGTTGACTTGGACCGATCCTGTCACTGCTTTCCAAATGTGCTGCTATTACATCTTTAATAATTGATTCCAACATTTTCCCCACTACCGATGTCAGGCTAACTAGTCTATAATTCCCTGTTTTCTCTCTCCCTCCTTTTTTAAAAAGTGGGGTTCCATGAGCTACCCTCCAATCCATAGTAACTGAACCAGAGTCTATAGAATGTTGGAAAATGACTACCAATGCATTCACTATTTCTAGGGCCACTTCCTTAAGTACTCTGGGATGCAGACTGTCAGGCCCTGGGAATTTATTGGCCTTCAGTCTCTACAATTTTCCTAACACTATTTCCTGACGAATAAGGATTTCCCTCAGTTCCCCCTTCTCACTAGACCCTCAGTCCCCTAGTTTTTTCCAGAGGTTATTTGTGTGTTCCTTAGTGAAAACAGAACCAAAGTATTTGTTCTATTGGTCTGCTATTTCCTTCTTCCCCAGTATGAATTCTCCTGATTTTAACTGCAAGGGACCTACATTAGTCTTCACTAATCTTTTTCTCGTCACATATTTATGGAAGCTTTTGCAGTCAGTTTTTATGTTCTCTGCAAGCTTACTCTCATATTCTATTTTCCCCCTCTGAATTAAACCCTTTGTCTTCCTCTGCTGAATTCTAAATTTCTCCCAGTCCTCAGGTTTGCTGCTTTTTCTGGCCAATTTATATGCCTCTTCCTTGGATTTAACACTTTCCCTAATTTTCCTTGTAAGCCATCTTCCCTTTTTTATTTTTATGCCACACAGGGATGTACAACTGTTGTAGTTCATCCATGTGATCTATAAATGTCTGCCATTGCCTATCCACCGTCAACCCTTTAAGTATCATTCGCTAGTCTATCCTAGCCAATTCACATCTCATACCGTCGAAGTTTCCTTTCTTTAATTTCAGGACCCTGGTCTCTGAATTAACTGTGTCACTCTCCATCTTAATGAAGAATTCTACCATATTATGGTCACTTTTCCCCAAAAGCCAGATTGCTAATTAATCCTCTCTCATTACACAAGACCCAGTCTAGGATGGCCTGCTCTCTAGTTGGTTCCTCAACATATTGCGCTAGAAAACCATGCCTTATACACTGCAGGAAATCCTCCTCCATAGTATTGCTACCAGTTTGGTTAGCCCAATCAATATGCAGATTAAAGTCACCCATGATAACTGCTGTACCCTTAATGCACGCATCCCTAATTTCCTGTTTGATGCCATCTCCAACCTCGCTACTACTGTTTGATGGTCTGTACACAACTCCCACTAACGTTTTCTGCCCTTTGGTGTTTTGCAGCTCTACCCATACAGATTCCACATCATCCTCACCAATGTCCTTCCTAACTATTGCGTTAATCTCCTCTTTAACCAGTAATGCTACCCCACCTCCTTTTCCTTCCTGTCTGTCCTTCCTGAATATTGAATACCCCTGGATGTTGAGTTCTCAGCCTTGGTTACCTTGAAGCCATATCTCCATAATCCCAATTACATCATATCCGTTAACAACTATCTGCGCAGTCAATTCATCCACCTTATTACGAATGCTCCTTGCATTGAGACTCAGAGCCTTCAGGCTTGTTTTTTTAACATTCTTTGTCCTTTTAGAATTATGTTATAATGTGGCTTTTTTTGATTGTTGTCCTTGATTTCTCTGCCCTCCACTCTTGCTTTTCTCCTTTCTACCTTTTGCTTCTGCTCCCTTTTTACTTCCCTCTGCCTTCCTGCATAGATTCCCATCCCCCTGCCTTTTTAGTTTAAACCCTTCCCAACAGCACTAGCAAACAGTCCGCCTAGGACATCGGACCATAGGTTTTTGCCAATAAATCATCACTGCTGGACCTGAGCACGTTCTCTCTTCCTGACATATGACCCATTCTATCGCTTTTAACGAGGACGGCTCTAAGACTGTGTCCCTGTCTGGGTCTGGACAATGCACTATAACCTCTGTTCAAGGTTTAACTACTACGTGCTTTCCCGAGGTTAATTCCGTTGGTTTACAATATTCAGGTAACATTTTGTTACCCACTCATCTTGTGGCTTCAAGATAAATGCTCCTGACACTCAGATGCCGCCCCCTGGGTGCTGTTTTACATAGTTGTTGTATCCTCCGGTGTGGATATATGCCTCTGAGTTCCCTAGGGGCAGCCTTGTAGCTTGTCCTTGTAGAATCCCAAGGTGGTGGTGATCACATTTATATACATTCTGTTGATAAAATACATCCTGGATATTCCAGGTTTTTAGTTAGATTCTTACCACTTCTACATCTACCGGATCATTTGCACCATTTCGCCAGACATGTGGCCTTTCCCAGATCCATTGCATTATGACAAGTATCCCTAGTATTGCGAATATTAATCCTCGTCCCCCGAAAACTCCATCTATCAATGCATCCCTCCATTCCTTGTACTCTAAGGTGTATTTTAAGGAGTAGATTATTGAGAGTATCTTAGGTTCCACCATCAGCCATACCCTTACATTCTTTCAGCTAGGACCAATGTTTCCATTGGCCCCCACCTTTCATATTTATATACATACATGAGGCACCACTGATTAATACTTCATAGGGTCCGCTCCGTCATGCAGCGAATCCTGGTTTTTCTGGCAATTCTCTAACCAGTACCTTCGCTCGAACCTCCGGCACTACCGCCAAGGGTTTTTGTCCCTTTATCCTCAGCGGGGGGGGGGTGTTTGTCCCTTTATCCTCGTCTTCCTCTCTCGAATTTACACGTCAAATTCAAAACAAGTGATAGTTTATAAACTATTTTAACATACAATTGCTCGCAATTCAAGTTCTCGCAAATCATTTCCAAGGCTGCTCCATATCATATCTCATCTTCCCCAAATGGCATTTCTGTCTCTCATCAGAGAAAATGGCATTTTTAGATTATTTCCAAACTTTTTAGTTTTTTTTTTCCTAAACTCTTTAGTATTATTTCTTTTAAAAAGGTTTCTAAACCCAAGATTTTCCAATACAACCAAAATGTTTATCAAGGAGAATATCTCAAAATCCCAATTCAAATACTGTACTGCCAATCTTTTTATTTAAATCTATTTTACTGAACTAGAAGCTTTCACGTTATTTAAAATAAGATTCTACACAAAGGAAAACGAGGGCGGAGCTTCCACCAACCTATAGCCTCGAGAAACCCATGCAGGCTTTTTTAAAAAAAGGCATTACACTCTCCCTTCTCCTTTCTTTATCTCATTCATAGACTAAATTTATTATCTTTCAACCCAATATAATCAATGATTAAGTTTTTTTTAACATGTATTTGGGCGTCTCAGCTTGCAATAACCAAATTGAAAAGACAACACTTTGTTACAATTTTAATTGATTTAAAATGAGACCACACATTTTTAATTGAAGTTTTATCTTCCTATTTTTTGTGCTTTTCCTAGCTCCATAACTTATCATCAAAATAAATCCACATCTGTGTTACTAACTTAAAATGTCATTCAATTCTAGGTTCACATTTTCTTAAAACTTCCCACATCTAGGACAACACTACAAAGAGTTAAAAACTTTCTGCTCTCTGCCCGAAAAAGTGGGTGGAGCTAAAACAAACATACAGATGCACCATTTCTCTTTTAAAAGACCGGCTTTCAGACAAATGAAAAATTCATTATTTCCCACCTCAAATATTCTACAGTCAAGAAAACTTCCACGCAACCACTTTCATTCAACCAAGCTTATCTCTCTCTTCCTCAGCACGAGAGCTGAATCTTCTGTGCCAGTTTTATATTGTTCTTAGATCTTCCACGCTATCTCCTACTCTTAATTTGTACAATTCCTCCAATTGTAGCCTGGCCATGGCCTTATACTGTAAACACTGACTAACCACCATCAATCCTGCCTTGGCGGCTTTCTTGTGTTTTTGTTTTTCTCACCATTCTTTTTGTTTAGTGGGGTCTTCTTTGGGATTCCATCCATCACTTAACATAGTCACTATCAGTTTCTTATGGTCGTCTGAAAAATATCTACTAAGGGAGCCGTCTGGCCCCCAGTCCAGCATATCCTTACACACCATACTCAGCTCTTTATTCTCAGATACCAACCATCTCTCTACATGGTTTCACTTAAACCCAGAGTCTACAGTCCCACCAATATTTCTATCAATTTCACTCTATTCTTAGATACTGATTGTCCCTCTAATCGAGTTCCTTGAACCTAGAGTCTACAATCCCATCGATACCTTATAATAGTTTCTATCATGATCTCCTGATTTGGGATCCCATCCATCACTTAACAAAGTTATTATTAATTTCTGATGGTCATCCACAAAGTATCTACTCAGCAACCCGTTTGGTCCTCAGTCCAACAGATCCTTGCATACCATCTCACATTTGGGCATGTCTACCCCTCCCACCAGATTCTGTGAACTGTCTCCAAGCCCTTGGACTCCTCTAACATCTGGCCAGACTAACAATATTGATTGTCTCCCTAATCTGGTCCTCAAATCTCGAGTCTGCAACCACTACCAGTTTCTCACTTTGATTTATATATAGTGATGGATATACAACACATTTAAATTACTCTCAAGTCTTTTACACCGTGACAGGCCCTTCTTACAAGTTCAGACACCCCAGGCGACCGACACGTTTCGCGGCAGATTACATCGGATTTATGAGTGGTATTTAAAATATACTCACTCGTGATGATCTGCAAACGTCTGTCTGTCTTTCGCCTGGGTGCATCCTGCTGACTACGCCAATTGTTGTAGAGTATTACGAAGATACACAACACAGGTTCAGTAACTTGGTGACCCAACCAGCCATTCTCACCGAGCAGCCTCAGGGTTGCTCTTTTTATACATTCAAAATACATTAAAAAATCATGAAGCTACGCGTGGAAGTTTTCATTGGTTGTTTCCCTAATGTGTCACAAGTCCTCTCCTACCTACAACAATTTCATTGGTGCATACAACTATAGCAATTTCATTAGTACATACAATTTTGTTACATCATCCCGTGCGCCTCTTATCTGATTAGTCACATGCTACATAATTTCTGTGAACTCCTTCCCAGACCCATTTGTCTTGTGTGGCTATTTCCTTGACTAAGTTTGACAGACAAAGTTGGGGTGTCGCAAACCTTCTTTGTCTTCTGTTATCTCGTACCATTCTATGTAACTCCTTAGCTAGCCTTGCATTGTTTTTTCTATGATTACTCTCTCCACCCCAACCAGTTGTTTGGTTTTACTACGATAAGCTGGTTTGCACTAGAACATGTGCCACATACTATCTTCTTGAGAGTTATATTTTCCAGTCCCACACTCTCTAAGCGTGGCCACAAACTTTTAGAAATACTAATGATTTTTAACCCCTTCAAAGACAGTCTAACGTTAATTTCAAAACTCTTTTTATGTGGAGCTGTTAAATCAAAACTGGGATTTTCAATGGTTTCTGTGCATCAGAACTACATAATCTCTCTTAGCCACTTAAGATTTTTCTTCTGTCCTTTGAATGTGGCATTTGTTTGGCCAGCAAAAGTTAAAGTGAGCAATTTGCCCAATTTTAATCAGACTTGACGCAATTTTGAAATTTAAAATCAAACTACACATTGTTGTACCTTTTTATTTTAAGATTGTGAACATGTTATTAAAATATAAAGTGAACTAGTGACATTTCGCATCTGAACAGAGTACCTTACAGATTGGTAGGACGGACATGGATTAAACCATATGAGCTCTCAGTTTGAGGTGTATTATAATGGTCAGATGGCAAGTAGAAATCAGGCCCTTCTGCACCATCAAGCAGGACAGCAAAGCTCAGACCTGCTAAAAATCATCCAGTCAACTCTTTCACACTCTTAGACCATGATTTCGCTGACTGAGATGAGTCCGGGCGGTCGAGGTTTGCAGCGAGGTCATTTCAGTCAGGGCAGCATCAGAGGAGTATCAACACTACGAGGAGGTGTAGACCTGCTGGGAGGTGGGGCAACTTCAAGACGAGGGAAGCATCAGCCCTGCAGGGGGTCAAGGCTACTAGTAACAGAAAAGTGGCAGTGTGGTTTTTGCCACCAGGGAGGCAGGACAGTGCTCCCAAACTGAGGAAGTGGAGCAGACTGGTGGAATGGGTAGTGAAGGGAACAGGGCACTGAGAAACTGGACATAGAAGGCCTAAAATCCAACAGGAGAGAATGAAGACAGAGGTTGAAAGGTGGTAAGAGTCTGAAATGGGAAAAATTGTATTCAAGTTAAAAGATAAACTGTAAAAATACATGATAAAATTTAAAATGCAACTTAGTTAGAGAAAAGAATGTAAAGAAAATGGTGATGAATTTAGGAGGGCAGAAAATGGCTAGTCACCTGCTAGCTAGAGCCTGCAACAAGAACTGTTTACAGAGGGAAATCAGATTATAATGCTTACAAAGGTAACTGGAATGTTAAATATTGACAATCAAGCACAACAAAAAAACCATGAGAACAGGAAGTGAAGTTTTTGGAAACATTTTTTACACATACACAAGAGCCAGGGCAGCTGCCCCCCAGTCCAGGCTGGGTCACTGTGTGACTGACAGCAGCCGGAGAGACACACACAGTCTGGGCAAAGCTGAACGGCCCCTTCAGCTCTCAGTCGTGTCCCCATCCACTGACCTAACCAAAAAGGAGACGGTGCCCAAGTTGAAGAGTTGCTCATAGCACACAAGTAGTGATATAATTTAATAATTCTCCTTCGAAACTAAAGTGATAGAAATGCTGAGTGTTTGCGGTTTGTTTGTTTCCAGTCATTCATTTGGCCCCAATTTTTGATCAAAGCATTTAAATAATAATACTGTCGATTCAGTTAAAGGCATCTCAGCAAGATTATGAATGCACATTTGCAAGAATGGTTCTTGGGCCATTCGAGCCTGCACCGCCATTCAATGAGTTCATGGCTGAACATGCAACTTCAGTACCCTATTCCTGCTTTCTCGCCATACCCCTTGATCCTCCTAGTAGTAAGGACTACATCTAACTCCTTTTTGAATATATTTAGTGAATTGGCCTCAACAACTTTCTGTGGTAGACAATTCCACAGGTTCACCACTCTCTGGGTGAAGAAGTTTCTCCTCATCTCAGTCCTAAATGGCTTACCCCTTATCCTTAGACTGTGACCCCTTTCTGGACTTCCCCATCATTGGGAACATTCTTCCTGCATCTAACCTGTCTAAACCCATCAGAATTTTAAACGTTTCTATGAGATCCACTCTCATTCTTCTGAACGCCAGTGAGTACAAGTCCAGTTGATCCAGTCTTTCTTGATATGTCAGTCCCGCCATCCCAGGAATCAGTCTGGTGAACCTTCGCTGCACTCCCTCAATAGCAAGAATGTCCTTCCTCAAGTTAGGAGACCAAAACTGTACACAATACTCCAGGTGTGACCTCACCAAGGCCCTGTACAACTGTAGCAACACCTCCCTGCCCCTGTACTCAAATCCCCTTGCTATGAAGGCCAACATGCCATTTGCTTTCTTAACCGCCTGCTGTACCTGCATGCCAACCTTCAATGACTGATGTACCATGACACCCAGGTCTCGTTGCACTTCCCCTTTTCCTAATCTGTCACCATTCAGATAATAGTCTGTCTCTCTGTTTTTGCCACTAAAGTGGATAACCTCACATTTAACCACATTATACTTCATCTGCCATGCATTTTCCCACTCACCTAACCTATCCAAGTCACTCTGCAGCCTCACAGCATCCTCCTCGCAGCTCACACTGCCACCCAACTTAGTGTCATCCGCAAATTGGGAGATACTACATTTAATCCACTCGTCTAAGTCATTAATATACAGTGTAAACAGCTGGGGCCCCAGCACAGAACATTGCGGTACCCCACTAGTCACTGCCTGCCATTCTGAAAAGTACCCATTTACTCCTACTCTTTGCTTCCTGTCTGACAACCAGTTCTCAATCCATGTCAGCACACTACCTCCAATCCCATGTGCTTTAACTTTGCACATTAATCTCTTGTGTGGGACCTTGTCGAAAGCCTTCTGAAAGTCCAAATATACCACATCAATTGGTTCTCCCGTGTCCACTCTATCGGAAACATCCTCAAAAAATTCCAGAAGATTTGTCAAGCATGATTTGCCTTTCACAAATCCAAGCTGATTGGACCTATCATGTCACCTCTTTCCAAATGCGCTGCTATGACATCCTTAATAATTGATTCCATCATTTTACCCACTCCTGATGTCAGGCTGACCAGTCTATAATTCCCTGTTTTCTCTCTCCCTCCTTTTTTAAAAAGTGGGGTTACATTGGCTACTCTCCACTCCATAGGAACTGATCCAGAGTCTATGGAATGTTGGAAAATGACTGTCAATGCATCCGCTATTTCCAAGGCCACCTCCTTAAGTACTCTGGGATGCAGTCCATCAGGCCCTGGGGATTTATCGGCCTTCAATCCCATCAATTTCCCCAACACAATTTCCCGACTAATAAGGATTTCCCTCAGTTCCTCCTTCTTACGAGACCCTCTGACCCCTTTTATATCCGAAAGGTTGTTTGTGTCCTCCTTAGTGAATACCGAACCAAAGTACTTGTTCAATTGGTCTGCCATTTCTTTGTTCCCCGTTCTGACTTCCCCTGATTCTGACTGCAGGGGACCTACGTTTCTCTTCACTAACCTTTTTCTCTTTACATATCTATAGAAACTTTGGCAGTCCGTCTTAATGTTCCCTGCAAGCTTCCTCTTGTACTCTATTTTCCCTGCCCTAATCAAACCCTTTGTCCTCCTCTGCTGAGTTCTAAATTTCTCCCAGTCCCCAGGTTCACTGCTATTTCTGGCCAATTTATATGCCACTTCCTTGGCTTTAATACTATCCCTGATTTGCCTTGATAGCCACGGTTGAGCCACCTTCCCTTTTTTATTTTTACGCCAGACAGGGATGTACAATTGTTGTACTTCATCCATGCGGTCTCTAAATGTCTGCCATTGCCCATCCACAGTCAACCCCTTAAGTATCATTCGCCAATCTATCCTAGCCAATTCACACCTCATACCTTCAAAGTTACCCTTCTTTAAGTCCTGGACCATGGTCTCTGAATTAATTGTTTCATTCTCCATCCTAATGTAGAATTCCTCCATATTATGGTCACTCTTCCCCAAGGGGCCTCGCACAACGAGATTGCTAATTAAACCTCTCTCATTACACAACACCCAATCTAAGATGGCCACCCCCCTCGTTGGTTCCTCGACATATTGGTCTGGAAAACCATCCCTTATGCACTCCAGGAAATCCTCCTCCACCGTATTGCTTCCAGTTTGGTTAGCCCAATCTATATGCATATTAAAGTCACCCATGATAACTGCTGCACCTTGATTGCATGCACTCCTAATTTCCTGTTTGATGCCCTCCCCAACATCACTACTACTGTTTGGAGGTCTGTACACAACTCCCACTAACGTTTTTTGCCCTTTGGTGTTCTGCAGCTCTACTCATATAGATTCCACATCATCCAAGCTAATGTCCTTCCTGACTATTGCATTAATCTCCTCTTTAATCAGCAATGCTACCTCACCTCCTTTTGCTTTTATTCTATCCTTCCTGAATGTTGAATACCCATGGATGTTGAGTTCCCAGCCCTGATCATCCTGGAGCCACGTCTCTGTAATCCCAATCACATCATATCTGTTAACATCTATTTGCACAGTTAATTCATCCACCTTATTACGGATACTCCTTGCATTAAGACACAAAGCCTTCAGGCTTGTTTTGATAACACCCTTCTGGGTTCTGACCCTAATCCAAATCTTAACAGGGATGCTACCCAAGATTACCCAGCTTAATTACAATCCAGCAGATTTACATTCTAATTAATGAGTCAGTGCATCATTGCAATTATAAATTTAATAATTTAAAACTTACTCATGCAGATTCCACCAGACTGTTCCAGCGCTTGCGGCACTGGTTTGGCTCTCTCACGTCGTGGGCTGCCGAAGTTACCATCCATATTCCACCCAAAGTCCGCCCATATTCATTTGAATATCGGGGGTGGGGGGGGGGGTTTCCCCACGCCCGCCCCGGGTTAATCGGCCTCACCGAGTCTCCACTTCATGGACCAGAGTTTCATTGACTTCATCAAAAAAGGCTTTTGCTCTCCTTCTCCCTGCAACCTCCGCAACACTCTCTCCCGACTCCTCATGTTCCATCTCCAGTGCTTCGACACAACCTTCCTTCTGTCTCTTCCTCCCTGATGACCCCTGATCTCCCGAATCGCGGGAAAAGTTCTTTGCCTGAAAAAAAAACGAATGTGCAGAACGGCCGTTGCTATGGACGCCGGCCTTGCACGACTGAATATATTGCTAGCACCTATTTCACATTGCTAAGGCTATCGCCCAAATGAAAAAGGCGAAACCAGTGTTTTTCAAAATGGGCGATATTTTGGCGATCCTCAAAAATAAAACATCCATTAACGTCGGAAATATTACATTTTTGGGCGATAGCGATATTAATGGAAAGTCGAGCCCAAGATATTTAATAAGATTTGACTGGTGATTTCAGCCATTGTATGCAGCTTATTGTGAAATAGCAATTCTGTGGCACCTATAAGTAATAAAGCTCATGGAATAATAAATGTTACTTGTACCAGGAGAATCAGCTGCCTGACTTGTGATATTTCCCAGATCAATACTTGTTACATATTGCATATTTTATATATCGATATATTTCCGACCTAATTGGTCACTCATGGCGTTCAGCTTCCTTTTTAACCAGTGATGTGATCATTGTGTACTATTGTCTGAAGTAAGCGATGTTAATTTCTATATTATAATGCCTGAACTACATATATTAATGCAAATTTTCAGTGAAATTATGTGAATTTGTCTCACCTGTTTACTGCCATAGAGAAATTATTCAGAGCTTTTATATAGTGCCAGAAATCACTTCCGGTAGATCTGACTTAACATAAGTAATAACAATGGAAGAGTTGTTGGGGGCTGATGGAGGTCATGAACCCCCATTCACTTTGTGATCGGCCAATTTAGTTTACATAAAACTGACTGCAATTAATTTATGCACTTAACTTCTAAAACTCCATTGCCATTTTGATTCTGATATGAGTGGCATTGGTGGATGTTATTGGAGGGAATTGTAACCTGGAGGAGTGTGTGGTATTGGTTGTGGGTGGGGGGTAAATGTGAGCACATTGGAAAACCAGCTCCAACCTGCCGACTTCCACATTTCATTGCAGCGCGTTAGGCTGCGTACACACAACTCCTTTGGGAGAGGCAGGTCGTCAATTGACATATGTTCATTGCTCAATTACAGTAATATTGACATGAGTTTTGCACATTAACATTGGGTCCATGGGTATCCCAGGTTTCCTGGAACCCACCAGAGAACACAACGGCAATTGAAGGGTCTGAAGCCATGACAGGGAAAATTGCCAATTAACACTCAGTACTCACAGCTGTTTTTTACTTGCTTCTGGGAAAGGGTTTTTACAAAGTACTTGTGCTAAGAGGCTGCTTTACACACTTTGGAGGTCTCATTGACACTTTAGAGGTTAGTAGGTCTGATCTGCACTTTGGAGCTCTGATCTATCAGATTAACATGGGTGGTTCTTACGCTGTGTTCGAAGACAGACCTCATATGAGGACCAAGATGATCAGCAGCACCAGCAGCAGGAGCACCAGCAACAGCAGAAGTCTACTGCTCACAATACTGTAGCTCCACAGGAGAGGGAAGCAGCAGAGAGGTGCAGCTCACAGGAGGCCATACCCGGCACACAGGGTTTACAGGCAGAGAATAAGCTTCATCGACATGTCTCAGGAAGCTCAGCTTATTGCGTGAGGTGATGGCAGACATTTGCAGGCTGCTGCAACCAAGACTTGCTGTCAACTGGACCTGGTGTCCAATCTTTATCAGTGACTGTCACAGCTCAACACTTTTGGCTCTGGATTCTTCCAGGGATCTGCCAGAGATGTTTGCAGGATCTCCCAGTCGGCGGCACACAAATGCATAAGACAGGTGACTGATGGCTTGTTTGCCAGGGTCACCAATTATGTCAACTTTGCCTGTGATGGTGGTAGTCAGAATAAGCAGGTGCTCGGATCTGCGGCTCTGGTTGGCTTCCCACATGTGCAGGGCGCCATCGACTGCACACATATGGCAATTAAGGCAACCCCAGATCACCGAGAGTATTCGTCAACCACAAGGCATCCCACTCCATCAATGTGCAACTGGTGTACAGCCACAAAAAGATTTTTATGCAGGTTTGCACAAGAGTCTCAGACAGATGCCATGATGCTTTTGTCCTGTGGCAGTCCACCCTGCCTGATTTTTCCTTACCTGGAAGCAGAGACAAAGTATACCTACTTAAAATATGGCTTATGCCACCTCTCAGAAAACCAAGGAATGCAACGCAGGAGCACTACAATGAATATCATATCCCCACCAGATGTGTGATTAAACAAGCCATTGGCATGTTGAAGATGTGCTTCATGTGCCTAGATAGATCTGGAGATGCCCTTCAGTATACAGCAGCCAGGATCTCCAGAAAGGTCATGGTGCACTGTGCTCTGCACAACATTGCGCAGCAGCGAGGCTTGAACCTGCTGGAGGAATAAGACACAGAGCACAGAGCCCCTTTGGATGATATTGTGGAGGAGGAAGATGAGGAGGTGGAAGATGAGGAGGAAGATGAGGAGGAGGAAGAAGAAGAGGTGGAAAGTGATGCAGGTAATACATAACCAGCGGCACACACATTTCTGCCTGGGATGCACACACGTAGCAACCACATGCAAAAGCCATTTCCCCCCCCCCCCCCCACCCCCACAATGCCACTAACACAAAGTAATCCTGCAAACAACCAAGCATCTCTTTCACAGCCCTGTGTTAGTCGCTGTCAATTCAGGACTTCCCATTCATAATCACACAACTGAAAAGGCCACATGCCAGCCAGCAACCAGGAAAGAGCAAGATGGGAAAGTGATGCAAAAGAATAATATTTATGTGGTTCAAATAGACAACAGAAACTTAACATTCTAACAATGTGTAACACACCCATGTGCAAAACCTTGTGTAACTACAAATCTTTACCCTTCCTTTTCGAAAGTAAATGTTGGCCCCCTAGGGGATGAGACTGGGGAATTAATAATGGGGAACGGGGAAATGGCAGAGATATTGAACAAATATTTATTTCGGTCTTCACGGTAGAAGACACTAAAAACATCCCAATAGGGGATAATCAAGGGGCTATAGGGAGGGAGGAACTCAATACAATCACTGTCACTAAAGAAGTAGTACACGATAAAATAGTGGGACTAAAGGCAGACAAGTCCCTTGGACCTGATGGCTTACATTCTAGGGTCCTAAAAGAAGTGGCTATAGAGATAGTGGATGCTTTGTTTGTAATCTACCAACATTGCCTGGATTCTGGGGAGGTCCCAGCAGATTGGAAAATGGCAAATGTAATGCCCCTATTTAAAAAAGGAGGCAGACAGAAAGCAGGAAACTATAGACCAGTTAGCCGAACATATGTCGTTGGGAAAATGCTGGAGTCCATTATTAAGGAAGCAGTAGCTGGACATTTGGAAAAGCATAATTCAATCAAGCAGAGTCAGCATGGTTTTATGAGAGGGAAATCATGTTTGACAAATTTGCTGGAGTTCTTTGAGGATGTAATAAGCAGGGTGGATAAGGGGAAACCAGTGGATTTGGTATATTTGGATTTCCAGAAGGTATTCGGTAAGGTGCCACATAAAAGGTTACTGCACAAGATCAGAGCTCACGGGGTTGGGGGTAATATAATAGCATGGATAGAGGATTGGCTAACTAACAGAAAACAGAGAGTCGGGACAAATGGATCATTTTCTGATTGGCAAACAATAACTAGTAGGGTGCCGCAGGGATCGGTGCTGGGGCTTCAGCTATTTACAATCGATATTAATGACTTGGATGAAGGGACCAAGTGTAATGTAGCCAAGTTTGCTGATGATACAAAGATGGATGAGAAAGCAAATTGTGAGGAGAACACAAAAAACCTACAAAAGCATATAGACAAGCTAAGTGAGTGGGAAAAAAATTTGCAGATGGAGCATAATGTAGGAAAATGTGAGGTTATCCAGGCCGAAAAAACAGAAAAGCAAATTATGATTTAAATGGAGAAAAATTGCAAAGTGATTCAGTACAGAGGGACCTGGGGGTCCTTGTGCATGAAACACAAAAAGTTAATATGCAGGTACAGCAAATAATCAGGAAGACAAATGGAATGTTGGCCTTTATTGCAAGGGGGATAGAGTATAAAAGCATATAAGTACTGCTACAAATGTACAAAACATAACTGAGCTGAGGCCATACCTGGAGTACTGCATACAATTTTGGTCTACATATTTAAGGAAGGATACACTTGCATTGGAGGCTGGTCAGAGAAGGTTCACTACGTTGATTCCGGAGATGAGGGGGTTGACTTAAGAAGGTAGGTTGAGTAGTTTGAGCCTATACTCATTGGAGTTCAGAAGACTGAGAGATGACCTTATTGAAATATATAAGATAATGAGAGGGCTTGACAAGGTGGATGCAGAGAGGATATTTCCACTCATAGGGGAAACTAAAACTAGGGGGCATAGTCTCAGAATAAGGGGCCACCCATTTAAAACTTCGAAGAGGAGGAATTGTGTCTCTCAGAGGGTTGTAAATCTGTGGAATTCTCTGCCCCAGAGAGCTGTGGAGGCTGGGTCAATGAATATATTTAAGGCGGAGATAGACAGATTTTTGAGCGATGAGGGAATAAAGGGTTATGAGGAGCAGGCAGGGAAGTGGAACTGAATCCATGATCAGATCAGCCATGATCTTATTAAATGGCAGAACAGGCTTGCGGGTCAAATGGCCTATTCCTGCTCCTATTTCTTCTGTTCTTTCCTTGCAATTCAATGTGTGGAACCCCTGTGGTTTCAGCAGAGGTAGAGGCAGTCTGCTCACATCCCTGCTCTGACTGTTGAGATGTTCTTGGCTGATGTCCTCTGGGTTTTGGAGCCCATGAGGGCCTGCCAAGGACTGCTCTCTAACTTGTCCCACGGATGTGCGCATAACTGAGCTGTGCATGATCTGCATAAGTCCTGTGACAGTGTACCCTCAGAAGGAATGAGCTCCTCTAAGAATTTATTATCATCGTGGGCAACCTGGTCTAAATCCTGCTGGATGTGTGAAAGCCCTGTGGGAGATAAAAGACATGAATGAATACAGTGAAGCTAAAAATGTTTGCTGTTATCATTATGACAATCATATATCTGTGGCTGTTGATATCAAATCAACATGACTGAGTGCTGTATGCCATCGGCTGCCTGATATTTTATTCTGTCACCAGGTAGCTGGCAGGCCCCCATCTCCCCATCTCCGACAGCAATGTCACTGAGACTCCACTGGTCTCCTGCAGATGTTAATTGTTGGCCTGCAATTCCCTCCCCAATCCTTTAAACATAGCTCCATCCCGGTGTAAAAGCCTTCCATTAAATCTAACAGTATACTATATAAGTAACAACAGATACCTGATTGTATTCAGTGTTTGGAATTAACTGATTGGGGTATTTGCTGAGTCTTGTTTTAATTTATTGCAATAGCATAGTTCAGAACTCCGTTGATTTGTCCAAATTCTTAACAGTTGATTTGACTTTCATGTAATGTAGCTAATATATATAGCTCCACCCAGTGAACTATTGTGGTAATGCAGCCATTGCTGTTTACAACAATAAAGAGGGAACAGGTCACTTGACAGGTTCCTGAAGTTATCAGCCATCTTAAAGCCTGTGTGTTTGTGAGGTCGCACAGAAGATATCACTTTGTACATTAAATTTATCTTCCCTCCATCTGTTCTCCTGCTTCTTCCCCTCCCCCACTTCACCCTCCCTCTCTTTGTCTGCCTGCTCTTCCCTTTCCTTTCCTCCATTTTCTTAGCCTCTTCTCTCCCATCCTCTCTTCCCCTCCTGACCCCTTCCCCTTCCCCGTCTCCCCTCCCTTTCACACCCACTCTTCCTCTTCCCTCCTCCTCTCTCCCTCTGCCCACTCCCTCCTCCTGCCATCCTCTCTCCTCCTCTCCCCAATGTATGTATATATTTATATGTACTTGCTACTGATTGTCAGATCCCGGTGAGTCATGCTGGAGATGAATGATAAGATTGTGGTTAAATAACAGATTGCATTTCCTTTATCATTTCTCTGTCAGGACAGTACCTAGTTAATCATTGACATTCTCCGAGAAGTGAAGTATGTGTAAATTTAAAAGGTTCTTCAGATTTTTCTTGTTTGTGAATTATAAACTGCTGTACAGCATAGCTTAGGTACATATTTTGTAAGAACCTCACTTTTATATTTGCTCACTCAGAGTATGGAGACGTGCCAGAATTATCCTCTCCACTGAAGTCAATGAGTAATGGATCAGATTTTTGTTACCACACTATGGTAGGAAAAACTTGTGTGATAAGCAGGTAAATAGCTTGTGTTGCTTTTTTATATAAGAATAAGGGCTTCAGTTATGTGGATATACGAGAGAAGCTAGAATTGTTCTCTTTGAGCAGAGAAGGTGAAGAGGAGATTTAATAGAGGTATTCAAAATGATGAGGGGTTTTGATAGAGTAAATAGGGAGAAACAGTTTCCACTGACAAGTGGGTTAGTAACCGGAGGAGACAGATTTAAGGTAATTGGCAAAGAACCAGAGAGGAGATTAGGAGACATTTTTTATGCAATGAGTTGTTATGATCTGGAATGATCTGGGTGGTGGAAGCAGATTCAAGAGTGACTTTGAAAAGGGAATTCGATAACTACTTGAAGGGTAAACTTTGCAGGGCTATGGGGAAAGAGCAGGGGGGAGTGGGATTAATTGGATAGTTCTTTCAAAGAGCTGGCACAGGCACGATGGGTTGAATGGCCTCCTTCTGTGCTGTAAGCTTCTATGATTCCAAATGCTGTCTGTCTGTCTGTGCGTTTGTTGCCACCTTTTGGATGAAACATTGGCCCAGAATTTTATGCTGCAGAGCATGGTGAGTTAGACTTTTTCTTGCACCCATCAGCTCAAAGGTTGCTGGAAGTGTGAGCTGATAATGGCCTGACCCAGGCAACAGGACATCTGTGACCTTGGTGAATAATCAGACTAACAGTGTATTTCCTTAAACAATGATATTTAAGGATTTATAAATCGACAGAGGAAGGACTGAGAAGGAGGCTGAATGGGTGAATTCAATGTCAAATGAGGTATACAGAGGGAAATAAAGATTGGATGAAGAGGGAGAAAAAAGAAACAGAAAGGAAAAGTAAGTAAAAAAATTGAAAACTTAATATTTGGCGTTTTGAAAATCTCCAACAACGAATCATTACCTGAAAGAATACAACTCCGCACTTTTAATTGTTCATTTTCTGGGCCAGAGAGGTAGATTGGCAGTCATTAACAGTTATTGCATCGTTAAAAGGGTACTTGTGCTCATAATCACAAGACTTAACTTTCTTTGATGAGTTTAATGGACAACTAATGTGCAAATCCAACAACTTCATGAAACTCACAGGGAGGTTAAGGATGAGCTGCTGTTTTCATGAAGCTAATATCGGAGTAGTGCCAGTCATTCAGCAACTTGTGACAATTCACAATTCACGGGTTATCTTCTTCTCGCCACAAGTTTCTGAACGATTTGCCCATTAATAAAGGGCATTGTTCACATGCTGTTATTTTTGTTTAGCAAAGTCTGGCCTATTATACTCAGGTCCTCTCTGCCGTTCTGTTGGAGGTTAGAGATCTGCTACCATTATTTGAAGATCAGGGTCCTGTCCAAAACTCTTCCTTCAACCAACACCAACAAACTAGGAACAAAAAATGCTGGAAATAATCAGCAGGTCAATAACATCTGTGGAGAGAGAAACAGAGTTAACTTTTCAGGTCAATGATCTTTCATCAGAACTGGAAAAGGTTAGAAATGTGACAGATTTTAAGTATGGAGGCAGGGAAAGGGGGGAAGGGAGGAAAGAGCAAAAGGGAGGTCTATGATAGAGTGAAAGATAGGAAAGATTAAATGACAAAAGGGATGATAGTGCGAGGCAAAAGAAGATGACAATAGGACATGTAAAGAAACAAAAGATGGGTCTAGAGGAGTTGTAAATGGGAAAAGCAGAATCATCTACAGCTGCCATCCAAACAAATGGCGACAGAGGTTATCATTTGAAATTGTTGAACTCAATGTTGAGTCTGGAAAGCTGTAAAGTGCCGAATCGAAAGATGAGATGCTGTTCCTCGAGCTTACGTTGAGCTTCATTGGAACAGTGTAAGAGGCCAAAGACAGATTGGTCAGACTGGAAGCGGAGAGGAGAATTAAAGCTATAGTTGACTGGAAGCCCGTGGTCATGCTTGAGGATTGAACATAGGTGTTCCACCAGCGGTCACCCTATCTGCGTCCCAAAATAAAGGAGACCACGTCGTGAGCAGCGAATACAGTATACTAAATTGAGAGAAGTGCAAGTAAATCGCTGTTTCACCGGGAAGGAGTATGGGGAACTGGATGGTGGGAAGGGAGGATGTAAAAGGGCAGGTGTTGCATCTCCTGCGCTTGCATGGGAAGGTGGCGTGGGAAGGGGAGGGGGTGTTGGGGGTGATTGAGAAGTAGACCAGGGTGTCACGGAAGGAGCAGTCCCTTAAAAATGCTGAAACGGGAGAAGATGTGATTGGTGGTGGGATCACGCTGGATGTGGCGGAAATAGTAGAGGATGATCCATTGAAGTGAAAGTTGGTGGGGTGGAAGGTGAGGACAAGGGGAACCCTAATGTGGTTCTGGGAGGAAGGGGAAGGAGTGAGGGCAGAAGTGGGGGAAATGGGGTGGACACAGTCGAGGGCCATGTCAACCATAATGGAGGGGAATCTCGGTTTAGGAAAACGGAAGACATATCTGAAGCACTGGTATGGAAGGTGGCATCATCAGAACAGATGCAACAGAGATGGAGTAACTGTGAAAATGGAATAGAATCCTTACAGGAAGTAGGGTGGGTGGAAGTGCAGTCAGGGTAGCTGTGGGAGTCAGTGGGCCTATAGTGAATATTGGTCAAACAATATTCCAAAAAAAGAGATTGATTGGTCATTTTCTGATTGTTTGTGGGAGCTTACTTTGTGTAAAATGACTGTTTTGTTTATCCACTTAACAGCAACAATTACACTGTGTCATTCCTTTCATGTGAAGTGCTTTGAGATGTTTCTGAGATGTAATAGGATGCCAAAAATTGCAAGTTCTTTCTTCTAATACCTTGGATTAATCTTTCAAGAATACAGGTACAATAAATCAAGAACACTCTGTCCATGTGAATCTCCATAATGTGACCTCTAAGACTCTACTATACTTACTAATAGATTCCTTTTGCTGCCATTGTGAAAGATCTAAAGGGGAGAAATTCGATAGTGTCCCGTTTGGGGCGATAACTTTTTAAAAGTTGAAAATTTAGCGGCAGGCGCAAAGGAATCTTGACTGCTTCTAAATTGGGCTTTAGACCCCAGGAAGGAAGGGGCGGTAAATCAAGTACTAATGACCTCAGCGGGACACTAACACCAGAGTGCTACGGAATTTCAGGTGACTTGATTTCAACAATCATCCTTCAATCCTTCCCATTGGTTCATTCCGGCTCAGACGTTCTATCAAGCTGCAGCTGCTCATTTTCACCAGTCCTGCATCTGAAGGAGACCTGAGGGGTACTGCAGAAACTTTTTAGTATGGCTGCTGCTAATTCATCTGTAAGTGAGGGAGCTCGTCATTTCAATGATGTAGCATTGGAGGCATTGGTGGGAGCAGTCGAACAAAGGATGGAAGCGCTGTTGCCGGCAAGTGGAAGGAAGACATTGTCCCAGGTCTTCGGGGCAATGTGGAGGGAAGTGGCAGAGGATTTGTCGGCCAGCATTGTTATTCAACACAGCCTCACGCTGCGCCACAAGAAGTTCAACGACCTCAGTCGGATGGTGAAGGTGAGTACATGCTTCCAGACCTCCTACATAGCAGCCTCTGAACCTCATTCTCTTCACATTGTGCAAACCACCACTCCACCACCACTCAACCACAAAACATGTGCAGCTACTCAAACTCACATCCTCCTCTCACGCCTTGCCGACATTGACAGTTATTCAACGATGGCAGGCATTTCTCGCAGACTCTGACTCACACACATTCCTTTCTTTTGCAGGCCAAGATGGCACACAATAGGAGGGAGCAGCAGAGGACAGGCGGGGGTGAACCTTGGCTCCAGCAGCTGTCCGACCTGGAGGAGCGAGTGCTGCGACTGATTGGGCAGCAGGTGGTGGGCGCAGTAGCTGTTGATGACATCGACCCCGCTGGGGGCAACAATGGTGTCTTTGTCCCCTCTCCTTTTCTCACACCAGAAGACTTTATTACTTTCCAGCTCCTGATACTGTCTGCCTTCCTTGCTTCATTCCTACCCCCTGCCCTCACCTTAATGCAAGTCTTGTGCCTTTAAGCTTTCAGATAATCAGCAAGCAGATGACTAGCCTGTCCCTGAGCCTCTCGATGATAGAGAAGAAGAAGAAGAAGAAGAAGAAGAAGGGAAGCAGGAGGAGGAGGAGGAGGAGGAGGAGGAGGAGGAGGAGGGAGGAGGAGGGAGGAGGAGGAAGGAGGAGGAAGGAGGAGGAAGGAGGAGGACCAAAAACCATGTCACTGCATCTCTCACCCGCAGGCACCAGCTCAGGGACTGGCACTACGTGGTCGTTAGAGGCAAACTTAGTAGACAAGTCTGTACTGGGTGATGCATCAGGGATGAGTGGGCTGCAGCAAGGCCAGGGTGAAAGGATAACTCGGGAGACATCTCCCTGGAGGGAGAGTTCGCGCGTGAGTTCTGCTGCACAGGTCTCAGCTGAGGACCTTGATGGGGTGGCGTTCACGAGAAGGGTGATGGCCATACACTCCGACATGATAGGTGCAATGGCAAGGATGCCTGAGAGTCTCTCGATGATGATAAGGAGCGAGGAGGTGTCTGCCTGCAAAATTGCACAGAGCTCTGCACACACTATGGAGCCCATCATTTCCATTCTGCAGATGATGGTGGACTCCCACAGAGAGCGGGGGGACCCAGATCTCATGATGCATGTAATGGACGATGTGGCAGCTTCCATTACATCACAGGTGAAAGCAACACAATGTCTTAGTGCTGTAATGCAATCAATGGTTGCTGGCATGGAAACTCAGACTGTTCTCATGCAGTCCCAGCTGTATGCCAAGCAAGCTCTGACATCTGCCATCATCGCTGGGTCTACCACAGTCGACCGAGGATCTCATGGTGTCACAGCAGGCCTCAATCTGTGCTCTAGCAGATTGGTGATGATGCTGAGGTGCTGTCCCGGGGGAGTGGCAGTGGGTCAGTTGACCAGGAACCTGCTGTCCTCTCTCAGGATGACAGCATTCCTGAGCTCACCCCTGCCACTCCGCCATTGCACTTGTCGCTGCGAGTCATACAACCACCCCAGACTGCCGCTGCCCAACCTGAGGTGGTGCAGTCTACAGCCGGGCATTCCAGGCCCACAGCTGGTCGAGAGAGTTCTGCAAAGCCATAGGTTGAATAGGTAAAGGCAGTGTTGAGAGGGGATATAAGGTTTTGTGCAAGAGTGATTCATAAATGTAATTGTTTATAATTGTGGTGAATTTTATGAGATAACATAGATACCAATGATATAGGTAAAAAACGGGATGAGGTCCTTCGAGACGAATTTAGGGAGCTAGGAGCTAAATTAAAAAGTAGGACCTCAAAAGTAGTAATCTCAGGATTGCTACCAGTGCCACGTGCTAGTCAGAGTAGGAATCGCAGGATAGCTCAGATGAATACGTGGCTTGAGGAGTGGTGCAGAAGGGAGCGATTCAAATTCCTGGGGCATTGGAACCGGTTCTGGGGGAGGTGGGACCAGTACAAACTGGATGGTCTTTCCCTGGGCAGGACCGGAACCAATGTCCTAGGGGGAGTGTTTGCTAGTGCTGTTGGGGAGGAGTTAAACTAATATGGCAGGGGGATGAGAACCTATGCAGAGAGGCAGAAGGAAATAAAAGGGAGACAGAGGCAAAAGATAGAAAGGAGAACAGTAAAAGTGGAGGGCAGAGAATCCAAAGGCAAAAAACAAAAAGGGCCACAATACAGTAAAATTCTAAAGGGACAAGGTGTGTTAAAAAGACAAGCCTGAAGGCTCTGTGTCTTAATGCAAGGAGTATCCGTAATAAGGTGGATTAATTAAATGTGCAAATAGATGTTAACAGATATGATGTGATTGGGATTACAGAGATGTGGCTCCAGGATGATCAGGGCTGGGAACTCAACATCCAAGGGTATTCAACATTCAGGAAGGATAGAACAAAAGGAAAAGGAGGTGGGGTAGCATTGCTGGTTAAAGAGGAGATTAATGCAATAGTCAGGAAGAACATTAGCTTGGATGATGTGGAATCTATATGGGTAGAGCTGCAGAACACCAAAAGGCAAAAAACGTTAGTGGGAGTTGTGTACAGGCCTCCAAACAGTAGTAGTGATGCTGGGGAGCGCATCAAACAGGAAATTAGGGGTGCATGCAATAAAGGTGCAGCAGTTATCATGGGTGACTTTAAATATGCATATAGATTGGACTAACCAAACTGGAAGCAATACGGTGGAAGAGGATTTCCTGGAGTGCATAAGGGATGGTTTTCGAGACCAATATGTCGAGGAACCAGCGAGGGGGGAGGCCATCTTAGACTGGGTGTTGTGTAATGAGAGAGGATTAATTAGCAATCTCGTTGTGCGAGGCCCTTTGGGGAAGAGTGACCATAATATGGTGTAATTCTACATAAGGATGGAGAATGAAACAGTTAATTCAGAGACCTTGGTCCAGAACTTAAAGAAGGGTAACTTTGAAGGTGTGAGGCGTGACTTGGCTAGGATAGATTGGTGAATGATACTTAAAGGGTTGACAGTGGATGGGCAGTGGCAGACATTTAGAGACCGCATGGATGAACTACAACAATTGTACATCCCTGTCTGGCGTAAAAATAAAAAAGGGAAGGTGACTCAACCGTGGCTATCAAGGGAAATCAGGGATAGTATTAAAGCCAAGGAAGTGGCATACAAATTGGCCAGAAATAGCAGCGAACCCGGGGACTGGGAGAAATTTAGAACTCAGCAGAGGAGGTCAAAGGGTTTGATTAGGGCAGGGAAAATAGATTACAAGAGGAAGTTTGCAGGGAACATTAAGATGGACTGCAAAAGCTTCTATAGATATGTAAAGAGAAAAAGGTTAGTAAAGACAAAAGTAGGTCCCCTGCAGTCAGAATCAGGGGACGTCGTAACGGGGAACAAAGAAATGGCAGACCAATTGAACAAGTACTTTGGTTCACATTCACAAAGGAGGACACAAACAACCTTCCGGATATAAAAGGGGTCAGAGGGTCTAGTAAGAAGGAGGAACTGAGGGAAATCCTTATTAGTCGGGAAATTGTGTTGGGGAAACTGATGGGATTGAAGGCCGATAAATCCCTAGGGCCTGATGGTCTGCATCCCAGAGTATTTAAGGAGGTGGCCTTGGAAATAGCGGATGCATTGACAGTCATTTTCCAACATTCCATAGATTCTGGATCAGTTCCGATGGAATGGAGGGTAGCCAATGTAACCCCACTTTTTAAAAAAGGAGGGAGAGAGAAAACAGAATTATAGACCAGCCAGCCAGACATCGGTAGTGGGTAAAATGATGGAATTGATTATTAAGGATGTCATAGCAGCGCATTTGGAAAGAGGTGACATAATAGGTCCAAGTCAGCATGGATTTGTGAAAGGGAAATCATGCTTGACAAATCTTCTGGAATTTTTTGAGGATGTTTCCAGTAGAGTGGACAAAGGGGAACCAGTTGATCTGGTGTATTTGGACTTTCAGAAGGCTTTCGACAATGTCCCACACAAGAGACTAATGTGCAAAGTTAAAGCACATGGGATTGGGAGTAGTGTGCTGACATGGATTGAGAACTGGTTGTCAGACAGGAAGCAAAGAGTAGGAGCAAATGGGTACTTTTCAGAATGGCAAGCAGTGACTAATGGGGTACCGCAAGGTTCTGTGCTGGGGCCCCAGCTGTTTACATTGTACATTAATGATTTAGACGAGGGGATTAAATGTAGTATCTCCAAATTTGCGGATGACACTAAGTTGGGTGGCAGTGTCAGTTGCGAGGAGGATGCTATGAGGCTGCAGAGTGACTTGGATAGGTTAGGTGAATGGGAAAATGCATGGCAGATGAAGTATAATGTGGATAAATGTGAGGTTATCCACTTTGATGGTAAAAACAGAGAGACAGACTATTATCTGAATGGTGACAGATTAGGAAAAGGGGAGGTGCAACGAGACCTGGGTGTCATGGTACATCAGTCATTGAAGGTTGGCATGCAGGTACAGCAGGTGGTTAAGAAAGCAAATGGCATATTGGCCTTCATAGCGAGGGGATTTGAATACAGGGGCAGGGAGGTGTTACTACAGTTGTACAGGGCCTTGGTGAGGCCACACCTGGAGTATTGTGTACAGTTTTGGTCTCCTAACTTGAGGAAGGACATTCTTGCTATTGAGGGAGTGCAGCGAAGGTTCACCAGACTGATTCCCGGGATGGCGGGACTGACCTATCAAGAAAGACTGGATCAACTGGGCTTGTATTCACTGGAGTTCAGAAGAATGAGAGGGGATCTCATAGAAATGCTTAAAATTCTGACGGGTTTAGACAGGTTAGATGCAGGAAGAATGTTCCCAATGTTGGGGAAGTCCAGAACCAGGGGTCACAGTCTAAGGATAAGGGGTAAGCCATTTAGGACCGAGATGAGGAGAAACTTCTTCACCCAGAGAGTGGTGAACCTGTGGAATTCTCTACCACAGAAAGTTGTTGAGGCCAATTCACTAAATATATTCAAAAAGGAGTTAGATGTAGTCCTTGCTACTAGGGGAATCAAGGGGTATGGCGAGAAAGCAGAAAGCGGGTACTGGAGTTGCATGTTCAGCCATGAACTTATTGAATGGCGTTGCAGGCTCGAAGGGCCGAATGGCCTACTCCTGCACCTTTTTTTAATGTATTTATGTAACATTTTAATTGGAATGTTGCATATTTGTTGTGGTCTCTCATTTCATTTTGGGGCTGTGGTATGGAAGGGGAAATTGATGTGCTGATGGGGACGTGTAGAGCAACTGGGAAGTGGGATGGAATTCATTGGAACCAAAGTCTGATGAGGCGGCCGAGGACCACCCTTGCAGAAGGTCGATTGATTGGCTGCCTCCTCTGGCACTGCTGTTGGTACTCGTTCTCCTTGTCCTTGTCCACCACCTCCTGAGGTGGTGCAACTATGCCTGGTGGCAATGGCTGTGCCCTCATGATGGCCAAGTTGTGCAGCATGCAGCAGATGATGATGAAGAGGGACACTCGCTCAGGCGAGTACAGGAGGAGACCTCCCTAGCGGTCAAGGCAGTGGAATGGTTGTATGAGCACTCCGATAGTTTGCTTAATGATATTCTTGGTGGCAGCATGGGTCTCATTGTAAGAGTGCTCAGTAGCAGCGATGGGGTTGCGGAGGGGAGTCGTGAGCCAGGTGGAGAGTGGATAGCCCTTTTCTCTGACCGGCCAGCCGTGAGCTTGATGTGGTGGCTGGAAGAAGGCTGTCACACTGGTCTGGTGCAGGATGAATGCATCGTGGCTGCTGCCAGGATAGCGGTAATTGACGTGTAAGATCGCACACCAACTGCATATTCAGAGTGGTAGCCTTTGCGGTTACGGAATACCTCAGGATTGTTATGCTGTGCCTGCAAAGCGACGTAGGTGCAGTCAAATGGTGCCCTTCACATTCAAACACACTGTTCCTCAGTGAAATTGATGTCGGGGAACTGCTGCCGGAATACCCTGGGAGGATAAGGTCTCCTGTTGAGAGCCCTGTTGACCCTCCTCCCTCTGGCCACATTTTGCTGTTTTTCTCTCTGCCTAGGTTGCTTCTGATGTTAACGTCAGAGCGCGAAGTCGAGTGACAATACAGCCCCCATGAAACAATATAAATGTTGGACTTTGAAATCTGCCACAAATGAAAGTCAAGAATCTTTAACAGCTCGAAAATTTCTTCAACTGCAAATCGGCGAAATTTGTCAAAACACCTGTCTGTCTAAGCAGAAACCATTATTGCCCGAATAAAACTTTACCCGATGCTGGCAGCTTTAAATAGCACTCCTGCAGCCGACATCTGACTGAAACATGTGAAGATGTCATCGTCAGCGGCAGGCGCTAAAGCAGGAGGCGAGAGTCAAATTTTCTTCCTGGGCAGTAATGAGGTGCTATGTGTTCGCATCGTTGCAAAACCGCCGCTGAATTTAGCGGGCGGCATGTTCTCGTTTGTGCCCCATTAGTGCCCCCGGGGATGCTTACGGGAGGCGCAAGGCTGCTCAATTTTTCCCCCTAATTTTCTTACTTAAACTGTACGAGGAAAATTTAGACCAATTTCCCGATTGAGAAAAAGTATGTGGGAAATGCCTGCTTTTTCAAAATTGCTGCTCTGCTATTGAATCATGGGACAACGTGGTTTCTAAATGTATGGCTTCTGAGATTGTGATTATATTAGCAACCATGATAAATATCAACCAGCACAAAGTGTTTCAATAATGCTCCTCAAACAGCTAATAAGACAACGAGGTGGAGAAATTGGGTGCATTTGTGCCTCTCGTACGGGACACAAATGACTTTGTGACCGGGAGCGACGCGGCTTACAACTCCCGCTAAATTCGGCAGGTGTTTAGCATTGGCGCTATGGCGTTGCGCCTGATCTCCTTAGCCCAGAGATTGTGATGTCATCACTGGGCGCATTGCCCCGTTAGCGCCCGGTCCCTAAATTGGGTTCGCCCTCTGAAACTGCGCCGGGCTGTAACAGCTACCAGGGTGAAATTTAAAGGGGAGGTGGCTGGCTGCTGCTAAATAAAATCTGCCGATTTGCTTCCCGCTCCGGTTGCGTGTTGGTCGCGGGGTCTATACCGCGATCACAAAGCCCAGCAATTTGCTTGAGGTACCAGATTGATGGCATGGCACTTCCGCTCCCCGGTGGTCCAGATAGGTGAGTTCTTATTGTGCAGAGAATGCAGCTTGAGTTCTTCCCTTTAATTCAGGGAAGAGCCCCATGTACACGGTACAATGCATAGTGCTGCTGAGCTGTGCGCCCCTCTCCTGCCCCAGGAAGGGAGTGGAGTGCATGATTTAGCACTCCACTTCCTTCTGAGGGTGGTAACCCAAATTTAGCGAGGGGGCGGGACCCCCGTGTCTGGCCCAAAATGTACCACCTCCCAGATGTTACTGCCCTCCAAATGGGGCGATATCCAATTTCAAGCCACTAATCCGTAAAAATATCCAAATATTTGTTAATGCAGCATAACGGGTCGGGAGCAAGACGGCGTCTTCAGGTGCGAGGTGCAACCTTACGCTTGGTTGCAGCTTGCTCTGTCCAAGTGATGTTAAGTGGCTGTGTTTTGAGAAGCCCGACTGCGAGGTTCCCGGCCAATTAAAAGGAAGCGGATCTGATGACTTCATTTGATGACGCGTCATCAGCCGATTTCCTTAAAGGGACCATGGCCACATTCATTTTGACAGTTGTTCTATCAGTGTTCTGCAGCATTGAGATGCTGCAAACACTGACAAGCACTGCACAAAGATGCATGACTGCACCCAAGCTTTTCCATCATTCCCTCCAGATGCTTATGGAGGGAGTCACAACACACAGGGAGGTTCCTTTCTCTTCAAATGGGCAAAATGGACCTACCCAGGACACCAACACAGCCTGGTTGCACATTACACAAGAGAGCACAAGCAGGGATGTTGTCAGGAAACCCTGGCTGCAGTGTCACAAACCTTTCAATGATTTCAGTGGATCATGAAATGTTAATGCAAAGCCACACTCAACCTTATGTAGATAGAGAGAGAGGGATGGGTGGAGGTGCAAGGTAAGTTGGTGTGAGTAAGGATGTGCAGGAGCAGGGTAGGGAAAGCAGAGTGATGGGGTTATGATGAGTGGCACTTTCTTATGTTCTTATCTCTGTGCACCTTTGGAAGTAGCTTAGTGAGTTGTAATGAATGATAAGACATAACAATACCCCCCCACCCCCACAATGGTGATGAGTGTGAAAGGAATAACTTGGTCATTGTAGGGATGCTTTATGATGTTGGTGTAAGGTGAAGCCAACCTGGCACATCACGTGGCAGCCAGGTTGTACAGCATCAAGTGAAGTATATTTGGCCATGGTGAGGCCATCCATGGCATCCCGGGCAGCAATGTGATTGGATGCTGATGCCCTGAGATCTGTGCAGCATCAGTATGATTGCGGAGAAGGTTGGTGCTATTGTTGGTGTTGGTGGTGCGCGTGGTGATGGTGGTGTGCCTAGTGATAGTGGTGTTGGGGCTGATTGCGTTCGGATTCTGAGGACCATGGTGACATTTTTTCAAGCGCAACTGCTGGAATAGATTGCAGCTGAAACTGAGATGACAGCAGCGATCTGTCAATGGTGAGAGAGGTTGCCCCAAGCACTAGAAGAGAGTTTACTCCAAACACTTCAAACCTCCATAAAGCTGAAAAGTGTATTCCAAATCCTGAAGGCTCCAGCTTTTATGATTGAAAATTGAACAGCTGTGAAATAGTAGCTTTTATACCACTTCTGCAGCTGTCAGCTAGTCAAACCAATCCAGAGTTATTGAGAACTCAACACACTTATCTGATGTGATCCCCGAGGGATGCGATCCTCATAAAAAAAACTTGGAAAAATCATTAGTACCTGTTAAAATGCTGCTTACATGGCTTTAAGCAGCTGCTTAACTATCTCAATTGCCTGACACATCTCTTAGCCAGGTCTGCAAACCATTTGCACTGCCGGCACTTTGAAAATTCACAAGGAGGCAGGTTCAGAGTGAACTTCCGCCCCACTGTCAATCATAGCCATTTTGACAGTGGACCCGCCTCCAAACTCGCACTCGCAGGGCTGGTAAGATTCCATATAATATGTGGAGAATAGTACAATGGAATGTGAAAATTGCTCAATTTTTCAGTCAAGGCCCTGAAAGAACTAGGCCTCTGTAATCGGGCTGATAAATAATTTTTTGGTGGTAGTGACAGTTCATAAATACGTGAAAGGAGTGATTAATGAATATATCAACTGGACACAGAAAGAGTGAACCCCCTGTGAACAAGAACCTAGCGAGTGGTCTGCAAGATTTAACGAGGAGCACAAAGTTACGGTGAAAGTTTTACGCTGCTGTAGCAATACGGGACATAGATGGATGTAAAGGAAAGTCGTAGTTAAAAAATAAAACATGGATGTAGCAAATAAGGTTGCTGTTAAAATAACAGGGTTATAATAAATTCTCCATAGAACATGGAAAACAAAGAGATCGAGCAATCCAATTCTACAGATTGGTAGGGTTCCAACAGGTTCAAAGTTCAATTAAATCATTGAAAGTTCTATATGACAACGTCCCTGCAATTTAATTAGTAGAAAAGACATTCAATAAATGTCCAGTTCATAATGTCAACCACCTTATCATGCTCATTAATTCCTGCTACCCAGGAAATGTCATGATGTTTTTTATCATGTGACAATCCACCATACCTTCCTTGATGACTCAGAAACATGCATCAGGATGATTCTTTCGTGATCAGAGATACTACATGAAATCATGGCTTCTTACTCCTACCCATCCGCAACTGCCCCACAAAGACCTCCATTGCCAAAGGTTTTGCACCTTGCCTCCATTATACAGAAGTCACAGTCTCACATATAATTATCCAAGTCTATTAAGTTACACACATCCACACAAATTAATTCTGAAGTTTATGTGATCGAATTTACTATCCAGAACAAAAATCAACACAAGTTCCAATAATGATCTCCGCTCTAACTACAACTACTTTTTAACCACCGTGTCTACCCTGTGGTTCAGTTGGTAGCACCCTCACCTCTGAATCAGAAGGTTATGGTTCAAGCCTAGTCCAGAACCCTGAGCACAAAAATCTAGGCTGTCACTCCAATGCAGTACTGAGGGAATACTACACTGTTGGAGGTCCCGTCATTTGGATAAGATGTTAAATTGAAGCCCCGTCTGCCCTCTTAGGTGGACGGAAAAGATCCTGTGGTACTACTTCAAAAAAAAAGCAGTGGAGTTATCCCTGTTGTCCAAAGCAATATTTATCCCTCAATCAACATCACTAAAACAGATTCTCTGGTCATTATTACTTTGTTGTTTGTGGAAACTTGCTTCTCTACTTTTCAATGCGATTCCTCTAGAAATAAACCCTAGTGATTAACTTGCTTTTTTTAAATGGCCTATTAACTTGCATTGCTATTTTTAGTGATTTGTGTGTTTACAACCCTGCAGCAACCTAACTTGTGAAGTGGAGGTAGTTATGACAGATTTCCTCTGACATGTCTAAGCACATTTCCCAGAGCAGTGATGGATGTGGTCAAAAAGCCTCAGGGGTCTTTTGCAGGCTACTCACAAATTTTCTTTCTCATCTTAATTGTTCAGAACCCTAAAGCAATACCAATTCTTACCACATTGGGAGGTGTGACATCAAAGGCAGTGGTAGCCAAGAATAACAAGCAGAGATTGTGGATGCATTGGTTGTAATTTACCAAAATTCCCTGGATTCTAGAGAGGTCCCAGCAGATTGGAAAACTGCAAATATAACGCCCCTATTCAAAAAAGGAGGCAGACAAATAGCAGGGAACTATAGACCAGTTAGCCTAATATCTGTGGTTGGGAAAATGTTGGAGTCCATTATTAAAGAAGCAATAACAGGACATTTGGAAAAGCAAAATTTGGTCAGGCAGAGTCAGCATGAATTTATGAAGGGGAAGCTGTGGTGTATGTAGCACACAAATCACTGACTCCACACGGTCTGGTGTAAATCTAACTGCTGTGACCTTCGTCCTTTACTGTTCAGCTCCAGAGTGCCTCTCAGGTGTGGTGGTCAGCCTTATATAGTGACTGTTCTCGGTACTTCCAGGTTTCCCACCACAGCGCCCTCTGTGGTGTGGCATAGTGCTTACATTACACTTAAGGTACCAGGACGATACACACATCATTACATAACATCACCTTCCCACCCCCACCAGGACGCAGGGCGACAATACATACATCAATACATAACATCACACTTGTCCAACGGAAGGCAGGTAGGCATAGACAGTGCATTAGTATGGTACATGTTATCTGGTACATTAACTAGTGATTTCCTTGTTAGCCCTTATCATTAATTGTACTTCACATCCATTATTTTACACAAATACAGTGGCCATTCAGCATTAAAAAATTTATTCTTATTATAAATTCGCCATCTCACATTAACATAGCTCATTTTAGACTCACTCTGCCTTACAGAAGTCCTTTGTGGGGACCACCTCTTGGTAAGGCCCTTTTAAGACTCCCGGGTGCATTTCCTTTTTAAGGCGCCATCTTTGATGCAGGAGGATTCCACGAGGCTTCTACTTGGGCGCCGCCATCTTTGATGCTCTGCTGCTCTGGATCGAGGCTGCCGCCTTCTTGCTCTCCGCCGCTCTGGATGCCCTCCGCCGTTGCAGCCTCCGCTCCCCTCCGCTGCCACCTGACTTGCCACCTCTCCTGTGGCCGTCGTCGTCACTTCTCCGGCGGCCTCCGTAGCGGCCTCCCCTGCGGCCGCCGTGGCCGCCGACCTCCAGCTGCTGCCGCCACCCGACTCTCCCTCTGCGTGGGCCCCTCCGATCCGCCGGCCATCCTGGATCCCTCGCACCCAGCCCGCAGTGCCCTGCCGGCTCACCCACCCCCCCACTAGGCCCTTCTCTGCAGGGCTGCTTGCCTGTGGGGGCTGAGGCTGCAGGATCTCTGTGTGAGGTCTGGGCCTGGGGCTTGCTCTGCTTGCCTGTGGGTGGATTGAGGCTGCAGCTCCAGCTCGGTCGGCGCTGCTCTCTGGGAACCCGGGGCAAAGCAGCACCCCGGGGAGCAGCAGCCTGTGGAGTGGTGAAGTCTTCCCAGCTCCCACGGACCGTCCCCATCCACCTCCGGGCGAGGAGCGTCAGCCCATCGCCTGCAACGACCCACAAAGGTAAACCGTGCGTCTCGTCCCCGTGGGATACCTGCACCATCGCTCTGCCAAGAACAGGTATTAGTTCCTTGGTGTAGGTACGCTGCTTCGCCGTGACCGGACCAGCTTGGGTCGTGCAGCTGGGTTAATCCACAGTTTATCAAAAGTTCTCCGACTCATCAACGATGGACCCGCCCCGTGTCCACTTCCATACTCACAAGGACTCCGTTGATTTTTACTTCCCTGATCACTGGGGGCGAATCGTCGGTACACATGTACAGTCCCAACACCTCATCATCTTCTGCCTGCTCCTCGCTGAACAGTAGATCACCCCCCATCTCCTCAGCCACATGGTGAGTCAGATTTCTTTTACACATACGCTGAAGGTGGCTTTTCGTATGGCAGGTATTGCACGTGTACTCCGCAAACCTGCACCGGTGAGCCCCATGGCATCCTCCACAGCTCCAGCACGGTGCTGCTTGATTGGTCCCCCTCAGCGGACTCTGAGTTCCAGGACCCCGAGGTCCATGCTCTCTGCCCCGGGCAGGGCCATGTTCTGCAGTTCTGTCTGTGGTGGGCGCTATCCTGTGGATAGTGCCTGCTGGGTTCGAGACTGTGTGGATTATTTGCTTGGTGCTGCAAGTCGAGGTCATATATGCCCGGCTGATGGTGATGGCCTTTGTCAGAGTGATTATGGGTTCCGTAGCTAGCAGCTTGTGAAGGAGGCCCTCGTGGCCAATCCCCATAACGAAAATGTCCCGTAACGCCTCGTCAAGGTGTGCGCCAAAATCACACGGCGCCGCGAGTCTCCTGAGGTCCGCAGCATATTTGGTGATATCCTGGCCCTCGGGTCTGCAGTGATGGTAAAATTTGTATCTGACCGTGAGGATGCTCTCCTTCGGTTTCAACTGGTCACGAATGTGTTCCGTCAGCTCCTCGTATGACTTGTCCCTGGCGCTCCCGGGTGCCAGCAAATCCTTGACGAGACAGTAAACCTCATCTCCACAACTGGAGAGCAATATCGCCTTACGCTTATCTCTCACTGCGTCCGTGTCCTCCGTCAGGTCGTTTGCTGTGAAGTAGTACTCGAGCCTTTCCGTGAAGGCCTCCCAATCATTGCCCACGGTAAAATCCTTTAGCGAGCCCAGAGTAGCCATGGCTGTGTGGAGTTTGTCCGCTTCCTTGTCGCCAATGTGATGTATGTAGCACACAAATCACTGACTCCACACGGTCTGGTGTAAGTCTAACTGCTGTGACCTTCGTCCTTTATTGTTCAGCTCCAGAGTGCCTTTCAGGTGTGGTGGTCAGCCTTATATAGTGCCTGTTCTAGGTATTTCCAGGTTTCCCACCACAGCGCCCTCTGTGGTGTGGCATAGTGCTTACACTACATTTAAGGTACCAGGACGATACACAAATCATTACATAACAGAAGCCATGTTTGACAAATTTGCTGGAATTCTTTGAAGATGTAACAAACAGGGTGGATAAAGGGGAACCAGTGGATATGATGTATTTGGACTTCCAGAAGGCATTTGACAAGGTGCCACACCAAAGGTTACTGCACAATATAAAAGTTCACGGGGTTTGGGGTAATATATTAACATGAATAGAAGATTGGCTAACAAATAAAAAACAAAGAGTCGGGATAAATGGTTCATTCTCTGGTTGGCAATCAGTAACGAGTGGGATGCCGCAGGGATCAGTGCTGGGACCCCAACTATTTACAATCTATATTAACGACTTGGAAGAAGGGACTGAGTGTAATGTAACAAAGTTTGCTGACGATACAAAGATGGGAGGAAAAACAATGTGTGAGGTGGACATTAAAAAGCTGCAAAAGGACATAGACAGGCTAAGTGAGTGGGCAAAAATTTGGCAGATGGAGTAGAATGTTGGAATGTGTGAGGTCATGCACTTCGGCAGAAAAAAATCAAAGAGCAAGTTATTATTTAAATGGAGAAAGATTGCCAAGTGCTGCAGTACAGTGGGACCTGGGGGTACTTGTGCATGAAACACAAAAGGATAGTATGCAGGTACAGCAAGTGATCAGGAAGGCCAATGGAATGTTAGCCTTTATTGCAAAGGGGATGGAGTATAAAAGCAGGGAAGTCTTGTTACAGCTGTACAAGGTATTGGTGAGGCTACAGCTGGAATACTGCGTGCAGTTTTGGTTTCCATATTTACGAAAGGATATACTTGCTTTGGAGGCAGTTCAGAGAAGGTTCACTAGGTTGATTCCGGGGATGAGGGGGTTGACTTATGAGGAAAGGTTGAGTAGGTTGGACCCCTACTCATTGGAATTCAGAAGAATGAGAGGTGATTTTATCGAAATGTATAAGATTATGAGGGGGTTTGACAAGGTAGATGCAGAGAGGATGTTTCCACTGGTGGGGGAGACTAGAACTAGAGGGCATGATCTTAGAATAAGGGGCCGCCCATTTAAAACAAAGATGAGGAGAAATTTCTTCTCTCAGAGAGTTGTGCATCTGTGGAATTCGCTGCCTTAGAGAGCTGTGGAAGCTGGGACATTAAATAAATTTAAGACAGAAATAGACAGTTTCTTAAATGATAACGGGATAAAGGGTTATGGGGAACGGACAGGGAAGAGAAGCTGAGTCCATGATCAGATCAGCCATAGAAACATAGAAACATAGAAAATAGGTGCAGGAGTAGGCCATTCGACCCTTCGAGCCTGCACCACCATTCAATAAGATCATGGCTGATCATTCATCTCAGTACCACTTTCTTGCTTTCTCTCCATACCCCTTGATCCCTTTAGCTGTAAGGGCCATATCTAACTCCCTCTTGAATATATCCAATGAACTGGCATCAACAACTCTCTGTGGTAGGGAATTCCACAGGGTAACAATTCTCTGAGTGAAGAAATTTCTCCTCATCTCAGTCCTAAATGGCTGACCCCTTATCCTTAGACTGTGTCCCCTGGTTCTGGACTTCCAACATAGGGAACATTCTTCCTGAATCTAACCGTCCAGTCCCATCAGAATTTTATATGTTTCTATGAGATCCCCTCTCATTCTTCTAAACTCCAGTGAATACAGGCCCAGTCGATCCAGTCTCTCTTCATATGTCAGTCCTGCCATCCCGGGAATCAGTCTGGTGAAACTTCACTGCACTCCCTCAATAGCAAGAACGTCCTTCCTCAGATTAGGAGATCAAAACTGAACACACTATTCCAGGTGAGGCCTCACCAAGGCCCTGTACAACTGCAGTAAGACCTCGCTGCTCCTATACTCAAATCCCCTAGCTATAAAGGCCAACATACCATTTGCCTTCTTCACCGCCTGCTGTATCTGCATGCCAACTTTGAATGACTGATGTACCATGACACCCAAGTCTCATTGCACCTCCCCTTTTTCTAAACTGCTGCCATTCAGATCATATTCTTCCTTCGTGTTTTTGCCCCCAAAGTGGATAACCTCACCTTTATCCACATTATACTGCATCTGCCATGCATTTTCCCACTCAGCTAACCTGTCCAAGTCACCCTGCAGCCTCCTAGCGTCCCTCTCACAGCTCACACTGCCACCCAGCTTAGTGTCATCTGCAAACTTGGAGATATTACACTCAATTCCTTCATCTAAATCATTAATGTATATTGTAAATAACTGAGGTCACAGCACTGAGCCCTGCGGCACCCCACTAGTCACTGCCTGCCATTCTGAAAAGGACCTGTTTATCCCGACTCTCTGCTTCCTGTATGCCAATTAGTTCTCTATCCACGTCAGTACATTACCCCCAGTACCATGTGCTTTAATTTTGCAGACCAATCTCTTAGAAACATAGAAAATAGGTGCAGGAGTAGGCCATTCAGCCCTTTGAGCCTGCACCGCCATTCAATTAGTTCATGGCTGAACATGCAACTTCAGTACCCCATTCCTGCTTTCTCGCCATACCCCTTAATCACCCTAGTAGTAAGGACTACATCTAACTCCTTTTTGAATATATTTAGTGAATTGGCCTCAACAACTTTCTGTGGTAGATAATTCCACAGGTTCACCACTCTCTGGGTGAAGAAGTTTCTCCTCATCTCGATCCTAAATGGCTTACCCCTTATCCTTATACTGTGACCCCTGGTTCTGGACTTCCCCAACATTGGGAACATTCTTCCTGCATCTAACCTGTCTAAACCCATCAGAATTTTAAACGTTTCTATGAGATCCCCTCTCATTCTTCTGAACTCCAGTGAATACAAGCCCAGTTGATCCAGTCTTTCTTGATATGTCAGTCCCGCCATCCCGGGAATCAGTCTGGTGAACCTTCACTGCACTCCCTCAATAGCAAGAATGTCCTTCCTCAAGTTAGGAGACCAAAACTGTACACAATACTCCAGGTGTGGCCTCACCAAGGCCCTGTACAACTGTAGCAGCACCTTCCTGCCCCTGTACTCAAATCCCCTTGCTATGAAGGCCAACATGCCATTTGCTTTCTTAACCGCCTGCTGTACCTGCATGCCAACCTTCAATGACTGATGTACCATGACACCCAGGTCTCGTTGCACCTCCCCTTTTCCTAATCTGTCACCATTCAGATAATAGTCTGTCTCTCTGTTTTTACCACCAAAGTGGATAACCTCACATTTATCCACATTATACTTCATCTGCCATGCATTTGCCCACTCACCTAACCTATCCAAGTCACTCTGCAGCCTCATAGCATCCACCTCGCAGCTCACACTGCCACCCAACTTAGTGTCATCCACAAATTTGGAGATACTACATTCAATCCCCTCGTCTAAATCATTAATGTACAATGTAAACAGCTGGGGCCCCAGCACAGAACATTGCGGTACCCCACTAGTCACTGCCTGCCATTCCGAAAAGTACCCATTTGCTCCTACTCTTTGCTTCCTGTCTGACAACCAGTTCTCAATCCACGTCAGCACACTACCCCCAATCCCATCTGCTTTAAATTTGCACATTAATCTCTTGTGTGGGACCTTGTCAAAAGCCTTCTGAAAGTCCAAATACACCACATCCGCTGGTTCTCCCTTGTCCACTCTACTAGTTACATCCTCAAAAAATTCCAGAAGATTTGTCAAGCATGATATCCCTTTCATAAATCCATGCTGACTTGGACCGATCCTGTCACTGCTTTCCAAATGCGATGCTATTTCATCTTTAATAATTGATTCCAACATTTTCTTCAGTACTGATGTCAGGCTAACCGATCTATAATTACCTATTTTCTCTCTCACTCCTTTTTTAAAAAGTGGTGTTACATTTGCTACCCTCCAGTCCAAAGGAACTGATTCAGAGTTGATAGACTGTTGGAAAATGATCACCAATGCAGCCACTTCCTTAAGTATTCTGGGATGCAGACTATCAGGCTCCGGGGATTTATCGGCATTCAATCCCATCAATTTCCTGCCCAATAAGGATTTCCTTTAGTTCCTCTTTCTTACTAGATCCCTCGGTCCCCTAGTATGATCTTACTGAATGGCGGAGCAGACTCGATGGGCCGTATGGCCTACTGTTGCTCCTATTTCTTATGTTTTTATGTTCTCAAAAGTATTTGCTGAGAACGGAACCCAGAAATGCAAAATAGAGGCCTATCCAGTGGAACTGATTCAATGAGCAAAATCCAAAATGGGAACATAAAAATATTGCCATCCCCTCTCCCCAAAATCTGCTTCTCTTAAGAGACCTCGTTGAGTGAATGAACTCTCAAACATTCTGATGCATCCAGTACTAAATTTATGGTTGAAGCTTCACCCAAACTTCTAAATTTGGCTGCATGTGAGTGTTCTGTTGTATTTAAATATTTGAATGAGGTAGTCATCATCATAGGCAGTCCCTCAAAATCGAGGAAGACTTGCTTCCACTCTAAAAATGAGTTCTAAGGTGATTGAACATTCCAAGACGGGAATTACAGTCTCTGTCACAGGTGGGCCAGACAGTCTTTGAAGGAAAGGGTGGGTGGGAGTCTGGTTTGCCGCATGCTCCTTCTGCTGCCTGCGCTTGGTTTCTGCATGCTCTCGGCGAAGAGACTCGAGATGCTCAGCACCCTCCCGATGCATTTCCTTCATGTAGAGCGGTCTTTGGCCAGGGCCTCCCAAGTATCGGTGGGGATTTTGCATTTTATCAAGGCGGCTTTGAATGTGTTCTTGAAATGTTTCCTCTGCCCACCTTGGGCTCGCTTGCTGTGTCGGAGTTCCGAGTAGAGTGCTTGCTTTGGGAGTCTTGTGTCAGGCAGGCGAACAATGTGGCCCATTCAGCAGAGCTGGTCAAGTGTGGTCAGTGCTTCAATGCTGGGGATGTTGGCCTGGTCGAAGATGCTAATGTTGGTGTGTCTGTCCTCCCAGATGATTTGCAGGATTTGCCGGAGACATCGTTGGTGGTGTTTCTCCAGCAATTTGAGGTGTCTACTGTATATGGTCCATGTTATAAGCCATACAGGAGGGCGGGTATCACTACAGCCCTGTAGACCATGAGCTTGGTGGCAAATTTGAGGGCCTGATCTTCGAACACTCTTTTCCTCAGGCGGCCGAAGGCTGCATTGGCTCACTGGAGGCAGTGTTGAATCTCATCGTCGATGTCTGCCCTTGTTGATAAGAGGCTTCCGAGGTATAGATAGTGGTCCACGTTGTCCAGGGCCGCACCGTGGATCTTGATGACTGTGGGGTAGTGCTGTGTGACAGGCTGGTGGAGGACCTTTGTCTTACGGATGTTTAGTGTTAGGCCCATGCTTTTGTACACCTCAGTGAAGATGTTGACTATTATTATGTATGTAAACTTTACTAGTGTGTAAGGCTTGCCACCAGGGGATGCACTTGTGGGAGACCCAAGGGTCACCTGCACACCCGGAGCAAGCAGGTATAAAAGGCAGTCTACCATGCTGTGTTTGTTCTTAATTACAGTCATGGTCCCAAATGGGTTGCTGGTACTGTGTTAGCCAAGGAGGGGAATAGAGTGTTTGTTGTCAAACTTTTGAATGGACAAACGTGCAGAAAGCACTTGGATCAGACAAACTGCGATTCACTGACAACCAAGAACAGTTTGAAGATGACATGACCATCATTGATCAACCTACACACACCCAACCAGCAATCGACCTCGCGGTCAATCACGAGGATGAACCCACCATGCCCGACAATCTGATCAGACCAGCCGCGCTGCAGTGCAGCAATGATCCGACCGACTCACCCATGCCAGGACTTCAACTCAGGTGATCTACCCGGGAACGCAGAGCCCCGGATCGCCTCAACTTGTAAATAACTTGTAAGTAAAACTTTTGGGGGGGAGTGATTTTATGTATGTAAACTTTACTAGTGTGTAAGACTTGACACCAGGGTGCGCACCTGTGGGAGACCCAAGGGTCACCTGCACACCCTCGACAAGCAGATCTAAAAGGCAGTCTACTATGCTGCTTCCTCACTCTGGAGTTACATTAAAGAGACCAAGGTCACAACAGTTTGAACTTACAGCAGACAGTCTTGTAGAATTATTCTGAACATAACAACTATGATTTGGAGTTCAGTCTCTGTAGTTCGACGACAGAGGTTGGGACAGTTTTGGCTCAGGCCTGGAGACAATGAAGTTTCAACAGATTCCCACTGGTTCTGTGGTTTAATTCCACTCCAGCGGGGAGCTTGTCAACTGTGAGGTGGAGCATTGCAGCGAGGAAGATTGAGAAAAGGGTTGGCGCGATGACACAACCCTGCTTGACCCCGGTCCGGACGTGGATTGGGTCTGTAATGGATCCGTTGGTCAGGATCACGGCCTGCATGTCATCGTGGAGCAAGCAGTGGATGGTGCGGAACTTTTGGGGGCAGTGGAAACGGAGGAGGACGCTGCATAGTCCCTCGCAGTTAACAGTGTCATAGGTCTTTGTGCGGTTAACGAAGGCATGTACGAGGTGCTGTTCCCTGCATTTTTCTTGCAGCTGTCGCGCTGTAAAAATCATGTCCTTTGTACCCCGTAGAGAACAAAATCTGCACTGTGACTCTGGGAGGAGCTCCTCAATGAGGCAGTGCATGCTGTGACTCATTCTTTGAGTCTATAATGCCTGTCGAAGAACTGGATGCAGTAGGAATCATGCGTGTGAGGTCATCTTGGCAATGAAATCACAGACCCAGGAGTAATGGAGTCACAGAAAATCAATGACTGCATGTCTGTGATTTTCCAACCCTGAGAGCTGTGGCTCAGTGGGTAGCAGTCTTTCCTCTGAGTCAGTAGGTTGTGGGTTCAAGTCCCACGTCAGGGACTTGAGCACAAAAATCTAGGCTGACACTCCAGTGGAGTGCTGCACTGTTGGAGGTGCCACCTTCTGGATGAGATGTTAAACTGAGGCCCTGTCTGCTCTCTCAGGTGGATGTACAAGATCCCATGGCACTATTTTGAAGAAGAACAGGTGAGTTATCCCTGGTGTCCTGGCCAATATTTATCCTTCAATCAACAGAACAAAAATGGATTATCTGGCTATTATCAAATTGCTGTTGGGAGTTTGCTGTGTGCAAATTGGCTGCCACGTTTTCTACATTACAACAGTGAATACACTTCAGAAAGTACTTCATTGACTGCAAGGGCGTGGGACATCCAGTGGTCATGAAAGGCGCTATATAAATGCAAGTCTTATTTTTAATTTTATTTTAGAAGCACTCGATTGGGGAATTGGCCTGAGAGTCTACAGACAATGCGCGCCCGAATTTCCTATAGGTACAACATTGAAAACCTTACAAGTTAGCTCATGCACAGAGCCAAGATAAACAAGTACTTTAATCAGTTGATCCATCTGCTCAATAGGGGTTGTGAAACAAGTGCTTGGTAGTTGAACTTTGCTCTGTTTGAAACTATTGATAGATGCTATAACAGTAGATTTGTCAGTGTAGGTTACTGCGCTTAATAGACCTGTGTTGTTTCATTATTAACTAAATAGAACTTGATTTCTTATATAAGAGTTATTTTAAAATAAATCTATTAAGAGGTTTCCTCCTGTATTCCACCCGACTCAGTTTTTTTTCTCCTCTGTCTCGAGTTCAGATCATGCGTTTAACACAATAGTGAACCTCTCGTACAATATGTAATATATAATAAAAGCAGAAAATGGTGTAAATACTCAGCAGGTCAGGCAGCATCTTTGGAGAGAGAAACATAGTTAATGTTTCAGGTCAAAGACCTTTTGTCAGAACCTCTCAGCCTGGCATAAGAGGTTAGCCTAAGGGTTGGTACTAATATGTAACCAGTGGAGTGTTCTGATTCAAAATGGAGACTCTGGTGGGACAGCAGGAGTGCTATTTTGTAATAATTCATGCAATTATATTTTCTAAATGTGTAGTGATGCAACAAGAGTATTATCTTAAACAGTCCAGACCTTCAATGTGCATTTAATTGAGTTGTGGAAAAGGTTGTTTGAGGCTGATAATTTCCCCTGCATCTGATCACTATTTATTGTTCAGGTCACATTCCTGTCCTCTGTGGATTGCTGGTAGTAGCTGCAGCTCTAACCTAAATGTGACGAGAGTATTTCCAGGTATTCATTTTAATTTTTAATCTGTCTCTTAAATGAATTTAAAAAAATGTCACTTTATAAAATACAGTGGTTTTTTATTCTACATTTAAAAATGATATTGAGTTGAACCAACAAATGTTCGAGTGGACTTGAATGTGTTTTCTGCCCTCCCTTCTGCCGATTGTCCGACAGGTATGGAGCAGGCAGAGGAGGAGGAATGGTGCTCAGCGATGTACTTCGCTGCTTCCCGACCTCTGTGTGACTCCCTGCATGTCCCAAGGCTTGGCAGCAAGGGCACTTAACATGTCTGCCCGTTTGTAGCCTTTGACTCTTCAGTTAATATCTAGGCTCCTGATTCTGATAATCCACTAGTATAGTGATATTGCATTTTATTTATTATGTGCTGGAAAGTGAATATAATTATGTTTTTAAAATAATAATTAAGAAATTTGTGTTTCTTTACATAATTGTTTGATGTTAATAATTATTAAGAGACTTCATTGCAGACTGTCATCCCCTCTGTCTTGTTTGGTCAATAAAGACAATCGAAGAAAATTATTGACCAGCAGATTATACTTGATTTGGAATGTTGTAAAAATAAATAGAGATTTATAACACTAATGTGGGGGGTAATTTTAACCTCACCCTCCAGTAATGAAACTGATAGGTTCGGGTACAATGCTGGTTTTACACCCTCCTTGATTTTACTATCCACTGAAGTCAATGGGGAGTAATATCAGGCAGGGTGTAAAACCGGAGTTCCCACAAGCTGCGTTAGGTTAAAATTGCCTGCTTAGAATTTGAAATATAGGCCTAGAAATTCGTGGCTGCCACAAAAGCTGCCAGTGCCACCATGGCAGTTAACGGCCACCGAAAATGGTTTCGCTGGCAGGACTGAAAAAATGGTGCTGGGGACTAATTATCATTAGCCCAGCGCTAAACTCACAATGTAACGCCATTCTGGTGGCGTTCGTCATGGCAGGAGGCCCCACTGTGGCGTACCCAAGCGGCATTGCTGCTTCAAGATTGTGCAAAGTATTGTGGGATCTTAAAAGGGCAATATAGTGTAATTTTCATAAAAGGGCAATGCCTTCTGAAATTATTTACAAAAAAAATGATTTAAAAATATGCAACTTCACTGCCTTCTGAAAAAAAAATCATTAAAATGAATTTCCAAATGGGAGTCTTCAGCTCTTAAAGCTGAAATGCCTTGTGCAACTAAAAAAAAAATGGAAAAGTGCTTCAGCACTAACACAAATGACTCGGCAAGCCAGGGAAGGGGCACTCAGGGTCTCGTACACAGCACTCCAGCTTTGTGCAGAGGGTCAACACTGCAACACAGGTTCTCTATCACAGGGGCCAAGATGCCTTCCAGAAAGAAAAATGTGGGACCACATCACTGAGGCCATTAATGCCAGCAGTGTCGCCCCATTACCTGGCTCCAGTGCCCAAAGAAGCTTCATGACCTCAAAGCAGTGGTCAAGGTCAGTGAATGCATCTTCAAAGGCCGTCTCCTACCAACTGCACCACTAGCGTCATACACTGCTTAATGCACGACTCCCCCCTCCCCCTGCCCCCGTGCCCCCACCAATCATTCACCTACCAAGAATCTGTGCCAATCACGAGGCACACCTCCCATTCCTAGCTTCACCTCATCCCCTTAGAGGAGACGTTGCTGGTCATTCTTGGCAGGGACATAGTTGAACCTTTGGCCAGCGGCGGGACTGAACAGATACAAGATGCAGGGGATATCCTCACATGTTATCCTCCTTCTTGCATGCACCTCTTGCTCTCCCGCCCTCCTCTCACCATAGCTCCACCTTGTGCTTTCCTAATTTCGCACACGCAAGAAATGCAATCTGTCCAGCCAATAGTTGACCACGAAGAGAGAGAAGGAGATGAAGAGGAAGGGGCTGTTTGGGTTGCATCTTTCCTTTTGCTTCTTCCTCTTCTGTATCTTCCTCTTCCCTCTGTGAGGGAATGCTGTAAATCTGAAATAAAAGCATAAAATGCTGGAAATACTCAGCAGGTCAGGCAGCATCTCAACCCGAGATGTAAACTCTGTTTCTCTCTCCAAGGAAATTTCCTGACCTGCTGAATATTTCCAGCATTTTCTGACTTCTCAGAGGCCTTCCATTATAATGTGAGGCCTTGCAAGCACCCAGCAGCTCTCCCTGCACACTTAAAAAAAACTTTTAACATGTATTGTACCAAACTACTACTTCAATAAAATAAATAGAAACCCAGTCCAAAAGCTTAAATGCATACTTACCTGAAAGATGTGCTTGTTCCTTTAAGAGGTGCTGACAGTGCCTCTGTCAGTCTGCTTTCGGTTTTCAAGACAAGCTTAGGACCTAGTTCTCAACTCAGCGCTAAGGTTAATGTTTGCTAAGATGACATTAAGTCAACCTTGCACGCCGACTGATGTCACCCTCTCTTAATTTACACATCTAGAGTCAGCACTGCTATGCTAAGGGCGTTATCCACAATGGTGGCAGCCAAGTTCCGCATCAGAAAAGGTGCTAGAGTGGCGGCTGCCATTTTTAGACCATATCGCGCGAAAACTCATGGCGATAAGTGGGCCAATTTCTCGGTCATAAATTCAAGAACACCCTGGGATCTCGTTGCCCCCTTTCCACAATGGAGAATTATTTGGCACCTCCCTTAAATGATCTGATTAAAATGGATTACTCACAATGTGGACAATTGCAGGCATAAATCATGTATGCAATCACTCTATTACTATACAGGTATTGGAATACCAATGTGTTGTACTGTCAGAACCAGAATCCATTTACAAAGAAATATTTTATAAAAGTGATTGTCTGATTCTAGTCCTGGTTTCATATATAACAGGAACATCAAAATTTAGCTTTTCCCCACCTCTCACACACATATGAGACTACCAAGGATTATACTCTACCCCCACATACATATACATTATTACAGTGCCTGACTTTGTCAGAGAGCTGAATTTCAAATAATTTGAGATCCAATCATTAGTTGAGGAGTTCCTCAAGATACTCTAGTTTGGACAACAGTTTGTATATAGTCAGCAATCAGACAGAGCTTCACTGCTCTATGTAATACTCTGACTACATGGCCTATAAAGAGTTGGCCATGAGTAAGGCAAGTATGCCTTTGTTACCCCTAGATATTACTATCACAACACAGTTCTGGCTGGCTTCCTATCTTCCATCCTCCATAAACTTAAGCTCATCCAAAACTCTGCTGTCCATATCTTAACTCGCACCAAGTTTTGTTTACCCATCACACCTGTGCTCACTGACCTACATTGCCTCTGATTGGGCCTATACTCTGTGGCGTTTAGAAGAATGAGAGGTGATCTCATTGAAATATATAAGATTCTGAAGGGGATTGACAGGGTAGATGCTGAGAGGTTGTTTCCCCTGACTAGAAAGTCTAGAACTAGGGGGCACAGTCTCCGGATAAAGGGTAGGCCATTTAAGACTGAGATGAGGAGGAATTTCTTCACTCAGAGGGATGTGAACCTTTGGAATTCTCTGCCCCAAAGTGCTGTGGATGCTCAGTGTTTGAGTATATTCAAGGTGGGGATCGATAGATTTTTGGACTCGAGTGGAATTAAGGGATATGGGGATCGGGCAGGAAATTGGAGTTGAAGTTGATGATCAGCCGGGATCTTATTAAATGGTGGAGCAGGCTCGAGGGGCCGTATAAGGAGAATAACCCCAGCTTCTCCAGTCTATCTACACAACTGAAGTCCCTCATCCCTGGAATCTTTCTCATAAATCTTTTCTGCACCCTCTCTAAGGCTTTCACATCCTTCCTAAAGTGCAGTGCCAAGAATTGGGCACAATATTCCAATTGAGGACGATTCAATTTAAAAAAAACATTCATCATATTTCTACACTTTTGTACTCTATACCTCTATTCATGAAGCCCAGGATCCCATAAGCTTTTTTAACTGCTTTCTCAACATACCCTGCCACCTTCAACGATTTGTGCAAATAGGTCTCTCTGTTCATGCACCCCCCTTTAGGTTTGTACTCTTTGGTTTATATTTCCTCTTCCCATTCTTTCTACCAAAATGTATCATTTCGCATTTTTCTTGCGTTAAATTTCATCTGCCACGTGTCCACCCATTCTACCAGCCTGTCTATGTCTTCTTGAAGTCTATCACGATCCTCCTTCACTACTACTCTCTGTTTCCTGTCACTTAGCCAATTTCGTATCCATGCTGCCACTATCCCTTTTATTCCATGGGCTTCAAATTTTCTGGCAAGCCTTTTATGTGGCACTTTATCGAATACCTTTTAGAAATCCATGTACACCACATCAACCGCATTGCCCTCATCAACCCTCTCTGATACCTCATCAAAAAACTCAATCAAGTTGGTTATGCACGATTTGCCTTTAACAAATTTGTGTTGGCTTTCCTTAATTAATCCACATTTGTCCAAGTGACAGTTAATTTTGTCCCTGATTATTGTTTCTAAAATCTTTCCCACTATCGAGGTTAAACTGACTGGCCTGTAGTTGCTGGGTTTATCTTCACACCCTTTTTTGAACAAGGGTGTAACATTTGCAATTCTCCAGTCTTTTGGCACCATCCCTGTTTCTAAGGAAGATTGGAAGATTATGACCAATACCTCCACAATTTCTTCCCTCAGCATCATAGGATCATCCCATCTGGTCCGAGTGACCTATCTACTTTAAGTACAGCCAGCCTTTCTAGTATCGCCTCTATCAATTTTTATCTCATCCAGTATTTCCTCTACCTCCTCCTTCACTATGTCTAAAGCAGCATCTTCTTTCTTGGTGATGACAGATGCAAAGTACTCATTTAGCATCTCAGCCATACCTTTTGCCTCCATGCGTAGGTCTCCTTTTTGGTCTCTAATTGGCCCGTTTACTATTTATATGCTAATAGAAGACTTTTGCATTACCTTTTATGTTAGCTGCCATTCTATTCTCATATTCTCCCTTTACCCCTCTTATTTCACTCCTCCTCTGAACTTTCTTTTTTTAGCCTGATGCTCAGATGTATTCTCGACCTGACATCTGCCATACACGCTCTTTTTCTGCTTCAGCTTACTCTCTATCTCTTTTGTCATCCAGAGAGCTCTGACTTTAGTTGCTCTACCTATCCCCCTAGTGGGAATGTACCTCGACTGTATTTAAACTATTTCCTCTTTAAATCCATTACAGATTTTCCTTCCAATCTTTGAATCTAATTTACCTGGGCCAAATCAGTTCTCATCCCACTGTAATTGACCTTCCTCCAATTAAGTATTTTTACTCTAGATTGCTCCCTGTCCTTTTGCATAACTAATCTAAATCTTATGATACTATGATCACTGCTCTCACTGATCACCTACTGACACTTGCTCCACTTGACCTACCACATTCCTCAGAACCAGATCCAGCAATGCCTCCTCCCTCGTTGGGCCAGAAACATATTGACCAAGAAAGTTCTTCTGAACATACTTGAGAAATTCTCCCCCTTCCTGCCCTTTACATTATTACTATCTCAGTCTATAATAGGAGAGTTCAAGTCCCCCATTATCACAACTCTATAGTTCTTGCATCATTCTATAATTTCTCTGCAAATTTGCTACTCCATATTTTTCCCATTAGTTGGTCTCTCCCAATCCTTTGTGCCCTTTGTTTCTCCTTTTTATTGCTTCATCCTGGTGCACATTCCCCTGCCAATTTAGTTTAAACTTTCCCCAACAGCACAAGCAAACCTCCCCATGAGGATATTGGTACCAGCTCTGTTGAGACGCAACCCATCCAGTCTGTACAGGTCCCACCTCCCCCAGAACCAACTCCAATGCCTCAGGAATCTGAAGCCCTCACTTCTGCACGATCTCTCCAGCCACGCAATCATCTGCTCTAACTTCCTATTTTTATAATCACTCATGCGTGGCATCGGGATTAATCCAGAGATTACTACCTTTAAGGTCCTGCTTTTTAATCTCTGTCCTGCACCTTTTTCACCTCTCCCTTTATGCTGCTGCCTCTGCTGCTGCCGTCCCCGCGCAGGTCCACGCTCATATGTGGAGCCATGAGGTTCCAGATTGTGGAATACAATTCTGCTGCTGCTGACGGCCCACAGCGCCTCATGGATGCCCAGTTTTGAGCTGCTAGATCTGTTCTGAATCTATCCCATTTAGCACGATGATAGTGCCACACAACATGATGGAGCGTGTCCTCAGTGTGAAGATTGGACTTTATCTCCACAATGACTGTGCGGTGATCACTGCTACCAATGCTGTCATGGACAGATGCATCTGCAACAGGGGGGGATTGGTGAGGGCGAGGTCAAGTAGGTTTTTTCTCATGTTGGTTCTCTCACAACCTGCTGCAGGCCCAGTCTGGCAGCTATGCCCTTCAGGACTCGGCCAGCTCGGTCAGCAGTGGTGCTACTGAGCCATTCTTGGTGATAGACATTGACGTCCCTCATCCAGAGTACATTCTGTGCCCTTGCTACCCTCAGTGCTTCTTCCAAGTGGTGTTCAACATGGAGGAGTACTGATTCATCAGCTGAGGGAGGGCGGTCGGTGGTAATCAGCAGGAGGTTTCCTTGCTCATGCTTGACCTGAAGCCATGAGACTTCATGGGGTCCGGAGGCAATCTGGAGGACGTCCAGGGCCACTCCTTCCTGACTGTATACCACCGCGCCACCACCTCGGGTGGTTCTGTCCTGCTGGTGGGACAGGATATAGCATGGGATGGTGATGGAGGAGTCTGGGACATTAGCTGAAAGGTATGATTCTGTGAGTATGACTCTATCAGGCTGTTGCTTGACTAGTCTGTGACAGCTTGTCTGTGGGACAGCTCTCCCAATTTTGGCACAAATCTCCAAATGTGGGTGAGGAGGACTTTGCAGGTTTGACTGTGCTGGGTGTGCCATTGTTATGCCTGTAGCCGGGGCCGTGGTCGATGCCAGGTGGTCCGTCCACATTTATTCTTCTTATTGGTTTACATAGTGGTTTGTTACAACAATGGCTTGTTAGGCCATTTCAGAGGGCAGTTATGAGTCACCCACATTGCTGTAGGTCTAGAGTCGCATATAGTCCACACCAAGTAAGGGCGGCAGGTTTCCTTCCCTAAAGAACAATAGTGAACCAGATAGGTTTTTAACTACAATCCTTCTCAGTCGGTCCCTCCTATCGAGGATGACTTGCTTCCACACCAAAAAGGGATGAATCCGCAGGTGTTTCAAAGAAGGACCTGACATTTCAGATCCCGAACTACATATTGAAGGGTGGAAGATGCCTGTGCGTGGATTTTTTTTAACATTTGGCGGCCATGGCACACCAGCCACCACACGGGCTTGACAGAGCTAGGTCTTGGTCCAGTGGCAAGGGTTAACCAAGACGACTGGAGACCAGCTGTGCTGCATGGACCTAGTGCGTGCACATATTGCAGTGTGGGCTGGCTCGTGCTGCCCCTGGGCCCACGTCTCTTCTGAGCCCCGAACTCATACCTCTTCTGGGCCTCGATCACGTCGCTCTACAATCTCTTGCTGCTCCTTTACCCCGATCTCGCCTCTCCTCTGCTGCTTGCCGCCTCTCCTGCTGTACCTGCCCACACTCCAATCAGCAAACTTGATTTTGGTGACTTCCAACCCAGTCACCCATCTCCAAGTTATCACCACCCTGTACCAGCTCACATTGCTCCCTGAAGTGGCAAGCCTCCATGCTGCTCCCGGGCCACTGCACCTCCACACCTTTAATGGCCCCAACCTGCCGCTGAGTGCCATGGTCACCTTTACTGATATTAGCTTTATTTCATTCCAGAGTTATTTAATTAACTGAATTTAAATTCTGCAGCTGCCATGGTGGGATTTGAACTCATGCCTCTGGATTTCTAGTCTAGGAACATAACTACTATACACCCAGTCCCGGTAAGAGAGAGAGAGAGAGAGGAGAGAGAGAGACACACACACAAACTGGGGAGAGAGAGAGAGACACACACACACACAAACTGGGGAGAGAGAGAGAGAGAGAGAGAGAAACTGGGGGAGAGAGAGAAAAACTGTGGTAGAGAAAGAGAGAGAGAGACAGAGATAAACTGGGGAAGAGAGAGAGGGAGAGAGAGACAGAGACAAACTGGGGAGAGAGAGAGAGAGAGAGAGAGCAAGACACACAAACTGGGGGAGAGGGAGAGAGCGAGACACAAACTGGGGGAGAGGGAGAGAGAGACACAAACTGGAGGAGAGAGAGAGAGAGACACAAACTGGGAGAGAGAGAGACACATATGAACTGGGGGAGAGAGAGAGACACACACAAACTGGGGAGAGATGTACACAAGCTGGGGAGAGAGAGACACACAAACTGGGGGGAGAGAGACACAAACTGGGGGGAGAGAGACACAAACTGGGGGGGAGAGAGAGACACAAACTGGGGGGGAGAGAGAGACACAAACTGGGGAGAGAGAGACACAAATTGGGGAGAGAGATATACACTGATATGTCCTTACTATACAGTACAAATGCACACGAGGCCCATATTTGAGAAAAAGTCACTCGGTGATCAGTAACCTTTATTAGCCAGCACTGAAGTGAAGAAAGTGGGTGGAGCTTCCCCTTTTATACCTGAAAATCCAGGTTAGGAGTGTCTCCCACAAGTTCACCACCTAGTGGTCAGTGTTCTCACGGTGTACAACTTAGGTCAGTTTACACATGGATTACAATGACAGTTGAATACATGACATCACCTCTCCCCCAAAGTCTTATTGGGATCACAGGTTAAGTCTCTCTGGTGGTTTACACTCTCTTGTAGAGCGCCTGAGTTGGGGCTCCGGTTGTTGAGCGCTGGCCTGAGTGTCTGCTGTTTGCGGTGCCTCAGGCCTGTCCGGACTGCCCACAGTGACTGGACTCTCCTCCACTTGGTTCCGGTGTTCAGTCACCTGTGGTGGAGTGAACTCTACATCGTGTTCTTCCTCTGCTTCTTCGATGGAGTTGCTGAACCTCCTTTTTGTTTGATCCACGTGTTTGCAGCAGATTTGCCCATTGGTAAGTTTAACTACCAGAATCCTATTCCCCTCTTTAGCAATCACAGTGCCTGTGAGCCATTTGGGCCCTGCAGCCTAGTTGAGGACAAAGATAGGGTCATTGACATCAATACATCGCGCCCTCGCATTCCTGTCATGGTAGTCACATTGTGACCAGTGCCTGCTCTCAACAATTTCTTTCATGGTGGGGTGTATAAGGGATAACCTGGTTTTGAGCATCCTTTTCATTAGCAGCTCTGCGGGTGGAGCCCCTGTGAGCGAGTGTGGTCGGGATCTATTGGCCAACAGGAGGTGTAATAAGTGACTTTGTAGGGAAACCCCTTGGATTCTGAGCATCCCCTGTTTGATTATCTGCACTGCTCGTTCCGCCTGGCTGTTTGAGGCCGGCTTGAATGATGCCGTTCTGACATGGTTGATACCATTTCCTGCCATGAAGTCCTGGAATTCAATGCTTGTAAAGCACGGGCCATTGTCGCTGACCAAGATGTCCGGTAGACCATGGGCGGCGAACATTGCCCGTAGACTTTCTACCGTGGCAGAGGATGTGCTTGAATTGAGAATGTCACACTTGATCCATTTGGAGTAGGCGTCTACCACAACCAAAAACCTTTTTCCCATGAAAGGACCTGTGTAGTTCACATGGATGCGTGACCATGGTTTGGCGGGCCAGGACCAGGGGCTAAGGGGGGCTTCCCTAGGCGCATTGCCCAGCTGGGCACACGTGTTGCACCTGCGAACACAAAGTTCCAGGTCTGCATCTATCCCTGGCCACCAAACATGTGACCTGGCAATTGCCTTCATCATGACAATGCCCGGGTGCTCATGGTGGAGTTCTCGGATGAACATCTCTCTGCTCATCTGGGGCATGACTACTCGGTTTCCCCATAGTAGGCAATAGGCCTGAATCGAGAGTTCATCCTTGCGCCTGTGAAATGGTTTAAATTCCTCAGGGCATGCCCCGTACGTGGCTGCCCAGTCCCCATTCAGGACACATTTCTTGACTAAAGACAGTAGCGGGTCTCTATTTGTCCAGACTTTGATCTGATGGGCTGTCATGGGTGAGCCTTTGCTTTCCAAAGCTTCAACAGCCATGACCATCTCAGCAGCATGCTCGGTTGTCCCCTCGGTGGTGGCTAGTGGGAGCCTGCTGAGTGCATCGGCGCAGTTTACAGTGCCCGGTCTGTGCCGAATTGTATAGTCATAGGCAGCTAACGTGTGTGCCCACCTCTGTATGCGGGCCGACGCATTTGGATTTATGGCCTTGTTGTCCGGCAAACGGGACATTAGGGGTTTGTGATCTGTCTCCAGCTCAAATTTCGTGCCAAACAGGTACTGGTGCATTTTTTTTACTGCATATACACATGCTAGTGCTTCCTTTTCTACCATCCCATGGCCTCTTTCTGCCTGGGACAGACTTCTGGAGGCATAAGCTATCGGCTGTAACTCACCCTTGGCATTAACATGCTGCACGCACACCCGACCCCATAGGATGACACATCACACGGTAACAAGTTTCTTACATGGGTCATATAGCGTTAACAGATTGTTGGAGCATAGCAAATTGTGTGGTCTATCAAAAGCCCTTTCCTGGCTGTCCCCCCAGACCCATTCACGACCTTTGCGTAGGAGCATGTGTAGCGGCTCTAACAGCGTGCTCAATTTGGGAAGAAAGTTACCAAAATGGTTCAGGAGCCCCAGGAACGAATGCAGCTCCGTCGTGTTACAGGGTCTGGGTGCTCTCTGGATCGCTTCTGTTTTGGACGCAGTAGGTCTGATCCCATCTGCTGCTACCCTCATCCCCAGGAATTCTACCTCTGGAGCTAGGAAGACACACTTCGCCTTTTTCAGTCACAGACCTACTCGGTCCAATCTGCGTAGCACCTCCTCCAGGTTGTGGAGGTGTTCTTCAGTATCGCAACCCGTGATGAGGATGTCGTCTTGAAAAACCACCATCCTTGGAATCGACTTGAGAAGGCTTTCCATGTTTCGTTGAAAGATCGTGGCGGCCGAGCGAATCCCGAATGGACATCTATTGTACTCAAACAACCCCTTGTGTGTTGTGATGGTGGTCAGCTTCTTTGACTCACGCGCCAGCTCCTGGGTCATGTAAGCTGAGGTCAGGTCCAAGTTTGAAAAAAGTTTGCCACCGGATAGCGTTGCAAAGAGGTCCTTCGCTCTCGGTAGCGGGTACTGGTCTTGGAGCGACACCCGATTGATGGTGGCCTTGTAATCACCACATATCCTGACCGACCCATCCGCCTTGAGCACCGGCACAATCGGGCTCGCCCAGTCACTGAATTCGACTGGCGAGATGATGCCTTCCCTCAGCAGGCGGTCCAATTCGCATTCTATCTTTCCCCGCCTCACGTACGGCACCACTCTGGCCTTGTGGTGTACTGGCCTGGCGTCCGGGTTTATGTGAATCACTATCTTGGTCCCCATGAAAGTGCAAATGCCGGGTTGAAATAGTGAGTCAAATTTGTCCAGGACCTGTGAGCATGATACTCGCTCCACAGAAGAAATTGCTTTGACATCACCCCATTTCCAGTTCATAACCGCAAGCCAACTCCTCCCCAGCAGTGTGGGACTGTCCCCTGGGACAATCCAGAGTGGCAACCTGTTCTCCGAATCTTTGGTGGGTCATGACTACCGTGGCGCTGCCTCGCACCGGAATGATCTCCTTTGTATATGTCCGTAGCTGTGTGTCAATCAGCAATAATTTTGGCCTCCTGGCCTTGGACGCCCACAACTTGTCAAACTGTTTGATACTCACCAGGGACTGGCTGGCCCCGTGTCTAGCTCCATTGATACTGGGATGCCATTGCCGAGCACTTTCATCATTATCGGTGGCGTCTTGGTATATGAACTGTATATGTGCTCCACATGAACTCGTTTAACTTCAGCTTTCAGCGATTTCCCCCAGTGTCTATTTGGCCTCGTAGGGCTTACATCGGGCCCGTCCTCCTCGTACATCAACCTGGCTGCAGGCTTCCTGCACATACGCGCCAAGTGACCGCTGACGTTGCAGTTTCAGCAGGTATATTGCTGATACCTGCAAGCTCTGACTGTGTGTTTGCCTCCATACCTCCAACATGAGCCGTTGTTGAAAACAAAAGGTCCATTACCAGTCAATCATCTCTGACTGTCTCTGTAACTGCCCTTAAGCACACCATTGACAGGTATTGATGGCCCCATTACTGGCCGCATTGTCCCTTGCGATCGCATGAATCGCCGTTCAGCTAGCCATTGTCTCTGTTGAATTCCCCCTTTGGGTTCGACTACATGCTCGGGCATGTCCGATTGCCCCTGTCTGCCTGGAGAACTGTGTGCCGCATTAACAATGTTGACTCCCTGTCCATTTGCTGCATTTAAACCAAGATTTTTGTCAAACATCATTCTGGTCTCTTCCTCCCCTGAGATAAATTTCTGGGCCATTAAAGCCGCCATTTCCAGGGTTAAGTCTTTGGTCTCAATCAGTTTCCTGAAAACCCCAGCGTGCCCGATGCCCTCAATAAAAAAAGTCTCACAGCATCTCTGCTCTGCATGCATCTGGGAACTTACATAGGCTCGCCAGTCGCCAGAGGTCTGCCACGAAGTCTGGAACGCTTTGCCCTTCTCGCCGCCGGTGCGTATAAAACCGGTGTCTCGCATATGCATGCTGCTCGCTGGTTTAAAGTGTTCCCCGATCAACTTACTGAGCTCTTCAAAAGTCTTGTCTGCCAGCTGCTCTGGCGCTAGAAGGTCCTTCATCAGGGAGTACGTCCTGGATCCACAAACCGTCAGGAGATGAGCCCTGCATTTGTCGGCCGAATCCTGTCCCAGCCATTCCTTAGTGACGAAACTTTGCTGTAGTCTCTCAATAAAATAATCCCAATCATCACCAACACAGTACCTCTTGTCTGTGCTGCTAGTGGCCATGCTCGCGTGGTTTAAATCCCAGTTTCTTGTCGCCAATGTTATGTCCTTACTATACAGTACAAATGCACACGAGGCCCATACTTGAGAGAAGGTCACTCTGTGACTAGTAACCTTTAATTGCCAGCACTGAAGTGAAGAAGGTGGGTGGAGCTTCCCTTTTTATACCTGGAAATCCAGGTTCGGAGTGTCTCCCACAAGTTCACCACCTGCTGGTCAGTATTCTCACGATGTACAAGTTAGGGCAGTTTAAACATGGGTTACAATGACAGTTGAATACATGACATACACAAACTGAGGGAGAGATATACACAAACTGGGGAGAGAGAGACACACAAACTGGGGAAAGACAGACACACAAACTGGGGAGAGACATATGCACAAACTGGGGAGAGATATACACAAACTGGGGAGGGAGAGAGACAAAACTGGGGAGAGAGCGAAACACAAACTGAGGGAGAGAGAGACACACAAACTGGGGAGAGAGAGACACAAAGTGGGGTGAGAGAGAGACACAAACTGGGGAGAGAGAGAGACACAAACTGGGGGAGAGAGAGACACAAACTGGGGGAGAGAGAGACACAAACTGGGGAGAGAGAGACACACAAACTGGGGAGAGAGAGAGACACAAACTGGGGAGAGAGAGACACACAAACTGGGGAGAGAGAGGCACACAAACTGGGGAGAGAGAGACACACAAACTGGGGAGAGAGAGACACACAAACTGGGGAGAGAGAGACACACAAACTAGGGGAGAGAGAGACACAAGCTGGGGAGACAGACACAAACTGGGGAGAGAGACACAAAAACTGGGGAGAGAGAGAGTGGCACAAACTGGGGAGAGAGAGACACACAAACTGGGGGGGGAGAGAGACACAAACTGGGGGGAGAGAGACACACACAAGCTGGGGAGACAGAGAGACACAAACTGGGGGGAGAGAAAGACACAAACTGAGGGGGAGAGAAAGACACAAACTGGGGAGAGATGTCATGTATTCAACTATCATTGTAACCCATATGTAAGCTGACCTAAGTTGTACACCTTGAGAACACGGACCACAGGGGGGCGAACTTGTGGGAGACACTCCTTACCTGGACTTTCCGGTATAAAAGGGGAAGCTCCACCCACCGTCTCTCTCTCTTGAGGGCTTGGTAATAAAGGTAACTGGTCACAGAGTGATCTTCTCTCAAGTATGGGCCTCGTGTGCATTCATACTGTATAGTAAGGACATATTAAGAGAAATATACACAAACTGGGGAGAGATGTACACAAACTGGGGAGAGAGAGACACACAAACTGGGGAGCGAAATATACACAAAATGGGGAGAGAGAGACACACAAACTGGGGAGCGAGATATACACAAACTGGGGAGAGAGAGAGACACAAACTGGGGAGAGAGCGGCACACAAACTGGGGAGAGAGAGACACACAAACTGGGGGGAGAGAGAGACACAAACTGGGGGGAGAGAGAGACACAAACTGGGGGGAGAGAGACACAAGCTGGGGAGAGAGACACACAAGCTGGGGAGACAGAGAGACACAAACTGAGGGAGAGAGAAAGACACAAACTGGGGAGAGATGTCATGTATTCAACTGTCATTGTAACCCATATGTAAGCTGACCTGAGTTGTACACCTTGAGAACACTGACCATAGGGGGGCGAACTTGTGGGAGACACTCCTTATCTGGACTTTCTGGTATAAAAGGGGAAGCTCCACCCACCGTCTCTCTCTTGAGGTCTTGGTACTAAAGGTAACTGGTCACAGAGTGATCTTCTCTCAAGTATGGGCCTCGTGGGCATTCATACTTTATAGTAAGGACATATCATGGGAAATATACACAAACTGGGGAGAGATGTACACAAACTGGGGAGAGAGACACAAACAGGGGAGAGAGAGACACACAAACTGGGGGGAGAGAGAGGGACACAAACTGGGGGGAGAGTGAGAGACACAAACTGGAGGGAGAGATGTCATGTATTCAACTGTCATTGTAACCCATGTATAAGCTGACCTAAGTTGTACACCTTGAGAACACTGACCACAGGGGGGGCAAACTTATGGGGGACACTCCTTACCTGGACTTTCCGGTATAAAAGGGGAAGCTCCACCCACCGTCTCTCTCTTGACGTCTTGGTAATAAAGGTAACTGGTCACAGAGTGATCTTCTCTCAAGTATGGGCCTCGTGTGCATTTATACTGTATAGTAAGGTACATATTAAGAGAAATATACACAAACTGGGGAGAGAGAGAGACACAAACTGGGGAGCGAGATATACACAAACTGGGGAGAGATGTACACAAACTGGGGAGAGAGAGAGACACACAAACTGGGGAGAGAGAGACACACAAACTGGGGAAAGAGAGATACACAAACTGGGGAGAGAAAGTGACGTAAACTGGGGAGAGAGAGACACAAACTGATGGAGAGAGAGACACAAACTGACGGAGAGAGAGACACAAACTGAGGGGAGAGAGACATAAAAACTGGGGGGAGAGAGAGACACAAAAACTGGGGGGAGAGAGAGACATAAACTGATGGAGAGAGAGACATAAACTGAGGGAGAGAGAGACATAAAAACTGAGGGGAGAGAGAGACGCAAACTGATGGAGAGAGAGACACAAACTGGGGGGAAGGAGAGACACACAAGCTGGGGAGACAGAGAGACACAACCTGGGGGGAGAGAGAGACACAAACTGAGGGAGAGAGAAAGACACAAACTGGAGCGAGATGTCATGTATTCAACTGTCATTGTAACCCATATGTAAGCTGACCGAAGTTGTACACCTTGAGAACACTGACCACAGGGGGGCGGACTTGTGGGAGACACTCCTTACCTGGAATTTCCGGTTTAAAAGGGGAAGCTCCACCCACCGTCTCTCTCTTGAGGTCTTGGTAATAAAGGTAACTGGTCACAGAGTTATCTTCTCTCAAGTATGGGCCTCATGTGCATTCATACTCTATAGTAAGGACATATTAAGAGAAATATACACAAACTGGGGAGAGATGTACACAAACTGAGGAGAGAGAGACACACAAACTGGGGAGCGAGATATATACAAACTGGGGAGAGATGTTCACAAACTGGGGAGAGAGACACACAAACTGGGGAGAGAGAGAGACACAAACTGGGGAGATAGAGCGACACACAAACTGGGGAGAGAGAGATAGAGACAAAATGGGGAGAGAGGGAGACACAAACTGGGGAGAGAGAGACACACAAACTGGGGGGAGAGAGAGACACAAACTGGGGGGAGAGAGAGACACAAACTGGGGAGAGAGAGAGACACAAACTGGGGAGAGAGAGCGACATACAAACTGATGGAGAGAGAGACACAAACTGAGGGGAGAGAGACACACAAACTGGGGGGAGAGAGAGTCACAAACTGGGGGGGGAGAGAGACACACAAAATGGGGAGAGAGAGACACAAAGTGGGGAGAGAGAGACACACAGACTGGGGAAGAGAGAGACACACAAACTGGGGAGAGAGAGACACAAACTGGGGGGAGAGAGAGACACAAACTGGGGAGAGAGAGAGACACAAACAGGGGAGAGAGAGACACACAAACTGGGGAGAGAGAGACACACAAACTGGGGAGAGAGAGACACACAAACTGGGGAGAGAGAGACACACAAACTGTGGGGAGAGAGAGACACAAACTGGGGAGAGAGAGACACACAAACTGGGGGGAGAGAGAGACACAAACTGGGGAGAGAGAGAGACACAAACTGGGGAGAGAGAGACACACAAACTGGGGAGAGAGAGACACACAAACTGGGGAGAGAGAGACACACAAACTGGGGAGAGAGAGACACACAACTGTGGGGAGAGAGAGACACAAACTGGGGAGAGAGAGACACACAAACTGGGGAGAGAGAGAGACACAAACTGCGGAGAGAGAGAGACACAAACTGGGGAGAGAGAGACACACAAACTGGGGAGAGAGAGCGACACACAAACTGGGGAGAGAGAGAGAGAGATAGAGTGACAAACTGGGGAGAGAGAGAGACACAAACTGGGGAGAGAGAGAGAGAGACAAACTGGGGAGAGAGAGACAGACAAACTGGGGAGATAGAGAGACACAAAATGGGGGGAGAGAGAGACACACAAACTGGGGAGAGAGAGAGACACAAACTGGGGGGAGAGAGAGACACAAACTGGGGGAGAGAAACACACAAACTGGGGAGAGAGAGACACAAACTGGGGGGAGGGAGACACACAAACTGGAGAGAGAGACACACAAACTGGGGGGAGAGAGACACACAAACTGGGGAGAGAGAGAGAGAGAGAGAGAGAGAAACTGGGGAGAAAGAGAGACACAAACTGGGGAGAGAGAGAGACACACAAACTGGGGAGAGAGAAAGAGACAAACTGGGGGGAGAGAGACACACAAACTGGGTGGAAAGAGAGACACAAACTCGGGAGAGAGACACACACCAACTGGGGGCAGAGAGAGACACAAACAGGGGAGGGAGAGACACACAAACTGGGGAGAGAGAGAGACACAAACTGGGGGGAGAGAGACACACAAACTGGGGAGAGAGAGAGACACAAATTGGGGAGAGAGAGCGACACACAAACTGGGGCGAGAGAGAGAGATAGAGAGAGACAAACTGGGGAGAGAGACACACACACTGGGGAGAGAGAGAGAGAGAGACAAACTGGGGCGAGAGAGAGACAAACTGGGGAGAGAGAGAGAGAGACAAACTGGGGAGACAGAGAGACACAAAAACTGGGGGGAGAGAGACACACAAACTGGGAAGAGAGAGAGATACACAAACTGGGGAGAGAGCGATACACAAACTGGGGGGAGGGAGAGACACAAACTGGGGAGAGAGAGACACAAACTGGGAGCGAGAGAGACACACATACTGGGGAGAGAGAGACACACAAACTGGGGAGAGAGAGAGACACAAACTGGGGAGAGAGAGACACACAAACTGGGGAGAGAGAGAGAGAGACACAAACTGGGGAGAGAGAGACACACAAACTGGGGGGAGAGAGAGACACAAACAGGGGAGAGAGAGACACAAACTGGGGAGAGAGACACACACAAACTGGGGAGAGAGAGACACACAAACTGGGGAGAGAGAGACACACAAACTGGGGAGAGAGAGACACACAAACTGTGGGGAGAGAGAGACTCAAACTGGGGAGAGAGAGTGACACACAAACTGGGGAGAGAGTGCGACACACAAACTGGGGAGAGAGGGAGATAGACAAACTGAGGAGAGAGAGAGACACAAACTGGGGAGAGAGAGAGAGACACAAACTGGGGAGAGAGAGCGACACAAAAACTGGGGAGAGAGAGAGAGAGAGAAAGACAAACTGGGGAGAGAGACACACAAACTGGGGAGAGAGAGAGACACAAACTGGGGGGAGAGAGAGACACACAAACTGGGGAGAGAGAGAGACACAAACTGGGGGGAGATAGAGACACAAACTGGGGGAGAGAAACACACAAACTGGGGAGAGAGAGACACAAACTGGGGGGAGAGAGACACACAAACTGGAGAGAGAGACACACAAACTGGGGGGAGAGAGAGACACACACTGTGGAGAGAGAGAGAGAGAGAGAGAGAAACTGGGGAGAAAGAGAGACACAAACTGGGGAGAGAGAGACACACACAAACTGGGAGGAGAGAGACACACAAACTGGGGGGAGAGAGAGACACAAACTGGGGAGAGAGAGAGAGACACAAACTGGGGGGAGAGAGAGACACAAACAGGGGAGGGAGAGACACACAAACTGGGGATAGAGAGAGACACAAACTGGGGGGAGAGAGACACACAAACTGGGGAGAGAGAGACACACAAACTGGGGGGAGAGAGAAACACAAATTGGGGAGAGAAAGCGACACACAAACTGGGGCGAGAGAGAGAGATAGAGAGAGACAAACTGGGGAGAGAGACACACAAACTGGGGAGAGAGAGAGACATAAACTGGGGAGAGAGACACACAAACTGGGGAGAGAGAGACACACAAACTGTGGGGAGAGAGAGACACAAACTGGGGAGAGAGAGAGAGACAAACTGAGGGGAGAGAGAGACACAAACTGGGGAGAGAGAGACACACAAACTGGGGAGAGAGAGCGACACACAAACTGGGGAGAGAGAGAGAGAGATAGAGAGACAAACTGGGGAGAGAGAGAGACACAAACTGGGGAGAGAGAGAGAGAGACAAACTGGGGAGAGAGAGACAGACAAACTGGGGAGATAGAGAGACACAAAATGAGGGGAGAGAGAGACACACAAACTGGGGAGAGAGAGAGACACAAACTGGGGGGAGAGAGAGACACAAACTGGGGGAGAGAAACACACAAACTGGGGAGAGAGAGACACAAACTGGGGGGAGGGAGACACACAAACTGGAGAGAGAGACACACAAACTGGGGGGAGAGAGACACACAAACTGGGGAGAGAGAGAGACACAAATTTGGGAGAGAGAGACACACAAACTGGGGAGAGAGAGAGAGAGAGAGAGAGAGAAACTGGGGAGAAAGAGAGACACAAACTGGGGGGAGAGAGAGAGACACAAACTGGGGAGAGAGCGACACACAAACTGGGTGGAAAGAGAGACACAAACTCGGGAGAGAGACACACACCAACTGGGGGCAGAGAGAGACACAAACAGGGGAGGGAGAGACACACAAACTGGGGAGAGAGAGAGACACAAACTGGGGGGAGAGAGACACACAAACTGGGGAGAGAGAGAGACACAAATTGGGGAGAGAGAGCGACACACAAACTGGGGCGAGAGAGAGAGATAGAGAGAGACAAACTGGGGAGAGAGACACACACACTGGGGAGAGAGAGAGAGAGAGACAAACTGGGGCGAGAGAGAGACAAACTGGGGAGAGAGAGAGAGAGACAAACTGGGGAGACAGAGAGACACAAAAACTGGGGGGAGAGAGACACACAAACTGGGAAGAGAGAGAGATACACAAACTGGGGAGAGAGAGAGATACACAAACTGGGGGGAGGGAGAAACACAAACTGGGGAGAGAGAGACACAAACTGGGAGCGAGAGAGACACACATACTGGGGAGAGAGAGACACACAAACTGGGGAGAGAGAGAGACACAAACTGGGGAGAGAGAGACACACAAACTGGGGAGAGAGAGAGACACAAACTGGGGAGAGAGAGTCACACAAACTGGGGAGAGAGACACACACAAACTGGGGAGAGAGAGACACACAAACTGGGGAGAGAGAGACACACAAACTGGGGAGAGAGAGACACACAAACTGTGGGGAGAGAGAGACTCAAACTGGGGAGAGAGAGTGACACACAAACTGGGGAGAGAGAGCGACACACAAACTGGGGAGAGAGGGAGATAGACAAACTGAGGAGAGAGAGAGACACAAACTGGGGAGAGAGAGAGAGACACAAACTGGGGAGAGAGAGCGACACAAAGACTGGGGAGAGAGAGAGAGAGAGAAAGACAAACTGGGGAGAGAGACACACAAACTGGGGAGAGAGAGAGACACAAACTGGGGGGAGAGAGAGACACACAAACTGGGGAGAGAGAGAGACACAAACTGGGGGGAGATAGAGACACAAACTGGGGGAGAGAAACACACAAACTGGGGAGAGAGAGACACAAACTGGGGGGAGAGAGACACACAAACTGGAGAGAGAGACACACAAACTGGGGGGAGAGAGAGACACACACTGTGGAGAGAGAGAGAGAGAGAGAGAGAAACTGGGGAGAAAGAGAGACACAAACTGGGGAGAGAGAGACACACACAAACTGGGGGGAGAGAGACACACAAACTGGGGGGAGAGAGAGACACAAACTGGGGAGAGAGAGAGAGACACAAACTGGGGGGAGAGAGAGACACAAACAGGGGAGGGAGAGACACACAAACTGGGGATAGAGAGAGACACAAATTGGGGAGAGAGAGCGACACACAAACTGGGGCGAGAGAGAGAGATAGAGAGAGACAAACTGGGGAGAGAGACACACACACTGGGGAGAGAGAGAGAGAGAGACAAACTGGGGCGAGAGAGAGACAAACTGGGGAGAGAGGGAGAGACACAAACTGGAGGGAGAGAGAGACAAACTGGGGAGAGAGAGCGACACACAAACTGGGGCGAGAGAGAGAGAGATAGAGAGAGACAAACTGGGGAGAGAGAGAGATACACAAACTGGGGGGAGGGAGAGACACAAACTGGGGAGAGACACAAAATGTGGGGAGAGAGAGACACAAACTGGGGAGAGAGAGACACACAAACTGGGGAGAGAGAGACACAAAATGTGGGGAGAGAGAGACAAACTGGGGAGAGAGAGACACACAAACTGGGGAGATAGAGAGAGAGACACAAACTGGGGAGAGAGAGACACACAAACTGGGGGGAGAGAGAGACACAAACAGGGGAGAGAGACACACAAACTGGGGAGAGAGAGACACACAAACTGGGGAGAGAGAGAGACACAAACTGGGGAGAGAAAGACACACAAACTGGGGAGAGAGAGACACACAAACTGTGGGGAGAGAGAGACACAAACTGGGGAGAGAGAGCGACACACAAACTGGGGAGAGAGAGCGACACACAAACTGGGGAGAGAGGGAGAGAGACAAACTGAGGAGAGAGAGAGACACAAACTGGGGAGAGAGAGAGAGACACAAACTGGGGAGAAAGAGACACACAAACTGGGGAGAGAGAGCGACACACAAACTGGGGAGCGAGAGAGAGAGAGAGACAAACTGGGGAGGGAGAGAGACACAAACTGGGGAGTGAGAGAGAGACGCACACTGGGGAGAGAGAGAGACACAAACTGTGGGGTGAGAGAGACACAAACTGGGGAGAGAGAGCGACACAAAAACTGGGGAGAGAGAGAGAGAGAGAAAGACAAACTGGGGAGAGAGACACACAAACTGGGTAGAGAGAGAGACACAAACTGGGGGGAGAGAGAGACACACAAACTGGGGAGAGAGAGAGACACAAACTGGGGGGAGATAGAGACACAAACTGGAGAGAGAGACACACAAACTGGGGGGAGAGAGAGACACACACTGAGGAGAGAGAGACACACAAACTGGGGGGAGAGAGAGACACAAACTGGGGAGAGAGAGACACACAAACTGCGGAGAGAGAGAGAGAGAGAGAGAAACTGGGGAGAAAGAGAGACACAAACTGGGGAGAGAGAGAGAGACACAAACTGGGGGGAGAGAGACACACAAACTGGAGGGAGAGAGAGACACAAACTGTGGAGAGAGAGAGAGACACAAACTGGGGGGAGAGAGAGACACAAACAGGGGAGGGAGAGACACACAAACTGGGGATAGAGAGAGACACAAACTGGGGGGAGAGAGACACACAAACTGGGGAGAGAGACACACAAACTGGGGGGAGAGAGAAACACAAATTGGGGAGAGAGAGCGACACACAAACTGGGGCGAGAGAGAGAGATAGAGAGAGACAAACTGGGGAGAGAGACACACACACTGGGGAGAGAGAGAGAGAGAGACAAACTGGGGCGAGAGAGAGACAACTGGGGAGAGAGAGAGAGACACAAACTGGGGGGAGAGAGAGCCAAACTGGGGAGAGAGAGCGACACACAAACTGGGGCGAGAGAGAGAGAGATAGAGAGAGACAAACTGGGGAGAGAGAGAGACACAAAAACTGGGGGGAGAGAGAGACACAAACTGGGAAGAGAGAGAGATACACAAACTTGGGAGAGAGAGATACACAAACTGGGGGGAGCGAGAGACACAAACTGGGGAGAGAGAAAGAGACAAACTGGGGGGAGAGAGACACACAAACTGGGGAGAGAGAGCGACATACAAACTGATGGAGAGAGAGACACAAACTGAGGGGAGAGAGACACACAAACTGGGGGGAGAGAGAGTCACAAACTGGGGGGGGAGAGAGACACACAAAATGGGGAGAGAGAGACACAAAGTGGGGAGAGAGAGACACACAGACTGGGGAAGAGAGAGACACACAAACTGGGGAGAGAGAGACACAAACTGGGGGGAGAGAGAGACACAAACTGGGGAGAGAGAGAGACACAAACAGGGGAGAGAGAGACACACAAACTGGGGAGAGAGAGACACACAAACTGGGGAGAGAGAGACACACAAACTGGGGAGAGAGAGACACACAAACTGTGGGGAGAGAGAGACACAAACTGGGGAGAGAGAGACACACAAACTGGGGGGAGAGAGAGACACAAACTGGGGAGAGAGAGAGACACAAACTGGGGAGAGAGAGACACACAAACTGGGGAGAGAGAGACACACAAACTGGGGAGAGAGAGACACACAACTGTGGGGAGAGAGAGACACAAACTGGGGAGAGAGAGACACACAAACTGGGGAGAGAGAGAGACATAAACTGGGGAGAGAGACACACAAACTGGGGAGAGAGAGACACACAAACTGTGGGGAGAGAGAGACACAAACTGGGGAGAGAGAGAGAGACAAACTGGGGGGAGAGAGAGACACAAACTGGGGAGAGAGAGAGAGACAAACGGGGGAGAGAGACACACAAACTGTGGGGAGAGAGAGACACAAACTGGGGAGAGAGAGCGACACACAAACTGGGGAGAGAGAGCGACATACAAACTGGGGAGAGAGAGAGAGACAAACTGAGGAGAGAGAGAGACACAAACTGCGGAGAGAGAGAGACACAAACTGGGGAGAGAGAGACACACAAACTGGGGAGAGAGAGCGACACACAAACTGGGGAGAGAGAGAGAGAGATAGAGAGACAAACTGGGGAGAGAGAGAGACACAAACTGGGGAGAGAGAGAGAGAGACAAACTGGGGAGAGAGAGACAGACAAACTGGGGAGATAGAGAGACACAAAATGGGGGGAGAGAGAGACACACAAACTGGGGAGAGAGAGAGACACAAACTGGGGGGAGAGAGAGACACAAACTGGGGGAGAGAAACACACAAACTGGGGAGAGAGAGACACAAACTGGGGGGAGGGAGACACACAAACTGGAGAGAGAGACACACAAACTGGGGGGAGAGAGACACACAAACTGGGGAGAGAGATAGAGAGAGAGAGAGAGAAACTGGGGAGAAAGAGAGACACAAACTGGGGAGAGAGAGAGACACACAAACTGGGGAGAGAGAAAGAGACAAACTGGGGGGAGAGAGACACACAAACTGGGGAGAGAGCGACACACAAACTGGGTGGAAAGAGAGACACAAACTCGGGAGAGAGACACACACCAACTGGGGGCAGAGAGAGACACAAACAGGGGAGGGAGAGACACACAAACTGGGGAGAGAGAGAGACACAAACTGGGGGGAGAGAGACACACAAACTGGGGAGAGAGAGAGACACAAATTGGGGAGAGAGAGCGACACACAAACTGGGGCGAGAGAGAGAGATAGAGAGAGACAAACTGGGGAGAGAGACACACACACTGGGGAGAGAGAGAGAGAGAGACAAACTGGGGCGAGAGAGAGACAAACTGGGGAGAGAGAGAGAGAGACAAACTGGGGAGACAGAGAGACACAAAAACTGGGGGGAGAGAGACACACAAACTGGGAAGAGAGAGAGATACACAAATTGGGGAGAGAGAGAGATACACAAACTGGGGGGAGGGAGAAACACAAACTGGGGAGAGAGAGACACAAACTGGGAGCGAGAGAGACACACATACTGGGGAGAGAGAGACACACAAACTGGGGAGAGAGAGAGACACAAACTGGGGAGAGAGAGACACACAAACTGGGGAGAGAGAGAGACACAAACTGGGGAGAGAGAGTCACACAAACTGGGGAGAGAGACACACACAAACTGGGGAGAGAGAGACACACAAACTGGGGAGAGAGAGACACACAAACTGGGGAGAGAGAGACACACAAACTGTGGGGAGAGAGAGACTCAAACTGGGGAGAGAGAGTGACACACAAACTGGGGAGAGAGAGCGACACACAAACTGGGGAGAGAGGGAGATAGACAAACTGAGGAGAGAGAGAGACACAAACTGGGGAGAGAGAGAGAGACACAAACTGGGGAGAGAGAGCGACACAAAAACTGGGGAGAGAGAGAGAGAGAGAAAGACAAACTGGGGAGAGAGACACACAAACTGGGGAGAGAGAGAGACACAAACTGGGGGGAGAGAGAGACACACAAACTGGGGAGAGAGAGAGACACAAACTGGGGGGAGATAGAGACACAAACTGGGGGAGAGAAACACACAAACTGGGGAGAGAGAGACACAAACTGGGGGGAGAGAGACACACAAACTGGAGAGAGAGACACACAAACTGGGGGGAGAGAGAGACACACACTGGAGAGAGAGAGAGAGAGAGAGAGAAACTGGGGAGAAAGAGAGACACAAACTGGGGAGAGAGAGACACACACAAACTGGGGGGAGAGAGACACACAAACTGGGGGGAGAGAGAGACACAAACTGGGGAGAGAGAGAGAGACACAAACTGGGGGGAGAGAGAGACACAAACAGGGGAGGGAGAGACACACAAACTGGGGATAGAGAGAGACACAAACTGGGGGGAGAGAGACACACAAACTGGGGAGAGAGAGACACACAAACTGGGGGGAGAGAGAAACACAAATTGGGGAGAGAGAGCGACACACAAACTGGGGCGAGAGAGAGAGATAGAGAGAGACAAACTGGGGAGAGAGACACACACACTGGGGAGAGAGAGAGAGAGAGACAAACTGGGGCGAGAGAGAGACAAACTGGGGAGAGAGGGAGAGACACAAACTGGAGGGAGAGAGAGACAAACTGGGGAGAGAGAGCGACACACAAACTGGGGCGAGAGAGAGAGAGATAGAGAGAGACAAACTGGGGAGAGAGAGAGATACACAAACTGGGGGGAGGGAGAGACACAAACTGGGGAGAGACACAAAATGTGGGGAGAGAGAGACACAAACTGGGGAGAGAGAGACACACAAACTGGGGAGAGAGAGACACAAAATGTGGGGAGAGAGAGACAAACTGGGGAGAGAGAGACACACAAACTGGGGAGATAGAGAGAGAGACACAAACTGGGGAGAGAGAGACACACAAACTGGGGGGAGAGAGAGACACAAACAGGGGAGAGAGACACACAAACTGGGGAGAGAGAGACACACAAACTGGGGAGAGAGAGAGACACAAACTGGGGAGAGAAAGACACACAAACTGGGGAGAGAGAGACACACAAACTGTGGGGAGAGAGAGACACAAACTGGGGAGAGAGAGCGACACACAAACTGGGGAGAGAGAGCGACACACAAACTGGGGAGAGAGGGAGAGAGACAAACTGAGGAGAGAGAGAGACACAAACTGGGGAGAGAGAGAGAGACACAAACTGGGGAGAAAGAGACACACAAACTGGGGAGAGAGAGCGACACACAAACTGGGGAGCGAGAGAGAGAGAGAGACAAACTGGGGAGGGAGAGAGACACAAACTGGGGAGTGAGAGAGAGACGCACACTGGGGAGAGAGAGAGACACAAACTGTGGGGTGAGAGAGACACAAACTGGGGAGAGAGAGCGACACAAAAACTGGGGAGAGAGAGAGAGAGAGAAAGACAAACTGGGGAGAGAGACACACAAACTGGGTAGAGAGAGACACACAAACTGGGGGGAGAGAGAGACACACAAACTGGGGAGAGAGAGAGACACAAACTGGGGGGAGATAGAGACACAAACTGGAGAGAGAGACACACAAACTGGGGGGAGAGAGAGACACACACTGAGGAGAGAGAGACACACAAACTGGGGGGAGAGAGAGACACAAACTGGGGAGAGAGAGACACACAAACTGCGGAGAGAGAGAGAGAGAGAGAGAAACTGGGGAGAAAGAGAGACACAAACTGGGGAGAGAGAGAGAGACACAAACTGGGGGGAGAGAGACACACAAACTGGAGGGAGAGAGAGACACAAACTGTGGAGAGAGAGAGAGACACAAACTGGGGGGAGAGAGAGACACAAACAGGGGAGGGAGAGACACACAAACTGGGGATAGAGAGAGACACAAACTGGGGGGAGAGAGACACACAAACTGGGGAGAGAGACACACAAACTGGGGGGAGAGAGAAACACAAATTGGGGAGAGAGAGCGACACACAAACTGGGGCGAGAGAGAGAGATAGAGAGAGACAAACTGGGGAGAGAGACACACACACTGGGGAGAGAGAGAGAGAGAGACAAACTGGGGCGAGAGAGAGACAACTGGGGAGAGAGAGAGAGACACAAACTGGGGGGAGAGAGAGCCAAACTGGGGAGAGAGAGCGACACACAAACTGGGGCGAGAGAGAGAGAGATAGAGAGAGACAAACTGGGGAGAGAGAGAGACACAAAAACTGGGGGGAGAGAGAGACACAAACTGGGAAGAGAGAGAGATACACAAACTTGGGAGAGAGAGATACACAAACTGGGGGGAGCGAGAGACACAAACTGGGGAGAGAGAAAGAGACAAACTGGGGGGAGAGAGACACACAAACTGGGGAGAGAGCGACAAACAAACTGGGTGGAAAGAGAGACACAAACTCGGGAGAGAGACACACACAAACTGGGGGCAGAGAGAGACACAAACAGGGGAGGGAGAGACACACAAACTGGGGAGAGAGAGAGACACAAACTGGGGGGAGATAGACACACAAACTGGGGAGAGAGAGAGACACAAATTGGGGAGAGAGAGCGACACACAAACTGGGGCGAGAGAGAGAGATAGAGAGAGACAAACTGGGGAGAGAGACACACACACTGGGGAGAGAGAGAGAGAGAGACAAACTGGGGCGAGAGAGAGACAAACTGGGGAGAGAGAGAGAGAGACAAACTGGGGAGACAGAGAGACACAAAAACTGGGGGGAGAGAGACACACAAAATGGGAAGAGAGAGAGATACACAAACTGGGGAGAGAGAGAGATACACAAACTGGGGGGAGGGAGAGACACAAACTGGGGAGAGAGAGACACAAACTGGGAGCGAGAGAGACACACAAACTGGGGAGAGAGAGAGACACAAACTGGGGAGAGAGAGACACACAAACTGGGGAGAGAGAGAGACACAAATTGGGGAGAGAGAGTCACACAAACTGGGGAGAGACACAAAATGTGGGGAGAGAGAGACACAAACTGGGGAGAGAGAGACACACAAACTGGGGAGAGAGAGACACAAAATGTGGGGAGAGAGAGACAAACTGGGGAGAGAGAGACACACAAACTGGGGAGAGAGAGAGAGAGACACAAACTGGGGAGAGAGAGACACACAAACTGGGGGGAGAGAGAGACACAAACAGGGGAGAGAGAGACACAAACTGGGGAGAGAGAGACACACAAACTGGGGAGAGAGACACACAAACTGGGGAGAGAGAGACACACAAACTGTGGGGAGAGAGAGATTCAGACTGGGGAGAGAGAGTGACACACAAACTGGGGAGAGAGAGCGACACACAAACTGGGGAGAGAGGGAGATAGACAAACTGAGGAGAGAGAGAGACACAAACTGGGGAGAGAGAGAGAGACACAAACTGGGGAGAGAGAGCGACACACAAACTGGGGAGAGAGAGCGACACACAAACTGAGGAGAGAGAGAGAGAGACAAACTGGGGAGAGAGAGACACACAAACTGGGGAGAGAGAGCGACACACAAACTGGGGAGAGAGAGAGAGAGAGAGAGACAAACTGGGGAGAGAGACACACAAACTGGGGAGAGAGAGCGACACACAAACTGGGGAGCGAGAGAGAGAGAGAGACAAACTGGGGAGGGAGAGAGACACAAACTGGGGAGTGAGAGAGAGACGCACACTGGGGAGAGAGAGAGACACAAACTGTGGGGTGAGAGAGACACAAACTGGGGAGAGAGAGCGACACAAAAACTGGGGAGAGAGAGAGAGAGAGAAAGACAAACTGGGGAGAGAGACACACAAACTGGGGAGAGAGAGACACACAAACTGGGGGGAGAGAGAGACACACAAACTGGGGAGAGAGAGAGACACAAACTGGGGGGAGATAGAGACACAAACTGCGGAGAGAGATACACACAAACTAGGGGGAGAGAGAGACACACACTGAGGAGAGAGAGACACACAAACTGGGGGGAGAGAGAGACACAAACTGGGGAGAGAGAGACACACAAACTGCGGAGAGAGAGAGAGAGAGAGAGAGAAACTGGGGAGAAAGAGAGACACAAACTGGGGAGAGAGAGACACACACAAACAGGGGGGAGAGAGAGACACAAACAGGGGAGGGAGAGACACACAAACTGGGGATAGAGAGAGACACAAACTGGGGGGAGAGAGACACACAAACTGGGGAGAGAGAGACACACAAACTGGGGGGAGAGAGAAACACAAATTGGGGAGAGAGAGCGACACACAAACTGGGGAGAGAGGGAGAGATAGAGAGAGACAAACTGGGGAGAGAGACACACACACTGGGGAGAGAGAGAGAGAGAGACAAACTGGGGCGAGAGAGAGACAAACTGGGGAGAGAGAGAGAGACACAAACTGGGGGGAGAGAGAGACAAACTGGGGAGAGAGAGCGACACACAAACTGGGGCGAGAGAGAGAGAGATAGAGAGAGACAAACTGGGGAGAGAGAGAGATACACAAACTGGGGGGAGGGAGAGACACAAACTGGGGAGAGACACACAATGTGGGGAGAGAGAGACACAAACTGGGGAGAGAGAGACACACAAACTGGATAGAGAGAGACACAAAATGTGGGGAGAGAGAGACAAACTGGGGAGAGAGAGACACACAAACTGGGGAGAGAGAGAGAGACACACAAACTGGGGAGAGAGAGACACACAAACTGGGGGGAGAGAGAGACACAAACAGGGGAGAGAGAGACACAAACTGGGGAGAGAGAGACACACAAACTGGGGAGAGAGAGACACACAAACTGGGGAGAGAGAGACACACAAACTGGGGAGAGAGGGAGATAGACAAACTGAGGAGAGAGAGAGACACAAACTGGGGAGAGAGAGAGAGACACAAACTGGGGAGAGAGAGCGACACACAAACTGGGGAGAGAGAGCGTCACACAAACTGGGGAGAGAGGGAGAGAGACAAACTGAGGAGAGAGAGTGACACAAACTGGGGAGAGAGAGAGAGACACAAACTGGAGAGAGAGAGACACACAAACTGGGGAGAGAGAGCGACACACAAACTGGGGAGAGAGAGAGAGAGAGAGACAAACTGGGGAGCGAGAGAGATACACACACTGGGGAGAGAGAGACACACAAACTGTGGGGTGAGAGAGACACAAACTGGGTAGAGAGAGCGACACAAAAACTGGGGAGAGAGAGAGAGAAAGACAAACTGGGGAGAGAGACACACAAACTGGGGAGAGAGAGAGACACAAACTGGGGGGAGAGAGAGACACACAAACTGGGGAGAGAGAGAGACACAAACTGGGGGGAGATAGAGACACAAACTGGAGAGAGAGACACACACTGAGGAGAGAGAGACACACAAACTGGGGGGAGAGACACAAACTGGGGAGAGAGAGACACACAAACTGCGGAGAGAGAGAGAGAGAGAGAGAAACTGGGGAGAAAGAGAGACACAAACTGGGGAGAGAGAGAGAGACACAAACTGGGGGGAGAGAGACACACAAACTGGAGGGAGAGAGAGACACAAACTGGGGAGAGAGTGAGAGACACAAACTGGGGGGAGAAAGAGACACAAACAGGGGAGGGAGAGACACACAAACTGGGGATAGAGAGAGACACAAACTGGGGGGAGAGAGACACACAAACTGGGGAGAGAGACACACAAACTGGGGGGAGAGAGAAACACAAATTCGGGAGAGAGAGCGACACACAAACTGGGGCGAGAGAGAGAGATAGAGAGAGACAAACTGGGGAGAGAGACACACACACTGGGGAGAGAGAGAGAGAGAGACAAACTGGGGCGAGAGAGAGAGACACAAACTGGGGAGAGACAGAGAGACACACACTGAGGAGAGAGAGACACACAAACTGGGGAGAGAGAGAGAGACACAAACTGGGGAGAGAGAGCGACACACAAACTGGGGAGAGAGAGCGACACACAAACTGAGGAGAGAGAGAGAGAGACAAACTGGGGAGAGAGAGACACACAAACTGGGGAGAGAGAGCGACACACAAACTGGGGAGAGAGAGAGAGAGAGAGACAAACTGGGGAGGGAGAGAGACACAAACTGGGGAGTGAGAGAGAGACACACACTGGGGAGAGAGAGAGACACAAACTGTGGGGTGAGAGAGACACAAACTGGGGAGAGAGAGCGACACAAAAACTGGGGAGAGAGAGAGAGAGAGAAAGACAAACTGGGGAGAGAGACACACAAACTGGGGAGAGAGAGAGACACAAACTGGGGGGAGAGAGAGACACACAAACTGGGGAGAGAGAGAGACACAAACTGGGGGGAGATAGAGACACAAACTGGGGGAGAGAAACACACAAACTGGGGAGAGAGAGACACAAACTGGGGGGAGAGAGACACACAAACTGGAGAGAGATACACACAAACTGGGGGGAGAGAGAGACACACACTGAGGAGAGAGAGACACACAAACTGGGGGGAGAGAGAGACACAAACTGGGGAGAGAGAGACACACAAACTGCGGAGAGAGAGAGAGAGAGAGAGAGAAACTGGGGAGAAAGAGAGACACAAACTGGGGAGAGAGAGACACACACAAACAGGGGGGGAGAGAGAGACACAAACAGGGGAGGGAGAGACACACAAACTGGGGATAGAGAGAGACACAAACTGGGGGGAGAGAGACACACAATCTGGGGAGAGAGAGACACACAAACTGGGGGGAGAGAGAAACACAAATTGGGGAGAGAGAGCGACACACAAACTGGGGAGAGAGGGAGAGATAGAGAGAGACAAACTGGGGAGAGAGACACACACACTGGGGAGAGAGAGAGAGAGAGACAAACTGGGGCGAGAGAGAGACAAACTGGGGAGAGAGAGAGAGACACAAACTGGGGGGAGAGAGAGACAAACTGGGGAGAGAGAGCGACACACAAACTGGGGCGAGAGAGAGAGAGATAGAGAGAGACAAACTGGGGAGAGAGAGAGATACACAAACTGGGGGGAGGGAGAGACACAAACTGGGGAGAGACACACAATGTGGGGAGAGAGAGACACAAACTGGGGAGAGAGAGACACACAAACTGGGGAGAGAGAGACACAAAATGTGGGGAGAGAGAGACAAACTGGGAAGAGAGAGACACACAAACTGGGGAGAGAGAGAGAGACACACAAACTGGGGAGAGAGAGACACACAAACTGGGGGGAGAGAGAGACACAAACAGGGGAGAGAGAGACACAAACTGGGGAGAGAGAGACACACAAACTGGGGAGAGAGAGACACACAAACTGGGGAGAGAGAGACACACAAACTGGGGAGAGAGGGAGATAGACAAACTGAGGAGAGAGAGAGACACAAACTGGGGAGAGAGAGAGAGACACAAACTGGGGAGAGAGAGCGACACACAAACTGGGGAGAGAGAGCGACACACAAACTGGGGAGAGAGGGAGAGAGACAAACTGAGGAGAGAGAGAGACACAAACTGGGGAGAGAGAGAGAGACACAAACTGGGGAGAGAGAGACACACAAACTGGGGAGAGAGAGCGACACACAAACTGGGGAGAGAGAGAGAGAGAGAGACAAACTGGGGAGGGAGAGAGACACAAACTGGGGAGCGAGAGAGATACACACACTGGGGAGAGAGAGAGACACAAACTGTGGGGTGAGAGAGACACAAACGGGGGAGAGAGAGCGACACAAAAACTGGGGAGAGAGAGAGAGAAAGACAAACTGGGGAGAGAGACACACAAACTGGGGAGAGAGAGAGACACAAACTGGGGGGAGAGAGAGACACACAAACTGGGGAGAGAGAGAGACACAAACTGGGGGGAGATAGAGACACAAACTGGAGAGAGAGACACACAAACTGGGGGGAGAGAGAGACACACACTGAGGAGAGAGAGACACACAAACTGGGGGGAGAGACACAAACTGGGGAGAGAGAGACACACAAACTGCGGAGAGAGAGAGAGAGAGAGAGAGAGAAACTGGGGAGAAAGAGAGACACAAACTGGGGAGAGAGAGAGAGACACAAACTGGGGGGAGAGAGACACACAAACTGGAGGGAGAGAGAGACACAAACTGGGGAGAGAGAGAGAGACACAAACTGGGGGGAGAGAGAGACACAAACAGGGGCGGGAGAGACACACAAACTGGGGATAGAGAGAGACACAAACTGGGGGGAGAGAGACACACAAACTGGGGAGAGAGATACACAAACTGGGGGGAGAGAGAAACACAAATTGGGGATAGAGAGCGACACACAAACTGGGGCGAGAGAGAGAGATAGAGAGAGACAAACTGGGGAGAGAGACACACACACTGGGGAGAGAGAGAGAGAGAGAGACAAACTGGGGCGAGAGAGAGACAAACTGGGGAGAGAGAGAGAGACACACAAACTGGGGGGAGAGAGAGACAAACTGGGGAGAGAGAGCGACACACAAACTGGGGCGAGAGAGAGAGAGATAGAGAGAGACAAACTGGGGGGAGAGAGAGACACAAACTGGGAAGAGATAGAGATACACAAACTTGGGAGAGAGAGATACACAAACTGGGGGGAGGGAGAGACACAAACTGGGGAGAGAGAGAGACACAAACTGGGGAGAGAGAGAGACACAAACTGGGGAGAGAGAGAGACACAAACTGGGGAGAGAGAGACACAAACTGGGGAGAGAGAGACACACAAACTGGGGAGAGAGAGACACAAACTGGGAGCGAGAGAGACACACAAACTGCGGAGAGAGAGAGAGAGAGAGAGAGAAACTGGGGAGAAAGAGAGACACAAACTGGGGAGAGAGAGACACACACAAACAGGGGGGAGAGAGAGACACAAACAGGGGAGGGAGAGACACACAAACTGGGGATAGAGAGAGACACAAACTGGGGGGAGAGAGACACACAAACTGGGGAGAGAGAGACACACAAACTGGGGGGAGAGAGAAACACAAATTGGGGAGAGAGAGCGACACACAAACTGGGGAGAGAGGGAGAGATAGAGAGAGACAAACTGGGGAGAGAGACACACACACTGGGGAGAGAGAGAGAGAGAGACAAACTGGGGCGAGAGAGAGACAAACTAGGGAGAGAGAGAGAGACACAAACTGGGGGGAGAGAGAGACAAACTGGGGAGAGAGAGCGACACACAAACTGGGGCGAGAGAGAGAGAGATAGAGAGAGACAAACTGGGGAGAGAGAGAGATACACAAACTGGGGGGAGGGAGAGACACAAACTGGGGAGAGACACACAATGTGGGGAGAGAGAGACACAAACTGGGGAGAGAGAGACACACAAACTGGGGAGAGAGAGACACAAAATGTGGGGAGAGAGAGACAAACTGGGGAGAGAGAGACACACAAACTGGGGAGAGAGAGAGAGAGACACAAACTGGGGAGAGAGAGACACACAAACTGGGGGGAGAGAGAGACACAAACAGGGGAGAGAGAGACACAAACTGGGGAGAGAGAGACACACAAACTGGGGAGAGAGAGACACACAAACTGGGGAGAGAGAGACACACAAACTGGGGAGAGAGGGAGATAGACAAACTGAGGAGAGAGAGAGACACAAACTGGGGAGAGAGAGAGACACACAAACTGGGGAGAGAGAGCGACACACAAACTGGGGAGAGAGAGCGACACACAAACTGGGGAGAGAGGGAGAGAGACAAACTGAGGAGAGAGAGAGACACAAACTGGGGAGAGAGAGAGAGACACAAACTGGGGAGAGAGAGACACACAAACTGGGGAGAGAGAGCGACACACAAACTGGGGAGAGAGAGAGAGAGAGAGACAAACTGGGGAGGGAGAGAGACACAAACTGGGGAGCGATAGAGATACACACACTGGGGAGAGAGAGAGACACAAACTGTGGGGTGAGAGAGACACAAACTGGGGAGAGAGAGCGACACAAAAACTGGGGAGAGTGAGAGAGAAAGACAAACTGGGGAGAGAGACACACAAACTGGGGAGAGAGAGAGACACAAACTGGGGGGAGAGAGAGACACACAAACTGGGGAGAGAGAGAGACACAAACTGGGGGGAGATAGAGACACAAACTGGAGAGAGAGACACACAAACTGGGGAGAGAGAGAGACACACACTGAGGAGAGAGAGACACACAAACTGGGGGGAGAGACACAAACTGGGGAGAGAGGGACACACAAACTGCGGAGAGAGAGAGAGAGAGAGAGAGAGAAACTGGGGAGAAAGAGAGACACAAACTGGGGAGAGAGAGAGAGACACAAACTGGGCGGAGAGAGACACACAAACTGGAGGGAGAGAGAGACACAAACTGGGGAGAGAGAGAGAGACACAAACTGGGGGGAGAGAGAGACACAAACAGGGGAGGGAGAGACACACAAACTGGGGATAGAGAGAGACACAAACTGGGGGGAGAGAGACACACTAACTGGGGAGAGAGACACACAAACTGGGGGGAGAGAGAAACACAAATTGGGGAGAGAGAGCGACACACAAACTGGGGCGAGAGAGAGAGATAGAGAGAGACAAACTGGGGAGAGAGACACACACACTGGGGAGAGAGAGAGAGAGAGACAAACTGGGGCGAGAGAGAGACAAACTGGGGAGAGAGAGAGAGAGACACAAACTGGGGGGAGAGAGAGACAAACTGGGGAGAGAGAGCGACACACAAACTGGGGCGAGAGAGAGAGAGATAGAGAGAGACAAACTGGGGAGAGAGAGAGACACAAAAACTGGGGGGAGAGAGAGACACAAACTGGGAAGAGATAGAGATACACAAACTTGGGAGAGAGAGATACACAAACTGGGGGGAGGGAGAGACACAAACTGGGGAGAGAGAGAGACACAAACTGGGGAGAGAGAGACACACAAACTTGGGAGAGAGAGAGACACACAAACGGGGGAGAGAGACACACACAAACTGGGGAGAGAGAGAGACACAAACTGGGGAGAGAGAGAGACACAAACTGGGGAGAGAGAGACACAAACTGGGGAGAGAGAGACACACAAACTGGGGAGAGAGAGACACAAACTGGGAGCGAGAGAGACACACAAACTGGGGAGAGAGAGACACAAACTGGGGAGAGAGACACACACAAACTTGGGGGAGAGAGAGACACAAACTGGGGAGAGAGACACACACAAACTTGGGGGAGAGAGAGACACAAACTGGGGAGAGAGAGAGACACAAACTTGGGGGAGAGAGACACACAAACTGGTGAGAGAGAGACACACAAACTGGGGAGAAAGAGAGACACAAACTGGGGAGAGACAGAGAGACACACACTGAGGAGAGAGAGACACACAAACTGCGGGGAGAGAGAGACACAAACTGGTGAGAGAGAGACACACAAACTGGGGGGAGAGAGACACACAAACTGGGGAGAGAAAGAGAGACACAAACTGGGGGGAGAGAGACACACAAACTGGGGGCAGAGAGAGACACAAACAGGGGAGGGAGAGACACACAAACTGGGGATAGAGAGAGACACAAACTGGGGGGAGAGAGACACACAAACTGGGGAGAGAGAGACACACAAACTGGGGGGAGAGAGAAACACAAATTGGGGAGAGAGAGCGACACACAAACTGGGGCGAGCGAGAGAGATAGAGAGAGACAAACTGGGGAGAGAGACACACACACTGGGGAGAGAGAGAGAGAGACAAACTGGGGCGAGAGAGAGACAAACTGGGGAGAGAGAGAGAGACACAAACTGGGGGGAGAGAGAGACACAAACTGGGGAGAGAGAGCGACACACAAACTGGGGCGAGAGAGAGAGAGATAGAGAGAGACAAACTGGGGAGAGAGAGAGGCACAAAAACTGGGGGGAGAGAGAGACACAAACTGGGAAGAGAGAGTGATACACAAACTGGGGAGAGAGAGAGATACACAAACTGGGGGGAGGGAGAAACACAAACTGGGGAGAGAGAGAGACACAAACTGGGGAGAGAGAGACACACAAACTTGGGAGAGAGAGAGACACACAAACGGGGGAGAGAGACACACACAAACTGGGGAGAGAGAGAGACACAAACTGGGGAGAGAGAGAGACACAAACTGGGGAGAGAGAGACACAAACTGGGGAGAGAGAGACACACAAACTGGGGAGAGAGAGACACAAACTGGGAGCGAGAGAGACACACAAATTGGGGAGAGAGAGACACAAAGTGGGGAGAGAGACGCACACAAACTTGGGGGAGAGAGAGACACAAACTGGGGAGAGAGACACACACAAACTGGGGAGAGAGAGCGACACACAAACTGAGGAGAGAGAGATAGAGACAAACTGGGGAGAGAGAGAGAGAGAGAGACAAACTGGGGAGAAAGAGAGACACAAACTGGGGAGAGACAGAGAGACACACACTGAGGAGAGAGAGACACACAAACTGGGGGGAGAGAGAGACACAAACAGGGGAGAGAGAGACACAAACTGGGGAGAGAGAGACACACAAACTGGGGAGAGAGAGACACACAAACTGGGGAGAGAGAGACACACAAACTGTGGGGAGAGAGTGACACAAACTGGGGAGAGAGAGCGACACACAAACTGGGGAGAGAGAGCGACACACAAACTGGGGAGAGAGGGAGATAGACAAACTGAGGAGAGAGAGAGACACAAACTGGGGAGAGAGAGAGAGACACAAACTGGGGAGAGAGAGCGACACACAAACTGGGGAGAGAGAGCGACACACAAACTGGGAAGAGAGGGAGAGAGACAAACTGAGGAGAGAGAGAGACACAAACTGGGGAGAGAGAGAGAGACACAAACTGGGGAGAGAAAGACACACAAACTGGGGAGAGAGAGCGACACACAAACTGGGGAGAGAGAGAGAGAGAGAGACAAACTGGGGAGTGAGAGAGACACACACACTGGGGAGAGAGAGAGACACAAACTGTGGGGTGAGAGAGACACAAACTGGGGAGAGAGAGCGACACAAAAACTGGGGAGAGAGAGAGAGAGAGAAAGACAAACTGGGGAGAGAGACACACAAACTGGGGAGAGAGAGAGACACAAACTGGGGGGAGAGAGAGACACACAAACTGGGGAGAGAGAGACACACAAACTGGGGGGAGATAGAGACACAAACTGGAGAGAGAGACACACAAACTGGGGGGAGAGAGAGAGACACACACTGAGGAGAGAGAGACACACAAACTGGGGGGAGAGAGAGACACAAACTGGGGAGAGAGAGACACACAAACTGCGGAGAGAGAGAGAGAGAGAGAGAGAGAAACTGGGGAGAAAGAGAGACACAAACTGGGGAGAGAGAGAGAGACACAAACTGGGGGGAGAGAGACACACAAACTGGAGGGAGAGAGAGACAAACTGGGGCGAGAGAGAGACAAACGGGAGAGAGAGAGAGACACAAACTGGGGGGAGAGAGAGACACAAACTGGGGAGAGAGAGCGACACACAAACTGGGGCAAGAGAGAGAGAGATAGAGAGAGACAAACTGGGGAGAGAGAGAGGCACAAAAACTGGGGGGAGAGAGAGACACAAACTGGGAAGAGAGAGACACACAAACTGGGGAGAGAGAGACACACAAACTGGGGAGAGAGAGACACACAAACTGTGGGGAGAGAGAGCGACACACAAACTGGGGAGAGAGAGCGACACACAAACTGGGGAGAGAGGGAGATAGACAAACTGAGGAGAGAGAGAGACACAAACTGGGGAGAGAGAGAGAGACACAAACTGGGGAGAGAGAGCGACACACAAACTGTGGAGAGAGAGTGACACACAAACTGGGAAGAGAGGGAGAGAGACAAACTGAGGAGAGAGAGAGACACAAACTGGGGAGAGAGACACACACAAACTTGGGGGAGAGAGAGACACAAACTGGGGAGAGAGAGACACACAAACTTGGGGGAGAGAGAGACACAAACAGGGGAGAGAGAGACACACAAACTGGGGAGAGAGAGCGACACACAAACTGAGGAGAGAGAGATAGAGACAAACTGGGGAGAGAGAGAGTGAGAGAGACAAACTGGGGAGAAAGAGAGACACAAACTGGGGAGAGACAGAGAGACACACACTGAGGAGAGAGAGACACACAAACTGGGGGGAGAGAGACACAAACTGGTGAGAGAGAGACACACAAACTGGGGAGATAGAGCGACGCACAAACTGAGGAGAGAGAGATAGAGACAAACTGGGGAGAGAGAGAGACACACAAACTGGGGAGAGAGAGCGACACACAAACTGGGGAGAGAGAGAGAGAGAGAGACAAACTGGGGAGGGAGAGAGACACAAACTGGGGAGTGAGAGAGAGACACACACTGGGGAGAGAGAGAGACACAAACTGTGGGGTGAGAGAGACACAAACTGGGGAGAGAGAGCGACACAAAAACTGGGGAGAGAGAGAGAGAGAGAAAGACAAACTGGGGAGAGAGACACACAAACTGGGGAGAGAGAGAGACACAAACTGGGGGGAGAGAGAGACACACAAACTGGGGAGAGAGAGAGACACAAACTGGGGGGAGAGAGACACACAAACTGGAGAGAGAGACACACGAACTGGGGGGAGAGAGAGACACACACTGAGGAGAGAGAGACACACAAACTGGGGGGAGAGAGAGACACAAACTGGGGAGAGAGAGACACACAAACTGCGGAGAGAGAGAGAGAGAGAGAGAAACTGGGGAGAAAGAGAGACACAAACTGGGGAGAGAGAGACACACACAAACTGGGAGGTGAGAGACACACAAACTGGGGGGAGAGAGAGACACAAACTGGGGAGAGAGAGAGAGACACAAACTGGGGGGAGAGAGAGACACAAACAGGGGAGGAAGAGACACACAAACTGGGGGATAGAGAGAGACACAAACTGGGGGGAGAGAGACACACAAACTGGGGAGAGAGAGACACACAAACTGGGGGGAGAGAGAAACACAAATTGGGGAGAGAGAGCGACACACAAACTGGGGCGAGAGAGAGAGATAGAGGGAGACAAACTGGGGAGAGAGACACACACACTGGGGAGAGAGAGAGAGAGAAACAAACTGGGGCGAGAGAGAGACAAACTGGGGAGAGAGAGAGAGACACAAACTGGGGGGAGAGAGAGACAAACTGGGGAGAGAGAGCGACACACAAACTGGGGCGAGAGAGAGAGAGATAGAGAGAGACAAACTGGGGAGAGAGAGAGACACAAAAACTGGGGGGAGAGAGAGACACAAACTGGGAAGAGAGAGAGATACACAAACTGGGGAGAGAGAGAGATACACAAACTGGGGGGAGGGAGAGACACAAACTGGGGAGAGACACAAAATGTGGGGAGAGAGAGACACAAACTGGGGAGAGAGAGACACACAAACTGGGGAGAGAGAGACACAAAATGTGGGGAGAGAGAGACAAACTGGGGAGAGAGAGACACACAAACTGGGGAGAGAGAGACACACAAACTGGGGAGAGAGAGACACACAAACTGGGGGGAGAGAGAGACACAAACAGGGGAGAGAGAGACACAAACTGGGGAGAGAGAGACACACAAACTGGGGAGAGAGAGACACACAAACTGGGGAGAGAGAGACACACAAACTGTGGGGAGAGAGAGACACAAACTGGGGAGAGAGAGCGACACACAAACTGGGGAGAGAGAGCGACACACAAACTGGGGAGAGAGGGAGATAGACAAACTGAGGAGAGAGAGAGACACAAACTGGGGAGAGAGAGAGAGACACAAACTGGGGAGAGAGAGCGACACACAAACTGGGGAGAGAGAGCGACACACAAACTGGGAAGAGAGGGAGAGAGACAAACTGAGGAGAGAGAGACACACAAACTGGGGAGAGAGAGAGACACAAACTGGGGGGAGAGAGAGACACACAAACTGGGGAGAGAGAGAGACACAAACTGGGGGGAGATAGAGACACAAACTGGAGAGAGAGACACACAAACTGGGGGGAGAGAGAGAGACACACACTGAGGAGAGAGAGACACACAAACTGGGGGGAGAGAGAGACACAAACTGGGGAGAGAGAGACACACAAACTGCGGAGAGAGAGAGAGAGAGAGAGAGAGAAACTGGGGAGAAAGAGAGACACAAACTGGGGAGAGAGAGAGAGACACAAACTGGGGGGAGAGAGACACACAAACTGGAGGGAGAGAGAGACACAAACTGGGGAGAGAGAGAGAGACACAAACTGGGGGGAGAGAGAGACACAAACAGGGGAGGGAGAGACACACAAACTGGGGATAGAGAGAGACACAAACTGGGGGGAGAGAGACACACAAACTGGGGAGAGAGATACACACAAACTGGGGGGAGAGAGAAACACAAATTGGGGAGAGAGAGCGACACACAAACTGGGGCGAGAGAGAGAGATAGAGAGAGACAAACTGGGGAGAGAGACACACACACTGGGGCGAGAGAGAGAGAGACAAACTGGGGCGAGAGAGAGACAAACTGGGGAGAGAGAGAGACACACAAACTGGGGGGAGAGAGAGACACAAACTGGGGAGAGAGAGCGACACAAAAACTGGGGCAAGAGAGAGAGAGATAGAGAGAGACAAACTGGGGAGAGAGAGAGATACACAAACTGGGGGGAGGGAGAGACACAAACTGGGGAGAGAGAGAGACACAAACTGGGGAGAGAAAGATACACAAACTTGGGAGAGAGAGAGACACACAAACGGGGGAGAGAGACACACACAAACTGGGGAGAGGGAGAGACACAAACTGGGGAGAGAGAGAGACACAAACTGGGGAGAGAGAGACACAAACTGGGGAGAGAGAGACACACAAACTGGGGAGAGAGAGACACAAACTGGGAGCGAGAGAGACACACAAAATGGGGAGAGAGAGACACAAAGTGGGGAGAGAGACACACACAAACTTGGGGGAGAGAGAGACACAAACTGGGGAGAGAGACACACACAAACTTGGGGGAGAGAGAGACACAAACTGGGGAGAGAGAGACACACAAACTTGGGGGAGAGAGAGACACAAACAGGGGAGAGAGAGACACACAAACTGGGGAGAGAGAGCGACACACAAACTGAGGAGAGAGAGATAGAGACAAACTGGGGAGAGAGAGAGAGAGAGAGACAAACTGGGGAGAAAGAGAGACACAAACTGGGGAGAGACAGAGAGACACACACTGAGGAGAGAGAGACACACAAACTGGGGGGAGAGAGAGACACAAACTGGTGAGTTGGGACACACAAACTGGGGAGATAGAGCGACGCACAAACTGAGGAGAGAGAGATAGAGACAAACTGGGGAGAGAGAGACACACAAACTGGGGAGAGAGAGCGACACACAAACTAGGGAGAGAGAGAGAGAGAGAGACAAACTGGGGAGGGAGAGAGACACAAACTGGGTAGTGAGAGAGAGACACACACTGGGGAGAGAGAGAAACACAAACTGTGGGGTGAGTGAGACACAAACTGGGGAGAGAGAGCGACACAAAAACTGGGGAGAGAGAGAGAGAGAGAGAAAGACAAACTGGGGAGAGAGACACACAAACTGGGGAGAGAGAGAGACACAAACTGGGGGGAGAGAGAGACACACAAACTGGGGAGAGAGAGAGACACAAACTGGGGGGAGATAGAGACACAAACTGGGGGAGAGAAACACACAAGCTGGGGAGAGAGAGACACAAACTGGGGGGAGAGAGACACACAAACTGGAGAGAGAGACACACGAACTGGGGGGAGAGAGAGACACACACTGAGGAGAGAGAGACACACAAACTGGGGGGAGAGAGAGACACAAACTGGGGAGAGAGAGACACACAAACTGCGGAGAGAGAGAGAGAGAGAGAGAGAAACTGGGGAGAAAGAGAGACACAAACTGGGGAGAGAGAGACACACACAAACTGGGAGGAGAGAGACACACAAACTGGGGGGAGAGAGAGACACAAACTGGGGAGAGAGAGAGAGACACAAACTGGGGGGAGAGAGAGACACAAACAGGGGAGGAAGAGATACACAAACTGGGGATAGAGAGAGACACAAACTGGGGGGAGAGAGACACACAAACTGGGGAGAGAGAGACACACAAACTGGGGGGAGAGAGAAACACAAATTGGGGAGAGAGAGCGACACACAAACTGGGGCGAGAGAGAGAGATAGAGAGAGACAAACTGGGGAGAGAGAGAGATACAAAAACTGGGGGGAGAGAGAGACACAAACTGGGAAGAGAGAGAGATACACAAACTGGGGAGAGAGAGAGATACACAAACTGGGGGGAGCGATAGACACAAACTGGGGAGAGACACAAAATGTGGGGAGAGAGAGACACAAACTGGGGAGAGAGAGACACACAAACTGGGGAGAGAGAGACACAAAATGTGGGGAGAGAGAGACAAACTGGGGAGAGAGAGACACACAAACTGGGGAGAGAGAGAGAGACACAAACTGGGGAGAGAGAGACACACAAACTGGGGGGAGAGAGAGACACAAACAGGGGAGAGAGAGACACAAACTGGGGAGAGAGAGACACACAAACTGGGGAGAGAGAGACACACAAACTGGGGAGAGAGAGACACACAAACTGTGGGGAGAGAGAGACACAAACTGGGGAGAGAGAGCGACACACAAACTGGGGAGAGAGAGCGACACACAAACTGGGGAGAGAGGGAGATAGACAAACTGAGGAGAGAGAGAGACACAAACTGGGGAGAGAGAGAGAGACACAAACTGGGGAGAGAGAGCGACACACAAACTGGGGAGAGAGAGCGACACACAAACTGGGAAGAGAGGGAGAGAGACAAACTGAGGAGAGAGAGAGACACAAACTGGGGAGAGAGAGACACACACAAACTGGGGAGAGAAAGACACACAAACTGGGGAGAGAGAGCGACACACAAACTGGGGAGAGAGAGAGAGAGAGAGACAAACTGGGGAGTGAGAGAGAGACACACACTGGGGAGAGAGAGAGACACAAACTGTGGGGTGAGAGAGACACAAACTGGGGAGAGAGAGCGACACAAAAACTGGGGAGAGAGAGAGAGAGAGAAAGACAAACTGGGGAGAGAGACACACAAACTGGGGAGAGAGAGAGACACAAACTGGGGGGAGAGAGAGACACACAAACTGGGGAGAGAGAGAGACACAAACTGGGGGGAGATAGAGACACAAACTGGAGAGAGAGACACACAAACTGGGGGGAGAGAGAGAGACACACACTGAGGAGAGAGAGACACACAAACTGGGGGGAGAGAGAGACACAAACTGGGGAGAGAGAGACGCACAAACTGCGGAGAGAGAGAGAGAGAGAGAGAGAGAAACTGGGGAGAAAGAGAGACACAAACTGGGGAGAGAGAGAGACACAAACTGGGGGGAGAGAGACACACAAACTGGAGGGAGAGAGAGACACAAACTGGGGAGAGAGAGAGAGACACAAACTGGGGGGAGAGAGAGACACAAACAGGGGAGGGAGAGACACACAAACTGGGGAGAGAGAGACACACAAACTGGGGGGAGAGAGACACACAAACTGGGGAGAGAGAGACACACAAACTGGGGGGAGAGAGAAACACAAATTGGGGAGAGAGAGCGGCACACAAACTGGGGCGAGAGAGAGAGATAGAGAGAGACAAACTGGGGAGAGAGACACACACACTGGGGAGAGAGAGAGAGAGAGAGACAAACTGGGGCGAGAGAGAGACAAACTGGGGAGAGAGAGAGAGACACAAACTGGGGGGAGAGAGAGACAAACTGGGGAGAGAGAGCGACACACAAACTGGGGCGAGAGAGAGAGAGATAGAGAGAGACAAACTGGGGAGAGAGAGAGACACAAAAACTGGGGGGAGAGAGAGACACAAACTGGGAAGAGAGAGAGATACACAAACTTGGGAGAGAGAGATACACAAACTGGGGGGAGGGAGAGACACAAACTGGGGAGAGAGAGACACACACAAATGGGGGAGAGAGACACACACAAACTGGGGAGAGAGAGACACACAAACTGGGGAGAGAGAGAGACACAAACTGGGGAGAGAGAGACACAAACTGGGGAGAGAGAGACACACAAACTGGGGAGAGAGAGACACAAACTGGGAGCGAGAGAGACACACAAATTGGGGAGAGAGAGACACAAACTGGGGAGAGAGACACACAAACTTGGGGGAGAGAGAGACACAAACTGGGGAGAGAGACACACACAAACTTAGGGGAGAGAGAGACACAAACTGGGGAGAGAGAGACACACAAACTTGGGGGAGAGAGACACACAAACTGGGAAGAGAGAGAGACACAAACTGGGGAGAGAGAGACACACAAACTGGGGAGATAGATCGACACACAAACTGAGGAGAGAGAGATAGAGACAAACTGGGGAGAGAGAGAGACACAAACTGGGGAGAGAGAGACACACAAACTGGGGGGAGAGAGACACACAAACCGGGGAGAGAGAGACACAAACTGGGGAGAGAGAGACAAACAAACTGGGGAGAGAGACACACAAACCGGGGAGAGAGAGACACAAACTGGGGAGAGAGAGACACACAAACTGGGGAGAGAGAGAGAGAGAGAGAGAGAGAGAAACTGGGGGGAGTGAGAGACACAAACTGGGGAGAGAAAGAGAGACACAAACTGGGGGGAGAGAGACACACAAACTGGGGGCAGAGAGAGACACAAACAGGGGAGGGAGAGACACACAAACTGGGGATAGAGAGAGACACAAACTGGAGGGAGAGAGACACACAAACTGGGGAGAGAGAGACACACAAACTGGGGGGAGAGAGAAACACAAATTGGGGAGAGAGAGCGACACACAAACTGGGGCGAGAGAGAGAGATAGAGAGAGACAAACTGGGGAGAGAGACACACACACTGGGGAGAGAGAGAGAGCGACAAACTGGAGCGAGAGAGAGACAAACTGGGGAGAGAGAGAGAGACACAAACTGGGGGGAGAGAGAGACACAAACTGGGGAGAGAGAGCGACACACAAACTGGGGCGAGAGAGAGAGAGATAGAGAGAGACAAACTGGGGAGAGAGAGAGACACAAAAACTGGGGGGAGAGAGAGACACAAACTGGGAAGAGAGAGTGATACACAAACTGGGGAGAGAGAAAGATACACAAACTGGGGGGAGGGAGAGACACAAACTGGGGAGAGACAGAGAGACACACACTGAGGAGAGAGAGACACACAAACTGGGGGGAGAGAGAGACATAAACTGGTGAGAGAGAGACACACAAACTGGGGGGAGAGAAACACACAAACTGGGGGGAGAGAAACACACAAACTGGTGAGAGAGAGACACACAAACTGGGGGGAGAGAAACACAAACTCTGGGGAGAGAGATACAAACTGGGGAGAGAGAGACACACAAACTGGGGGGAGAGAGATACAAACTGGAGGGAGAGAGACACACAAACTGATGGCGAGAGAGACACAAACTGAGGGGAGAGAGACACAAAAAATGGGGGGAGAGAGACACACAAACTGGACGGGGGGTGAGAGACACAAACTGGGGAGAGAGAGACACACAAACTGGGGGGAGAGAGAGACACACAAAATGGGGAGAGAGAGAGACACAAACTGGGGAGAGAGAGACACACAAACTGGGAAGAGAGAGAGACACAAACTGGGGAGAGAGAGGCACACAAACTGGGGAGATAGAGCGACACACAAACTGAGGAGAGAGAGATTGAGACAAACTGGGGAGAGAGAGAGACACAAACTGGGGAGAGAGAGACACATAAACTGGGGGGAGAGAGAGACACAAACTGGGCGAGAGAAACACACAAACTGGGGAGAGAGAGACACACAAACTGGGGAGAGAGAGACACACAAACTGGGGAGAGAGAGACACAAACTGGGGAGAGAGAGGCAAACAAACTGGGGAGAGAGACACACAAACTGGGGAGAGAGAACGACACACAAACTGGAAAGAGAGAGAGAGAGAGAGACAAACTGGGGAGAAAGAGAGACACAAACTGGGGAGAGAGAGAGAGACACACACTGAGGAGAGAGAGACACACAAACTGGGGGGAGAGAGAGACACAAACTGGGGAGAGAGAGACACACAAACTGGGGAGAGAGAGAGAGAGAGAGAGAGAGAAACTGGGGGGAGAGAGAGACACAAACTGGGGAGAGAAAGAGAGACACAAACTGGGGGGAGAGGGACACACAAACTGGGGGCAGAGAGAGACACAAACAGGGGAGGGAGAGACACACAAACTGGGGATAGAGAGAGACACAAACTGGGGGGAGAGAGACACACAAACTGGGGAGAGAGAGACACACAAACTGGGGGGAGAGAGAAACACAAATTGGGGAGAGAGAGCGACACACAAACTGGGGCGAGAGAGAGAGATAGAGAGAGACAAACTGGGGAGAGAGACACACACACTGGGGAGAGAGAGAGAGCGACAAACTGGAGCGAGAGAGAGACAAACTGGGGAGAGAGAGAGAGACACAAACTGGGGGGAGAGAGAGACACAAACTGGGGAGAGAGAGCGACACACAAACTGGGGCGAGAGAGAGAGAGATAGAGAGAGACAAACTGGGGAGAGAGAGAGACACAAAAACTGGGGGGAGAGAGAGACACAAACTGGGAAGAGAGAGTGATACACAAACTGGGGAGAGAGAAAGATACACAAACTGGGGGGAGGGAGAGACACAAACTGGGGAGAGACAGAGAGACACACACTGAGGAGAGAGAGACACACAAACTGGGGGGAGAGAGAGACACAAACTGGTGAGAGAGAGACACACAAACTGGGGGGAGAGAAACACACAAACTGGGGGGAGAGAAACACACAAACTGGTGAGAGAGAGACACACAAACTGGGGGGAGAGAAACACAAACTTTGGGGAGAGAGATACAAACTGGGGAGAGAGAGACACACAAACTGGGGGGAGAGAGATACAAACTGGAGGGAGAGAGACACACAAACTGATGGCGAGAGAGACACAAACTGAGGGGAGAGAGACACAAAAACTGGGGGGAGAGAGACACACAAACTGGACGGGGGGTGAGAGACACAAACTGGGGAGAGAGAGACACACAAACTGGGGGGAGAGAGAGACACACAAAATGGGGAGAGAGAGAGACACAAACTGGGGAGAGAGAGACACACAAACTGGGAAGAGAGAGAGACACAAACTGGGGAGAGAGAGGCACACAAACTGGGGAGATAGAGCGACACACAAACTGAGGAGAGAGAGATTGAGACAAACTGGGGAGAGAGAGAGACACAAACTGGGGAGAGAGAGACACACAAACTGGGGGGAGAGAGACACACAAACTGGGGAGAGAGAGACACAAACTGGGCGAGAGAAACACACAAACTGGGGAGAGAGAGACACACAAACTGGGGAGAGAGAGACACACAAACTGGGGAGAGAGAGACACAAACTGGGCGAGAGAAACACACAAACTGGGGAGAGAGAGACACACAAACTGGGGAGAGAGAGACACACAAACTGGGGAGAGAGAGACACAAACTGGGGAGAGAGAGGCAAACAAACTGGGGAGAGAGACACACAAACTGGGGAGAGAGAACGACACACAAACTGGGAAGAGAGAGAGAGAGAGAGACAAACTGGGGAGAAAGAGAGACACAAACTGGGGAGAGAGAGAGAGACACACACTGAGGAGAGAGAGACACACAAACTGGGGGGAGAGAGAGACACAAACTGGGGAGAGAGAGACACACAAACTGGGGAGAGAGAGAGAGAGAGAGAGAGAAACTGGGGGGAGAGAGAGACACAAACTGGGGAGAGAAAGAGAGACACAAACTGGGGGGAGAGGGACTCACAAACTGGGGGCAGAGAGAGACACAAACAGGGGAGGGAGAGACACACAAACTGGGGATAGAGAGAGATACAAACTGGGGGGAGAGAGACACACAAACTGGGGAGAGAGAGACACACAAACTGGGGGGAGAGAGAAACACAAATTGGGGAGAGAGAGCGACACACAAACTGGGGCGAGAGAGAGAGATAGAGAGAGACAAACTGGGGAGAGAGACACACACACTGGGGCGAGAGAGAGAGAGAGAGACAAACTGGGGCGAGAGAGAGACAAACTGGGGAGAGAGAGAGAGACACAAACTGGGGGGAGAGAGAGACACAAACTGGGGAGAGAGAGCGACACACAAACTGGGGCAGGAGAGAGAGAGATAGAGAGAGACAAACTGGGGAGAGAGAGACACACAAAAACTGGGGGGAGAGAGAGACACAAACTGGGAAGAGAGAGTGATACACAAACTGGGGAGAGAGAGAGATACACAAACTGGGGGGAGGGAGAGACACAAACTGGGGAGAGAGAGAGACACAAACTGGGGAGAGAGAGTGATACACAAACTGGGGAGAGAGAGAGATACACAAACTGGGGAGAGAGAGAGACACAAACTGGGGAGAGAGAGACACACAAACTTGGGAGAGAGAGAGACACACAAACGGGGGAGAGAGACACACACAAACTGGGGAGAGAGAGAGACACAAACTGGGGAGAGAGAGAGAGACACACAAACTGGGGAGAGAGAGACACACAAACTGGGGGGAGAGAGAGACACAAACAGGGGAGAGAGAGACACACAAACTGGGGAGAGAGAGAGAGACACAAACTGGGGAGAGAGAGACACACAAACTGGGGGGAGAGAGAGACACAAACAGGGGAGAGAGACACACAAACTGTGGGGAGAGAGAGACACAAACTGGGGAGAGAGAGCGACACACAAACTGGGGAGAGAGAGCGACACACAAACTGGGGAGAGAGGGAGATAGACAAACTGAGGAGAGAGAGAGACACAAACTGGGGAGAGAGAGAGAGACACAAACTGGGGAGAGAGAGCGACACACAAACTGGGGAGAGAGAGCGACACACAAACTGGGAAGAGAGGGAGAGAGACAAACTGAGGAGAGAGAGAGACACAAACTGGGGAGAGAGAGAGAGAGAGAGAGAAACTGGGGAGTGAGAGAGAGACACACACTGGGGAGAGAGAGATACACAAACTGTGGGGTGAGAGAGACACAAACTGGGGAGAGAGAGCGACACAAAAACTGGGGAGAGAGAGAGAGAGAGAAAGACAAACTGGGGAGAGAGACACACAAACTGGGGAGAGAGAGACACACAAACCCGGGGGAGAGAGAGACACACAAACTGGGGAGAGAGAGAGACACAAACTGGGGGGAGATAGAGACACAAACTGGAGAGAGAGACACACAAACTGGGGGGAGAGAGAGAGACACACACTGAGGAGAGAGAGACACACAAACTGGGGGGAGAGAGAGACACAAACTGGGGAGAGAGAGACGCACAAACTGCGGAGAGAGAGAGAGAGAGAGAGAGAGAAACTGGGGAGAAAGAGAGACACAAACTGGGGAGAGAGAGAGAGACACAAACTGGGGGGAGAGAGACACACAAACTGGAGGGAGAGAGAGACACAAACTGGGGAGAGAGAGAGAGACACAAACTGGGGGGAGAGAGAGACACAAACAGGGGAGGGAGAGACACACAAACTGGGGATAGAGAGAGACACAAACTGGGGGGAGAGAGACACACAAACTGGGGAGAGAGAGACACACAAACTGGGGGGAGAGAGAAACACAAATTGGGGAGAGAGAGCGGCACACAAACTGGGGCGAGAGAGAGAGATAGAGAGAGACAACCTGGGGAGAGAGACACACACACTGGGGAGAGAGAGAGACAAACTGGGGCGAGAGAGAGACAAACTGGGGAGAGAGAGAGAGACACAAACTGGGGGGAGAGAGAGACAAACTGGGGAGAGAGAGCGACACACAAACTGGGGCGAGAGAGAGAGAGATAGAGAGAGACAAACTGGGGAGAGAGAGAGACACAAAAACTGGGGGGAGAGAGAGACACAAACTGGGAAGAGAGAGAGATACACAAACTTGGGAGAGAGAGATACACAAACTGGGGGGAGGGAGAGACACAAACTGGGGAGAGAGAGACACACACAAATGGGGGAGAGAGACACACACAAACTGGGGAGAGAGAGACACACAAACTGGGGAGAGAGAGAGACACAAACTGGGGAGAGAGAGACACAAACTGGGGAGAGAGAGACACACAAACTGGGGAGAGAGAGACACAAACTGGGAGCGAGAGAGACACACAAATTGGGGAGAGAGAGACACAAACTGGGGAGAGAGACACACAAACTTGGGGGAGAGAGAGACACAAACTGGGGAGAGAGACACACACAAACTTAGGGGAGAGAGAGACACAAACTGGGGAGAGAGAGACACACAAACTTGGGGGAGAGAGACACACAAACTGGGAAGAGAGAGAGACACAAACTGGGGAGAGAGAGACACACAAACTGGGGAGATAGATCGACACACAAACTGAGGAGAGAGAGATAGAGACAAACTGGGGAGAGAGAGAGACACAAACTGGGGAGAGAGAGACACACAAACTGGGGGGAGAGAGACACACAAACCGGGGAGAGAGAGACACAAACTGGGGAGAGAGAGACAAACAAACTGGGGAGAGAGACACACAAACCGGGGAGAGAGAGACACAAACTGGGGAGAGAGAGACACACAAACTGGGGAGAGAGAGAGAGAGAGAGAGAGAGAGAAACTGGGGGGAGTGAGAGACACAAACTGGGGAGAGAAAGAGAGACACAAACTGGGGGGAGAGAGACACACAAACTGGGGGCAGAGAGAGACACAAACAGGGGAGGGAGAGACACACAAACTGGGGATAGAGAGAGACACAAACTGGAGGGAGAGAGACACACAAACTGGGGAGAGAGAGACACACAAACTGGGGGGAGAGAGAAACACAAATTGGGGAGAGAGAGCGACACACAAACTGGGGCGAGAGAGAGAGATAGAGAGAGACAAACTGGGGAGAGAGACACACACACTGGGGAGAGAGAGAGCGACAAACTGGAGCGAGAGAGAGACAAACTGGGGAGAGAGAGAGAGACACAAACTGGGGGGAGAGAGAGACACAAACTGGGGAGAGAGAGCGACACACAAACTGGGGCGAGAGAGAGAGAGATAGAGAGAGACAAACTGGGGAGAGAGAGAGACACAAAAACTGGGGGGAGAGAGAGACACAAACTGGGAAGAGAGAGTGATACACAAACTGGGGAGAGAGAAAGATACACAAACTGGGGGGAGGGAGAGACACAAACTGGGGAGAGACAGAGAGACACACACTGAGGAGAGAGAGACACACAAACTGGGGGGAGAGAGAGACACAAACTGGTGAGAGAGAGACACACAAACTGGGGGGAGAGAAACACACAAACTGGGGGGAGAGAAACACACAAACTGGTGAGAGAGAGACACACAAACTGGGGGGAGAGAAACACAAACTCTGGGGAGAGAGATACAAACTGGGGAGAGAGAGACACACAAACTGGGGGGAGAGAGATACAAACTGGAGGGAGAGAGACACACAAACTGATGGCGAGAGAGACACAAACTAAGGGGAGAGAGACACAAAAACTGGGGGGAGAGAGACACACAAACTGGACGGGGGGTGAGAGACACAAACTGGGGAGAGAGAGACACACAAACTGGGGGGAGAGAGAGACACACAAAATGGGGAGAGAGAGAGACACAAACTGGGGAGAGAGAGACACACAAACTGGGAAGAGAGAGAGACACAAACTGGGGAGAGAGAGGCACACAAACTGGGGAGATAGAGCGACACACAAACTGAGGAGAGAGAGATTGAGACAAACTGGGGAGAGAGAGAGACACAAACTGGGGAGAGAGAGACACACAAACTGGGGGGAGAGAGACACACAAACTGGGGAGAGAGAGACACAAACTGGGCGAGAGAAACACACAAACTGGGGAGAGAGAGACACACAAACTGGGGAGAGAGAGACACACAAACTGGGGAGAGAGAGACACAAACTGGGCGAGAGAAACACACAAACTGGGGAGAGAGAGACACACAAACTGGGGAGAGAGAGACACACAAACTGGGGAGAGAGAGACACAAACTGGGGAGAGAGAGGCAAACAAACTGGGGAGAGAGACACACAAACTGGGGAGAGAGAACGACACACAAACTGGGAAGAGAGAGAGAGAGAGAGACAAACTGGGGAGAAAGAGAGACACAAACTGGGGAGAGAGAGAGAGACACACACTGAGGAGAGAGAGACACACAAACTGGGGGGAGAGAGAGACACAAACTGGGGAGAGAGAGACACACAAACTGGGGAGAGAGAGAGAGAGAGAGAGAGAAACTGGGGGGAGAGAGAGACACAAACTGGGGAGAGAAAGAGAGACACAAACTGGGGGGAGAGGGACACACAAACTGGGGGCAGAGAGAGACACAAACAGGGGAGGGAGAGACACACAAACTGGGGATAGAGAGAGACACAAACTGGGGGGAGAGAGACACACAAACTGGGGAGAGAGAGACACACAAACTGGGGGGAGAGAGAAACACAAATTGGGGAGAGAGAGCGACACACAAACTGGGGCGAGAGAGAGAGATAGAGAGAGACAAACTGGGGAGAGAGACACACACACTGGGGAGAGAGAGAGAGCGACAAACTGGAGCGAGAGAGAGACAAACTGGGGAGAGAGAGAGAGATACAAACTGGGGGGAGAGAGAGACACAAACTGGGGAGAGAGAGCGACACACAAACTGGGGCGAGAGAGAGAGAGATAGAGAGAGACAAACTGGGGAGAGAGAGAGACACAAAAACTGGGGGGAGAGAGAGACACAAACTGGGAAGAGAGAGTGATACACAAACTGGGGAGAGAGAAAGATACACAAACTGGGGGGAGGGAGAGACACAAACTGGGGAGAGACAGAGAGACACACACTGAGGAGAGAGAGACACACAAACTGGGGGGAGAGAGAGACACAAACTGGTGAGAGAGAGACACACAAACTGGGGGGAGAGAAACACACAAACTGGGGGGAGAGAAACACACAAACTGGTGAGAGAGAGACACACAAACTGGGGGGAGAGAAACACAAACTTTGGGGAGAGAGATACAAACTGGGGAGAGAGAGACACACAAACTGGGGGGAGAGAGATACAAACTGGAGGGAGAGAGACACACAAACTGATGGCGAGAGAGACACAAACTGAGGGGAGAGAGACACAAAAACTGGGGGGAGAGAGACACACAAACTGGACGGGGGGTGAGAGACACAAACTGGGGAGAGAGAGACACACAAACTGGGGGGAGAGAGAGACACACAAAATGGGGAGAGAGAGAGACACAAACTGGGGAGAGAGAGACACACAAACTGGGAAGAGAGAGAGACACAAACTGGGGAGAGAGAGGCACACAAACTGGGGAGATAGAGCGACACACAAACTGAGGAGAGAGAGATTGAGACAAACTGGGGAGAGAGAGAGACACAAACTGGGGAGAGAGAGACACACAAACTGGGGGGAGAGAGACACACAAACTGGGGAGAGAGAGACACAAACTGGGCGAGAGAAACACACAAACTGGGGAGAGAGAGACACACAAACTGGGGAGAGAGAGACACACAAACTGGGGAGAGAGAGACACAAACTGGGCGAGAGAAACACACAAACTGGGGAGAGAGAGACACACAAACTGGGGAGAGAGAGACACACAAACTGGGGAGAGAGAGACACAAACTGGGGAGAGAGAGGCAAACAAACTGGGGAGAGAGACACACAAACTGGGGAGAGAGAACGACACACAAACTGGGAAGAGAGAGAGAGAGAGAGACAAACTGGGGAGAAAGAGAGACACAAACTGGGGAGAGAGAGAGAGACACACACTGAGGAGAGAGAGACACACAAACTGGGGGGAGAGAGAGACACAAACTGGGGAGAGAGAGACACACAAACTGGGGGGAGAGAGAGAGAGAGAGAGAGAAACTGGGGGGAGAGAGAGACACAAACTGGGGAGAGAAAGAGAGACACAAACTGGGGGGAGAGGGACACACAAACTGGGGGCAGAGAGAGACACAAACAGGGGAGGGAGAGACACACAAACTGGGGATAGAGAGAGATACAAACTGGGGGGAGAGAGACACACAAACTGGGGAGAGAGAGACACACAAACTGGGGGGAGAGAGAAACACAAATTGGGGAGAGAGAGCGACACACAAACTGGGGCGAGAGAGAGAGATAGAGAGAGACAAACTGGGGAGAGAGACACACACACTGGGGCGAGAGAGAGAGAGAGAGACAAACTGGGGCGAGAGAGAGACAAACTGGGGAGAGAGAGAGAGACACAAACTGGGGGGAGAGAGAGACACAAACTGGGGAGAGAGAGCGACACACAAACTGGGGCAGGAGAGAGAGAGATAGAGAGAGACAAACTGGGGAGAGAGAGACACACAAAAACTGGGGGGAGAGAGAGATACACAAACTGGGGGGAGGGAGAGACACAAACTGGGGAGACAGAGACACACAAACTGGGGAGAGAGAGTGATACACAAACTGGGGAGAGAGAGAGATACACAAACTGGGGAGAGAGAGACACACAAACTGGGGAGAGAGAGACACACAAACTTGGGAGAGAGAGAGACACACAAACGGGGGAGAGAGACACACACAAACTGGGGAGAGAGAGAGACACAAACTGGGGAGAGAGAGAGACACAAACTGGGGAGAGAGAGACACAAACTGGGGAGAGAGAGACACACAAACTGGGGAGAGAGAGACACAAACTGGGAGCGAGAGAGACACACAAAATGGGGAGAGAGAGACACAAAGTGGGGAGAGAGACACACACAAACGTGGGGGAGAGAGAGGCATAAACTGGGGAGAGAGACACACACAAACTTGGGGGAGAGAGAGACACAAACTGGGGAGAGAGAGACACACAAACTTGGGGGAGAGAGAGACACAAACAGGGGAGAGAGAGACACACAAACTGGGGAGAGAGAGCGACACACAAACTGGGAAGAGAGAGAGAGAGAGACAAACTGGGGAGAAAGAGAGACACAAACTGGGTAGAGACAGAGAGACACACACTGAGGAGAGAGAGACACACAAACTGGGGGCAGAGAGAGACACAAACTGGGGAGAGAGAGACACACAAACTGGGGAGAGAGAGAGAGAGAGAGAGAAACTGGGGAGAAAGACACAAACTGGGGAGAGAGAGAGACACACAAACTGGGGGGAGAGAGACACACAAACTGGGGGGAGAGAGAGACACAAACTGGGGAGAGAGAGAGAGACAAACTGTGGGGAGAGAGACACACAAACTGGGGAGAGAGCGACACACAAACTGGGGGGAAAGAGAGACACAAACTGGGGAGAGAGAGACACACAAACTGGGGAGAGAGAGAGAGAGAGAGAGAGAAACTGGGGAGAGAGACACACAAACTGGGGAGAGATATTGACACAAACTTGGGAGAGAGAGAGACACAAACTGGGGAGAGAGAGACACACAAACTGGGGGGAGAGAGAGACACAAACTGGGGAGGGAGAGAAACACAAACTGGGGGGAGAGAGAGACACAAACTGGGGAGAGAGAGAAACACAAACTGGAGGGAGAGAGAGACACAAACTGGGGAGAGAGAGAGATACAAACTGGGGAGAGAGAGCGACACACAAACTGATGGAGAGAGAGACACATACTGAGGGGAGAGAGACACAAAAACTGGGGGAGAGAGAGACACAAACTGGGGGGGAGAGAGACACAAACTGGGGGAGAGAGACACACAAGCTGGGGGGAGAGAGACACACAAAATGGGGAGAGACAGAGACACAAACTGGGGAGAGAGAGAGACACACAAACTGGGGAGAGAGAGACACAAACTGGGGAGAGAGAGACACGCAAACTGGGGGGAGAGAAACACACAAACTGTCATGTATTCAACCTGCATTGTAACCCATGTATAAATTGACCGAAATTGTACACTGTGAGAACACTGACCACTAGTTTGGAGACACTCCTAACCTGGACCTTCAGGTATAAAAGGGGAAGTTCCACCCACCTTCATCACTTGAGTGCTAAGGAATAAAGGACAGGTCACAGACTGACCTTCTCTCAAGCATAGGCCTCGTGTTCATTTATACTGTGTCGTAAGGACGTATGAATGGCGACAAGAAACTGGGATTTAAACCACGCGAGCATGGCCACTAGCAGAACAAGCGAGAGGTACTGTGTTAAGGAATGGTTGGGACAGAGATTCAACATTGTTAAAGCAGCACACAGTTCTCCAGGCAGACAAGGGCAGTCAGGCATGCCCCAACATGTAGTCGAACCCAGAGGGGGCGTTCGACAGAGACAATGGCAATCTGAACAGCGGTTCACGCCATTGCAAGGGACAATGCGGCCAGTAATGGGGCCATCAACACCTGTTAATGGTGCACTCAAGGACAATAACAGGGGCAGTCAGGGACGATCGACTGGCAAGGGACCTTTTGTTTCAAACCGCAACTCATGCTGGAGGCATGGAGGCATACATTCAGCCGGAGTTTGCAGAGATGAGCAAAATACCTGCAGAAATTGCAGAAATATACACTGGGGGAAATCGCTGGAAGCTGAAGTTCAGCGAGTTCATGTGGAGCACGTATACAGTTCATACACCAGGATGCCACCGATAATGATGAAAGTGCTCCTCAATGGCATCCCAGTATCAATGGAGTTAGACACGGGTGTCAGCCAGTCCCTGATGGGTATCAAACAGTTCAAAAAGTTGTGGGCATCCAAGGCCAGGAGGCCAAAATTATCGCCGATTGACGCACAGCTACGGACTTACACAAAGCAGATCATTCCGGTGCTAGGCAGCGCCACGGTAGTCGTGACCCACAAAGATTCGGAGAACAGGTTGCCATTCTGGATTGTCCCAGGGGACGGTCCCGCACTACTGAGGAGGAGTTGGCTTGCTGTCATGAACTGGAAATGGGGCGATGTCAATGCAATTTCCTCTGTGGAGCGAGTATCATGCTCACAGGTCCTGGACAAATTTGACTCATTATTTCAACCCGGCATTGGCACTTTCATGGGGGCCAAGGTAGTGATTCACATAAACCCGGACGCCAGACCAGTTTACCACAAGGCCAGAGCGGTGCCGTACGTGATGCGGGAAAAGATAGAAGGCGAATTGGACCGCCTGTTGAGGGAAGGCATCATCTCGCCAGTCGAATTCAGTGACTGGGCGAGCCCGATTGTGCCGGTGCTCAAGGCGGATGGATCGGTCAGGATATGTGGTGATTACAAGGCCACCATCAATCGGGTGTCACTCCAAGACCAGTACCCGCTACCGAGAGCGGAGGACCTCTTTGCGACGCTATCTGGTGGCAAACTTTTTTCAAAATTGGACCTGACCTCAGCTTACATGACCCAGGAGCTGGCGAGTGAGTCGAAGAAGCTGACCACCATCACGACACACAAGGGGTTGTTTGAGTACAACAGATGTCCGTTCGGGATTCGCTCGGCCGCCGCGATCTTCCAACGAAATATGGAAAGCCTCCTCAAGTCGATTCCAGGGACGGTAGTTTTTCAGGACAACATCGTCATTACGGGTTACAATACTGAAGAACACCTCCACAACCTGGAGGAGGTGCTACGCAGACTGGACCGGGTAGGTCTGCGACTGAAAAAGGCGAAGTGCATCTTCCTAGCTCCAGAGGTAGAATTCCTGGGGATGAGGGTAGCAGCAGACGGGATCAGCCCTACTGCATCCAAGAAGGAAGCGATCCAGAGAGCACCCAGACCCCGTAACATGACGGAGCTGCATTCGTTCCTGGGGCTCCTGAACTATTTTGGTAACTTTCTTCCCAAATTGAGCACGCTGCTAGAGCCGCTACATGTGCTCCTACGCAAAGGTCGCGAATGGGTCTGGGGGGACAGCCAGGAAAGGGCTTTTAATAGAGCACACAATTTGTTATGTTCCAACAATCTGTTAACGCTATATGACCCATGTAAGAAACTTGTGTTAACGTGCGATGCGTCGTCCTATGGTGTCGGGTGTGTGTTGCAGCATGTCAATGCCAAGGGTCAGTTATAGCCGGCAGCTTATGCCTCCAGGAGTCTGTCCCAGGCAGAAAGGGGCTACGGGATGGTAGAAAAGGAGGCACTCGCATGTGTCTATGCGGTAAAGAAAATGCACCAGTACCTGTTTGGCAGGAAATTTGAGCTGGAGACAGATCACAAACCCCTAACGTCCCTTTTGGCCGACAACAAGGCCATAAATGCAAACGCATCGGCCCGATACAGAGGTGGGCACTCACGTTAGCCGCCTATGACTACACAATTCGGCACAGACCGGGCACCGAAAACTGCGCCGATGCACTCAGCAGGCTCCCACTAGCCACCACTGAGGGGGCTACCGAGCATGGTGCTGAGATGGTCATGGCTGTTGAAGCTTTCGGAAGCGAAGGCTCACCCGTGACAGCCCGTCAGATTGAAATCTGGACAAATAGAGACCCGCTTTTGTCTCTAGTCAAGAAATGTGTCCTGAATGGGGACTGGGCAGCCACGTACAGGGCATGCCCTGAGAAATTTAAACCATTTCACAGGCGCAAGGATGAACTCTCGATTCTGGCCGATTGCCTACTGTGGGGAAACCGCGTAGTCATGCCCCAGATGGGCAGAGAGGTGTTCATCAGAGAACTCCACAATGGGCACCCGGGCATTGTCACGATGAAGGCAATTGCCAGGTCACACTTTTGGTGGCCAGGGATAGACGCAGATCTGGAACTTTGTGTTCGCAGGTGCAACACGTGTGCCCAGCTGGGCCATGCACCCAGAGAAGCCCCCCTTAGCCCCTGGCCATGGCCCGCCAAGTCTTGGTCACGCATCCATGTGGACTACGCAGGTCCTTTCATGGGGAAAATGTTTTTGGCTGTAGTCGACGCCTACTCCAAATGGATCGAGTGTGACATTTTAAATTCAAGCACATCCTCTGCCACGGTAGAAAGTCTACGGGCAATGTTCGCCGCCCACGGTCTACCGGACATCTTGGTCAGCGACAATGGCCCATGCTTCACAAGCACTGAATTCCAGGACTTCATGGCAGGCAATGGAATTAACCATGTTAGAACGGCACCGTTCAAGCCGGCCTCAAATGGCCAGGCAGAAGGAGCAGTGCAGATAATCAAACAGGGGATGCTCAGATTCCAAGGGGGTTCCCTACAAACCCGCTTATCACGCCTCCTGTTGGCCTATAGATCCCGACCACACTCGCTCACAGAGGTTCCACCCGCAGAGCTACTAATGAAAAGCACGCTCAAAACCCGATTATCCCTTATACACCCCACCATGAAATAAATTGTCGAGAGCAGGCGCCAGTCACAATATCACTACCATGACAGGAATGCGAGGGCGCGATGTATTGATGTAAATGATCCTGTTTTTGTCCTCAACTACGCTGCAGGGCCCAAATGGCTTGCAGGCACTGTTGTTGCCAAAGAGGGAAATAGGATTCTGGTAGTTAAACTTACCAATGAACAAATCTGCCGCAAACATGTGGATCAAACAAAAAGGAGGTTCAGCAGCTCCATAGAAGAAGCAGAGGAAGAACACGATATAGAGTTCACTCCACCACAGGTGACCGAACACCGAAACCAAAGGGAGGAGAGCCCAGTCACTGTAGGCAGTCCGGACAGGCCTGAGGCACTGCAAACAGCAGACACTCAGGCCAGCGCCCAACAACCAGAGCCCCAACTAAGGCGCTCTACAAGGGAGCGTAAACCACCAGAGAGACTCAACCTGTGATCCCAATAAGATTTTTGGGGGGCAGGTGATGTCAAGTATTCAACCAGCATTGTAACCCATGTATAAACTGACCTAAGTAGTACACCATGAGAACACTGACCACTAGGTGGGAGACACTCCTAACCTGGACCTTCAGGTATAAATGGGGAAGCTCTACCCACCTTCATCACTTGAGTGCTAAGGAATAAAGGACAGGTCACAGACTGACCTTCTCTCAAGCATGGGCCTCGTGTGCATTTATACTGTGTAGTAAGGACGTATCAGCACCCACCTCCGCCCCCACCCCTCCGCTATTGGGAGTGAGGGGGGTTTAATTACCCTCTTCAATTCTTGTTCCATTCCAGTAAAGTACCACAGCCATAATGGGATGAATTTTATGATTTAGCATTCCTGCTCTACTGCAGAGATGTGCATTAATTATAAAATCTACTAACATTTGGGTACGGTAGTGTAATGGTTATGATAGTGAGCCAGTGATCCACAGGCCTGGACTAATAGACTAGATAACGTGAGTTCAAATCCCACCATGGCAGTGGTTAGAATTTAAATTCAGTTTAAAAAAAAATCTGGATATAAAAAACTGCTATCAGTAAAAGTGACCATGAAGCTGTCAGATTGTCGTAAAAACCCAATTGGTTCATTCATGTCCTTTGGCGAAGGGAACCAGCCATCCTTACCCAGTCTGCCTCTATGTGACTCCAGTCCCACACCAATGTAATTGACCCTTAACTGCCCTCTAAACTCGCCTAGTCAGCCATTGAGTTGTATCAAACCACTACAGCAGTTCAAGAAGGGTCCCAATATCACCTTCCCAGGGCAACTAGGGCTGGCCAATAAATGCAGCTTTTCCAGCAACACACACAGCCCAAGCATGATTTTTTTTTAAATGACCATGCTATTATTGTATGAGATGATTAAAAGGGAAGGTATAATAAGTGGTAGAAATTCAGAAAAATTGAAATTATAAACAACTAGAAAGGTCGGAAAACAGTAAGTGATGTCAAATGATATGGCTTTTGTTAATGATTAATTTCTGGTTACAGTAGTTAAGTAATATTCATGGCAAAGAGATAAAATAGTTCATTCACTTCATGACTCATGTTTATTGTCCGTTCATCATTTCTTTGTCACGCATGGGAAGATCATTGTTATCTCGACAGTGTTAGTATGGATATTGTGGTATATGGAAATAAGTGGTTGAAATTGTGGGGCCAATTTTTAAGTTGGATCCTAAGTGGACCCAAAACACAATTTCACCCCAGAAATTGATAAAATGAACTTAAATGTATATAACAAGTATTTAAAACAAATAGTTCAGATTGAGTTAACTTTTGTTTATATGGTGACCATATTTAACACATATATCAATCAGAGTTCAAAAACTAATTGATAAAGATATATTTTAAGCACACACAACTCATTGTATGTATGCATACACTGCATTTGCATTTTTTTTATTATATTAACAAAATTCACAAGGTTTTTGAAAGCATGTTTTTTATGGATTTAATTGTGATAGAGTATCACACCATCCTCCTCCAATGCCTCTCCTCCAATGTTCTCGCTTGTTTCTGCTCTTAACTATCTGATTGTAGCCAGGGCATCTCCAGCAATGACTTTTCTTTGCAGCACTATTTCCTCCTCTTTCTCATCTACATGCTGCCCCTTGGCGACATCATCTGAAGGCATGGGTCCGTTCACCTTCTGCCTGTATGCTGATGACACTCAGTTCTCCCTCTCCATCATCTGTTTCGGCCCATCCACTTTCTCTCAGACTGCGAAGACCAAAGTCATCTCTGACCTCCCTCTCCCGCACACAAACTCTGTACCCCTGCCACTGATTTCATTCCCCTCCCAGGCCAGTGCCTCAGCCAGAACCAGGCTGTTTGCAATCTTGGCATCCTGGCTACGTGGATTTGTCAAAGGAAAAGTGTCTTTGACAAATTTAATAGAATTTTTGAAGAAATTATGGATTACATAGATAAAGGAAATGCAGTAGATGTGGCCTATGGATTTTCAAAAGGCATTTATTAACAAGTCTCCTGAAATAATTTATCAATGTTCAGGCGTATGGTATGAGGATAGCAGCATGGATAGAACATTGATTAATAGGCAAAAAGCAGAAAGTGTATGGAAGAAGTAAATAGGTGTTGTTTGGGTTATAGAATGTACCCTGGGGGTCAGTGCTGGGTCCATTTTTGTTCTCAGTATATATAGGTGATTTGGACTTGGGTATAGGAAATGTAATCTCAAAATGTTCTGACGACACAAAAGTAGTAAGTTTGGTAAACAGTGAGGTAGACTGTAAAAGACTTCAAGAAGACATAGACAGATTAGTGGAATGGGCAAAAAGGTGGCAGATGCAATTTAATGTGGATTGATGTGAAGTAATACATTTTGCAGGCAAAGCAAGGAATGGGAATATACACTTAATGGAAAGAGGCTGAAGGGTGAGGATAAACAGAGAGACCTGGTTCAAATCCATAATTCCTTGAGTGCAGGTAGGAAAAGACCTAACAAAAGGCCAACAGCATTTTGGGTTTTGTAAATGAGAGTATAGAGGTCAAAAGTTATGAGATAATGACAAATTTGCACAGTAACTTGGTTAGGCCACAGTTTTAAGTTACTATAATAACAGAAAATGCTGGAAATACTCAGCAGGTCAAGCAGCATCTGTGGAGAGAAAAACAGTTAATGTTTCAGTTGATGAACTTTCGTCAAAGCTGGAAAAAGTTAGAGATGTAACAGGTTTTAAGCAAATAGAAGCAGGGAAAGGGGCGCGGGGAGGAAAGGACAAAAGTGAAGGGTAGAAGCAAGAGAGATGAAATAATGAAAGGAATGATAGTACAAGGCAAAAGTATGCTGTGTGCAGTTTTGGGTGCCCATTATAGAAATTATATTAAAGCCATAAAGTATATACACCAGGGATGAGAAATTAATTATGAAGAAAGACTTGTGAAAGAGGAAATTTAATAGAGGTTTTTAACATTATGCATAGGATTGTGGGAGCATTTGAATATTTTAAGGAAAATGTTAAGTATTTGAAGCAGAGGAAGATAAAAGGCTATGGGAATAGAGTGGACCAGCAGGATTAGATTTGGATTGCTCTAGCAAAGAGCTGGTACAGACAGGATGATTTAAGTGGCCTCCTTCTGTGCTGTAAACTTGCCTACTTCTATGAAATCAGGCTTGGTTGACTAGACTCCAAACACTTTTTGTCCAAGTGTACACATGAAGAATGTAATTACTAACTGTGAAACACCTTAGGACGCTTGACTATATTAAAAGTGCCATTAAGTGTAAATTGTTGTTGAATTGTGAATTGATTTTTGTATTTAAATTATGAGACAATCTAATGTGAGTCCTTTAGCTTCTCTTGCACTCCAAAAAAAGCTTGTCATCTGATTGGAAATCTCTCTCTCACTTGTTGTCTCCATCCACTCGCTCACTGTCACAGAGTTTCTTTCAACTCTTTCAAATCCAAGTATGGCAGCCCCTAATTATTACTCCTTGATTTATCTCATCTTATCCTTTACTAATGTCAACATTGGCAGTGTACTACATTAAATTCCTTGGCCCTTGACTTTGGTTTCTCATTAAAAATAAAGTTAAAGTATAACATTTTTGATTGCATCCAGCTTGGTCTGGGTGTGGCTAGCAGGCAAAAACAACTGAAAATAATTGGATAGTATGATAATGAGTAATTTGCAGTTATGGGAGTGTCACATGGTATATATCGAAGTTCACAAGGAGAAACTACTCTGGCTACGTATGAAGAACAAACAACAGGTTAGTATTCTATAGAGATGTTGCTTTTCATTGTAAACTTATCGCTACTCGTAATACTTTTCTGATCAGATCTTGCTGGAGCACGGCATCTTAATGGAGCATGCACTGTTACTGAGGAAGAGACATTTGGGTCGTTTGCACCTCCCATTAGTGTTCCCGGGAATGCTGATGGGGTGCAAATGATGGTTCACCCAGGCGCAGCGCCGCTAACGACTCCCACTAAATTTTGCCTCATCATTGTGCGCAGTGATATGTTTTCACGCGAGAATGAAAATTTGGGAGCGCCCTTGTTGCTGGCGATACTAGTTTCAGGGGACCTGTACTGGCCTGCAGGCCACTTGCGGGGCGCTACTTAAAGGAGAGGTGGAGCTTGCAAAAACAAAATCGGCCTACTTACTGGTTGTGGCCCGTTGAATTGTGGTACGTGGAGTCTGTGCTGCGATCTTACAGCTCGACACTCTGAGTGCCGGGCTGATGCCACCGCACCCCACTCTCCAGTGGTCCAGGTAAGGATCCGCAGAGTCCGCAGCTTGGCCTTCCCCTTTAATTAAGGGGAGGACTCTTTCAACGTGGCAGTTCTGGGCATTCTTGCGCGTAGCGCAGCAGCCCTCTTCTTTTGTTTCTGCCCCACTCGCACTCCACAGCAAATGGAGTGTGTTATTTTGCGCTCCACTTGCTATCGGAAGCGGTAACCCCAACATTGCGAGCGGGGCTGAACATCCACAACTGGCGCAGGAACTCCCGAATGGGGCGCTCTGCAATTTCCCCCCCTTAGACTTTTTTCTGCTCAAAGATTTTTGTGCCATAACTTGCTGAAAGGGCAAACTCATAATGCACAGCGAGGGAAATCGAGCATCTTGGACCTCAGTGAATGGTGGGACCTGTCATGTTTGTAACTACAATATAACACCACTGAATTACTGTATCCACTCAACACAGATGCACACCTTGACCACAGGGGCTGAACTTGTGGGAGACACTCCTTACCTGATCACTCAGGTATTTAAAGGGAGGTCCCACACAGGATCATCACTTCTGGAATGCTGAATAAAGAGTTAAGGTCACAGAGTGGCCTTGTCCCTGGAATGCGCCTCGTGTGGTTTCATGCTGTAGAGTAAGGACTTTACATTGGCGACGAGAAATGGGAATTCACGACCCATGAGAATGGCCACTGGTAGCACAGATGAACGGTACTGTGTTGGGGAAGACTGGGACGATTTTGTTGAGAGGCTTCAGCAGAGCTTTGTCATGAAAGACTGGCTGGGGGATGCAACGGCCGACAAGCATCGGGCTCATCTTTTGACCAGCTGCGGGCCAAAGACTTATGCGCTCATGAAGGACTTACTGGCACCCGAAAAGCTGTCGGACAAAACCTTTGAAGAGCTTAGCAAGTTGATTGGGGAGCACCTCAAGCCGGCGAGCAGCATACACATGACTCGACACAGATTCTACACCCACCGATGTCGTGAAGGATAGAGCGTACCAGACTTTGTAGCGGACCTCAGGCGCTTGGCCAGCCTCTGTAAGTTCACAGATGCCTGCAGGGGTAGATGCTAAGAGACTTCTTTATCGAGGGTATCTATCATGTGGGGATTTTTCGCAAGTTAATTGAGACCATGGACTTGACCTTGGAAGCGGCGGCGTTGTTGGCTCAGACTTTCATGGCGGGGGAGGAAGAGATGAAAATGATTTACGCGTGCAATTCTGCCTCCAATGATGTGATGGATCAGGGAGTCAACATCCTCAATGCTACTCAGAGCCCCGCGGGCAGGCAGGGGCAGTCCGACATTCATCAGGCAGTAATAGACCCCAGAGTAGGACCTCAACAGAGACAATGGCAGGCTGATCGGATGTTCACGCCATCACAGTGGACAATACAGCCTGGGATGGGGCCATTGACACCTTCTAATAGGGTACTTAAGAGCAGTCAGAGGGACAGTCAGCGCGGATTCCTGGCCACAGCCCTTTTGTCTCCAAAAATGGAAATTTTAACTCGTGCTGGAGGTGTGGAGGAAAACACTCAGCCAGATCTTGCAGATTCCAACAGTTTGTCTGCAGAAACTGCAACCTCAGTGGCCATTTAGCTCGTATGTGCAGAAAGCCTGCAAACCAGACTGATATGAGACAGGTGGGCCAGAAGAGGGTTCTGTGAGGCAGGATGACTTTTGGGGCAAATCGATGGACGCCGAGGTTCAGCGGGTCCATGTGGCGGATATTCACAGTCCATACACCAAAACGCCACCAATGATGATGAGGGTTTTATGAACGGTATCCCAGTACGAATGGAGCTGGATACGGGGGCTAGCCAGTCATTCATGGGCGTTCAACAATTCGAGAAGCTATGGCTACTCAAAGCCAGTAGACCCAAATTAGAACGTATCAAGACACAATTAAGGACTTGCACCAAAGAAATCATTTCGGTGTTAGGCAGTGCAATGTTGGCTGTCACGCACGATGGCTTAGTGAACCGGCTGCTGCTCTGGATTGTCCTGGGCAATGGTCCCGCATTGTTGGGGAGGAGCTGGTTAGCCGAGATGAACTGGAAATGGGGGGATGTTCACGCAATGTCCTCGGTGGAGCGAAGTTCGTGCTCACAAGTCCTACAACAATTCGAGTCACTTTTCCAACCGGGCGTCAGGACTTTCAAAGGCACTAAAGAAGCGATACACATCACCCCGGACGCCAGGCCAGTGCACCACAAAGCCAGAGCGGTGCCGTATGTGATGCGGGAGAAAATCGAGAGCGAATTGGACCGGCTATTGTGAGAGGGCATCATCTCGCCTGTCCCATCGTCCCCGTTCTTAAAGCAGATGGCTCTGTCAGGATCTGTGGCGACTACAAGGCCACCATCAATCGGGTGGCTTTACAAGACCAATACCCACTCCCAAGAGCAGGCGGCAAGCTGTTCACCAAGTTGGACCTCACTTCAGCCTATATGACCCAGGAACTGGCCGACGAATCTAAACTGCTGACCACAAGGGACTGTTCGTTTATAACAGGTGCCCATTTGGCATTCGATCAGCCGCCGCGATTTTTCAATGCAACATGGAATGCCTGCTTAAATCCATCCCTGGAACGATCGTATTCCAGGACGACATCCTCATCACGGGTCGAGACACCGAGGAACACCTCCACAACCTGGAGGAGGTGCTACGCCGACTGGACTGGGTAGGCCTGCGACTCAAGAAGTTTAAATGCACGTTCTTAGCTCCCGAGGTTGAGTTTCTGGGCAGGAGGGTTGCTGCAGTTGGGATTCGGCCCACCAAATCCAAAACAGAGGCGATTCAATGAGCACCCAAGCTCTGCAACACATCAGAGTTGCGTTCATTCCTGGGACTGTTGAACTATTCCGGGAGCTGTCTGCCAAATTTGAGCACATTATTGGAGTCGCTACACGTGCTCCTGTGTCAGGGTTGCAACTGGTTTTGGGGGGGAAAGTCAGGAACGGGCTTTTGATCGGGTGTGAAACCTACTGTGTTCAAACAAGCTGTTGACCCTGTACAACCCCTGCAAAAGTTTAGTTCTGATATGTGATGCATCGTCCTATGGGGTTGGGTGCGTGCTGCAGCAGGGTAATGCTGAGGGTCAGCTACAACCTGTGGCTTATGCCTCCAGGTCGCGCTCTCAAGCAGAACGGGGTATGGGATGGTTGAGAAGAAAGCGCTTGTATGTGTCTATGGTGTAAAGAAAATGCATCAGTACCTCTTTGGTAGGAAGTTTGAATTAGTGACGGACCATAAGCCGCTTACATCCCTGTTGTCAGACAGCAAGGCTGTCAATGCCAACGCATCAGCTCGCATACAGCAATGGGCTCTCACGCTAGTGGCCTATGACTACCCCATCCGGCACCGGCCCGGTACTGAAAATTGCACTGATGCGCTCAGCAGGCTCCCACTGGCCACCACCGAGGGGGCAGCTGAGCAAAGCGTTGAGATGGTCATGGCTGTCGCTGCCTTTGACAGCGCAGGCTCCCCTATCCCAGCCGATCAGATCAAAATCTGGACAAACAGAAATCCCCTCCTATCCCTGATGAAGAAATGTGTCCTGACTGGGGATTGGGTGCCCGCACATGAAGCATGCCCTGAGGAGGTCAGACCATCCACAGGCGGATGGATGAGCTCTCCATCCAAACTGACTGCCCACTATGGCTCGGGAGGTGCGTAGAGGAGCAGCCTATAAAAGGCCCAACGTCGCTGAGGCTTGGGCGTGGCATGCTTGTGCAGCTGCAGCTGGGTGAGAAGACAAAATTGAAACAGAGAAATCGAAAGGTGACGTCATAGCCAAGGGTGTAAGTGATTGGCTGGTGATTGGTGAGTAGTTTTTCTTTTTCTTTATCAGCAAGTAACCTTTGCATTGTTGTTGCCAATTTAAGTTTATCTGCGGGTTAAGTCATGGCAGGAGAGCTCGGACACGTGTTATGCTCCTCGTACTATGTGGGAAGTCAGGGACCGCATTGTGGAACTGGAGCTGCGGGTGGATTCACTCTGGAGCATGCACCATACTGAGAATGACGTGAATAGCACGTTTAGTGAGTTGGTCTTACCGCAGGTAAAGGGTCCATAGCCAGATAGGGAATGGAAGACCAACAGGAAGAGCAGTACAAGGAAGGTCATCCTCCTGCAAAACAGGTAACCATTTTGAGTACTATTGAGGGGGATGGCTCATCAGGGGAGAGCAGCAGCAGCCAAGTTCACGGCACCGTGGCTGGCTCTGCTGCACAGGAGGGCAGGAAAAAGAGTGGGAGAGCGATAGTGATAGGGGATTCGATTGTAAGGGGAATTGATAGGCGTTTCTGCGGCCACAACCGAGACTTCAAGATGGTATGTTGCCTCCCTGGTGCAAGGGTCAAGGATGTCTCGGAGCTGGTGCACGACATTCTGAAAAGGGAGGGTGAACAGCCAGTTGTCATGGTACATATAGTACCAATGATACAGGTAAAAATGGGATGAAGTCCTATCAGATGAATTTAAGGAGCTAGGAGTTAAATTAAAAAGTAGGACCTCAAAGGTAATAATCTCAGGATGGCTACCAGTTCCATGTGCTAGTCAGAGTAGGAATTGCAGGATAGCTCAGATGATTACGTGGCTTGAGGAGAGGTGCAGAAGGGAGGGATTCAAATTCGTGGGACATTGGAACCGGTTCTGGGGGAGGTGGGACCAGTACAAACCGGAAGGTCTGCACCTAGGCAGGAATGGAATCAATGTCCTAGGGGGAATGTTTGCTAGTGCTGTTGGGGAGGAGTTAAACTAATATGGCAGGGGGATGGGAACCTATGCAGGGAGAAAGAGGGAAACAAAATGGAGTCAGAAGCAAAATATCGAAAGGAGAATAGTAAAAATGGAGGGCAGAGAAACCCAAGGCAAAAGACAAAAAGGGCCACATTACACAAATTCTAAAGTGGCAATGTGTATAAGAAAGACAAGCCTGAAGGCTCTGTGCCTCAATGCGAGAAGTATTCGGAATAAGGTGGATAAATTAACTGTGCAGATAGCAGTTAACGGATACGATGTGATTGGCATCACGGAAACATGGCTCCAGGGTGACCAAGGCTGGGAATTCAACATCCAAGGGTATTCAGCATTTCGGACTACAATGTAACACCACTGCATTACTGTATCCACTAAACACAGATGCACACCTTGACCACAAGGGTGAACTTGTGGGAGACACTCCTTACCTGATCACTCAGGTATTTAAAGGGAGGTCCCATGCAGGGTCATCGCTTCTGGAGTGCTGAATAAAGAGTTAAGGTCACTGTGTGGCCTTGTCCCTGGAATGTGCCTCGTGTGGTTTCATGCTGTAGAGTAAGGACTTTACAGGACCAACAGTGTATCTCCTTAACCAATGAGATTTAAGGATTGGGAAAGATAGAGAGAAACAGTGGAGAAGGAGGATGAATTAGAATCAAATCAAATCAAATACTGAAAGAGAAATAAAGTGAGGGGAAGATTGGATTAAGAGAGAGAGTAGAGAGAGAGACTGGAAAGAAAAAAATCATTTTAAAAACTGTTTTTAAAAATCTCTATCAACAATTGACTACATGCAAGAAAGAGATTGAAAAGTTTAAATTGTTCCCTTACTGGACCGCAGAGATTAATTGGCATTGCATTAACAATTATCACATTTTTAAAAAGGTACTTGCGCTTGTAAAGTTCCAGCCTTAACTTTCTGTGGCAAGGAATGCATATCCCGTGCCATGTGCGAACATTAAGAAGCATACCATGTACTGGACAACCAAATGTGCAGGAAGTGTCATCAGCTGGACAACCAAATGTGCAGGAAGTGTCGTCAGCTGATATGGCTGGTATCACTACGGTGCATCCGCGAGGCTGGGAGCTACGTGGATAGCATGTTTCAGGAGATGGTCAGCCCGCAGCGTAAGAGTGTGCAGACAGAGGGGAATGGGTGATTCTCAGACAGACAAGAGGGACAAGGCAGGTAGTGCAGGAGTCCCCTGAGGGCATCTTGCTCTCCAACCAGTATTCAGTACTGAGGGCGATGGTTCCTCTGGGGAGCATAGCCAGAGTCAAGAACATGGCACCACGGGGTCGGGGGGGAGGAAGATCGGGAAAGCAATATTGATAGGAGATTCAATAAAAACATAGAAATATAGAAAATAGGAGCAGTAGTAGGCCATTCGGCCCTTCGAGTCTGCAAGGCCATTCAATAATATCATGGCTGATCCTCTATCTCAACACCATGGGCCCAAGTTTCCACACGATGAAAAACGGGCGCCCCTCCGAGCTGGGCGCCTGTTTTTCGCGCCTAAAACGGCGCCTAAAAAAAACCTCGCGATTCTGGAGCGTTCTGCAGCTCCTTGTCTGCCTGGCGCAGCGCCCAGGGGGGCGGAGCCTACACTTGCGCCGATTTTGTAAGTGGGAGGGGGCGGGTACTATTTAAATTATTTTTTTTCCTGCCGGCAATGCTGCGCGTGCGCGTTTGAGCGTTCGCGCATGCTCAGTGTGAAAAAAACATTGGCACTCGGCCATTTTTGTAGTTCTTTGTAGCTGTTTAATTTTTTAATATTTTTTTAATAAAACCACATTGCCATCAGCACTTGCAGCCTTCTCACTGTCTCCTTCCCCCCACCCGCGGGAAGAACGGGCGCCTCCCCCGCCCCCATCGCGGGAAAGAAAGGGCGCCTCCTCTCCCCTCCTACACCCCCCCCCCGCGGGAAGAACGGGCGCCTCCTACCCCCCCCCCCCCCCCCGCGGGAAGAACGGACGCCTCCTCCCCTTCCCCCCCCCCCCTCGCGGGAAAGAACGGGCGCCTCCTCTCTCCTTCCCCCCCCCCCCCACGGGAAAGAACGGGCCCCCCCCCGGGAAATAACGAGCGCCTCTCTTCCCCCCCCCCCCCGCGGGAAAGAATGGGCGCCTCTCCCCTCCCCCCCCCCCCCCTCGCGGGAAAGAACGGGCACCTCCTCTCCCCTCTCCCGCCCTCCCCCACCCCGTGGGGAAGAACGGGCGCCTCAGGCTGACTGCAGCATTCTCCGTGCCTGAAGCACTTTCACACAGGTAGGAAGATGGTTTCTTTAATCTTTTCTTTGCTTATAAATGTTTATTCAGGTTGGATTTATTTGTATAATATTTGTAGAAGTATAAATAAGGATTCATTGTAGAATTTAATGAGTTCCCTTCCCCTCCCCTCCCCCCCCCAAACCCTGTTCTGGACGCCTAATTTGTAACCTGCGCCTGATTTTTTAATGTATAGAACAGGTATTTTCAGTTCTACAAAAATCTTCACTTGCTCCATTCTAACTTAGTTTGGAGTACGTTTTCACTGTGGAAACTTTGAAATCAGGCGTCAGTGGCTGGACACGCCCCCTTTTGAAGAAAAAATTCTGTTCCAAAGTAGAACTGTTCTACCTGACTAGAACTGCAGAAAAAAAAATGTGGAGAATTGCGATTTCTAAGATAGTCCGTTCTCCACCAGTTGCTCCTAAAAATCAGGCGCAAATCATGTGGAAACTTGGGCCCCATATTCCTGCTTTTTCCCCATACCCCTTGATGCCCTTTGTTTCTATCAATCTATCTATCTCCCTCTTAAATATATTCAGTGACTTGGCCTCCACAGCCTTCTGCAGTAGAGAATTCGACAGGTTCACCACCCTCTGAGTGAAAACATTTCTCCTCCTCTCGGTTCTAAATTTCCTATCCCGTATCCTGAGGCTGTGACCCTCTTCTTCTAGACTTCCCAGCCAGGGGAAACATCCTCCCCGCATCCAGTCAATCCAACCCCGTCAGAATTTTATATGTTTCAATGAGATCCCCTCTCATTCTTCTAATCTCAAGTGAATACAGGCCTATTAGACCCAATCTCTCCTCATACCCAGAGAGTGGTGAACCTGTGGAATTCTCTACCACAGAAAGTTGTTGAGGCCAATTCACTAAATATATTCAAAAAGGAGTTAGATATAGTGCTTACTACTAGGGGGATCAAGGGGTATGGCGAGAAAGCAGGAGTGGGGTACTAAAGTTGCATGTTCAGCCATGAACTCATTGAATGGCGGTGCAGGCTCGAAGGGCCGAATGGCCTACTCCTGCAACTATTTTCTATGTTTCTATGTTTCGACAGTCCTGCCATCCCAGGAATCAGTCTGGTGAACCTTCGCTGCACTCTCTCTATGACAAGTCTTTCCTTTCTTGGGTAAGGAAACCAAAACTACACACAATACTCCAGGTGCGGTCTCACCAAGGCCCTGTATAACTGTAGTAAGACATCCTTGCTCCTGTACTCAAATCCTCTTGCAGGCCAACATACCATTTGCTGCCTTAACTGCTTGCTGCACCTGCATATTTGCTTTCAATGACTGGTGTACAAGATCCCTCTGTACATCAACACTTCACCATTTAAATAATACTTTGTCCTTATGTTTTTCCAACCAAAGTGGATAACTTCTCGCCTTGTAGCATCTTTGCATCCTCCTCACAACTCACTCACTCACTCACTCACTTATGGTACCCCACTAGTCACTGCCCGCCACCCCAAAAAAGACCCGTTTATTCCTATTCTCTGTTTCCTGTCAGTTAACCAATTTTCAATCCATGCCAATACATTACCCCAATCCTATGTGCTTTAATTTTTCACAATAACTTCTTATGTGGGACTTTATCAAAGGCCTTCTGAAAATCCAAATACACCACATCCACTGGTTCTCCCTTATCTATTCTAATAGTTACATCCTCAAAAAACTCCAGTAGGTTTGTCAAACACAATTTTCCTTTCATAAATCCATGTTGACTTTGTTTAATCCCGTTGATATTATCCAAGTGTGCTGTTATCATATCCTTTATAACAGACTCTAGCATTTTCTCTACTTCTGATGTTAGACTAACCGGTCTGTAGTTCCACGTTTTCTCTCTCCCTTCTTTTTTAAATAGTGGGGTTACATTTGCCATCCTCCAATCTGCAGGAACTGTTCCATAATCTATAGAATTTTGGAAGATGACAACCAATGCATCTACTATTTCCATGGCTACTTCTTTTAGTACTCTTAATAGTTCGGGGCACAGGCATTTCTGCAGCCGCAGATGTGATTCCAGGATGGTTTGTTGCCTCCCTGATGCCAGGTTCAAGGATGCCACTGAGCAGCTGCAGAACATTCTGATGGGGGGGGGGAGCCTAAACAGTCAGAGGTCATGGTCCGTATTGGTATCAATGACATAGGTAGAAAGAGGGATGAGGTCCTGCAGGCAGATTTTTGGGAGCCAGGAAAGAGATTCAAAAGGAGGACCTCAAGGGTAGTATTCTCCAGATTACTCCTGGTGCCACGAGCTGGTGAGTACAGAAATAGGAGGAAAGAGCAGATGGATGCGTGACTGGAGAGATGGTGCAGGAGGGAGGGCTTTAGATTCTTGGGACATTGGGACTGGTTCTGGGGGAGGGGGGTGTTATGTATGTAACCCTTGGCAACCTGTATCACACCACCACTAGAGGGCCTACCTGTTGGAGTCTCAAGGGATCCCAGCATCACTTGGGAGCATTGTATATAAGCAGGCCTCCCACGCTGTACCAGCACTCTGGAGTTTAATTAAACTCCAAAGGTCACGCTTGCTCATTGCATACAGTACTCAGTTGTATCCTTTATTATGAGTGTAATAGGGGGGACCTGTTCAGATCGGAGGGGTTACATTTCAACAGAGCTGGGACCAATGTCCTTGCAGGGGGTAGATGGGGAGGGGGGAGGGGGGAGGGGGGTTTACTAGTTCTGTTGGAGAGGGTTTAAACTAATTTGGCAGGGGGATGGGTACTATGAAGTAGCATTAGAAAGGAGAAACAAGGTGCACAAAGGACTGGGAGAGACGGATAACACTAGAGTAATAAATAGTATGGTGTTAGGTGGGGTCAGACAAAAAGAGAATACAAGAAGGTCTAAGGTTACAATGCATGGGTGTAAATGCACAAAGTGTGGTAAATAAGGTTGGCGAGCTGGAAAAGGGCAGAATCTATTTGTTTAGAGTTGAGAAACAATAGAGGTGCTATTACACTACGAGGTGTATTCTTCAGGCTGCCAACTCGTGGGAAGGATATAGAGGATCAAATTTGCAGGGAAATTAGAGAGGTGCAAGAACTATAGAGCAGCGATAATGGGAGACTTCAATTATCCTAATATGGGGCTCAATTTTTCACTATGCCATTTTTTGGCGCACTGCAAGAGTTACGTTTGGTTTTTTTTGGCCCGAACTACGCCAAAAAAAGAACTATCAAGTTTCCCCGATCTATTTTTTGAAATTGGCATCGCGCAGCCTGTCCTTTAGCTTCGGAGAGTGGCGTCTAATGTCTGCACTGAAAAAATGATGCCCCCCCTTCTGCGCATGCGCGGGGAAAAAAAGGAATGTTTGTGAGGTGACTGCTATGGGCGCGCAAGTACACCTCCCCGTCTGCATTCGACCATTTTTAAAGAGCCAGTTGTGTGGGAGAATTTAAAAAATCGGAGCTGCAATACAAGATGCAACGCCGCTCAAGGACCAAGAATTTCTTACAGGATGAAGTGGAGGCCCTGGTTACTGTATACTGGAAAATCTGCACCCACTGACACCCTTGGAAGAGAGGGTCACTGCTTTGATGAGTCTTGCCTGGAGAAAAGCAATCACCACTGCACAAGTTAGGTCGCCACTCAAGGGAGATGGTAAGTCCTGTAAATTCCACAGTCTGGCTTTGCTAAATGTTAAGTTCTGCGCGGGCTAGCTATGCTTCGGTTCATGGGGATGTCTCCGTCAGCTACGCCTTGGTTGATGCAGTGTGCCATTATTCTTCGTGGTCCTTCAAATGAGCCTGCTGCCTGCACTATGTGAGCCTACTCATGCCATCCTGCCCCCTCCTCTGCTGCTAACCGATCGTCTGTTCTGTTATATTTTGCAGAACTTGAGGCCAACCCTGACAAGGCTGAAACCGATGCAGAAGATTCAGACATGGACGAGCCTGAAGAGGAGAACATCTTCCAATCCCACCTTCCAGGCCAAGAGCATGGGGGGAAGGGGGAGGGGTAGATGATGGATGAAGCCCCCACTGTTGTACTCACTCTGGAAGATGTGCAGGGGCCACCCATTGTGGTGCCAGGCCCTTTGCTGAGTGGTACAAGTGTTGGGACATTACATGGTTTCTCACAGTCCGAGGTTGGGGATTCCAGTGGGTGCAGCGAGGCACACCCAGGGCCCCACCATCTGAGGCTGCAGTTCCCAGTAGGATGCAGTGAGGCACATCCAGGGTGAGGAGGGGAAGGAGAGCTCGACAGTGCTTTCCTAAGAATCAGGATCTAATAGATGCCATCATCTGAACCTCAATGAGTGTGCAGAGCATTGACCTTACATGATCACTCCTAGATGCCATCAGTGGGGTGGGTGATGAGGTATCGGGGCAGTCGGGAGAAGTAACAGCACTCTCACGAGAAATGGGAACACTGTCTGGGAACATGAGGGAGGAAATGTTGCAGGTAGCTGATACACTGTCGGCAAACATGAGGGAGGGAATGTTGGAGGTAGTCAGGGAACATGAGGAATGTCAGGGAATGTCGGAGTTAGCTGCTGTAGTAAAGGAACATGCCTAGACCCTGCACCCATTGACAGTAACAACTGCCACTCCCACTCCAATCCCCAGATCAGCCTTTGAAGAGGCCCAAGCCGAGTCTTCCACATTACCACCTGCCCACGCACCCCATCAAGAAGTGTGCATTACCCAAGATGTTCGAAAGAATAAGCTTAGTACCAACCCGAGAAACACTGCGCCACCGCCTGCGGGCAGAGGTGGAGTCAACAAGACCAAGCGCAGTGGGCGGTCTTAGAATAAGGTGGAGGAGAGATGGGTGCAGCCTTTCTTTGCTGCTGCTGTTAATGTTGTAACTGATCTCAAATTTGCAAGTTTAAAAGTTTGGAAGTGATCTTAAGTGAAAATGTTAACGTTTGATGCAAGAATCTTTTAATTTAAGTTGAGTACAAACAAGTGTTAAACGTTTGAATAAAATATATTTTAAATTGTAACTGAATCATTCCCATTATTTGTTCCATTAACACAACACAATATTACGGAACAAGTCCAAACAGTAAACATGGTCCATTTGGAATAGTTGCCGCTGAGCCTTCAGGCAGCAAAGTGTTCACGGGTGATCTGCTGGCACAAGGCTCGAGCAATTGTTAAATGGGCCATGACAGCCCGCCCTCCTCCACCGTCGTGCTCCGGGTTCAGTTAGTTGCATGGCTTTCTCCTCCTCCTCGTCATCTGCGTCTTCCTCCTCATCATCAGCCACTATCATTTCAGGTGGGTATTCTGCCTCATGATGGCTAAGTTATGCAGCATGCAACGCACAACAGTGAACTGACCAACAATCTCAGGGGAGTGTTGCAAGTAGCCTCCGGAATGGTCCAAGCTCAGAAACGTTGTTTCAAGATGTCAATGGTCCTCTCTATGATGCTGCGCGTTGCAGTGTGTGATATGTTGTATTCCTGGTCAGCTTCCATCCGGGTTACACGTAGGGATGTCATGAGCCAGGTGGCGAAGCTGTACCCTTTGTCTCCAGTAGCCAGCTCTGCCCTTCCAGTTGCTGCTGAAACATGGCAGATATAGCGCTCTCGCGTAGGATGAATGCATCATGGGAGCTCCCAGGGTATCTCGCATCAACTGACATGGTGCAATGCATGTCGTCACACAGGAGCTACACATTAATGGAGTGGAAGCCTTTTCTGCTCCTGCATATCTCGGAATCCTCTAAAGGTGCTCGCAAGGCGATGTGGGTACAATCAATGCAGCCCTGTACCTTTAAGAAGCCAGCAATCCTGGAGAAGCTAAACAGCCCTTTCACGCATTGCCTGGGTGGTCATGGGGAACTTAATGTAGTCATTCCGCTGGGCATATAGTGCAGCAGTCACCTGCCAATATGTGTTGCATGTTGAGAGATGGCACACACATCCCCAGTTGTGGCGTAGAATGATCCTGATGCATAGAATGAAAGTGCAGCTGTAACTGTCACTTTAACTGACAAAGCAGTCTTCGTGACACTTTTAGGTTGCAGATCTGCTTTTACTAACCCACAGATCTCGGTTACAACTTCTTTGTGGAAACGCAGCCCTCTCACACAGTCTGCATCACTCAGGTGCAGGTATGAACACCTGTCTCAATATACCCATCATGGGTAAGGCCTTCTGCCCATCATCCTACGTCCTCTGATGTTCCTCATGTGGTGACGTTGAATCAATCTTCTCTGCAGCAATATCCTGCAGAAGGCTTGCATGAGGTATGGCATTGTCAAGATTGCCCCCATGATTAAATTGTACCTTTGCAAGAAGCTCAAAACAGCAGGACAAGCTTCTTTGTTCTCTCTCTCCCCAAGGTTGCCGCCCTAGTATGGACCACACCCAGGTCTGCGCATGTGCAATAGGCTTGCTTAGAACGGGAAGCTAAGCATTAAAATGAGGACATTTGGGGCAACAAAGTCGAATGAAATTCTTTAATTTTAGATTTTTTTTCAAAGTACCACCCTATCACCGACCGAATATCTCCTCACCGGGCTCGAGAGTCGGCCGGCAGAATCGCTCCCTCCCACAGACACTGGTTCGGCAAACACCAGCCCCTCCCCCACCACCCCAGGCTTCTTTTGGTGCTGCTGCAGAGTGTAAGGGTTCTCATCCCTTCAGTTCAGCTTCCATCCTTCCACTCCCCCCCACCCTGGGCTTCTTTTGAAACCGAGCCCCGAGCCCGTGTCCAGCCAAGGGACTGATTCTGCCAGCCGACGCTCCGACCCTCGAGCCCGGTTTGGAAACATTCGGTGGTGGTGTGGCACTTTGAAAAAAATCCAAAATTAAAGAATTGCATTAGACTTCCATTTTCTGTGCTTTAAGCTTGGAAAAATATTAAGCTTCATAATGCATATTTATTGTGTTCTTGACTCCCACCAAAATTTCGCCTAAAAACAATGGCATCTTTCTGCGGCAATTTTTTAATGTGCGCTGGTTTTTCTTAAGTGCATAGAGGTTTTTTGGGAGTGGTCACAAATGCTGTCCTCGGAAAAATGTAAGTTGGCCAAACTTGCATAAATGTGAAAAACTGGCACAAACATCATATAAAGCAGAAAAATAACTAACCTAAAAAAATCGTAACTAACTGAGTTATGCTGGTGCACAATTTTTGGGGAAACTTGGATATTTTAATTTAGACCAAAAAAAATGGCGCGCGTCAGAAAAGCGCGCAAATTGCTGGGGAAAATTGAGCCCATAGACTGGGATAGTAATAGTGTAAAGGGCAGAGAGGGGGGGAAATTTCTGTAGTGTGTTCAGGAGAAATTTCTTGATCAGTATGTTTCCGGACCCAACGAGGAAGGAGGCATTACTGGATCTGGTTCTGGGGAATTAAGTGAGTCAAGTAGAGCACGTGTCAGTCGGGAAACATTTAGGGAACAGTGATCACAGTATCATCAGGTTTAATCTAGCTATGGAAAAAAATCTAGAGTAAAAATACTTAATTGGAGGAAAGCCAATTTCAGTGTGTTGAGATGGATCTGGCCTGGATAAGTTGGAATCAAACATTGACAAGCAAAACTATAATCGAACAATGGGCTGCCTTTAAAGAGGTGATGGTTTGGGTACAGTCGAGGTACATTCCCACAAGGGATAAATGTAGAGCAACCAAAGCCAGAGCTCCCTGGATGACTAAAGAGATAGAGAATAAGATGAAGCTGAAAAAAGGGGCATATGACAGATGTCAGGTTGAGTATACAAGTGAAAACTAGGCTGAATATAGAAAGTTCAGAGGGGAAGTGAAAAAGGAAATAAGAGGGGCAAAGAGAGAGTATGAGAACTGTAAGGGGATGGTCTTGGGGGTCAGGTTCACCTCTGACCTTCTGAGTGGTTCGAATCGCTCCCACTCCCTGGGTTCTAGACTCTGGATTTATTTGGGGAGACATGATAAAGTGCAAGAGACAACTGGTTTGGTGCAAAAGGACTTTGATTTTATTAAAGACAAGAAAATACAATGTCAAACTTATAATTACTCAAATAAAGAACAGTACATCACACATTCAAAGGGGTTACAGTGAATAATACACCTCCCACCTCCCAATACCTAACACTGACTAGATTAGACTCCCGGGACAGACGGGGACTATGCTTACCAATCCTTTATGGTCAGTTAGTGTTGGTTCGCGATTTCGGGGTTCGCTGGATTCTGTAGGTGCTGCTTGCCATACCCCGAATGTCGGAGAAGACTTCTTACTGCGCAATCCTCAGTTGGGTGGTGTTCACTGATGCGGTAGGGTGCGTTTTGTACTTACCCCATAAATACCGGTTTTCTTTCATTAGAAATAGGTTTCAAAGTCTTTTTAGATAATGTTTTCACCTGTTGGTAGTCAGGTCTAGGTTGTAGAGTGGAAACTTTCGATTCTTCGTTTTTTTCTTTGTGGAGTTTTGTTTCAAAGTTGGTCGATCACGGTGGTTTTGATGGTACCATGTTGGCTGTGGTCGGTTGCTGCCACGATGGTGATGCTCTTCCTTCCTTTTTGATTTCAGGATGTCGAGGCTCGAGAAGTTAGTTGAAACTGCTGCGGTGGTCTCTCTCCCTTCTTGATCCTCTATGATGCTATGCTGCTGTGTGCATACCTTCTACTAAGCATAGCATGTCCTTTGTTAAAGCATGACCCAGTTATACCTTTGGAGCTGTTCTAATCTTCATGCCAAATCAGCCTGGATTCTTTGTTTAATTTTTGGCGGGCTTGATATTTCTTTGTCATATTTTGGCGGGCCCATTAAAATGTTAACCTGTCTCGGGTCTGTCGATCTTTTACATCTGTTTCTTGATGGAAATATTAGTTTGGTATTTGCAATGTCTGTCTGTGCTTGGGTTTTTTCACGCGGGCTGGATGGGCCTTTGTTGTTATGCATATGCTGGATGATGGTTAGCTATCTTTGGGTTAATTGGTGCTATGTTAATGTCTCTTGTGGAGAAGGGTTTTCGAGTATCCATAATTTCTCCAGACAATTTACTTTAGTTTCAATACCCCAGACATCTTCAATACTCAAACTGGTTTATTTGTAGGATAGCCATCCTTTAGTTCTCTAGCCCTGCCCACACAGAGTAAATTTGTCTCGTAAAATCCCAAATTCGATTAAAGTTCGTAGTTTCTTCCATGTGTAGTTTAGGATTTCAAACTTTCTGGGAGATAGTTCCAAATTAAATTTCCTTTCCAATGAGTCCAAACACTGAGGTGCGGGCGGGGGGTTTCTCACGAATTTTACACCCTTCAGAACAGATTGGCAGATTAACATAAAAGGAAATCTAAAAGTTTTCTACAGGCAAAGAAATAGTAAACAGGTAATAAGAGGAGGACTGGGGCCGAATAGGGACCAAAATGGAGACCTACGCATGGAACTAAATGAGTACTTTGGCATAATCTTCTTCCTTGTTAAAGACAGATACAAAGTCGTAGTGAAAGAGGAGGTAATTGAAATATTGGATGGGATAAAAATTGTAAAGGAGGAGTTACTAGAAAGGCTGGCTGTACTTAAAGTAGATAAGTCACCAGGATCGGATGGGATGCATCCTACGATGTTGAGAGAAGTAAAGATGAAAATTGCGGAGGTACTGGCCATAATCTTCCAATCCTCCTTAGATATGGGGTTGGTGCCAAAGGATGGAGAATCACATATGTTATACCCTTGTTCAAAAAAGTATAAGTATAAACCCAGCAACTACATGCCAGTTAGTTTAACCTCGATAGTGGGGAAGCTTTTAGAAATGAAAATGAGAGACAAAATTAACAGTCACTTGGACAAGTATGGATTAATTAAGGAAAGCCAGCACGGATTTGTTAAAGGCAAATTGTGTGTAACTAACTTGATTGAGATTTTTGATAAGGTAACTGTTATGAATGTAAACCTGTAATTACCATGTCTAACCACCAGAGGGCTTATTCTCTGGTATCCTAAGGGATCCCACAATCCCTTGGGAGCACCTGTATATAAGGAGGCCTCACCAGCTGGAGAGGCACTCTGAGATCTGTAATAAAGGACTACGGTCACATTTACTTTGAGCTTGCAGTATCTAGTCTGACTTCTTATCCAAGACATAACAACTGGTGACGAGATACAGATGACAAACCCCAACGCAACAAGCAGAGAAGTGTGGGCATGCTGGAGAAAGTTTTGGAGGGAGATGATTGGGAAACCTTCGTGGAGCGACTTGACCAATACTTCTTGGCCAACGAGCTGGAAGGAGAAGGGACCGCTGCCAAACGAAGGGCGATCCTCCTCACTGTTTATGGGGCACCAACATATGGCCTCATGAAAAACCTGCTCGCTTCAGCAAAACGCACAGACAAGTCGTACAATGAGCTGTGCACACTGGTCCAGGAGCATCTAAACCCGAAGGAAAGCGTTCTGGTGGCGAGGTATCGGTTCTACAAGTACAAGAGATCTGAAGGCCAGGAAGTGACGAGCTATGTCGGCGAGCTAAGGCGTCTTGCAGGATATTGCGAATTTAAAGGACATTTGGAGCATATGCTCAGGGACTTCTTTTACTTGGCATTGGCCATGAAGTAATACTTCGCACACTTTTGACTGTAGAGACCCCGACCTTGAGTAAAGCCATAGTGATAGCCCAGGCATTTATCTCCACCAGTGACAATACCAAACAAATTTCCCAGCACACTAGTGCTGCTGCAAATACTGTGAACAAAGTAACATTTTTGAATTGAAATGTATATGGCAGGACTTAGACGTCTGCAGCTGCACATCTGCAGATGACTAAGTCCGCCATCAAGGGTGGTGAATACAAGGCAATTAACATCTTGTTGGCTCTGCGGGGGTGATCATCGATTCCATTCATGCTGCTTCAAAGGATACGTTTGCAAGGGCTGTGGAACAATGGGACACCTCCATCGTATGTGCAGGCGAGCTGCAAACCCTGCTAATCCTGCAAATCACCATGTTGCAGAGGAGGACAAATCCACGGTGGATCATGACAAACCAGAGCCTCAAACCGAGGAGGCAAAAGTATATGGGGTGCACACATTTACCACAAAGTGTCCCCCAATAATGCTGAAGGTTGAATTAAATGGACTCCCGGTGTCCATGGAGCTGGACACGGGCGCAAGCCAGTCCATAATGAGTAAAAAGACTTCAGAAAAGTTGTGATGCAACAAGGCTTCAAGGCCAGTCCTGACTCCCATTCGTACCAAACTCACAACGTACACAAAGGAACTGATTCCCATAATTGGCAGTGCTACCGTAAAGGTCTCCTACGATGGTGCGGTGTACGATTTATCACTCTGGGTGGTACTGGGCGATGGCCCCATGCTGTTCGGCAGGAGCTGGCTGGGAAAGATACGCTGGAACTGGGACAACTTCCGAGCGCTTTCGTCCGTCGACGACACCTCATGTGCCCAGGTCCTAAGCAAGTTCCCCTCGCTGTTCGAACTAGGCCTCGGGAAATTCCAAGGAGCAAAAGTGCAGATCCATATAATTCCGGGGGCGCGACCCATCCATCACAAGGCGAGAGTGGTACCTTACATGATGGGAGAGAAGATGGAGATCGAGCTCGACAGGCTGCAACAACTGGCCATCATTTCGCCGATCGAATTCAATGAGTGGGCCAGTCCAATTGTTCCAGTCCTCAAGGGAGATGGCACCGTCAGAATCTGTGGTGATTACAAAATAACTATCAATTGTTTCTCACTGCAGGATCAATACCCACTACCAAAGACAGACAACCTATTTGCGATGCTGGCGGGAGGGAAAAAGTTCACGAAGCTGGACTTCACCTTGGCCTACATGACGCAGGAGCTGGAGGAATCATCGAAAGGCCTCACCTCCATCAACACGCACAAAGGTCTTTTCATTTACAACAAATGCCCGTTTGGGATTCGATCGGCCGCGGCGATATTCCAGAGGAACATGGAAAGCTTGCTGAAGTCGGTCCTGTGCACCGTTATCTTCTCAGACGACATCTTACCGGTCAGGACACCATCGAGCACTTGCAGAACCTGGAGGAGATTCTTAGTCGGCTTAATCGTGTGGGGCTCGAAGTGCATTTTCCTGGCGCCTGAAGTGGAGTTCCTGGAGAGAAGAATCGCAGCAGACGGCATCAGGCCCACCGATTTTGAAGACGGAGGCAATCAAAAACGCACCAAAACTGTAGAACGTGACGGAGCTGCGGTCGTTTCTAGGACTCCTGAACTATTTTGGTAACTTCATACCGGGTCTTAGCACATGTCAGAAACAGATGGTAGAAAGGTGAAAAGCAATAGTGGAAGGCCGAGTCAACAAAGGCAAGAAACAAAAAGGGCCACACTACATCATAATTCTAAAAGGACAAAGGGTGTTAAAAAAAACAAGCCTGAAGGCTTTGTGTCTTAATGCAAGGAGTATCCGTAATAAGGTGGATGAATTGACTGTGCAAATAGATGTTAATGGATATGATGTGGTCGGGATTACGGAGACGTGGCTCCAGGATGATCAGGGCTGGGAATTCAACATTCATGGGTATTCAACATTCAGGAAGGATGGAATAAAAGGAAAAGGAGGTGGGGTAGCATTGCTGGTTAAAGAGGAGATTAATGCAATAGTTAGGAAGGACATTAGCTTGGATGATGTGGAATCTATATGGGTAGAGCTGCAGAAAACCAAAGGGCAAAAAACGCTAGTGGGAGTTGTGTACAGACCTCCAAACAGTAGTAGTGATGTTGGGGAGGGCATCAAATAGGAAATTAGGGGTGCATGCAATAAAGGTGCAGCAGTTATCATGGATGACTTTAATATGCATATAGATTGGGCTAACCAAACTGGAAGTAATACGGTGGAGGAGGATTTCCTGGAGTGCATAAGGGATGGTTTTCTAGACCAATATGTCGAGGAACCAACTAGGGGGGAGGCCATCTTAGACTGGGTGCTGTGTAATGAGAGAGGATTAATTAGTAATCTCGTTGTGCGAGGCCCCTTGGGGCAGAGTGACCATAATATGGTGGAATTCTGCATTAGGATGGAGAATGAAACAGTTAATTCAGAGACCATGGTCCAGAACTTAAAGAAGGGTAACTTTGAAGGTATGAGGCGTGAATTGGCTAGGATAGATTGGCGAATGATACTTAAGGGGTTGACAGTGGATGGGCAATGGCAGACATTTAGAGACCGTATGGATGAACTACAACAATTGTACATCCCTCTCTGGCGTAAAAATAAAAAAGGGAAGATGGCTCAACCGTGGCTATCAAGGGAAATCAGGGATAGTATTAAAGCCAAGGAAGTGGCATAGAAATTGGCCAGAAATAGCAGTGAACCTGGGGACTGGGAGAAATTTAGAACTCAGCAGAGGAGGACAAAGGGTTTGATTAGGGCAGGGAAAATAGAGTACGAGAGGAAGCTTGCAGGGAACATTAAGACGGACTGCAAAAGTTTCTATAGATATGTAAAGAGAAAAAGGTTAGTAAAGACAAACGTAGGTCCCCTGCAGTCAGAATCAGGGGAAGTCATAATGGGGAACAAAGAAATGGCAGACCAATTGAACAAGTACTTTGGTTCGGTATTCACTAAGGAGGACACAAACAACCTTCCGGATATAAAAGGGGTCAGAGGGTCTCTTAAGCAGGAGGAACTGAGGGAAATCCTTATTAGTCGGGAAATTGTGTTGGGGAAATTGATGGGATTGAAGGCCGATAAATCCCCAGGGCCTGATGGACTGCATCCCAGAGTACTTAAGGAGGTGGCCTTGGAAATAATGGATGCATTGACAGTCATTTTCCAACATTCCATAGACTCGGGATCAGTTCCTATTGAGTGGAGGGTAGCCAATGTAACCCCACTTTTTAAAAAAGGAGGGAGAGAGAAAACAGGGAATTATAGACCGGTCAGCCTGATATCAGTAGTGGGTAAAATGATGGAATCAATTATTAAGGATGTCATAGCAGCGCATTTGGAAAGAGGTGACATGATAGGTCCAAGTCAGCATGGATTTGTGAAAGGGAAATCATGCTTGACAAATCTTCTGGAATTTTTTGAGGATGTTTCCAGTAGAGTGGACAAGGGAGAACCAGTTGATGTGGTGTATTTGGACTTTCAGAAGGCTTTCAACAAGGTCCCACACAAGAGATTATTGTGCAAAGTTAAAGCACATGGGATTGGGGGTAGTGTGCTGACATGAATTGAGAACTGGTTGTCAGACAGGAAGCAAAGAGTAGGAGTAAATGGGTACTTTTCAGAATGGCAGGCAGTGACTAGTGGGGGTACCGCAAGGTTCTGTGCTGGGGCCCCAGCTGTTTACATTGTACATTAATGATTTGGACGAGGAGATTAAATGTAGTATCTCCAAATTTGCGGATGACACTAAGTTGGGTGGCAGTGTGAGCTGCGAGGAGGATGCTATGAGGCTGCAGAGTGACTTGGATAGGTTAGGTGAGTGGGCAAATGCATGGCAGATGAAGTATAATGTGGATAAATGTGAGGTTATCCACTTTGGTGGTAAAAACAGAGAGACAGACTATTATCTGAATGGTGACAGATTAGGGAAAGGGGAGGTGCAACGAGACCTGGGTGTCATGGTACATCAGTCATTGAAGGTTGGCATGCAGGTACAGTAGGCGGTTAAGAAAGCAAATGGCATGTTGCCTTCATAGCAAAGGGATTTGAGTAGAGGGGCAGGGAGGTGTTGCTACAGTTGTACAGGGCCTTGGTGAGGCCACACCTGGAGTATTGTGTACAGTTTTGGTCTCCTAACTTGAGGAAGGACATCCTTGCTATTGAGGGAGTGCAGCAAAGGTTCACCAGACTGATTCCCGGGATGGCGGGACTGACATATCAAGAAAGACTGGATCAACTGGGCTTGTATTCACTGGAGTTCAGAAGAATGAGAGGGGATCTCATAGAAACGTTTAAAATTCTGATGGGTTTAGACAGGTTAGATGCAGGAAGAATGTTCCCAATGTTGGGGAAGTCCAGAACCAGGGGGTCACAGTCTAAGGATAAGGGGTAAGCCATTTAGGACTGAGATGAGGAGAAACTTCTTCACCTGGAGAGTGGTGAACCTGTGGAATTCACTGCCACAGAAAGTTGTTGAGGCCAATTCACTAAATATATTCAAAAAGGAGTTTTACTACTAGGGGGATCAAGGGGTTTGGCGAGAAAGCAGGAATGGGGTACTGAGGTTGCATGTTCAGCCATGAACTCATTGAATGGTGGTGCAGGCTCAAAGGGCCGAATGGCCTACTCCCGCACCTATTTTCTATGTTTCTATTGTTTGAACTCCTGTACTCTTTACTGCGTAAAAGGAGATGAATAGGTATGGGGTAAAAGCCAAGAAAATGCCTTTGAGGAGGCTGTTATGTTCAAACAAATTGCTTGTGTTGTACGATCCATGTAAACGTTTGGTACTAGCATGTGATGTGTCATCGTACGGGGTCGGGTATGTATTGCTCATGAATTTGGGAAATCGCAACCTGTTGCTTATGCATCCGAGAGGGCCTACAGTATAATCGATAAAGGAGCGTTAGCGTGTGTTTACAGGGTAAAGAAAATGCATCAATATCTGTTTGTACTCAAATCTGAATTGGAAACCGACCATAAGCTGCTTATATCCCTCTTTTCTGAAAATAAGGGGATAAATACGAATGCATTGGCCCGCTTCCAGAGATGGACAATCCTGTCCACATACAACTATACCATCCGCCACAGGCCAGGCACAGAAAACTGTGCCGATGCTCTCAGTAGGCTACCATTGCCCACCACCGGGCTGGAGATGGCACGGCCTGTAGATTTAGTTATGGTAATGGAAGCATTCGAGAGTGAGCAATCACCTGTTACTGCCTGACAGATTAGCACCTGGACGAGCCAGGACCCCTTACTGTCCTTAGTAAAAAACTGTGCGCTCCACGGGAGTTGGTCTACTGTCCCGTTAGAGATGCAGGAAGAAATAAAGCCGTACCAGCGACGCAAAGGTGAAATATCTATACAGGCAGACTGCCTCCTATGGGGTAATCGTGTAATTGTGCCAAAAAAGGCCAAGGACACTTTCATTAGTGATCTTCACAGTATCCACCCAGGCATTGTAATGATGAAAGCGATAGCCAGATCCCACGTGTGGTGGCCCGGTATCAATGCAGACTTCGAGTCCTGTTTGCACAAATGTCATACATGTTCACAGTTACGCAATGCACCCAGGGAGGCACCACTAAGTTTATGGTCTTGGCCCTCCAAACCATGGTCTCGGGTTCATGTCGACTATGCAGGCTCATTCTTCGGGAAAAATGTTATTAGTGGTTGTAGATGCGTACTCCAAGTGGATTGAATGTATGATAATGTCGGCAAGCACGTCCGCTGCCACCATTGAAAGCCTACAGGCCATGTTTGCCATGCACTGACTGCCTGATGTCCTTGTGAGTGACAATGGGCTGTGCTTTACCTGTGCCGAATTCAAGGAATTCATGACCCGCAATGGGGTCAAACATATCACGTCTGCCTCGTTTAAGCCAGCATCCAACGGTCAAGCAGAACGAGCAGTTCAAACAATCAAGCAGAGCTTGAAAAGGGTAACTGAAGGCTCACTGCAGACTCGCTTATCCTGAGTCCTGCTTAGTTACCGCACAAGACCCCACTCGCTCACCGGGGTCCCTCCCGCTGAACTGCTCATGAGAAGGGCACTTAAGACAAGACTCTCGTTAGTCTACCCTGATTTACACAAACAGGTAGAGAGCAGGCAGCTTCAACAGAATACATATCATGATTGCACAAATGTGTCACACGAATTTGAAGTAAATTAGCCTGTATTTGTGTTGAACTATGGACAAAGTCCCAAGTGGATTGCTGGCACTGTTTTGGCCAAAGAGGGGAGTAGGGTGTTTGTGGTGAAACTCGCAAATGGACTCACCTGCAGAAAACACTTGGACCAAACCAAACTCAGATTCACGGACTATCCAGAACAACCCACAATAGACTCTACCTTTTCTGACCCTCCAACACGCACACAAGTGGCAACCAACCCAGCGGTTGACCACGAAGCAGAACCCATCACCCGCAGCAACCCAGCAAGACTCACCACCCCCCAGCAAGGCCAGCTGCACAGCAGCCCAGCGAAGGCCCAACAAACGACTCACCAACACCAGCATTTGCACCGAGGCGATCAACCAGGGAAAGGAAGGCCCCAAATTGACTCATGTTGTAAATAAGTACACTATTGACTTTGGGGAGGAGTGTTGTTATGTATGTAAACCTGTAATTACCATGTCTAACCCCCAGAGGGTTTATCCCCTGGAGTCCCAAGGGATCCCACAGTCCCTTGGGAGCACCTGTATATAAGGAGACCTCACAGGGTGGAGAGGTACTCTGAGATCAGTAATAAAGGACTACGGTCACACTTACTTTGAGCTTGCAGTATTCAGTCTGACTCCTTATCCAAGACATAACAGTAACAGAGAGGGTTGATGAGGGCAATGCGGTTGATGTGGCGTACATGGATTTCCAAAAGCATTGATAAATTGCCACATCATAGACTTGTCAGAAAAGTTGAAGCCCATGGAATAAAAGGAACACTGGCAGCATGAATATGAAATTGGCTCAGTGATAAGAAACAGAGTAGTGGTGAACAGTTGTTTTAGGACTGGAGGAAGATGTATACTGGTGTTCCTAAGGTGTCGGTACTAGGACCACTGCTTTTCTTGATATATATTAATGAGTAAGATTTGGGTATACATGGCACAATTTTAAAATTTGCAGATGACACAAAACTTGGAAGGATAGTGAACAGTTAGGAGGATAGTGATAGACTTCAAGAAGGCATAGACATGCTGGTGGAATGGGCGAACATGTGACAGATGAAATTTAATGCAGAAAAGTGCAAATTGATACATTTTGGTAGGAAGAACGGGGAGAGGCAATATAAACTAAAGGATACAATTCTAAAGTGGGTGCATGAACAGAGAGACCTGGGGGTATATGTGCACAAATCATTGAAGGTGGCAAGGTAGGTTAAGAAAGTGTTTAAAAAAGCACACAGGATCCTAGGCTTCATAAATAGAGGCATAGGGTCGAATTTTCGGTTCTGCTCATTTCGGGGCGGTAATGGCGGCGGGGCGGTAAAGTTTGCACTCGGGAACAGTTTGCACCTCAGCTTAAATTCGTCAGCTGGGCCCTGAGTGTGGGGCAGAGCATTAAGGGAGGCATTACACACCTCTCTTCGAATGCGAGGCCACTGAGCAAGCGAAAATCCCAAGTTAAACAGTCGGCCTTGGCGTGCTCTAAAGGCCTGGGGGGGAAAAAAACACTGAAAAAAACCCATCAAAAGCATTCCCAATAAATAACTCACGCCACCACAATATAAATCGTAAAAAAAACAATCACAGTTACTTGAGGTGGACATTACTTACCTCACTGCAGCTACTACAGTTCAGAACACCAGCTTCCACAGGTGGTCCCAGCAGGACGCTCTACAGAGTGCTATGGATTGGGTGGCAATCAGAACTCAAACTGGTTCGCATCCATGGGCGTTGCACACTGCCTTGCCTATTCTGGGCGGTAATACTCCGCATCCCATCGAAACCAGCACCAAAAGTCCCGGTGGGGCGCTGGAATCTGGCCGCCCACTCGGTTGTGCTTACCACTGCCATTGCCATCCTTCCAAGGTGCTAAGCGGGGCGGAAGACTGAAAATCCAGCCCTAAAGCAAGGAAGTTATCATGAACCTTTATAAAACACTGGTTCGGCTTCAACTGGAGTATTATGTCTAATTCTGGGCACCGCAATTTAGGAAGGATGTGAGCTCCATAGAGGGGTTACAGAAAAGATTTACAAGAATGGTTCCAGAGATGAGGGACTTCAGTTATGTGGATAGACTGGAGAAGCTGGGGTTGTTCTCCTTAGAGCAGAGAATGCTGAGAGGAGATTTGATAGAAGTGTTCAAAATCATGAGGGATCTGGACAGAGTAGATAGAGAGAAACTGTTCCCATTGGTGGAAGGGTTGAGAACCAGAGGACACAGATTTAAGGTAATTGGCAGAAAAACCAAAGGCAACCAGAGGAAAAACTTTTTTAGGCAAAGAGTGGCTAGGATCTGGAATTCACTTCCTGAAAGGGTGGTGGAGGCAGATTCAATTGTGGCTTTCAATAGGGAATTGGATAAGTACCTGAAGGAAAGGGGAAAGGGAGGGGGAGTGGGACTAGCTGAAGTGTTCTTACAGAGAGCCAGCACAGAATCGACGGGTCCAATGGCCTCCTCCTGTACTGTAACCATTCTATGATTCTATAATGGTCAATTAATGTGCAATTCCAGCAAGTTCTTAAAAATAATGGGGAGGCTAGGGGCAAGATGCCATTTGTGCAAAGAAACAGAAATTGACCAGCAGGTTCTGGAGATTTGCAACTCGCGGTGTAACTCTTTAAACCCCCAAAACTTGCTGGCCAATTTGCACATTAGTAATGGTTATTTTTGTAGCAAGATTCTATCCTTCATTTTACTTGACGAAACAGACAAATATGACAGGTAGAATCATACAATATTAAAGAGTACAGCGATACCCGGAATAGCACATCTGTCACTGATTAGAGTATGTTTATTTAAATGTAGGTTTAACTCTGCTTATACTTTTTACTAAGGTGAATATGCTAAAGAACCTGAATTATTCACTGGAGCAAAAAACATTCAGTTTTTGTTGTCATTTCAGTTAACGATGGAACTAGAGGGTTCTAATTTGAGAAATGGTGATTTTAACAAAGCAAGAAATAAGAAAAAGCCCTTGGAAGATCCTATCGAGAATGAAAGAAAAAAGTAAGTGGTGTGATCTTTTCAACTGAAACTGTACAATAAAATTCAACATCATGCACAATGAAGATTTGACATCACCTATAATAAAATACCAACATCACATACACGAAAGAATTAAATCCTTAAGAGTTGACTGATAACACCACAGTTATTCAGATATCTTCTGTTAGACAGACTAACTATGCGACCCCACGCTCCCAGCGTTGAAGATATGCTTAAAGGGAGTGCTGGCCAGAAATAGGGCTACAACAATAGCCTTGATTCTTTGATACATGCTCCCTTCGACGTGGCTCCCTGCTCTGAGTCTGATATTGTGCAGTTATCTTTTACATTTTAATTCCCAAAGCTACAACACATTTTATTTCTATGGCATACCTCATCTCAGGAAAGTGCTTTACCTTAATGAGTACAGGTCTGAGTTCTAATTTTCAGATACTGCATTACTTTGATATTATTACTGATTAATATGACTTCCTAAGGTATCAAAGAATGTCACATCATTTATTATCTAAAATATTGTGCACTATAAAAATATCATATTTAACCCCAATTATGTTTTTAATTTCATCAAAATTCTTTGGATTTGTTGTAAATAACACAACAGTAAAACCTAGCTCATTGGTCATGTGAAGATCAGCACAGAACGAACCATCTTCCCCCAACACTGCTCTTCCCCTATAATTGTTGTAATATCAGTTGCTGCCGACTGGAAGCAGGACTTCTCCAGATCAGAATTCCAGTCCACAGTAAACATCGACCAGATACATTTACAGCAGCAGTAGGTCCTAGTTTTGAGAGATACTGAGGGGGAAATAAACAAATAGAAGCTGAAAGAAGTTCTTTGAGAATTTGGGGAGCAGAAGAGAAAAGCTGGAAGCTGCTCTTGGTGTGAGGGAGAGAAGACAGTAGCAACTCTTTTGGGGAGGAAGCAGGGAGAACTCAGGATCTGTGCTACGGGAATGGAAGCAGGAGAAGCTGGGTGTGGTCCTTTGAGGGAGGAAAAGCAGTCGTGCTTTGTAAGGGGGATCTGTTAGAAGCATTTTGAGGAGGAAGAAAGAGAAGTCAGAGGTGAAGTTTTGGAGTGGCAGAGGTAAGAGTACCAACATTAACTGAGGGAAAGGATAGTGCCTGAAGGGTAGGATAGGAAGCGAGTATTTGGATGCACAGGGGGAGGGGTGAAGACCGGCAGCTTGAAAGAATGCCACTTTGAACAGGAAAACAAGTGCCAGCTTCCTTTCAAGTGGAAGAAGGTTTCCAGGTGGAACTGAGCAAGAGAAGGGTGCCAGCATGAAGTTTGAGCATTGGAGGAGGAAAGAATGGGGGTGAATTTCTACCGTGGTTCTCTCGCTCGTCTGCCATAACTTTGGTGAAAGAGCCACAGAAACCCTGTAAAAACGATGCAAGCAGAGCAAGTAGGAAAAGCTCTGTGAAAATTCAGCCTAAATATCTCCAGGTGAGGAGAGTGACAGTCTAGAAGGCTTTGTGGAATTGATAGGCTGGTTGGCCTATTAAAAACCCAAAAGCCACTGGGGGTAAAACTGGCCTTGGATGGTAGCACAAGGCGGGCGATAGCAAATAGGCAGCCCATTTTACACACCACCCGAAATGGGCTGCCGATGCATTATTACCCGTTTTGCACTATCACCGAACATAAGAACATAAGAAATATGAGTAGGAGTAGGCCACCTGACCCCTCGAGCCTGCTCCGCCATTTAGTAAGATCATGGCTGATCTGATCATGGACTCAGCTCCACTTCCCCGCCGCTCCCCATAACCCTTTATTCTCTTATCGCTCAAAAATCTGTCTATCTCCGCCATAAATATATTCAATGACCTAGCCTCCACAGCTCTCTGAGGCAGAGAATTCCATAGATTTACAACCCTCTGAGAGAAGAAATTCCTCCTCATCTCAGTTTTCAATGGGTGCCATATTCTGAGACTATGTCCCCTGGTTTTAGTTTCACCCAAGAGTGGAAATATCCTCTCTGAATCCACCTTGTCGAGCCCCTTAATTATCATATGTTTCAATAAGATCACCTCTCATTCTTCTGAACTCAATGTGTATAGACTCAACCTATCTTCATAAGTCAACCCCCTCATCTCCAGAATCAACCTAGTGAACCTTCCCTGAACAGCCTCCAATGCAATAAACTTCCTTAAATACGGAGACCAAAACTGTATGCAGTACTCTAGGTGTGGCCTCACCAATACCCTGTACAGTTGCAGCAGAACTTCTCTGCTTTTATACTCCATCCCCCTTGTAATAAAGGCCAACATTCCATTTGCATTCCTGATTACGTGCTGTACGTGCATACTAACATTTTGTGTTTCATGCACAAGGACCCCCAGGTCCCTCTGTACTGGAACACTCTGCAATTTTTCTCCATTTAAATTATAATTTGCTTTTCTATTTTTTCTGCCAAAGTGGATAACCTCACAGTTTCCCATATTGTACTCCATCTGCCTAATTTTTGCCCACTCACTTAGCCTGTCTATATCCCTTTACAGATTTTTTGTGTCCTCATCACAATTTGCTTTCCCATCCATCTTTGTATCATCAGCAAACTTGGCTACATTACGCTCGGTCCCTTCATCCAAGTCATTAATATAAATTGTAGATAGTTGAGGACCTAGCACTGATTCCTGCGGCACCCCACTAGTCATTGTTTGCCAACCAGAAAATGAAGTGTTTATCCCGACTCTCTGTTTTCTGTTAGTTGGCTAATCCTCAATCCATGCAGTAACCTTTAATGTGGCACCTTATCAAATGCCTTCTGGAAATCCAAATACACCACATTCACTGGTACCCCCTTATCCACCCTGCTCGTTACATCCTCAAAGAACTCCAGCAAATTTGTCAAACACGATTTCCCTTTCATAAAACCAGGCTGACTCTGCTTGATTGAATTATGTTTTTTCAAAATATCCTGTTGCTGTTTCTTTAATAATGGAAGACTTCTTTCACCTCCACTTTGTTTTACTTTTTCTATTAGATCAATAGTCTATCAGCTGTGGAGTATAAAGTGTTTAAAATTAACAAATGACAATTTATATATGACTCCACTCACACAATAATGTCTCTCAATTGATTTCCTCCCATTTTCTCAGGGCAACTAGGCTTTGTCAGTGTCATCCATATCCTGATAATTGCTTCATGCAGTGACTAGTAGAACAGTAGTCCTAAAATATTTCCCTTTTTTTAGGAAATGTAAAGATGGAAAGAAAATTGAAAAAGTACAATCAGTTAGCTCTCTTCAGATGGTAAGTAAGTTTTTTTAAAGAAAGGTTCACTGCAATTTCCAGTGAGCCTTGTGCATGGGGCATAGTATAAAATTAACTCAAACGTGTTAATTCAATTTAGTGAAAGGTTAACAAACAGTTACAATATGGCCATGGCTTTTGGGCCTGGAGATACTGCTGTGTGAATATTGGTGTACAAATGCGCAATGTGCTTGTATACAATCCTTGGTTACTCTTTAAGGGAGGTGCAAACTTATTATTTTTATATGGCAACGTGACTTCCTCAAAGTTAGATTGTTATTTGACTGAGTATTAGCAAAGGAAATCTATGAAATTTAAATTTTTTTTCATATATTAGCAAGAGCTTTTCCTTCACTCAAAACAGGAATAAAGGGATATGGGAACAGAACGAGCAATACCAACACAGAGTGGTTGGAGCAAATGGCCTGTTTCCATATGGTAATTTCTATGTAATTCTATGTAAAATGTTGCTGATTGTTAACGAAGTATAACAGTACTGTTCACCTACTGTAAGTTAATGTCACAATCGGGTCATTGGGATTTACATAAATTACAGAGAATTACATAGGCCTCCTCTCACAATGGGCAGGTAGCGGTCGGAAAGGGTAAAACTTAAAAAAATACCCGGGCGACAAATTTTATGGCATGCGAGTATCCCGTCTTGGAGAAGAAGGCCACTTCATTCACATATTTAAATCAGGCCACCACACTGTAATTGGAAACCTGATTTTAAATTTAACAGCTGACACTTGGGTTTCCCAGGGTTTGGGAAACCGGAGAGCGAAAGGGAAACGGGAGCTGCTGGCTCCTGGAGGAAAGTGCCTTTTATAGCACCCTTTTTGGGCCAGGAGCAGCAGAACCTTCACTTCCCTGGACTTGCCGGTTCTTCGGCCACTTCTGGCTTACCACGTGCGCTTCCCATAAATATCGTGACCATTGAATCTAAGGCACAGAAACAGGACGTTCGGTCCAACTGGTCTATGTTGGCAGTTATACTCCACATGATTCCTCCCAGCTCTCTTTATCTAACTCTATCAGCATATCTTCTATTCCTTTCTCCCTTATGTGCTTATCTAGCTTCCTCTTAAATGCAATGAGTTGGTGAAGGGTTAATAAAATCACTTTTAGGAATAAGAAATAAATAGACATGCTTTAAGAAAGATCATTATTGTCATAACATATCTTGGACCAACTCAATATAAGTCACAACATTACCCTAATTTTAATACTGTAACATTCGATAATCTTACAGATTACGCAACCGGATAGATCAGAGTATTTTCTAAATGTTCTAAACTAGGAACTGTGGAGAGCAGGGAGATTTAGGGTTCCAAGCACAGGCACAACAAAATTAAAAGGCAAATGGTAAGTAGGCCTTTATTTCAAGAAGGCTGGAATGCAAAGGGTTGAAAATACAGAGCTCTGGTGAGACTCCATCTGGAGTTCTGCATTTAGTTCTGGGCACTGGATTTCAGGAAGGATATATTGGCCTTGGAGGAGGTGCAGCGCTGATTCATCACAATGATACCGGGGTTAAAAGAGTTCAATTAGGAAGACCGGTTGCACAAATTAAGGGGTGATCTAATTGAGGTGTTCAAATGATCAAAGGATTTGGTCGGTTAGAGAGAAACTATTTCCTCTGGTGCGGGAGTCCAGAACAAAGGGGCTGACCTTAAAATTAGAGCTAGGCTGTTCCAGGATGATGTCAGAAAACATTTCTTCACACAAAGGGTAGTGGAAATCTGGAACTGACTCCCCCAAAAGCCCAAATGAAAATTTCCAAACTGAGATTGATAGATTTTTGTTAGGCAAGGGTATTCAGGGATATGGAACTAAGGCATGTATATGGACTTAAGATACAAAAGAGCCATGTTATCTCTTTTTAAAATATATTTTACTAACCAACATTAGAAAGAAGCAAACAAACAAGAAACAAATGTCTGTTTGTACTTCTAGCACAACAGCAATATAGGACAATCACAATCCTATTGCTAATGACTGCCAATTATTTGTCATTCGCAATTCACTTAAATAGGGTAGCTCAGGGATAGAGCAGTGGGAAAGGTCTTGAATATTGCCCTCCTTTATGCACTGTAGTTTGGTACAGTATGTGTACCCATCATCTATGTCTGTCCATTTTCACATAACTCAAATCAGAGAAAATTGAAAACTAATCTCTTTTGCACATCTCTTAGTTTCGTTTTGCAGATGGTGTGGACGTTTTACTGATGGTAGTTGGAATTATAGCTGCAATGGCTCATGGAATGTGCCTTCCACTATTGTCAGTTGTTTTTGGTGATATGACCAATGGCTTTATATGCCACGCACAATCTGCCAATATATCATGTAAGTAGTTTGTACTTTTTGTAAAGATTTTTATACCAGTGGATTCTTCCATTATAATACTGTCTATTTTGTTGCTAATAAGAGTAGAGGCAATAGAAAGGGACTGAGCACTGTAGCTGAAAAACCCAGATCGAAGATTTTAAATAGCTTGGTGGCAGCATGTAGCCCACTAACTTAGTGATAAGATCACTTTATCCAGGTAAGTTGTTAACTGTAGTGGCAGCTTCAAATAGTCAGGAACCCTAATTAAAAATTAGGAAGCTAGGAATGAGAAGGGAACATGGGCAGGGCTTTTTACACCAAAAGAGCAATAGATCTGTGAATAAGTTGCCAAGAAATACCATCAAAGTGGACAGCATAATCAAATTCAATAGACAATTAGATGTGTTTCTAGGAAGATAAGTAATATAGGGCTAGAACCTCCACTTTTGTGCTTATCGCCCAAAAATGGCCGTTATTTCCGGCGTGGGCATGAAAAAAGGGTTTTCAGATCGCCGGCTTCTCGCCCACTCAAAACACCTAGTTTACATTTTTGAAAATGGGTGTTACCGTGAGCGATATCAAATGGGCAGTAGCATTAAATTTTTCTGACCTTCTGCCGTAAAATGTCGCCGTCCTTAGTAACGGCATGGCAACGCGCGATTCCTGCAATTCAGGAGGTCAAGGGTCATCATGACATGCGCAGAAGAGGAGACAGACAGAGAGGGAGCTCAGAGACACTGAAAGCGTGTGTGGCTGTGGTGTGTGCTTGTTTGGCTGTTGTGGGAGGAACGACGGAGATTCACCAGCAGCAAAAAGCCTACTAAGCACCAAGAACATAGTTGACAATGAGTTTTTGTCCAACAAATAAGAAATAACATGGAAGGGATGGAGGAGGCCCTGGAGCTGATAGCCAGGAACACTGGTGGTAGAGGTCCTGGAGCGCCACACTGCACCCCAAGATGCCGCACCCCCATTGCCAACCACACATGAGAGCCAGCAGCAACATCTTGCTTCTGGCTCGGCGCATGCTTCCACCTTGGGACCATCCTCTCCAGTATCCGTCCAAGCAGCGGTTCGGCCGTCAACACCCAGCCCCCGCAATGAAGCATAATCATACTTAGCTTCAATCAACTTAAACTTTAGTTGTCACCAAGGTGATGCCGACCATTGATGTATGACCTGCACACCCAGCAGTGTGTCAGCCTTGTAAATAACACCAACGTTCTTTCAGGCAAAGCAATCATTGATGAGCTCCTGATGTAAGGCTCTTGCAACTATAATGCCATCATGGGCCCTTTCATGCAGTCTACAGGGGGGGTGGGGGCATGGCTTCAGCATCAGCCTGATTGTCTGGCCCAATTTCAGCATCTGCCTCCTCGTCCTCCTCTTCCTCTCTCTGGTGAGGTGGACTGTCAGGCTCACCAAGCAATTCTTGTCCCCTCCTGATAGCCAACTTGTGTAGCATGGAGCACACCACCACAAATTGAGCTACCTGCTCAGGGTGGTATTGGAGCTCGCCTCCTGAATTTTTTTTTTTTTTTTGAAATTCGTAGCCAATCGTTCCAATTCTTTGTCAAATCACAAACGCCAGAGGTCACCTTGCACACGCCAAGGATCACTCTGCGCCAATGCTCTTAGCCAAAAGGCCTAGAGCCACTGCACCGTTCCTGGAAGTACTGCAATACCAGGTTCGTGCCATGGAGGTGGATGGGTCAGGTCCCCCACACACCTCCGTGGAGGTGGATGGGTCAAGCCACCCCACCCACCTCCTGTTTCCAAAAAAGCAAGCATATACCTTCCTGATCCAGGGAGAACCACCCGGAGGTCATGGTGGCTGGTCAGGTCAGTTACGCATGATCTTAGCCAAAAGGCCGAGAAGCTCGCCTCCTGAATGGTCCAGGCATCTAAAGCACTGCTTCAGCACTCCAATGGTTTTCTCCATGATAATGCGAGTTGCTCTGTGGCTCTCCTTGTATCGCCTCTCGGTCTCGGCGTGAGTGTCACGCAGGGGGGTCATCAGCCAGGTGGCGAGGCCATATCCTTTGTCACCAAGCATCCTGCATTGATCTTGTTGCTCATTGTTAAGCAAGTCAGATACAGTGCTCTCAAGCAGGATGTGAGCATCATGGATGCTGCCCGGAAATTGAGCATTCACTGCCAGTATAATTTGCTGGTGGTCGACAACCAGTTGGACATTCAGGGAGTGGAATCCCTTGCGGTTCCTGAAAACCTCAGCATCCTGAAAAGGTGCCTGCTTCACGATGTGCGTACAGTCTATTGCTCCCTGCACCTTGGGGAAGTTTGCAATTCTGGCGAATCCTAGAGCCCTCTCACTCTGTGCCTCCCTGGTCATAGGGAAGATGATCAAGTCCCTCCTGCATGTGTACAGGGCTTCAGTGACCTGTCTAATGCAGTGATGTGTGGCATTCTGAGAAACTCCGCAAATATCGCCAGCTGTGGCCTGACAAGAACCCGAGTCATAGAACGACAGTGCCGTGGTGACTTTAACCTCGACAGACAGTGCAGTTGTGATGGTGCTGGCAGGCTGCAGACCTGCCTTTATCAGCTAGCATACCTCAATGATAACCTCTTTGTGGAAGCGCAGTCTCCGAAGACAGGTAGTGTCGAGCAAGTCAAGATAAGAATGCTTCTCCTTCTACTTGCGTGGGGTGTAATGTCTGGTCCTTCTCATCTGTCTATCACTTTGCACATTAGGCACATAATGCAGTGCAGCGTTCCTTCGGCGATGTCGAGTCTGCTGCATGTATTTGGTCACCAAGAGAGGATGAGAAAGGACAGGCCCCATTGCAGTAGCTCTCTGTTTTCTACCGATTGCTCACAAACAAGGAATATCCCGACGAACACACTTCTTCAGTTCCAATCGGTCACAGTGTGGTCAAGATGTTTTTAGAGATGTTCACATCAACTCCAATGACCTGCAGAGTACATCCGAACTCCGCCGAGGTTGAAGCACAGCAGCCTTTTAAAATACACGACATGTGATCTATAACATGGCGTCCATAATGCTGGGATTCGTTCCGGTCAGTTCCACTTTTTGTGGGCGTTTTTTTGAGGGAGCGATATTGTGGGCGAAATGTGTGCAGGATGGTGAAATTGATGATGGGCGATGTCCATGGCCACTAGTTTGAGAAAATATGCTCTTTACGACAAAAACCAGTGGGCGGGCGTTAATATTGAATCGTGGCGTTAATTCCATGCGGAAAGTAACGCTGGGCGATATTATGGGCGTTGAATTCGCCCATTCTGCTGATTCCGCCCAAAAAAAGTGGGCGGGTGGTAATATTTTTACTTGGCGTTAAGCACATGGGAAAGTAACACGGCGATAAGATTCCAAAAAATGCCCATCAGTTTCCATTTTGTGCCAAAATAGGCGATATATGGGCGTTATACGTCATTTCAGAGGTAAAATGGGCATTAAGTGGGCGTTAAGCATGAAAAAAAGTGGATGTTCTAGCCCATAGTGGGTAGGTTGAGTTAGTGTATCAATGGGGCTAATGAGTTTTTCATGTTGCAACCAATTCTTATTCTCTAATCTAAAGGTTTAAGTTTAATATCAACGGGTTGAATTTGTCAGCTGCAACAG